>NC_086187.1:28646244-29248116 GCF_023053635.1 Elgaria multicarinata webbii | reverse complement strand
TTGTGGTTGCAGGTGGTGATGGGCAGGAGGAGGACATTTGGGGGCACAAAATACAAGGAACCTGGATTCTTGAATTTTTAAGTCTTGGTCAGTAGGTGCTCCAGTGCCATTTGGTCCCATTGTTGGGGCGGGGGGGGGGGGGAGGCTCCTATCTCTCAGGCCTCTACTTGAGCTAAACTTCGTAGAGGAGAAATAAACAATTCTCCCCACGGCAGGATGCAAACACTGGGGTCCCGCAGGGAACTGTCTTGGGACCAAAGCTTTCTAACTTTGTCATAAATGATCTGAAATTACGAGGGAGCAGTGAGGTGGCCAAGTTTGCTGATGACCCGAAAAGATGGAGAGTGGCTAAACAAACAGGGATTGTGAGGAGATCCAAAAGGATCTCTCCAAACTGGCAGAAGGGCAAAGTCCGGTTCCTCGGAATTAACTGCAAAGCAGAAACGCAGGGAGACGGCTGGCAGTTTGGTGTGTGTGCGTGCGTGCGCGTGCGCCTCCCGAGGCAAAAACCAGCCTGTTGTGGGGCAATTGGAGTTCCCTGTTGGGGATCATTTGAAAAAGGAGTCAAAAATAAAACTGCCAGTACTGTACGCAGACATCAAGTCTTGGAAAACTGTGTGGAGCTCTTGTCGCAGGGTTTGAAAAGAGGCAAAAGGGGGCAACTAAAATTATCAAAGGGTTGGAGTGAAAAGTCCCAATGTCCGGGACGGTTTAGCTTAGAAAAGAGGTGAATTCGCTACCGCAAAACATCTGGAGGGCTTTGGAAGGGGCTGGACACAAATTCCTGGAGGAGGAGGAGGAGGAGGAGGCGGCTATATCAATGGCTACTAGTCCTGATGGCCAAGTGCTGCCTCCAGGATCGATGGCAGAAAGCCCATGTTCAGCAGCAGCAGGGGAGCATGGGTGGGAGGGTTATGAGGTTGCACTCCTGTCCTGCTTGTGGGTTCCTGGTCGGCAGCTGATTGGGCCCCCATGTGAGCAGAGTGCTGGGCTAGGTGGTCCCTGGGCCTGATCCGACCTCCAGGCTCTGCTGATTCACACAGGCCCTCCTTGCTGCTCTCACTGGGGCGTTGGGTTTGCTGCTGTGGGGAAGAGGACGCTGCATCGGCGGGCCGTTGTCTCGATCTTGCGTCAGGCCTCCCCCCACCCCCCATTCTAACACACACCCCCGGCAGGGAAAGGAGCTGGGCACGTTGAGCTGTGCGTCCTCGGGACTCGGTGGAGACTCCTGTCCTGCGTTGGTCTCCTTTGCACTTGCTCACAGGGCTGCTGTAGGGCTTGTTTGGGAGCAGGAGGGGAGCCAGGCAAGTCAGGCTTTCCCTCTAACCTTTTGTGTGTCCCCCCACCCACCTTTCCAGGCAGCGATCCTTCAACAGACAGCAGAGTACATTTTCTCTTTGGAGCAGGAGAAGACGCGGCTCCTGCAACAGAACGCTCAGCTCAAGCGGTTCATCCAGGTAACTGCTGTGGACCCCCCTCCCTCCCTCCCTCGCTTGGACACAACTTTCCTGGGGGCAAAAGGGGATCCCTCTCCTGCCCACAGAGAAAGGGCCTTGCCCCCCAGGAGGCTGTGGGGGCAGTGGGGGCGGGGTTTGGAGGTGTTGTTGTTTTGCCAGCGGAGCGGTTCTTGACTGTCTGCCCCTCCCCAACACCCCTGGGTCTGCCTGGCAGGAGTTCAGTGGCTCCTCCCCAAAGCGACGGAGAGCAGAGGACAAAGACGAGGGCATCGGGTCTCCGGACATCTGGGAGGACGAGAAGGCCGAGGACCTGCGCAGGGAGATGATTGAGCTCCGGCAGCAGCTGGACAAGGAGCGCTCGGTCCGGATGATGCTGGAGGAGCAGGTGAGGGCAGAGCACGTGCAGAGCGCCTGCTGGAGTCTGCAGGAGGAGGATTGGTGGAGCTTTTCTTCTTCTTAAAACCCCTCCGGGTCGACAGAGAAGAAGCGACACGTTGTCTGGGCCACGCTTGCAGAGGATCACTCTTGGCTGTGAGGGTGCTGTCAAATGGATCGAGCTCTGGGTTGTTGAAGGGGCAGAGAGGGTTGGGTTGGGGGGGGCAGGCGTTAGAACGGGGCGCCTTTTTGCCCCGTTAGGCGGCGTTTGTATGGGCCTCCCTCCCCCGCCCCTGCACGCAGCGAGCTCCAGGGCGGGAGGGAGGGCGGGGGGCGCTGCTCCCCCCTTCCCCAGTGACCGGGGCTTTCTCTGGCTGGCTGGCTGGCAGGTGCGCTCTTTGGAGGCCCACATGTACCCAGAGAAGCTGAAGGTGATCGCGCAGCAGGTGCAGCTCCAGCAGCAGCAGGAACAGGTGAGGCCGCTGCACCCAGAGAAGCCTGAGCGCGAGCGGCAGGCCCGCGGCCAGGTGAGTGTGCAGCCAGCACCCAGCGCCCAGCCCCCTTGCGATACCCTGGCTCCTGGCCGGACCTTTCCCCGGAGTCTCCGTCGGACTCGCACGGACCGGGATCCAAGGGGGTGGGGAGGTACGGCCCGATGAGGGGGCCGGGGGCTGGCTGTTCTGCGGCCCCAGCCGAGGAGGCCTGCCTGCCTGCCGCCTCTGCTCCCCTGGGCCAGGCCGGGCGGGGCAGGAAGCGTGGCGTCCGCGACGCTTTCTGCCTCCTGGCAGAAGGAAAGGGCTCGGTGTGCGCAACCCTGAGCGGGCAGGTGCAGCTGGGCGGTAGAGGCCTGCTGTGCGGGCGGAAAATGCCCGAGGCGAGGGTCTCGAGGGGGAAATGCCAGAGGGGGCACGTAGAGCCGACTTGGCTGTCACCGGGGGCTGATCTTTAGCCACCCCCAACAATACAGGAAATGCGGGAGGCTTGTGGGGGAGGCCCTCCCTGCCGCGACGCCGCTCCAGGCTCCGTTCGCACTCTTGCAACTCCCAGAGTGCCACTCTTGCGCCCGGGGCAGGGAGCTCCTGCTGACGTGCAGCTCCCTCTGGCCGTGATGACGTAGGGCGTTGTGTGAGATGTGGGCATGGAAGGGTGGCGGGGGCTGTGCTTTGCCCGAAGCTCTCTTTGGGATGGGGGTTGGCGGGGGCATCAGCTTTGTGGCCCTCTCCCTCCCCCCGTCCCTTCCCCAGAGGTGAGACGCCTGGAGCCCCTTTGCCCCTCCGGACCGTGCGCCCTTCACCCTCTCTTCTACTCAGGGACTGACTGGCAGAGGCTTGGCCAGTGTGTGTCAGGATTTGGCCAGTGGGGAGGGGCACAGCAACCCCCCATCTTCTGTGGGACTGGGCCCCTTGAGCAGCTGGCTTCTCCCCAGCTGCCCATCAAAACCAAAGTCCGCCTGCACCTGCCCAGCTCAGCTGCCATTTTGGGAGTGACGCATGTCTGCCCTGCCGTCTCGAAAATGGCAGCTGGAAAAGAGAATTGATGCAGGACAGATGTGGAAACCTCAGGCTGAACCTGGGGGAGGGGGCTCCAGTTCTCCCCCTCCCGTCGCCACAGACTGTCCGGGGCCCTGCAGGGTTGGGGTAACTTTGGGAGAAGGGGACGTGGCACATCTGCCTGGCGCTTGCTGGCCTGAGTGGCCCAGGGGCCTCCCTCGCAGGGGTGTTGCTGCCTGTGTCTCTCAAGCCCAGACTCAGGCCTGCTCCTCTGACTCGGGCCTGCTCCTCGCTTCTGGGACACCCAAAAGGGCCTCGTCTCCCACCTCCACAGCGCCGCACGGGCCTTTTGAAGCAGCCGCGTGACGCTGGGCCTCTCTCTCTCCCCATCCAGCTGCTGCCAGCACACGGCCCTCCGGCGCCCACCCACCACCCGACGGTGATTGTGCCCGCGCCGCCGCCGCCTTCTCACCATGTCACCGTGGTCACCATGGGCCCTTCCTCCGTGATCAACACTATCTCTACATCCAGGCAAAATCTGGACACTATCGTTCAGGTGAGCACGTTGGCTTCCGTGGGGTGCGGGTGGGGGGATGTCTGAGGGAGGCCAGCCTCCCCCGGCCTGGTTTGCGCACGCTGTCTTTTGAGGAGGGGGTGTGGCTGGGTTGGGTCTCACGCTGCTCCCCCCACCCCAGGCGATCCAGCACATTGAGGGGACGCAGGAGAAGCAACTGCTGGAAGAAGAGGAGCAGCGCCGGCGTGCCGTCATCGTGACCCCCACCCGGGCCAGCCTGGACCCCTCCAACTCGGACACAGCCTCTGACTCCGAGGCGGAAGACAGCGATTCCATGGAGCACAGCAAGGCTGAGATGCCCTGACCCACGCCTGGCTGCGGGGGGAGGGAGGGGGCCGGGCAGGGCGTGGGGAGGGGACTTCAGAGAAATATGCTGAAATTTTTACAAAATACCATGAAATTTGGGTCTCTTTTATGACCTTTCAATACTGTAAAAGGGAGCATTAGAACCTGGACAAGCTGAAAGCAAGCCGGGGGGCTGAGGGGGGGGAGCGCTGTGGGGGGAGCGCTGGAGCGGAGAGCAGGTGGGGAGTGGGGAGGGGAGGGCCAGTCCTGGGCGAGTGGGTGGGACGGACGGATCCGGGACTTGGCACCCTCCACTCAAGGGATGAACTTCTTCTGTGGGTGCAGAGAACTCGCCTGTGGCCTCACAAAGTCACGTGTGGCAAAAAAGAAACCCCGCCCCCGTGTGCCCCCACCTCTCCCCTGACCCCGCTGGCTTTGCGCTGTCTCTCTGGGATGGGATGGCGCTGGGCATTGCATTTCATCCCTGCTAGCTTGAAGAGGGCGCCTCTTTTGGAGCGGTTGGCGGGGGGGGGGGGGTGATTTTCAGCTCCTGGGTTTCATCTAGAGGAGGCAAGAGGCCCAGAAGTTGGGGGCTGGCTAGCAGAACTTGTGTCCCATTGCCACCCCCCACCTCCAGGGCTTCCAGTTGCTGTTGGCCGCTCTTGCTGAGCCGGTGGCCAGAGAAAAGCCCCCTCTGTAGCGTGGGCCGATGGGCTTCCCTCCGTTCTCAGGGGCTGTTTCAGGCGTCAGACCTTTTCCGTAGTCTGGGAGGGGGCGTCCCTTTTTTAAAGATGGCCCCATTCAGTCTGGAGGGGTGGGCTGAGGACAGTGCTGCCCCTTTTGGCTTCTCCCCCCCCCCCCATGGGTTGTTCCCTCCTGTTCTTGAAGCACTTAATCCGTTCCGTGGGTCTGACCGCGCCCTGAGCGTTCCTGTTCTGTGATCGTGGCTTTTCGTTGCCCCCCTTCTCACCCCCCCGCCTCCCCCATTTGGCTAGAGGTCCGGGCCAGTGTTGTTTAGGGCCTGTTGGTATTCGGTAGGTCCCTCCCCAGCCCACAGCTGTTCCTCAGTTATTTCTCTCTCTCTCTCTCTCTCTCTTTTTTTTTTTTTTGGTATTTTTCTTTGTTTTGTTTTTTTTAATTTTTACAATTTTCGGGTCTTCGTGTTCATTGAGATGCTATTATATTTTGTTAAGAAAGTGGGGAAAATGAGGCTTGTGCCTTTGTAAAGAAACAAAATAAAGTTTGTACTTTGTTTTTTAGACGCTTTGCCTGGCATGCCAGTCTTTGAGTGCTGTTGTTGTTGGAGAAGGAGGAAGGACGTGGATTGGGGGGGGGCAGGGGGAGACCCCGCCTGCCTGCCCCAGTGACGGAGGCTGTCGCCAGCGCCTCCCCCTGGCAGGGTTTGTGCCTGTCCGTCCCCCACTTTTCTTGAGCTAGGCTTCAGCTTGCAGAACAAGAAGAGTAAGGAGGCGAATTATAAAAACCAAGAAGCAGCTAAAAATGCATCCATCCTTCTCCCCCCCCCACCTGCAAAACACAAAATGAAGCTGTAACTGGGCTTGAATGAATAATTCCCACCCTTAAATAAGATACCTGAATTTGGGCTCCTTTGCCTGAAATTTCTAGGATGCCCACAAGAGGGAGCCTTCCTAAAACATCCACCCTACCTAGGACAGATGTTGAGATGCTCAAGAACAGAAAAGGAGCCCGGAAGGAAGGGTCCCTCGAGTCCCTGCACTCTGTGCGCAGGGGCCAACCAGCGGCTGCCCCAGAGGGGAAAGCCACAAGCCGAACCTGAGCGCAACAGCACCCTCCCCAGCAACTGGAGCATATGTAGGCTCACTGCCTCTGAGGTTGGAGGTGGCATGTAGCCCTCAGGACCGGTAGCCATGGATCGCCGCCACCTCCAGGAATTTATCCAACCCCCTTTTAAAGCCAACCAAATTGGTGACAATCGCTACATCTTGTGGAAGTGAGTTCCACAGTTTAACTGTGTGCTCTGTGAAGAAGTCCTTCCTTTTATCTGTCCTGAATCTCCCACCCATCAGCTTCATGGGATGATGGACCCTTTGGGTTCTAGGATTAGATGAGAAGGAGAAAAATGTCTCCTTGTCCATTTTGTCCACACTAGGCATCATTTTAAATGACCCCCTAAACTCAACTGTCCCAGGACCTGTCACCTTTCCTCATAGGGGAGTTGCCTCCGCCCCTGGATCATTTGCGTTGCCCAAAATGCTTACTCGGCAGAACCTGCTGCTTGGGGACTTTGACATCTTTTTTAAGGTTCTTTCCCAAACCTCTGTGGTGGAGGCAAACCATCTCCTCTGGGGTCCTAAGGCTGCAGTTTTTAATCCGAGGGGAGATGGTTTGGCCAAGACATTTTGCAGGGGAGCCGGGGGGGGGGGAGTCCCTTGCGGGGCGTTTGGCTGGCCTTTGTCCTGCGCTGGTGTCCCCTCTGTGCCCCTGCCTGTGCGGCTTCTGCAGCCATGAGGAGAGCTCACCTCTGCTCTGCACTGAGCGTGGGAAGGGCACAAACCGACCCTCCACGGTGAGGGGGGGGGGGGGGGCTTGTGCCTGGCCCTCAAGCTGCTGCTGGAAAGTTGGGGTCTGTTTTTTGAAGGCTTCCTGGGTGATTTCAAAGGGTTCGGGTCTCCCTCAAGCCGCTCACCTGACTCCCTGCTGCTGGGGCTGCCCTTCCTTTGCCCTGCCACCACTTTGGGGGCCACGCTCAGTGGCCCATCGGCCTTTTCCATTTTGGTAGCAGCAGCTGCCCAAATCTCAGCCGCCTAGGTCCATGCCCGTGCACCGGGTTTCAACTTTGTGTGCGTGCCACCGACACAGGCCCACGCGCCTGGGCCCCGAGATGCGCTGCAGCAGCTCTAAGGGGCATCCAGCGCCAAACCCAACTTCGCAGCCGTGTAACCTGGCAGTGGCCTGAGGGGTCTCGGCCACACCTCCCAGCTTGAACTGGTCTTCCCATCAGCCCTTTGCTCAAGTGACCCCGTTCCCCTCCTGCATGGGTGTAGATGCCCCGGGGGTAGTCCGGAGGACTAGCGCCTTGAATTGCTGCCAGGCCGGCTTGCTTGGGCTGCAGGGCCCCCGGCGGCGGCGCCCCCCACTCCGTCCCTCCGTGCCTGCCTGCCTGCCTGCCTGCCTCTTGGGGACTCCCGGGGGCTGGCGAGGGGGCCGGGGCTGCCCTCCGCTTGCTCCACCTCCCCTCTCCCTACTTGGGGCTGCTGCCTCTGGCTCGGTGAGTGACACGCGAGCTGAAGCGGCGGGGCAGGGAGGGGCCTCCGGCAGTCCGGCCCCAGGCAGGCACCCTCTGTGCGCCCCTGCGACCACGCCGGCCAGCTGCCCGAGCCGCAGCCTCCGCCAGCCCGCCGTGCTCTCGCCAGCGGCCTGGGAGGGAGCGAAGGCAGCGCCCGGCGGCCGCCGCCATGAAGGGACTGGGGCTGTTCTGCTGCTGCTGCTGCCTGGCCCCGCTCCTGCTCCTCGGCACCGCGGCAGGTACGAGACCGGCGCCCGGGCCCTCGCTGGCTGCTCCCCCGCCCGAGGCACGTGGCTGCTGGCCCGGCGGGGCCCGGCGCCCTCCACGGGCGCCCTCGCTGCTGGGCTGCAGGCGACACCTGCCCAAGGAGCCGGAGCTGTCTGGGGGGTGGCTGCAGCCGGCGAAGGCGAGCGGGGTGGGGGCGCGCAGCCTGCCCGGAGGCGTCGCATCGTCTGCGGGGAGCCCGCCGCCGGAGGGGGCCGAGGGGGCGGGCTGAGATCGCGGGCCTGCTCCCTCCCGGCGGGGCCTCGGCTGCCAAGCCCAGGGGCGCACCTGCGAGTGATGGGCCTGTGGACTGGGCGGGGGGGGGGCGGAGGGGAGGGAGAGGGCGGCGGCGGCCCCTTCCTGCAGCAGGGCGGACAGCCGCCGCGGCCCAGCCCCGCAGGCGCTGCCCGCTGCCCGGTCTCCGGGGCGCCCGCGGGCGGAGGGGCGCGCGTGCCGCCCGGCCTTCCCCTTGATCGCCCTTGAGTTAATTCGGTCTCTCCGGCCGGGCGCTGTATTCTCAGCTGCCTCCGTGCGGCTAAGAATGGAAACAGGCGTGTAACTGGACCCCCCGGACTCCCCCTCCCGCGTGCCTCCGCGCCCCTCCCCCCGCCGCCCCCGCACCTTGCTCGCCGCGGCCAGCTCAGCTGCTGCCTTCTCACACAGGGCTCGGGGCTGTGCGTTTCGTCCTTTTAAGGCCATCCTTTCTCATTCCCAAGAACAAAAGGGTCCCGGGGTCCCGTCCCCGCACCGGGGCCTCCTGCGTGACCCACGATGGGGGGGGGCTGTTCTTCCCCCTTTGTACTGGAGCTTGATGCGCCCCAACAGCCCTGGACCCCTTGCGCAGTTCGGTGGAGGGGCAGAACATTCTGGGCAGCTGGGCCAAGGCGGGGGCTGAGCCTGGCTGGCTGGCTGGAGCCCCCTCGGGGCAGGAAAGGCAGGCCGGGCTTGTAAGGGGCTGCCCACCTACCGGCACGCACGTGCCTCCTCCCGCCTCTCTCTCCCATCCCAGGCACCGGGTGTCTCAGGGCTTAATTTCTCACACAAGAGGTGCTGGGGCTTAAGCCGGTGTGGACGTGGCCCGCTGTAATCTGGAAAGCCTTCCCTCAGGTGGTTGGCTGAACCCTTCTTGCCCTTGTACTGAAAACAGCTCCCGGGGCTAAGGCCTTGGGCTGGAGGCACGGTGGAGGAGGTGGGGCTCCTGTGGCTGGGAAGGCAGCTCCCGGCCCTCCTGCTGCGGAGCTGGCCGAGCACGGCCTTGTGCCAGGCTTGCGCTAGCTGGCTGGCTGGCTGGCTGCAGACACCGCAGGGTGAGCTGGCTCCAAGGGCCCTCCGTCCGTCCGTCTGAGGGGGCAGAGACACTTTCTCTTCTGGAGTTGGCAGCTACTGAGCCTGCTCCAATCAATGACGGCTTTGGGTCCGCTGAGCAGCTGTTGGGTGCCCCGTTCAGTGCCAAACCTTAACCCTGTTGCAAACAAGCCTTGCGTTTTAGTTTGTGGATTGCATAAAAATAATAATTGCTTGCGCCAGAACAGATGTGTTCGTCTTTAAGGTGCCACCTGTGCCTTCGATGTTTTTGCTGTAAGAGCAGTCCTCCGCTCTTTTGCTGACACGGCTGCCCCTCTGGAAGGTATCAACGGTGTGTGTCTCGGCCTGCCCTTTCTGGGCTTCTCAAGGCCCGGCACTGTGTCTACATCCCCCAGGCCCTTGGGGTCAATCCCTTTTAAAAGCCACTCAAAAACCCAAGCAAAGAGATCACTGCCCAGTTCCCAAAGAGCTTCAGAGGGGGCCGGAAGCCAAAGCAAGGGGTGCTTGTACGATGCAGCAGAAGAGTTTGTGGCCGCTCCGTGGCTGGCGATTCGTTAGCACCCGGCCCGCTGCTAATTGCTGCAGAGGTGATGTCTGCACAGGCCGATCAGTGGATTCTGAGGGGTGGAGAGAACACACTGCAGCTGGCTATATTTCTACAGCCGGGGTGGGGTGCTCAGCCAATGTCAGCCAATCCTAGCTGCTGGGGCTTTTGCATGGCTATTTGAGCTTAGGAAGGAGCTCCAGCCCCGTACCCAAACACTGGCCCATTTAGCTGAGGCTAGTGGCCCACTGCAGGTTTGACGATTATTATTTATTTATATAGCACCATCAATGTACATGGTGCTGTACAGAGTAAAACAGTAAATAGCAAGACTCTGCCGCATAGGCTTACAATCTAATAAAATCATAGTAAAACAATAAGGAGGGGAAGAGAAGGCAAACAGGCACAGGGTAGGGTAAGCAGGCACAGGGTAGGGTAAAACTAACAGTATAAGGTCTGCACAACATCTGAGTTTGAGGAGGGGGCTCTGGGCAAAAGAAGGCCAGCAGAGAGACAGCTCCTCGGAGAAGCTCAGGTCAGCAGGGAGGCCCGGCCCCCTCCCTGCCCTTCCCGAAGGTGCTCTTTCTCAGGACAGTTCTGGCCTGCCTTCCTGCCGTCCTCCCCTTCCAGTTTACTCATGTAAATTGTTGAAAGCCGGGGGGGGGGGCATTAAAGCTCTTCTGAGTTCTTGACCCTGGCAGCAGAAACTCCCTCCTTGCTTGAGCAGCCAGCCAGACTTTCCACCAGGTGTGAAGTCCTGCCATGCATCAAATGCACAGCCACTCAGGCCCAGAGAAAACAATGATAGTGCCAGGCACAGAGCTGGGCTATTTTAAGATGACAGCAGGGATATTCCCCTCGAAGCCAGGGCCCAATCAGAGCTATCCTGAAGTAGAGACCTGTACAGCTCAAAGGTCTGCACCCTTATTCAGGGTTTGGGGCCATACTAGGCTCCCACACACACATTGCAGTCCATGATATTTATGCTTCTTTCTATGCCTCCCCCTGAAAGCTGTTTAGCATCCCCTCCAATCACAAAGCCCCCTTGACTGCTTGGGGGGCAGAGGCTGTGAAGCCTGATGCTTCTCCCTTCCTTGGCAGCCTGGGAAAGGTAGGGCTGGGCATCCCCCCTCTGCCTTTGTGGGGGGGGCATCTCTTGTGGCGCAGAGCAAATGCCCCCTCCCCCGGGCCTCTGTGGCAGCCTTTGAGCCATTCTGAACTGGCCCCCAGGGCATCTCTTAGGCTGCAACCATTTCAGGGGAGACTGACTGCATTGGGTCTGTTTATTTTGCAACCAAGGGAGCATTTCTGAGCACCCCTGGGCCACGTGTGAACGTTGTTTATTGTAAGAAACAAGGCAGGAGAGAGAAATGGAACGCAGTACGGGAGTCGTATGCTAGATGGATGTAACAAACTGCTTCAGGCAGACATGTATTTATTGGTTTCCTTGGCTTCTGGCCTGAAGGCCTGACCCAAGCGCAGCGTGCGCGTGCAGTGGGTCGGGAGCACAAAGGAGCTCTGTGTGTGTGTGTGTGTGTGTGTGTGTGTGTGTGTGTGTTCACATGCGTCTCCCATTCTGGTTCTGTGCAGCAGAGGAGCTCCTGGAGGTGGGGCGTTGCGCCCACAGCCGTGAGTGGCAATGCGCCGTTGCCCCAGCGATTCTGAGCAGTGCACGCTCTTTAGCAAAGCTATGACTGCGGTGGAGGCCGCTTTGTGACTGAGGGCTGTTGCTGCCTCCCTCTCACCTGTTCGCCTCTCCCTGCGGCCTGCCTTGAATATGCCTCAGGAGAGAAGAGGCGACAGGACTGGCGCCCGGCCCATGCAGCTTCATGTGGAGGGGGGCGGGAGGGAGACCACAGCAGGGAAAGTGGGCCCACTCAGCCCAGAGGCCAAGCTGAGTGCAGCCCAAAGGTGCCATCGGGACCGAGAGCCAGGATGGGCCAGGTGTTCTGTTGCAACAAGCCAAGGTTTACCGGTCTTGTAATGTGTGGAAGGGTTAGGGTTTGACGTCGGTGAGAGGATAGCCTCTTTGGCATGCCAGGCTCGGGGAAACTGCCCCAAGCTGGAGGGGGTCAGAAGTACTGGCCCAGGGCACCAGGGCACGGATTGCTGCCAGTAGCAGTGGGATGTCCCTGATGGGATGGCTTCAGCTGCAAGAATCAGGGCAGGCTGAGTTCCTCGATGCCGTTTCCTTCACCTGAGGCGCTTTGGGGCTGTCGGGGGCTTGAATGAGTGGCGGCTTTCATGCCTTCCGCCACGCGGAGTGGACCGGATTGGCTCACAGACGTGTCTCCCACTGGGGGCAGCAGCAGTTTTTGTCGTAGGGAGTTGTGGCAGATTCAAGCTCTGCCTGTAAAGGAAGAGGTGGTGGCGATGGCGGGGGGGGGGGGGCACGGACACCCGAGACTCTCCGCAGCCATGGCCTACCTTGCCCCCCTCCCTGCCCCCCCCACCCCGGAACTTGGCCTGCAGTAGAAGGCTGACCTGCTCACCTAGCTTTCTGTGGCTCCCTTTGCTTTTTTGGCAGGGCGCCCGTACAGTACTGTACGGCGCGTCCCAGAGGCATTGCGGAGTGTCAGCTTACAAGAGGCTTGTGGAGACATGCCTGAGCTGCTCCTCCACGACCCCCCCACCCCATCCCACCCAGAGGCAGGAATGAGGACTCGCTCCCTCCTCCCCTCCCTCCTATGGCGATGGCCCTCAATGGAGATGGTTGCAAGACCTTTTTGGGGTGCTTGCGAGGGGGGAGGTGAGGGGAGGGGGGGCCAGGCAGGGCGGGCGGGTGAGCTGCCCAGGGGGTTTCTTGGGCCCTGAGTGTCTCCCGGCAGCAGACGTTTCTCCCACCCACTTGCCAGAGGTATTTTTAGCCCGATGAGGAAGGCCGACGGGTGTTAAGCCCGTAACCTTCAGCCCGTTTTGCTGCAAAGCCATCATCCATTTGCCATCTGCAGCTCAGCACAATTTGGTGCCCGATATAGTTAAAGGTCCCAGTTTGGGGGCAGTGAGGGCAAGGAGGAAGGGAAGGGCTCCTTATAGAATGTCTCTAAGGTCGCAGGAGGTGAGGGGCCAGGAGACCCCATAACCCCCTGCCCTTCCCATTTAGGGAGCTTTTTTTGACACCTCACCCTGCCCCACCCTGAGAATGATTCAGCCTCCCCACCTTTCACTGCAGAGGCCTCCAGGAAGAGCAAACCGTGGTGGGTGGCGCTCAGCTCCAGAGACCTAGCCTGCCTCTGGGCAAATGCTAAGCAGAGGGAGGAATGCAGGCCGTGGTGCCATCTGAGGAGGGCGTTGGGGCAGAGGTCCAGGACCCCAGCCCAGCCCATCTTGGACGAAGCAAAGCCATGCGTGTGGCCATCTGAAGAGCGAAGGGTGGGTGGGTGTCAGTTCAGAGTCTGAAATGCACCGTGTGAAGGACTTCCTTTTGCCTGAAACTCCCACAGTTCAGCTTGGGGGGACGAGACTGTTGGTTTCTGGGATAAGGAGCGAGGGAGAGAAACGTTCCCCTGTCCTCTTTCTCTTGGGTCTTCTGGGTGCCACAGAAGGAGCCCATGGGGAGCCCACATGGCCCCAGTTATGTGGGCCCCAGTTATGGACCCCATAAAACTGGGATGGCGGGGGGACAACTTTGTGCTCTGCCATTGCTGTGTTTAAAGACTGGCCTGAGAGCACAGCCACGGGGGGTGGGGGGTCCTTTGGGAATGCACCCCCTTCCTTCCAGGGCCTGCTCCGTTCCCTCGGGCGTGGGCCCACAGCCGGGAAACCCGGTACAAAGGGAGAGCCATCCGTCCGTGGCATGTGGGGTGCGGCCCTTGTGGGAGGGTGGATTATGCTTCTGAGCTGCAGCTGTTTCTAATGGAGGCGGCATCATTTCAGGCGTCTGTTGGTGAAGAAGAAATGTTTGGGGGTGGCTGCGGAGAGGGCAAGGGACCCCTCGTCTCTTCTCCCCTCCCTCATGGGATGCGGGCCACATCCCCTCTCTGGTTTCTCTGGTGCAGAAACACCCTGAATAAAATGGGCACTGGGCCTGCCCTGTGGGGTGGGGTGGGACGGGACATGGACCCCCACAACGCTGTCACCATGCAGCCTCTCAACCCAGATGGAGCCAGATTTGAGTGACATACGCGCCCTCTGGACTGGGCTCATGTTTTCCAGAAATGGCAACTGGAGAAAGAAAAGGGGTGCCCATTCTGCCATCTGCTGCCCTCAACGACAGCTTCCTGGTGCTTCTGTCTTAGGCTGGCCCCGGTGTCCGCCCAGAGAGCAGGGATGTCTGGAGCAACGGCGGTTTGGCACAGGAGTCGCTACCTAATGATGGGCGGGAGGGGCAGGGAACATGCAGTAGCCGCAAGGAAACGTTTTTAGTTAAAACATCTGCATCCTGACAGGGGAAATGTCCTTTGTCACGGCTCCTATTTCCAGCTTGGCATTCTCTGCTCAGACAGCCTGTTGGCAGGAAACCTCTCTGGGCAGGAGGGCCCTTGCTTCTGTCTGTTGTAGCATCCTTTGCTAGGATATGCAGGCAACAAAGGGACCGGGCTCCTTAACTGTACCATCAATATTTCAGAAGGATCCATGTTCTGTGAGTCTGGGCAAGCACAGCTGTAGGAAGGCTACTCAAGACAGAGCCCTGGCCTCCTCTTTTTTTTAAAGAAGTCTTTCCTGGCCCACAATGGGAGAGAAAGCAGGGAGGGACCAAGGCAGGTAACTGAGACCAGGAAACCTCCAGGTGCACTTCATTTTGCGTCTCCTGGCCAGGCTGTCAATAAAGCCTCGGGATATGCCAAACCCTCCGAAAAGCCTTCCAGCACCGTGGCTCCCTTTTGAGCTGCTGATTTTCCTTCCCCAGCAGCTTTCTTTGTCTGCTTGTAGACCAGAAAGGCAAGAAGCCCAGCAAAGAAGGCCAGGAGGCTTGCTAAGGACTGCCTGTGTAATCCAAGATATATTCCCTCCGGCCGGCACCTGTTTGCACCCAGTTTATTGATAGGAGCAGGGAAAGCAAGCTGGATTCCAGGCCTGGTGGTTGGGATAGGATTGAACATGTATTTATAAGAGCCTCAAAATGCACTCCAGTTTCCGTCTAATTTTCCTTGGGCAGGGAGCCTCACCCGGAGTCCCGTTTGCAGAAACAGGCAGGCTGTTTTGAGGAGAGAGGCAGGCCGGGCACAGGTCAAACTGACTGATCCTGTTCTAACCATTTAGAACTGCAAGTTTCTGCCCCGGATGGCACAGACGACGCTGCCAGCTTTGTGGAGGGCAGCTTGTGGCCAGGAGACCAAAGCCTCGTGGAGGAGAGGGTGCTTTATGGAGATGTTGCTGCCATGCCTCCTGGGATGGGCATCCCCCTGCAGCCCCCCGGCAGTCACCAGGAGGAAGCTGCCGCCATGGACACGCGGGGAAGGACGACCCTTGCCGATGGCTCCACCAGGGCGGGTGCCGCTCCGGATGTCCGTGATGACCCCTCGGAAGCTGGCAGCCTAGAAGGAAAAGAAGTCCCCGCTGCCGGCCCAGAGGACGCCCCTGGCGGAAGGCATGATGTGGATGGGCAAGAAGAAGGAGAAGAAGGTGGGCCCATCCTGGTGGAAGAGGCTGAGCCACAGTCTGTGGGCAACACGGAAGAGGGGATGCTGGCTGGTGAGGACGCCCCAGAGGATAAGCAGGGCCACCTTGAGCGTGATGGCCAAGAAGACTCGGTCCCTGGAGCAAGTGGAGAACCCGTTCAGAGCCTTCCCCGGCCCGTTGATGCAAGAGAGAAGGAGGAAACGTCTCCTCAGGAGGAGAACAGCACACTTGCCACTGGCTTGGGCAAAGAACGTGGAGGCACCCTTGGGGAGGGGGATGCCTTAAGCGAGGCCTCCCCAACAAGGGACACGTTGGAGGCACCGGACACCACCCAGCAGGGACCACAGGAGTCAGAGGGGCCACGGGAGCCTGGGGAGGCAGAGGAAGGGGGTAGTAGCCACAGAGAGGAAGAAGGAGCAGGGAGGAAAACAGAAGATGGGCCTGAGCAGGTGGAGGCAGAGGATTCCGACGAGGAAGAAGAGGCCACTGTGGCCAGGGCACCAGATGCCAGCCCTGATGAAGAAGGAGGCGATTCCGATGAAGAAGGAGGCGATTCCGATGAAGAAGGAGGCGATTCTGATGAAGAAGGAGGCGATTCCAATGAAGAAGATGATTCCGATGAAGCTGAAGGAGAGGATTCTGATGAAAGTCAGGCCCTATCAGAGGAAGACGACAAAGATGAAGTAGCAGCAGCAGAGGAGGAGGCAATCTTGGTCGAAGAAAAGATTTCTCAGGCAGAAGAGCGGGGAAAAGAGGTTCCCCTGGAAGAGGGAGAGGGCCATTCCATTGCGCAAGGAGTAGAACATGAGAAAGAGGGTGCTGGCTGGGGGGAAAGTGTGGACAAGGTGGAGTCAGAAGAGTCCCCCAACAGAGATGGCAGCCCAGGAGATGCTCACCTCCATCGCCAAGAACGGGACCTGAGTGAAACAGACATGGCCCCTGGCTCTCCCAGCAGTGGGGATGAGGAGAGGCCTTCTGGACAAGCCCAGCCCGCCCTGGCTGCAGACACAGCAACCGAAGCAGCAGGTCACAGCCATCCCCCAGCCCCCGAGGTCACTGGCCGGCTCAGCCAGAGAGGTTCTGCTTCCTTCATCTTACATTGGCATGCTAAATCAAATGGTTCCTTCCTGCAGTGGCCCCGGCAGGCCTAACCTGGTTGCCCTCCCTGCTGCTGAATGCTTTTGCTCATGAGTATGAGCCGAGCAGGAACTGGCAAAGGGAGCCTGCAGGCAGGCGGGCGGGCAGGGGCTCACCCTGGGGATAGCAACTGCCAAAAGGTCAGCTCCAGATGAGAGAAGGGCATTTCAGGTGTTTAGGGGTGATCCAAAACAAGCAAGCACAGTGTGCCTTGTGGAGTGTCTGCGTTTTCCCGCTTTTCTGTTGGATGCAAACCTCTAGCCTGTTTCAACCCTGCAGAGCCCTTTGGGTTGTGCTCAGAGATAACCAGTGTAGCATTTCTAAGGCAGAGAGTGGAAAAGCTGAACCAGCAAAGCTACTTAAAGGTGGTTGTAATCTTGCAAGAATCCCAGGTCTCTGTGAAGCTAAGTAGTTCTTTTTCTTCCTCTTCTTCAGCAAGATGACAGAGTTAACAACATATTGTTCAATAATAATAATAGCAACAACAACAACAGCTAAGTAGAGTATAATTATTGATTTAAAAGGAACAAACTTCACCCACGAACTTACAATCTCAAACACATTTTAATTCTCAGGCATGTTGCGCTGGGCTTCCTGTGCCCAAACACAAATGAGTTTCCTCCAGTATTTGGATAAACTTCCCAAAGGAATTCACTCTTTGATAGTTAATCTTGGAGGCCCTCACACCACCCCAAGGTGTTCGTTTTTTAAGAATATGGGGTGTCCAACGTGCACTGAGAAGGAATACAGGGTTTCCAGCCGCTACAAGGAAGGTTCTGAAAGGCATGAATTGTTCTGCTGTCTTCCAAAGGCAGTCAGTTGCTGGCAAGGCTTTCAGGAGGGGGTTCCTCATAATGAAGACGTTGGCATAGTGTAAATTCCATGCCAGTGATGCTATGATCACCTGCCATGGGGTGGGGGCAGGAAGCAGCGTCCCTTTGTCAATGCTGCTCTCGGAGGACACACGGCTGAGGCCAACGTGTAACCAGAGCTGCATCCCGGGGCTATTTTGGGGGACGGGAAAGGGCCTCTCTCCAGCTCTCGGCTGCCCTGTGTGGTTGGCTTGGCCCAACTCCCAGCCTGCAGCACAGACTTGCACGGGCAAGCATGTTCTGTAAGCCACACACACACACACACACACACACACACACACAGCAGTGCCTCCACGCAGGGCTCCTCTCACTCCCAGGGACGTGGGAAGGAAATGGGACCCGGTTGACCGAGGGGCAGCCCTTGTGCGTTGGCCCAAAGAGGCAGGGCAGGAGGAGGGGCGTCCTGCCTGGGCTCAGTCATACAGCAGGGCAAGCATGACTATTGTGCCTTGTACCTGAGGGCAACAGGCCAGCCTGGAGGGGGGCTTGGGGCGGCCAGGTGGTGCACACACACCTCTGTCCCCCAACACCTCATCTCCACTCCCCACCTTCCAGCATCTGCCACCTGCCTCACTCTGCCTAATGGTAGGGCCGGCTCTGACAATACCACGGGAAGAAATCACACGTATCTCTTACTTTCTGGACCTTCAAGGTGCTGACAGCCAAAGGAATATAAAATAATACTGAAAAAGATCTTTAAAGTCAACCGTAATGCAATACGATAGTAAAAGCAACAACTAAACCGTTAAAAAACAACCCATCCAATAAGCCTCATGGATAAGACAAAACCAGAGCAGCATCAAATGAAGTGTGCGCCGTCCCCTGCTGTGCGCGCATGCATGCGTGTGTGAGGGGTGTGTGTGTAGGGTGCCTGTGCTGCCCCCTTTGCAGCTTTGGAACGTCATCCTTACTTTTATGGGGTTTAAATTGATTGATGCTATTTATTTCTTTTATTGTTGAATTCTTCATTTATTTGTTTTTAAGGCTATGTTTTCATTAGGGTGTTGTTAATGTGGGTTTTATTGGCAGTGGCCTTGAGTGCTTTTCTTTTTTTTCTGGCAGAAAGGCAGGATAGAAATTTAACAAACAAACAAATGTCCTTTAAGGGCACATCTGGGCAGTGGTTTTGAAAGGGGCCCAGAGACCGTCATGGAGAGGATTGCGTGCTCACCTTGAGCCCTTTCCCCAGCTGTCCTGGGGTACCATCAGCTTGGTAACATCAAAGCAGCCACTTCCAGAGGGTCCGTGGGGGGAGGGGGGGCATCCTTGATCACCCAGGGTTTCTCAAATTCCTTTGGAAGTGCTTCCCTGGACACAAACCACAGCTCTTGAGAGACAGGAGAGAGGCTGGCAACCCTGGCCCATGACATGCCCACTGCAACACAGCTCTCTCAAGTCCGCAAGTGACGTTTCAGGCATTGTTGTTGCTCCAGGAGTAGGGAAGCTCATGTTGGTAATTCAGATATAAAACCTGAATGGGTGGGAATGTGCATTGGATTTTTAAATGTCCCCGCTCCAGTTTCTGTTTTGCATTAACAAGTTGATCCAGTGTGTTTTGGGAAGGTGTTCTCTGGCATATTTTCAGTGCTTTTCCCTGTGTGTGTGTGTGTGTGTGTGTGTGTGTGTGTGTGAGAGAGAGAGAGAGAGAGAGAGAGAGAGAGAGAGAGAGAGAGAGAGAGAGTCTTCTCTCCTTGGTCCTCACTGTGAAGTCGGAATGCAGCAGCCTCTAAATTTAGAAGATTCTCCTCCTCCTCCTCCTCCTCCTCCTCCGGCAGCTGCTGGCCCCTTGCCAGGTGGAGTTCCAGCCACTCTTGGCACTGGCGGAAATCTTGTTGGGGAGGGGAGGCCGTGGGTGGGGGGAGGACACAGTCTGCACGAGGGAACGTCACCGGGTGCTAAAGAGCTGAATGAACACACCATGTGGAAAAGCTCCCCCCCACCCCTCCCCCCGACCCCTCCCCGCCACTAGCCGGCCCTGGATCCCTCCTGTGTGACTGGCCTGTAGCTGAGAGGCTGTCTTTGCTCACCCTGCAGATGAAGTGGAGGGCTCTGGGGAGCCCACCTCCAGAGACCGCTCCCACATTGACAGCACCTTGAAGCTGAAGGAGGAAAAACCAGCAGACGACTACTCAGGTAACAGCAGGGCAGGGCACCTGCGGGGGCCGGGGGGGGGCTGGGAGGAGGAGGAGGAGAAGGACGCACACATACCCCCTCCCTCATGTGATGCTCAGCACCATCTGCCTGGCAGCTCCTGCTTCCCAGTGGGGTCCCCAGCTCATTTCACACGGGGGTCCCTGAAGCACAGAGACCCAACTGCATTTTATCTTTGTAGCCCCCTCCCTCATTACCTAGGACCCCGCAGCCCGAAGGGTGTCATGGCCATAAATCATCACTGACAAATGTCGCCCCTCTCAGCCACATGGCCTGCTCCCCCCCCAACACTCCCCCCCCCCGTCAGGGTGTGGGTGAACACGGGAAACTGCTTTATACGGAGTCAGACCTTCAGAGCACCCAGCCCCGCATTGTCAACCCTGACCAGCAGCCTGGCGCCACAATCAGCTACCAGAAGGGTTCAGGAGGGAGAGAGGGAGGGGGAGAGAATGAGTAAGTGAGCTAAGGAATTAGAATAACTGATGATGCACTTTTTCTTTTTTTTACTCCAGATGGCATTTTATTCACCCAGGCATTTTTAATTTATTGAAACAGTTTTAAGGATTTTGTCTATTTTATTTTTTAATTGTGATATTTCTTATACACTGCCCTGAAATTCATATAGGTGTAAGGGTGGTCTATAAATGGTTTTAACGAATAAACAAATTAATCCCCCGCACCCTGGTTCCCTGGGACTCCTGTCATTGCCACCTTTCGCCACTGGGTGTCCCCATCTGCAAGGGAAGAAGCGGCTCTGGCCAAGTCCGCCTCCTCCTCCTCCTCCTCCTCCTCCTCCTCAGGTAGGGTGGATCCAGATTGTTACCTGTCAGCAACCTCCCCACCCCCAGGCCGACAGCCCCCCTCCTCTCCATGCATGAGGTGGGGCAGCCCTTTCTGTCTGAGGCTGAAGCATCCCACATGGTGGACTGCAGAGATCGAAAGACTTGGAACAGCCTTCCCTGGCCTCCAAAGCGCAGCCAGCCAGCCAGCCACATATGCCAGGCAAATGTGGCAAATGACCGAGTTATCTACCGGAGACTCTCTGGTTTCTGCTAAAGCAGCCAGTGGAATGCCAGATGCCATCTTGCTAGTGTGGAAACTGCCTGAGAGCATTGCAGAAGTCCTTTGGGCCAAAGACAGGCAGCGAGTTGGGCAGAGGGCCACTGTGGGCCGCAGGGCTTGCAAATGCCAGAAGCCACATCCTGGCACTGCTCAGGAGGGCCACCCATGAAAGGAACAGACTCATCCTGGAATTTCTTATTCCAAGAACATGTCGAATCTACTCCCGTCCCACATTTTAAAAGGACAGGTGGTCTCCTCCCATATATACCTGCCCGGAATCTACCATCATTTTGTAGAGGCCCTCCTTGGGTTGCCCCTGCCACATGAAGTGAGGCAAGGGGCTACTAGAGAGAGGGCCTTTTGGTGGTGCCACACTGGTTCTGGAATGCACTCCCCAGGGAGGCTCGCCTGGCGCCTACGTGCCTTCTGACTCTCACAAGACTCCTCATCACATGGGGCAGTGGCAGAGGGCCTGGCCTGGCTTCTGATGTGTTGCTGTTGGCCCCCTCCTTCATTGCAGGCACGCTGCAGCGGCTGAGGAAGATCTACCACACCTCCATCAAGCCCTTGGAGCAGTCGTACAAGTACAATGAACTACGGCAGCATGAAATCACAGGTAAGGTAGGCAGGACAGGGAGGCATTGAGCAGGGCTGCTGCCCAGCTCTAGGCATTTCAAGGCTGGCCTTGCAGGGGAGCTGAACCGTTGCTTTGGGGAAGGAAGAGGCTGAGAATTCTTTGTTTCTCAAGACTGCTCTTTAGAAAGGTTGTCACACAGAGGAGGGCCAGGATCTCTTCTCGATCCTCCCAGAGTGCAGGATACAGACTAACGGGCTCAAGTTAAAGGAAGCCAGATTCCGGCTGGGCAGCAGGAAAAACTTCCTGACTATTAGAGCAGTATGACAATGGAACCAATTACCCAAGGAGGTTGTGGGTTCTCCCACACTAGAGACCTCCAAGAGGCATCTGGACAGCCATCTCAGGGATGCTTTAGGGTAGATTCGTGCAATGAGCAGGGGGTTGGACTCGATGGCCTTAAAGGCCCCTTCCAACTCTACCTTTCTATGACTGTGTCTAAAGCGGTCCTGTCATGTCCCATGCAGCCAGGGCTTGTGCAACTGAGGCATGGAGGATAGGACAACTTAGGGACTCAGGTTGCTGCTGCTGGAAGGAGAACTAGAAACTCAGAAATGGGACCTGCAACAAAAAGTTGCAGTGTGGAGTGATCGTGTTTCACTCTTCCAGTCAGCCACGTAACTTACTTATGTATTTATTGCATTTCTTAGCCACCTTTTAAGACTTTCCTCAAGTGGCTTACCATGCCCAGGGCCTGCCTGCCTTTGATCTCCCCGTTCCTAATGTCATAGAATCATCAGAAGCTGCCTTATACCTTGGTCCATCCTGCCCAGTATTGTCAACATTGACTGGCAGGAAAGGTGCTCAGGGCTTCAGCCAGTCCTACTGAATAAGACAAGATTGAACCTGGGACCATCTGCATGCAAAGTTGGCGCTCCTCCATTGGGCCATGGTCCCTGAGCTCATGTCCCGTGAGTCCCTCCCTCTGAAGAAGGTCAAGGGAGAGGGTGCCCTGTGAAAGTATGTCAGCCACAGGGCTGCCTCATGGAACGTCTCCCCCTCTACCAAACTCCCAGGCCACGATGTTCTTCACGGGAGGCCCTGGGGTCTGTGCCGTGGCCTATGGAATTCTGTTTGGCGATGGCACAGAGGTGGCCTTCTCTGCAGTGGCACCCGCCCTGCGGAAGGATCTCCCCTCCAAAGTGTATCAGGCCTCAACGCTGGCATATTTTAGATGTTTACTGAAAACATATCTGTTTGCTTTGGCTTTTGTCAACGCTATCTTTGTATCAGCCTCATGATACTATTCCGCGTGGTTGTGGGTGTGCAAGCATGGCCTTTTTCATTTGTTTTTATTCGTTTGTAAACTGCTTCAAGGTTTGTTTCCAATGAGACGTGGCATACAAATATTGTTAATAAATAAATAAATACTTGGTAGTAAACTCTTGGTTCAGCCCCCCACCCAAAAAAATTGGGATGGGATTTGCATGTTATTCCTGTGGGAAAAGGTGTTTTGGTTGCATGAGCTCCTTCTGTGAGTGAATGAATCATTCATGATTCCAGTCTCTTTTACTGGGGTAAGAGGGCAGCCAAAGGAATTGGAATGATCCATTGGTCCTAAATCCTTTCCTGGAGACGGCTGAAGCCCATCTTCAGTTCTTGATTGAGCCCCGATCCAAGCACACGCCGCCCTCCCCCCTCCTCAAGCCCTTTCCTACTCACGTTGCTTTTTCTCTCCTCCTGGCCCTCTCCTCTCCTGCCTATCAGCTTACCCTGGACGCACCTTGGGCTCTTCAGCCACAGGTGGGTATGGCTACCTGTCACTTGCATGTGAATGAAACTCCTCCCAGGTAGCCTCTCGCTGCTGATCAAAGAAACCCAAATATGTTGCCATTCCCTCCTCCCTCGTCCCATGCTGAGCAGAATCGCGTGCCAGACCGGAAGCAAAATATCCTCCTGCCTTCTGCCTCTTTGTTCGCCCGGGCTTGGCTTCCCACGCCAGCAGCACCAGCACCAGCACCACTCGCAGGCCTTTTCTACATGGTTGACTGAGCTGGGCTTTTTTTGACACCAGAGGGGTAGCTGTGGTAATCTAGTGTGGCAGAAGCTTTTGTGGCTATAAACACAAAAACTTCCCTCTTTCCTTGGGACTGCATTGGAACTATTAGAGGGAGCTGCCTCATGCATGCCTCCCCTGCCCTGTGGCCAGAGGACGGGCCTTTGATGCCTGCAGGAGCTGGCACTGGTGCTAAGAGGTGTCATGTAAGTGGCCAGCCTTTGCCCCTGCCCCAAGACAGGGAGGTGGCAGGGTAGCTCTCAAGCCTTCTAACCTGGCCCAGCACAAGAGCGTCCCATTCCAAAGGCATCTCTAGGAGGCCTCCAAGTGACGGTCTGGAGGTCCCTGGTGGTCACTTCAGACAATGTAGGAAATGAACACTACAGTGATAACATCTTCCTTCTTCCAATGTGCCAGTGTGGGCACGGAATACAACACAGGAGACTGACTGAAGTCTCCCCAGGAGGGAGGAGGTGCTGCTAAATGTTTTTTGGTGTAACCTTTTGGAGACAATACTTGCATATGTACATGCAGCCATCATAAGGCTCTCTCTCATGGTTTTATGGCTGTGTGTGTGTAGGTGAGTGCATTTATTGATTGATTGATTGATTGATTGATTACATTTCTATACCGCCCAATAGCCGAAGCTCTCTGGGCGGTTCACAAGAATTAAAACCATAATAAAACAACCAACATGTTAAAAGCACAATTACAAAATACAGTATAAAAAGCACAACCAGGATAAAACCATGCAACAAAATTGATATAAGATTAAAATACAGAGTTAGAACAGTAACATTTAAATTTAAGTTAAAATTAAGTGTTAAAATACTGAGCGAATAAAAAGGTCTTCAGCTGGCGACGAAAGCAGTACAGTACGACGAAAGCAGTACATATTCAGAGTGCATGAATATGTAACCTATGCACAGAGTATATATTAGCACAGCTATATACAAGTGTGGTATAGCTATAGAAGTAAGTAAATGCATCAAGTGACGTAGCGCATAGCTAAAGGAGAGTGCTCCTTTCTTCATGCACACGCAGGCCATAATCCATTGTGGAGTGAGGCACGCATGAGTCCATCAGTCCTCTCCCTCTCTGTCATCCTGAGGCTTTTCTCTGGGGTAGCGTACACAACCTAAAGCAGGATCAGGGTTGAGGTTCAGTGCTGCTCTAACCACGTCACCAAAAGCTCTTGATCAAAGCTCCAATCAGCTCTGGAGACCTGGGAGAAGGGGGCCTCCTGTGTTGACTTCTCAGATGTGTGTGGCTGCTTGCTTCATGGGTAGGACTATGGGAGGCGACTTCCCTGGGGACCCTCCCTGGGGATCACCCAACCACCTGTCATGGAAGCCATCCAGAGAAGGGAAATCAGAGAGCAAAAGGGTCACATAGAGCAATGCTCTTCTCCCAAATCCTACCTGGATTCAGCCCACTTCAGCCTTCTAAAGGGTTTTTCACACATGATACATTTCCTACACAACTTTCACTTCTATGTGTGTCACCCATCCTGTGTGACAAGCACATCTATGCCTATTTCACCAGACAGGAAGTCTCAGCAAGTGATGGGTTCCCTCTGCGTACACACTGCAAACTGGGCAATTTCACACTCAACACTGTTTACCCAGGGTGTGTGCAAACTAAATAGTGTAAGAAACTGGGCATCCCATGGGAAGGAGGACTGGCATGGCTAAGAGAAGTCCATTTAAGATCCCAGCTGCTTGAACTGTTCCTGCTGGTGGATATGATGATGGCTGCCAGCAAGTGAGCCGTGTGTGTGTGTGTGTGTGTGTGTGTGTGTGTGTGTGTGCGCGTGCGCGCGCGCGCATTGCACTGGCATTATGATACCTTCATCCCTGGCTTGCCTTGATTGCCCTGAGGGAGGAATGGGATAGTTTTTGGGGCTAACTAGGGAATGTTCCTGTGGGCTTGGAGGGTCCAGATAAATATTCGGGGGCTGGGTCTTCTTTGGAAAAAAAATTCAGGGACGTGCCTGAAATGGCTGCTTTTCCCTTCCCCTTGCAGATGGAGAGATTACTTCCAAGCCGATGGTGCTGTTCCTGGGACCATGGAGTGTTGGCAAATCCACCATGGTCAACTACCTCCTGGGGCTGGACAACACTCCATACCAGCTCTACACAGGTAGAGCACCTTTCTGCTTGTCCCCAGCCTATTGCAGCCTTAGGCCCCAGGCCCCAACTGCTACAGAAAAGGGATTGTCAGGGTCACTACAGAGCAGAAAGACCTGGAGCAGGAGGAGTCGGACAGTGAGATCCCTGAGCCTGCATATGCCCAAGCTTGAGAGCCCTCTTCAAGAGCACAAGGGAAGAGAGGGGTGACTAGCAAGCAGGCACTTTGAGGCCTCTGGATTGACCAGATAAGGACATCAGAAGTGCCCTGATGCTGGATCAGACCAAGGGTCCATCTAGTCCAACACTCTGTTCACACAGTAGCCAAGCAGCCATCGGCCAGGGACCATCAAGCAAGACATGGCGCAAAAGCACCCTCCCACCCATGTTCCCCAGCAACTGGTGCACACAGGCTTACTGCTTCGGATACTGGATGCATATTGGAGGATGCAAGACAGGCTCCACCATTTCTAGCTGTGGCTCAGCCCCTCTCTGCCCTGCCTCGACTTTGCTCTGCCTCAGTCACACAGTCAGGGGCAGAAAGCACACTCCGCCCTGCTGCCTGGGGGTCAGCTGAGCCCAGAGACCTCCCATCAGAGCGGCTTCCCCCTGCAGGTGGCTGCCCGGCTGCCAGAACCACAGTGGCAGGAACTTGCATTTTCTGGCTTCTCTGCATGGAGCCAATTAATTTCAGCAGGTGTGACCTTTCCCTTTCTCTCCTTCCCCCCACCACCAGCCTGGGCTTCCTATCCCTTTGATCCCCAATCTCAGCCCAGAAGAGATCTTCTGAGTTAAGTTCTCTATTGAAATATCGTTTCTCAGCTGAACAAGTGGAACTTCACCGTCAGGGTTCCTTTTCTGCCCAAGATGTGTTGGGGTGCTTGGATCCTGGAACAAAATCCTTCTAAACTCAGTGCAGCTCTAGAAACTGTGGCAGAGAACACAGAGATACGTGCTAGTGAAAGCTCATTAAATGACCATGTCATTTAATCAAGAAGCTATTTCTCTAAATAGGAACACAGTGGTGAAACTGTGTGCTGGGTTGGCCAGAGCACTACAAAAAGGGTCCTGGAAGAGGCACCTGAATTTTCCTGCACTTGCTTGGCTTTGGGGAGCTGAGTTTGGAATGTTGTTGCAAGGTGACCATTCCAAAGCCACTCAGGCCTCATCTACGCCAAGCAGGATACTGCAGTATGAAAGCGGTATATAAAAGGCAGGATCCACACCAAGCAGGATATAGTGGTATGAAAGCAGTATATGGTATGTGTCAATGGGTCCCAACAGTTGTCAGTACACTTCAATACCGCTATAAAGCAGTAGTATGGCTCCTGCCTTTTATATACCGCTTTCATACCGCAATATCCTGTTTGGTGTAGATGAGGCCTCAGTTTGGTGGGGTGTCAGTTCACCTAAAAACTTGTTTTGCCTCCTTCTTGCGCAGGGGCTGAGCCAACCACCTCAGAGTTCACTGTCATCATGCACGGCCCCAAGCTCAAGACCATTGAAGGCATTGTGATGGCTGCGGACAGCGCCCGCTCTTTCTCGCCTCTTGAGAAGTTTGGGCAGAACTTTCTGGAGAAGCTGATAGGGATCGAGGTCCCTCATAAACTTTTGGAGAGAGTGACATTTGTGGACACCCCTGGGATCATTGAAAACCGAAAGCAGCAGGAACGAGGTAAAGGGCTGTTCTTTGCACATTCAGAGGATCTTGAGATGAAAGCAAAGCCTGATTGTGGGAAATGGCAGAGGGGGCGGGGTCTATTCTGATCTCTACACTCCTGTTGTGAAACCACACTCCCGTTCATTGGAATGCCGCTTTTCTCCTTGTGTCCAGAGATAATTGCTGATAGGGTGGTGGTCTTCCTGGGTTTGGCATTAGGGGTCCTGAAGCGTGAGTCCCCAGTGATGTGGAGCTAAGGCTGGTAGCCATACTCCTCCTCCTCCTCCTCCTCCTCCTCATGTTCCAGACACCAGGGATCCCCTGGCCTCCAACTTGACGTTGTTCTCCCTGCTCTCTGCCTCACAGGCTACCCATTCAATGATGTCTGCCAGTGGTTCATCGACAGAGCTGACCTCATCTTTGTTGTATTTGACCCCACAAAGCTGGACGTGGGACTGGAACTAGAGATGCTTTTCCGGCAGCTGAAGGGACGGGAATCTCAGATCAGGATAATTCTGAACAAAGCTGACAGCCTGGCCACACAAGAGCTCATGCGAGTGTACGGGGCCTTGTTCTGGAGCCTGGCTCCACTGATCAATGTCACTGAGCCCCCCAGGGTCTACGTCAGCTCCTTCTGGCCCCTGGAATACCAAGCTGACACCCACCGAGAACTCTTCTTGAAAGAAGAGATCTCCCTCCTGGAAGATCTGAACCAGGTGATTGAGAACAGGCTGGAGAACAAGATCGCCTTCATCCGCCAACATGCCATCCGGGTTCGCATCCATGCGCTTTTAGTGGATCGCTACTTGCAGACCTACAAGGATAAAATGACCTTCTTCAGTGACGGAGAGCTTGTGTTCAAGGACATTGTAGAGGACCCAGACAAGTTCTACATCTTTAAGTCAATCCTAGCTAAGACCAATGTCAGCAAGTTCGACCTCCCCAATCGCGAAGCGTACAAGGACTTCTTTGGCATCAACCCCATTAACACCTTCAAGCTACTTGCTCAGCAGTGTTCCTACATGGGGGGCTGCTTCCTGGAGAAGATCGAGAGGGCCATCACACGTGAGCTGCCGGATCTCTTGGGCAGCATTGGCCTGGGCAAGAAGCCCAGTGTCCTGTCCTGTGACACAACTGGCTGTGGCGAAACCCCAAAGAACCGTTACAAGAAACATTAACAGGCAGGCTGTCCTCTGTAACCACTCCTGTGTTCCTGTTGATGAATGAGCTTATGTCTTATCTGTCCAAGAAGCCAAGGTTTGTTAACCCTTCGAGTGCCACACTGGCAAGATCTAATATACACTGAGGACATCAGAGTCATCGGCGATCCACGGCAGGGAAGTTGGGTGGGGTTAGGGAAGAGAATAAAACACTGTGAATTATTATCTAATCTTTGTTATTTTAAATAGGAAGCCGTATATTGAGCTGTAAGTCAAAAGGAGGAACATGTCTGCAGACACAGTCACCTGGCCCTCACCTAGGCTAAGCACACAGGGAGGAGGAAGGAAGGAAGGAAGCATTGGAGTGCTGAGAAATGGTGAAAGAGATGAGACTTTTGACATCAGGGGAGGCACAAACTAGACACAGTTCTTGCAGCACCTTGACTGCTGTACATGGGATTGAGGACCATAATGCTTGTTGCATGTATCCCACTGTTCTTTCTGGGACTCGCAGGTCACCAGCATCTGCTCTTTATGAGCATGTCCTCAGCTGCATCTTAGCATTCTTCTGGGCATCTGTTGTTCCTGCTCCAAAATGAAAGGATCCAGACTGCCTTTTATCTGGATTCTGCCCTGTCTGTAAAAACAAGGCATTTCCCCAATCCTTGGCTCAGAAAGGGCAGGTGCCCAGCACAGGTGCCTCTAGTATACGTCACTTGAAGCCTGGCCTTTTGGGGGTCCTTTTGGGGAGTCATGTTTGGGATGGAGGGTGCTTTGTGTGTGTGCATGGACACAGGAATCTGCTGGTACAAGTCTAAAATTGTCAGTCATAGCACTTCTTTGGTTAGGAGTTGATATATTAAGAGGCTGTGCCACATGTTTGCTGGTATCTGAGCTTCAATATTGCCTCCTGCCTTTAGCTGCTGCTGTTCTTTCAGGCTTCATACTATGGGTTAACGTGAGTTTTCTCTGTCCACATTTTATCTGCTTTCACAGTTCATTTGTCTCCCTGTATCCCACCATGTAACTTTGTGGTGAGCTGTAAATAGCTATTTCTTAAGTTAGAACTGATGTCACTTCCTTGTACATGGCAAAGGAGAAGCAGCCCCACCCCGGGCAATGCTGAGCATGAACTGGAGACATGAGGGGGCTTTTGCAATGGGTAGTCAGTGGTAAATGGGGAAGTCCAGGCCTTACACCATGATGGAGCACTTTCTGCCTGGAAAGGGGACCTGCGAGGATTACAACTTCCAGACAGTTTGAAGGGAAGCTCCGTCTGAACATCAGGAAAAACGTCCTGACTGTTAGAGCAGTAGGACAGTGGAACTAGTTACCTAGGGAGGTTGTGGTCTCTCCCACACTAGAGGCATTCAAGAGGCAGCTGGACAGCCCCCCTGTCAGGGATGCTTTAGGATGAATTCCTGCATTGAGCAGGGGGTTGGACTCGATGGCCTTATAGGCACCTTCCAACTCTACTATTCTATGATTCTATGGTATAACATGCTTGTGTTCCTTATTAACCAAATTCAAGGAAGTCCAAGTAAGGTAGAATTAAGCACCGTGGGAAAGACAGAAATGAAGGAGCAAAAGCAAACAGAAGATGCCATGCTGGTTTGGTTTGTTTGCTTTTTTCTGAAAGACAAACAGGAAAACTGAAAGTTTTGCAAAGAGGGTCAGGGGAATCATGAAAGGCAGTTCAGCTAGGGGGGAAAACTTGCTGTGAAAACAAGCCTGGTAAAGTTGAGTTTAATCTTGGAAAAATAATCCAGGAGATTGAAGTGTGTGAGCTGCTCCTTATGGGGCACTGGGAACTGACTGCCAAGAGAGAAAAATGCAGGAGCTTGGGCATGAGCAGCTTTGGGCTAGAAAGGGAATTGTGCAGTGGGGTAGGGGAGAGATCTGGGGCATGGGCACAGCTAACTCTGCAAAGACGTATCCTTGGAACTGGCCTCCAGAACAGTGCAGAAATGAGTCCGTGCAGAGCAAAGCTCCTGACCTGTCCTGGGGTCGCCTCCTCCTCCATTTTTCTCTTGTAGATTAGCTTCCTTCACTTCTCCTCTCACCAGCTGCTTCCTCTCACCAGCTGCAGTGCATTCTCAAAATCAGACTTTCTGTTCCTGTCAATGGTCCTACATCCTTATCTCTACAACTGATGGAACAGAGAAAATGTGCTGTTACAACCGGCTCCCCAAAGCAAACTCTGCATTGTTCTCTGAGGAAGCAGAGTGATCCGGCAGATGGGCCCCGTTTCCTCCATTGCTTGTCTCTTGTCCTCATCTTTTGTATTTCATCTTCTGACCTTGGGTTTTCTCATTTTATTCATCGTTCTCACCACCTTTCCTCGTATGCATCAAGATCTTGCAAGCGATATGCACTGCGACTGGATCGTTTTCTGCCAGATGTGCGTTTAGCGACTTGTTCAGTCTGGCGTGCAAGCCTCAACTGACAAGTTGGATGCAAGGGCCATATTGTGCAAAACCTTCCATTGCAGGGGTCTTGTCTCGTGCTGTGATTTTGGGTGCTGAGGGGCAGTAAGATCTGGAGTGCCACCTTCAACTCAAGACAACAGAAATCGCAGTGTGATTGGTAGTGCTGAAAGAAAGGGAGCCAAAGTGTGTGGTCTGCTGTTTGCTGAGCTGAGATGTGGGGAGACAAATGTGGTTGGTCATCTTGCTGGCCTGGGATCAGTGGGGACATTTCAGACCAGACACCGAATAGCATATCCTCGTCCCTAGGGAATGCATCATCATCACAGGTCTCCCAGGCCCTGCTGTTCCCTTCTTCCCCTTTAAAGTCCAAGTTGTTCCTACTCTGCATTATTCCCATGACTCACTGGTACCTGGCAACCATCTGGTGCTTCAGGAGATTCCAGCACCAAACGCTGAAGATCTGGTGTCGTCCACTCTGGGGGGACCTTTGCCTTGAGTGCACAGCTGCAATAGGCCACCTAAAGTGGCCCAGTCTGAGAATCTGCAGGAACAGCTGGTTCCCATACTAACCTGACTCTTCTCTGTGTTGGGGATATGCATCCTTGCGGTCCACCAATGTTTGTGGGAGGGTGCCGGTGTACCTCCCCATTTGGTTATATTACCCAAACCCTCCATCCACTGTTGTGTGCTTCTTTTGAACAGGATTTTGGACAGATACATTTAAAGGAATTACATAGCTGTAATATATTTCCAGTTAGTGGTTCACAGTAATAATCTGTATTTGGAGAGACCATGTACATCAGCCATTCTAATAAATTCTGATCTTTTCCAATCACATTCTTTGGTGTCTTGCTTTGTTGCTGAATTGAAATCTTGGAACTGGTACATAAAAGAGTTTGGGGCCAAGCAAACTCATGATGCACACACAATGCTGAACCCCACTAGGTTTCATTGATGAGATGCTTTGTTTATTCATTGTTTTGTTAATAAAAACTTTAGCCCTCTTTCTTTAAAATAGCCTAAGGTGACATACAACATACAAAATCTGTCCTAACCATAGCAGTACAAGAGGAATAAAATACTCCTGGACAGCAGCAAATCACGATCTAAAAAGCCTTTGAGTTTTAAAAAAAAGCATCAGGAGATGGGGCAGCCGTAGAATCATAGAATAGTAGAGTTGGAAGGGGCCTATGAGGCCGTCTTTGCAGAGAAGCTCACAACCTATTGTGGCAGTCTTGGTGCTGTTGTCTTAGGCGGTTTTGACAATCTGAAACATACAGGGGAATCACATCCATGATGATGGACTGTTGTTTTACTGAGACTGTAAAATCTCCAAGAGTAGCAACAGCAAACTTGTGAAGGGTGGTTTTTTTAACCTTCCTCTTGTTCAAACAGCCCACAGAAAGTGAAACATCACTTGGAGCAATAATAGTCCAGGTAAAAGAAGTGTTGGATGTGTGAGGTTGTGATGACCACAAGACAATTTATTTTGTCTGATCCTCTGTTATGTGATCTTTGGCTCCTTTCCCTATCCAAGCACTCACAAATGTCAATCCTGCAATTGACAGTGAGTTTTCACACCTCTCGCTCACATCAGTCAGCCCTTTCCTGTCATGCCATGCCTGCATTGTCTTTCCCAGATAGCTTCACAGTGTATTAGAAGCATTTTTAAATGGTTGCTCTTTCTAAAAAGTCAAAATGTATCCAGAGTTGACCAGTTCACACTGGACTCGCCTGATAGCTGCACAACACCTTGTATCCAATTAACTAAGGATACTGAAGATAACTGGATATGGTAAAGGGGGAAATGGAACAGCTGCATCTAAAAAGAAAAGAAAAGCATTACACATGTCAGTGTAGATGAGATGAGGCAATGTCAAACATTGTGGGACGAGCAGCTTGTGTTAAAGAGATGGGGGCCAGCACAAATTAAGTTTGCTAGATAGGATTTAAACTGGAGGAAAGCTGAGAGGTGCCAAGATCTGCCTTTGAGGTACCTCTTTCCTTAACGACAGTGATGACTCTGTGTGTGTGTGTGTGTGTGTGTGTGCGCGCGCGCGTGCTCAGGCTTTGCAGGCCTGAACCTTCTTAAAATCCCAAGGAAAGTGCTTTGCAGTATTACTGTTCTGCCCTACCTTGCCCTGCAGCCATTTCAAAACTACCCTAACAGGTCTACACAGTAGACCAGCATCCATCTCTTTAAATCCATTAAGTAGCTGGACCCACCCAGTAACTTCCTGCAATGGGTCTATCTTGAATTTTGCCTTGACTGCAGTTGTTAATTGTTATAATTGGGGAGATCAATTACAGTATATGGCACAGATATATCAGAAACTGTATTCTGTATTTCACTGGATTATGGTTGTGGGCAGCGTGTTGCTGAAATTAATGGAGGGGGATCCCCAACTACAGCGGGGAAGAAGAGAGGAAGCGATTAGGGGCAAGTGCTCAAGTTGCATTCAGGAAGTGGCTAGACCACAACGCGGCGCTGCAGAGATTCTTCCCTTTTACTCTGCTTGGTTTACACATCCGGTTTCAGTGCTGAGTATCTCTTGCTTCCAATAGCTGGGAATCCCAGAGTGGCCACCAGATCTGCTTCCCAATCCCTTTGCTGATCTGGATCTGGTCTGCAATATCAGATTTTGCAGTCACATCTCTCTTCCCATCATGCTCTGTCTTCACAAATAATTATATTTTAGGATTCCTTGCAGGATCAGACTGGTATAATGGTACAGGATGCTAAAGTCAATGACCCATCACCCATTAAGTATCAATGCTAAATCCACCAATCTTGATGCTTTGGGATTGGTATGATGAAAGATTTCAAACAACTAGAGATAACATATTTGGAAGATCTTCACTGTTCTTTAAGTGATGTTTTTCTTTTCTTAAAGCTATTTTAAAAGCCTGGGTAATGCTACTAGGGGCATATTTTGACACATTCCTGGTTGCTACTGGATATTCCCCAGTCTTCCAATCTAAAGAATCATAACGTGTGAGAGGAAAGGGGAATCCATGCATTCTGGCACATGTGGCTGTCACTACAAATTCCCCTTTCCCAGTTGGAGGCTTTTATGAGGTAGGTATCACACAGTGTAATTACATGCCAATTCTAGACTTTTCTAGCAATCAGGTGCTGAGGTATCTATCTTGAAAGCTTCCCTAGAGAAAGCACTGGCGTCATAGTTACCATTTTCCGTTGGCTTGAAATGTTATAGCACATATGCCAAGCAATGGTTCAAGATCAGAAGTGGCAGCTGGCAAGGTTGACAGTCCAAGAGGTTCTTCTAAGCCACGGTCAGGAACCTGTGGTCCTCCAGTTGCTCTTGGACTCCAACATCCATGAGCCCACGCCAGCATGACCAGTGGTTCGGGATGACAGGTGTTGTGGTCCAACAACATCTGAAGGGCCACAGGTTCTCTGCCTTTGTTCTAATCAATGTGTGATGCCTTTAGTGAGAGTCTGGGCATGTGCACAGTTTATGGTAGCGTGAAAGTCCTCAGAGGACAGCGAGGTTCTAATTTCAAAGGTAGTTCTTACCTATTCATAAGAATACAACTTAAAGAGTCAATGTAAAAGAGACTGAATTTGTCATAGAAGCTCCCAAATTTAAAACCAGCCAACAGATTCTAACTTTGCCACAGGATATTCCTATCATCAGCAAGAGCCTTTCTTTGAGCTGGACAGGCAGTTAATGCCTCAGTAAACATTACAGCATTGTATGTGTTCTTCTTTTTTCCAGAGTGGTGAAGTGCTGGCTTTGTGTGCATAAGGGAAGATGGATTGTTCTCCAGGCAAGTGACCCTGCACAGCACTTAAATGGCCAGAAAAGGAGAGCAAAATGCTATTCAAGAGCTGTGCAGGAATTCCACACATCCCTGTTGCTTTCCTTTGAGGCTATGTGAATTTCAGGAGTGAATTCACCAGGGCAATTTCATGTGTTATGTATAATTTTGTAAACCGCCCAGAGAGCTTCGGCTATTGGGCGGTTTAGAAATGCAATAAATAAATGAATAAATAAATAATAGTTTCTTTATGACATTTCCACAAATAAGTGCAATATATGCACATTGTTGCCCATTTGTTCTACTTGCTCCAGACATCTTCCCTTGAAGCTGTGAGTGTGTTGCAGGATACTGTATTCCTCAGAACAAGTGTGGGCATTCTGGAGACAGACACCCATAAGGACACATCAAGAACACTGCTGGATCAGACCAAAGATCCATCTAGTCCAGAATCCTGTTTTCCACAGTGGCCAGCTGGATGCTCCCAGCCTGCAAGCAGGGCATAAAGTTAATAACGTAGCCTGGTATTTAGCCCCAGCACCTGGTATTCACAAGTACACTAATGGCTGAATAACTTACTTATTACAGAAGCAGAAAGAATTACCATTATCCACTTGTTTCACACTGTGCATAAATGTATAGAAACTTCTATCATATCTTGCTTTAGTTATGGTTTTTTAAATTTAAAAAACCCCATCAGCTAAAAGGGTTAGGAAAAGCTTTTTTCAACTAAGGCAACTGATGCTTCGGAAAAGTCAGTTCTGGGGCTGGAGGTGATGGTGGGCTGAATGAGACTCAAAAGTGGGTGAAGTTCGCAACGTGTTTTCTTTTTGCATTGTCCCACTTCATCTTTACCTTACAGCTAGTATCCACTGCCAGATTTATTAGCTTTAGATTTAACCCAAATTGACTCTGCTGATGATAACATGATCATCTGAGCACTGTAACATATACACAAATCCCAACTTATTGTGCCTCCACAATGACTCTAAAACAACACCAACCCTCAGAAATATTACTTTTACTTTAAAGGGATGATCGAATAGATAAATTTTTTTTGGGTTGACCAGTATTTTATAAATTCTCAACTTGCTTGTTCTCTCTCCCCGACGCACAACATACCTACATTGTGGTATAAAAATACAGTTTGAATGTTGAGGCAAAGTAGTTCTGTAGAAGTACTGAGAACTCTATCAAAGTTATGATCCAACCAGCCTAGGATAACTGAAGTTCAATATTATGGCACTATGAGAAAAGCAAGCATTGAGTCTTGGGCAAAACCAGTTTATAAACAAATACAATCAGTAGCTGGCTGACTGCATAAGATTTTTTTATGGTTTGCTGTGACAGCAAAAGTCAAAGCCTTATCCATCACCATATGCACATATTCTTGGGAGAACATGCATAAGATATGGGCCTCGGACAGCTTGACCCTATGCAGAGTTAGGTATGCCACAGGCTGCTGATTTCAATTCCACATAGGATTCGGCAGCAAGAGTGACAGCTGGGAATGGCGAAAAAGGAGGACAAAACTAGAAGAACACTCTGTGACAGCAGTGGCAGAGAACTCTGTGTAGGAGCCAAAGATGGGAAGCATGAAGCAGGAAGAGATAACAGAATGCAGGGCAAAAACATGCAAAGGCGACTGTGTCAGCTGCAGATAATGAGCACAAAAGGGGCGAAAGAGAAGCACAAGGTCAGAGGAAACCCTGCTGTTGGGAGGCTGCATGACAAAAGCTTAATTGCTCCCTGACTTGGGCTAAGCTTAACTGTGCTGCAGAGCAACCTGCTTGCTTCTTCTCCATTGAAATAATTTACCATCTCTACAGGAGCAATTAATTAGCTCTGACGAGAGAGAAACAGCTCCAGGGACAGGTATTAATAGCAGGAAAGTATTTTATGCAATATGGCATGGGGATTTGGGTTGAGATGACGCGCCTAGTGTGCGAAACATAGCTCTAACGTAAAAGGAAACCTATTGGCCACAGGTACAACCATTAAAATCAACAGAGAAAAATGGTTTTAGCTTATAGTGCTATTTGGGGTGACAGTATACACTTGAGACCATGAGAACATCAGAAGTGCCCTGATGCTGGATCAGACCAAGGGTCTACCTAGTCCAGCACTCTGTTCACACAGTGGCCAAACAGGCCAAGGACCAACAAAGCAGGACATGGTGCGACAGCACCCCCCCCCGCCCCATGTTCCCCAGGGACTGGTGCACACAGGCTTATTGCCTTGAATACTGGAGATAGCAATCAACCATCAGGGCTAGTAGCCATGGATAGCCATTGCCAGAGTCCTGCTGGATCAGACCAACATCCTAGTCCCCACAGTGGCTAACCACCGGTTGCCACAAGATACATTCTTTTTGTAACAATGAAGAGCTAAAACTCAGTGGACAAACTCTTGTGAAAGAATTTGAGGAATTTGACTGAGAAAGATTCATTTAACTATCAAACCATAGAGAAACTAGGATATTTTGTAGATAGGCAGGGTATAAATTGAATAAATAAATAATAAATAAAACTCTAAAGCTAGAGGATGCCAAGAAGCCGTCCAAAGCCTTTCCAGTTGAGTGCCCGATCTCTGGCTCTCCCTTCCCAAGGAGGTTCTCCTGGTACCATTTTCTTTTTGGCACTACTTCCTTAATGCTGGAAATTTTATCTGCCCTCCAGCAAAATTGTCATTGTTATGATTTGACCTTAGGTTTTTGTTTTTTTAAAAAAAATTAAAACTCTGTGTAAGCTGCTGTAAGATCCCCATTGGTATTAAGTTTCCTCAATCAGAGAAAAGCAGACCTTCGAATAGGACCAATTGGTAGATGTCCAGGGGATTTGTAGTAGATCAGGAAGGGTTTCCAACTCCCAAATCATTTGACAATAGCAAGAACAAAAAGCCATCCTCCCCACCCCTCTCCTCCCTTGAATGAGGGTGCTGGAATCAAGAATGATTGGGAGGCAAAATAACTAGATTTGTGTGTGAAAGCATTTGTGTGTGAGTTCATGCTGGTAGAAATTTTTGACTGAGGACGTGGTCAGAGCACGGCTGCCCCAAGACATTTCGCCTCCTGAGGCAGAGACTGGAGTGATTGCTGGACCTTTAACGCTGGCAAGGCGATGGTGTCCGCCACGACACAGGCTCTGAACACCAGACCCGGCCGAGGCTACTCCCTGCTCAAGCCAAGCACCACCGCTTGATACGCCTGAGGCAAGGGATAAAAACCACCTTCCTCCAAACTATGTGGAGAAAGGGGTTTAAATGGAGAAGGATTTTAATATATATAATAATGCGCTGTGAGTTATATCTGCTGAGGTGAATGATTGTCAGAGTGGGTGCTGAATGTGTAAACTTAAGATGATAAATGCCAAACAGACACGTGGGATTTTTGTGGTAGTTTTAAAACAAACAATCAAAATTTATTTTTAAAAGTTCACAAGCTTTGTTTCAAATAAACCATTTAACAACCTTTTTGAAACCTTTCATCCAATCCTGTCACTCATTCACATACGCGCTTTCCTTTCTCTCACACGATCACTCTTTAACTTTCTTTATTCTCAGTATTGATTAATATACTTCCACTACGTGCACACCACACTCTAAAGACACCACTCCCTACACTGACCCTCCAATTTCCCAGAATTAAGTACCCTAAACACAGAGAGCGCTACAGACTCTAAGCGGACCTCAAAAGTCTCCCTGGAAAGATTCCCTGAAAGGAATCTCTCAATCCCCGCCTCAGTCCTTCCCTTATATATGACTCCTCCCCCTCCCCAGACATCCTAGCTCCGCCCACTCAGGCCAACGTTCTAACCTCACCACAGACTTACAGACTGCAGACATTCATTTGGGAACGGACTTGTGGGGTGAAAGGCCCCGGTGTCCTCCCGCCCTCTTTGCTCACCCGAGAGAGTGAAGAGGGGGGCGCAAGGCAGGCTGCACCTCCGAGCATCTGCCGCCTGAGGTAACCGCCTCACGCAGCCTAAGGTTAGGGCTGGCCCTGCCTTGGAGGCGCTTTGTTCTGAAATTCTGTATCCACCTTCGGGCTGCACCATTTTGCACCTGGCTCTTTGTGGGCAGATCCCTTGAGGCTAAAGTCTGCCCGCCCAAACGTCCATGTGGAAACCCATTGCTGAAGCTGACCTGTGTATAATTAGCTAAGAAACTGTTGCTCAGCAATGTTGGCGCCTGAGTTCGGACGACACGCTAATCAACGGTTGTTTCCCATTCTGTTCCTCTTACACCCACCGACCCACCCGTTGCTTAGCGCGTCGTCCGAACTCAGCCACTATGTAAACACCAGCCAGCTTGAAAACCATTTTTTGTTGTTGAAAGGGGGTAGATAAGCGTTCCAAATTAATAAATCACAATAAAGTGTGTGTGTGTGTGTGTGAGAAGACATTTCAGGCGGGTCCCCAGCAGCCCCTCAGGAGCATAACCCGCCCCGCTTTCGCTCCCGGCCGCCCCCTTTCCTCGCCTGAGGAAGCGAAGAGGGGGAGGGGCGGTGTAGAAAAAGGCGGGCGCCTCAGCCTTGAACCGCCAGGGCTCGCGCGCCACGCTACGGCGCTTGCGCGTTAGGGGGCGCCCGCCCCGCCCCCGGCCGAGCGGCCCCTCCTCATGACGGAGGAGCTGCCGGCCGCGCGCGCGCCTGCGGGGCTCCGGCCGTTCCGCCAGTGTGTCCCTCTGTGGTGGGCGCGAGTGCGCCTGCGCCACGCAGCCCTGCGCGCCTCAGTGACAGCAGCAGTCGCCGCCGCCGCCGCCCTCCTCCTCCTGCTGCTGCTGCTCCTGCGCGAAAGCCCGCCTGGCCTGGCCTGGCCTGCGAGGCGCTCCGAGGGAGGCGACGGGCGGCGATGAGGCCGCGCGGCCCGGCGTGAGCGAGAGCGGGCGGCCGAGTGAACGGCTCTGGCGCGGCGCCATGCGTCGAGGCCCGGGACGGGCTGGCGGCGGCGGCGGCTGGACCTCGAGACTGACCACCGGCGGCGGCGGCGGTGGCGGCGGCGCGGACGGGTCCGGCCTCCGGTGAGACCCGCCGCCGCGTAGCGATCCCGGCGCAGAGCCGAGCGCGGCCATGGCCGCCGCCTCGTCGTCGTCGTCGTCGTTGTCGGCGCAGCAGCGGCAGCAGCAGCAGCGGCCGCTCAGCACCGAGGTGAGCTGCGACTCGAGCGGCGGCAGCGGCAGCGTGACGGTGCGGATCCAGGCGCGCGGCCCCCCGCCTCAGCCGCCTCCGCCGCCTCCGCCGCCCGGGCCCGGCAAGGCCAGCCTCTCCTCCAGCTGCAGCAGCTCGGGGGACTCGGCGGCGGCGGCGGCGGCGGCGGCGCGGCGGGCGCAGGGGCCGGCGTCGTCGTCGGGGGCGCCGGCGTCGGGCGGGCGTCGGAGCCAGCGAGGCGGCCGCGGGGCCGGGGGCGGCGTGGGCGGCTTCGGGCTGGGCCTGGGCCTGGGCCTGGGCTTGGGCTCGGGCTCCCGGCGCAAGGCCACGCGGCTGCCGCAGCTGTTCGAGCGCGCCTCGCGCCGCTGGTGGGACCCCAAGTTCGACTCGAGCAACCTGGAGGAGGCCTGCCTGGAGCGCTGCTTCCCGCAGACGCGGCGCCTCTTCCGCTACGCGCTCTCGTACCTGGGCGCCGCGGCGCTGCTGTGGGGCGCCTACTTCGCGCTGCGGCTGGGCCCGGGCGGCGGGCAGGCCCCCTTCGTGGCGCCGGCCCTGCTCTTCCTGGCCGCCTGCCTCGCCTTCTTCCTCTTCACCTTCACGCGCGCCTACGGCCGCCACCCCGTCGGCACCTCGCTGGCCCTCATGCTGCTCGTCTTCGCCCTCACGCTGGCGCCGCAGTTCCAGGCGCTCGGGCCCCGCGGGGAGGTGGCGGCGGCGGCGGCGGAGGAGGCCAACGGGACTGCCGGGGCCGCCTCCTGGCCCTCCCTGCCCCCGGGCCCCTGCTTGTCGCAGGTGGGCAGCTTCTCCATGTGCATCGAGGTGCTTCTGCTGCTCTATACGGTTATGCACCTGCCCCTCTACCTGAGCCTCTTCCTGGGCCTCTCCTACTCGGTCCTCTTCGAAGCCTTTGGGTACCACTTCCGTGACGAGCGCTGCTTTGCGCCTTTCGGGGACCGCCTTGTCTACTGGGAGCTGCTCAGCAAAGCTCTGCTCCACATCTGCATCCACGCCACAGGTGTTCATTTGTTCATCATGTCCGAAGTCAGGTCCAGGAGCACTTTCTTGAAAGTGGGGCAGTCGATCATGCATGGCAAAGACCTGGAGGTGGAAAAGGCCCTCAAGGAGAGGATGATCCATTCCGTCATGCCCCGGATTATTGCCGATGACTTGATGAAACAGGGGGATGACGAAAGTGAGAACTCGGTTAAGCGGCATTCCACCTCCAGCCCCAAAAACAGAAAGAAAAAGCCTTCTATACAGAAAAACCCCATAATATTCCGACCTTTCAAAATGCAGCAGATAGAACAAGTCAGTATTTTGTTTGCAGATATTGTCGGCTTCACGAAAATGAGTGCCAACAAATCTGCGCATGCTCTTGTGGGGCTCTTGAATGATCTGTTTGGTCGTTTTGACCGCCTCTGCGAGGACACGAAATGTGAGAAGATAAGTACTTTGGGGGACTGTTACTACTGTGTAGCAGGGTGCCCGGAGCCACGGGAGGACCACGCTTACTGCTGCATTGAGATGGGCTTGGGCATGATCAAAGCCATTGAACAGTTTTGCCAAGAGAAGAAAGAGATGGTGAACATGCGAGTTGGTGTTCACACTGGGACTGTCCTGTGCGGCATTTTGGGAATGAGGAGGTTTAAGTTTGATGTATGGTCTAATGATGTCAACTTAGCCAACCTAATGGAGCAACTGGGCGTGGCTGGGAAGGTTCATATTTCGGAGGCCACTGCAAAGTACTTGGATGACCGCTATGAAATGGAGGATGGAAAGGTGATTGAGCGTGTTGGCCAGAGCGTGGTAGCAGACCAGCTTAAAGGTATGTGGTAGGTCTTTTTTTTACCTGATTAAAATGAATTGGCTTGCTTCAGTACATTTCTCCCTGGTCTTTACCTTCTGCCATACCAACATGGATAAGTTCGGGCACAATTTTATGTTTGTTCTTACCTGTATAATAACCTGAAGCATGTAGGTTAAGTTTAGGGTCTGTCCTTTATGACTCTTTGAAGAAAGACAAAAGATAAGGCTTTTGATGATGCATACCTGGTAGTTGCAATGTCTTCTGGTTTTAGAGCTGACATTTCAAAAGGGGAGTTTTTCTAAATGTAGAATTTTAACTGTCAAATATTTGATAGCTCATGACATCATCTGATTTCCCAAACATTTTAAGCACTTCTATGAGTGCTTAAGATGCAGGTGATTCATGGGTTTTAGGGGAGCGGGGAGATGACACTCAGGAAAGCTATATGTTCAAGGGAAGAAGCAAATTGCTTTAACATTAATTCAGTTACCTCCTGTATCACACAGTTGTGCTTTTTGGTTCCTTCATACCCAGGTCGACAGAAAAATATTGCTGCACTGCATGTTTGACAGTGACCCTGTTCAGAAGATGACTTAAACCATGGCTTTAACCATGGTTTAACCAAGGTGTCTTCTGAACAGGGCCAGTAAGTTGTAGCAGTTAGCACTTGTATTATGAAGGAAGTATTCATCTACTTTGTAGAAGCTTTAAAAAGATTTCACGTGCATAACAATTACAAACTTACTTGTGGCCATTTTACAAATACTTAATTGTTTTAGGGAAGAAAGGTTGATGCTTTTCAGTGTATGTTTCAGTTGCTGACTGTAAAGAAGTCAAAACACAAAAGGGAAAATATTGATGTTCTTCAAAGAACAGTCAAATGATTAAAATGACACTTTTCAATTCCTTTTGTCCTTAAATCTTATTTAGGAATCTTGAAAATAAATGAGAGAGAGCTGAATGTGATGGAAAACGAAGCATTTGAGATTGTCTTCTCTTCATTAGTAGTCAGTTTTATAAACTCTATAGGGTTATAAAACCTACACAGTTTAATAGGGATGCAGCAAGATAAGCGTGGATAACGGTTGGGGCCCATGCAGTGGAAAGCAATGAAATGTACGAAGCAAAGTCTGACGCAGGTTTGAAGTATTTGCCCAACTTTACTCCACTGAAGGTTTTTTCCTATCATGGCAAAATTTAAAAGGCTACAGGAAGTTGAAACTGACGCGGTGTTCTTGGCGATAGATGGAGGCCATCTATATTTGTTATATCTGTATTTCAGATAGCAAATTGATGTTTGACTCAACCGAATCAGATGCTCTTGCAGTTACGGACGCCTTACTGTTGATTCTCAGTGGCTGTCTGGTGTGCACAAGATACACAGTAACCTAGAACAACAGGGCTAATTTATTTTTGGTTTATAATATTTACATCCTTTGCCTTCAGTACAAAAAAACTCCCAAGGCAGCAGGGACACACTTAATAAAAATAAGTTCATAGTACAATTGGCAAAGATAATAAAAACAATACCTATGTATTTCTTTGTATAATAATCCTAATTTGTGGAGAACAATCTTCCCCTATGAATATGATCAAAGCCATTTGGGGGAAATCACTCTGGGGTGATCTTGGAACTATTGTGCAGTCTCTACCAGCAACCTTAGCAGTAAAATTTAGCATTTACAATTTTAAAAATCACGGAGTTCTTTTGGCTCATATTGTACTTTCCTATTTATTTTTTTAAGGGATTAGGAAGCCAGTCAAAGAGAAACACATATTAAGAGTTGGCCCAGCAACTTACAAAACGCACGTATGGTGCCAAAGGATGGGCATGCAAGTTTCCAAGAGCAGCAGTGTGGAGACCTGGGTTTGCTGGCAGTGGGTTGCTAATGGTGTGGCTTTGCCTAGCTGCAGCAGACGGCACATTTGAGAAGGGAGTTCTGCAAACAAATGGGGTGGAGGTGGGGATAGCGGAAGAATAATTTTGGCTGTGTTAACTGTAGTTTCCCCTTAGGTCTGAAAACATACCTGATCTCTGGTTTGAAAGTGAAGGAAGCCCACTGCAGCTGTTCACAGACTCTAGAAGCAGGAGACAGAAGCAAATTACAAGGAGCTTCATCAGCAGCGGAGAATGTTGGAGATTCAGCAAAGGGTTTCAAGCAGCCAGAGAAAAACAAGGTTTGCCAAATACCTTCTTCATGTTTCTGTGGGGTTATTTAGGCAGCACCTTGTTTTAGATTCTGTTCCTATATTTATTTACAGCTAAGGCAAAAGAGCTAGTAAGTATGATGTGCAGCCTGTTGGGCAGCATCCCATGGGTTGCATTTGATAACCCTGTTGTCGAAAATCCTGAAATATATGCAAGTGTTAACATGTTCAAACTGTAATGACAGCAGGCCAGTTATGAAAGGAGAAGTTAATCTTGCAGCACATTTCTCTTTGGTTTCCAGACATGCCCTTCTTGCAACATTAGGTTTGCACCCAGCTGTGCTGTGAGTATAGAGGAAGGAGCTGTCCAAAACGGGTGCCAGGATGAACATAAAAACAACACAAAGGTAATGTATTCGTAGGCTGCATTCTTCTCTGGCTATATCTGAGGTCAATCCTGAGATGAAATTGGTTTAAATGATAGCTGACAGAGGGCTCATCTACACCAAGCAGGATATTCCACTATGAAAGTGTTATGAAAGTGGTATATAAAAGGCAGGAGCCACACTACTGCTTTATAGTGGTACTGAAGTGCATTGACAACTGTTGGGGCCCATTGACACATCTGCACCAAGAAGGATATAACACTATGAACATGGTATAAAAGCAGTATATGGTATGTGTCAATGGACCCCAACAGTTGTCAGTGCACTTCAATACCACTATAAAGCAGTAGTGTGGCTCCTGCCTTTTATATACCGCTTTCATATTGCTTTCATAGTGCAATATCCTGCTTGGTGTAGATGAGCCCAGAGAATCATACTGTCTGAAGGGATCTTGGAATTCATCTAGCCCAACCCCTGCTTGATGCAGGATGCAGCTGTAGCATCCCTGAGAGAATTTGTAGTTGCTTGATTCAAGCTGCATCACTTTGAAGAGTGGTAACTTCCTGGTGTAACATCATATGGAGGTGGCAGCAGAATTCTGTACCTTTTCAGTTGCTATCAACTGAGCTGTACTATTTGTGACACATCTTCTTTTGCCTTCCCATTAATTAATATTTGTGTAAAGGATTTTTGTTTGTTTAATTTTTCATTCTAAAAATCTTTTTCAGAGAATCTGAGAATTCAACATCAGGGAGTATGAGGCATTCCAAATTGCCTGTGACACTCCCATAGCTCTTAACGTTTTTATAGCGGAAAGTAAATTAATCATGATGGCTCATTAGTTTATTTCTAGGTTGAAATTTCTCTCCTAAAGCGTCTTTTTAAAATTGTTGAGACCGTTCTTTCTAAACAAGTGTTTGCTCATGGTGCCAGTGATCGTGTGAACTAGTGTGGGGTAACAAATAAGAGATGGGACTAGGGAGACCTGGGTTTAAATGCATCTTTACCCATGAACCTCACTGTCTAGCCTTTGGCAAACAGTTCTTGGCCTAACTCACAGGGTAGTTGTGAGGGTGAACTCTGATGTATACTGCCATAAGCACCTTGAAGAAAGTAAATATCCCATCTAACGTCACAATCCGTGAACAACTTTTGATACAGACATGGTGTTTATGACTTAAGAAACAACAAATAATTTATGGTGTACATACCCTGAAATTGTCTTCTGTCTTAATTTGGTTGGTTTCTATTTAAAATCAAGGTAGTTAATAATTACACCAGTCCTCAAGTACTTTAAAAAGCCACTTGTATGTGCTGGCTTTCTCACTCAAAATGTAAAAATCTTTAAACTGAGATACTTTTCCTGCCAAAATATACTCTCTGGAGCAAACAAATATAATGCAAGCTCTCTGTAGCTTATGCATGTTTGGATTACTGTACATGAGATTGCCATTGAAAATGGTTCAGAAACTTCAGCTGGTCCAAAACAGGGCAGTGAGATTGTTAATGGGTTGATTTTATCATATTGTGCCAGTGGCTTGTGACCTGCACTGGGTTCCTGTCTATTTCTGGGTCCAATTCAAAATGCTGGCAGTAAATTTAAAAGCTCATCTTCAGAGGCTCTTCTTCAAATCCCCCGCCCTATGAGGTGCGTGACTGGTTACAGAATGGCCTCCCAGGGTGGCTCACGTAGTCTTTTCAGTACCAGGTGAATACCTTTTTATTTTCCCAGGCTTTTTAGTCTTTCAGATTAAAAATAAACGTGTTACAGTATGTTAAGATCCTGGCACTGCTGCTGACCTTTACTTGGGCTCTTTTTTAAAACTCTAGTTTAATTCTGTTTTAAATGTTTAAATATTATGTTTTATTATGCTGTTGGGTATTCTACTTTTTATGTTTTGTTCTGTGAATCTTCTAGAGAGCTTTTTCTATTTTGCAGTGTAAAATGTAATAAATAAATAAAAGAAACCTCCTTTATGTCTTTGCCTTTCCTTTGACCCAAATCAGGGCCCTGGAGGATGCAGTCCAAAGTCCCAGAATGGACTGTTAAGTCCTCCGCATGAGGAGAAGCTGAGTAATAGTCAAACGTCACTTTATGAAATGTTGCAGGAGAAAGGAAGATGGGTAGGCGTGGGCTTGGATCACTCGCCTCTTTTGCCATTACGGTTCAAAAACATCAGAGAGAAAACTGATGCTCACTTCGTTGATGTCATTAAAGAAGACAGGTGAGAAGGATGTACTTCTCATATACACATGGGTTTGAGCTGGTGGAGACTGATCAGGAAAGAGATGTTGGGATTATGATAGCTGAATGAAATGTTGACCTAGTGTGTGGCAGCTGTTAGTGTGTGACAGCGTCATTTCAAAATGGATCGAAAATAAATACCAATATTGGAATGCCTTCACATCTGTGATTCGAGCACACTTGGAATACAGTTCCGGTCACCACATCTCAAAAAGGATATTGTAGAATTGGAAAAGGGTGTAGCAAAGGACAGCTGAAATGATCAGGGGGGCTGGAGCAACTCCTCTATGAAGAAAGGTTACCGTGTCGGGGGACTTGTTAGTTTAGAAAAACGTTGAGTAGTGCAGGGCAAGGTAGCGGTGCATAAAACTAGGCACAGAAAATGGATAGAGGCATTTTCTCCCTCTCATAATATTAAAATGGTGGGAGATTCAGGACAGAAAACAAGGACCTCTTCACACAGCACATAGTTAAATGTTATGAAAGTTGATACAACAAGATGCGACAAGGCCACCAATTTAGACCACGATTGGACAAATTCATGGCGGAATAATATCCATGGTTCATCATGGCTACTGTTCATCATGGGATCAGAGGTGACTTGCGCCAAGCACCCGTTGCTGTGGAACAGCAGCAGGAGAGAGCAACAGCATTGCCCTTAGGTCTTGCTTTTAATCCTCCCATGGGCACCTGGTGGGATCTTGTGAGAAACAGGCTGCTGGACTAGGTAGACCCTTGGTCTGATCCAGCAGGGCTGCTCTTACTTTTTTAAGAAGCAAGGCACACCTTTAAAATACATTTTTTCAGGAGGAGGAGAAGACAAAGTATTTGTTTTATTGAGCTGCATCTGATGGAGTAGACTGTTGCCTATGAGCATTCGGTTCCCAGTAAGCCAGCTAATATTCCCAGTGCTGTTTTGAATTTATCCACCGTTTTCATGAGTGCAGAGGGTTGAACGCAACATCTCTGAGATCTGGTTTAGTACAGTGGCAAAGAGTGAGAACCGCGAGTGAAAAGGACCCTACTTCAAACTTCATCCTGTACACAGACCTGCTAAGGTGGACTTCGGCCACTCTTCTGTCAGTCTCTGCCTTCCTCAGGCAGCGTGGGGTTGTTGGAACGATGACAGATTAATGTATATGAAATTCTTGGAAGACTTACTGAAGTCTAAATATAATCATAGTTTCTCGTCTCAGACCACTGGACTCTCTACTTCTATTTCTGCAGTGATCCGAGTTGGTTCATAGTGATCTTGGTGATGAGCCTGCTAGGGGCCATCCAGCACATTTGTGGCAGTGTTTGAAATGTGAACCCAAGACTCCCAATTCATGCTCTTCACCACTCTTCTATGCTAGCTCTTAGGTCTGTTGTTTTGTTTGTACAAATATATATCTCCTCCAAATACTTTTTTTCTGTTCTGGCTTATATAATGTATATTAGAGAGCATTGATTAAATTTTGCTGGGCAATCTTCTCCCATTCTCTGCATAAATAGAAATAAAGTTAAAAAAGAAAAGAGACGAGAAGCATGGAGCAAGCTAATCATGACTTCATTCTCAGCTTCTGAGTTTGGCTGCAGACCTGTAACTGTGCCTTGCAGGATGATATCGCCATCATAGAATAACAGAGTTGGAAGGGGCCTACAAGGTCATTGAGTCCAATCCCCTGCTCAATGCAGGAATCCACCCTAAAGCATCCCTGACAGATGGTCATGGATCTGACCATCTAACCATCTGTCATGAAACTTCATCCCTGGTGAAGTTTCAAATCTTCACATTCTGTACAGCAGATTTGTTCAAGTTATTGTTGGTATAGTCCATGGGGGCAATATAATACAATAATGTCTCCCAAATGGAATGGAGCATTTCAGCCAGGTTGGTCAGCAGTACACCTGCTTTAAAATCACTTTACTGACTGCCAATTAGTTTCCGGGCGAAGTATAAAGTGTTGGTTATTACCTTTAAAGCCCTATATGGTTTGGGTCCAGGTTACCTGCGAGATCGCCTTCTGCTGTACACTCCGCCCTGCACACTCAGATCCTCTGTGGAGAATTTACTCTAGTCAGCTACAACTAGGCTGGCAACTGTTACCCAGAGGAACTTTTCTTCTGCCGCTCCCAGACCGTGGAATGGCCTGCTGGAGGAGATTCGTCAGATAGCCATAAAGACTAATCTTTTCCAGCATGCCTACCCAGATGAATTTTAAACCTAAGAATTTTAATATGTTGGGATTGTTCTTTTAATATTGTACCAGTTTTATATGCTCTTTTAACCAGTTTTATGTATTGTATTGTTGTATTTAATGTTGTTCCCCGCATCGATCCAGAGGGAGAGGTGGGGAAGAAATATATTATTATTATTATTATTATTATTATTATTATTATTATTATTTCACAACTGGTGATTACTGTCAGACGTTCCTAGGCGGTTCATGGAGTTGTTGTATATCACTATAATCCCAATTTTGCTGGGGTTAGAAGCAAGGCCCTGTGTTGTCTAGTTGATGGGATTGTTTTGAGCACTTCCTTTCCTTCCCCTTCTCCCCACTCAAAGGATGCTATAGAAAGCACAGATACTGCATTGTGAGAAAACACCAATATTTAACGCATTAGCAGCAAGTGGGAAGTAACCTAACTTAGAAACCAGACAGTAGCACTTGCTTCTTCAAAGGAGAATTGTTTGGAAGTACTCTCCTGAAATGGTTCATTATCAATCTTTTCTCTAGCTTGATGAAAGACTATTTTTTTAAACCGCCTATTAACAAGCTGAGCCTGAACTTCCTGGATCAGGATTTGGAGATGGACTATAGGAGCAGCTATCAAGAAGAGGTGTGTTTGTGTGCATGAATGCATGTTCTGTTCGTGTCTGAGGTGAAAACTGCACTTTACCAGAGTGATACTCTTTGGCTTTTTAAAATGAAAAGTAATTTCAGGAGGTTGCGTATTGAGTGGGGAGGGATGCACGGCCATTGCTTCACTGGCCATTTTTTTTTTTGCTCAAGATTGCCTTCTCCCCAGCTGCTTTTTTCCCCATAGCAAGATTTCGGATGCATACTTCTGGACACTCATCTGGAACTCTGCAAGGGCAGCATTTGCAAAGAAATGGTTAATCCCCCTCCTGCAGTTCCTTTGTTTCCAGAATGGTTGAAGGTTTTTTTGGAGAAGATGATAGTTTGTTCTAACCTCCCTCTTTGACACTTGTTAGACTGGATGTTATGGATGGTTTAAAGCAGAGCTTTCCAAACTCTGTGTCGCGACACGTTAGTGTGTCAGCTGCAGTGTGCAGGTGTGTCGCTCGAACGTAACGAGAAACCTCTGAGTCTCTGTGAAATAAGCAAGACCAACTTGCATGCATTTTTACGCAGCAAAGGTGCCGATCAATATGGTGCACTAGTATATGCCCCTTCCGTTGTATCCATGTATGCACACCACGGTCGAGGGATCATACAGGTACTGCGCATGCGCAGTATGCATAATCGGGTCGAAACAGTTGATTCAGGCTGCACCTGAAGTGACGCTTTCGAGAAATTCCATGGGTCCAGTGTTTTGATAGAACACCGTCTCAACCGCCGCTCGATCGCAGCTCGACAAAATTGGTTCAATGTGAAAAGTCTTGGAAATATATGTTATTATCTTGCAAAACATATATTTTTAAAAATATAAATGAAAGGTTTTCATGAGATATGTTGTGTCCCCATACATTTTGTTATTACAATTTATGCATGTGTCCGTATCTCTTATAAGGGGTTAGTTTAACCTCTGGTTTGCTTGTAAAACTGAATTACTGTGTCACAAAATGATGCATGTCTAAAAAGTGTGTCACCAACGTGAAAAGTTTGGAAAGCTCTGGTTTAAAGGGAGAGAAACATGTGCCTTTGCAAGATACATCTTATAGTTTGCATGCATAATATAAATGCTCCAGTAAAACTTACAATGTTCCCTCACTGTTCAGTTCCTTTGTGTGTGAATCAAAGTGGGAGGTCAAATACAAATTTGGGCTTAAAATTACAACTGCCAAAGGCTGCTTTTCATTTAAACAAAGCAAAAGTTGCATCTTTTCTTTAAGTTGTTCCAACAAGTTGCACCCACTATTTGTCCCATAGGCATCACAGATAATAGACATCACAATTCATTTTCTCAGGGTTTCCTCCATGCAAAGTTGTATACGAACTTGCTCTTGGATTTACACCCGACATCTAAAGAAAGCCAGTTAAAGGACGTTGTAGATTTTCACTGGACGTTCTTTATTCTGTATTCAGAAGTTAGAGCTTCAATCCTAATGTAGGATTGCGCAGCAATACCCAGGTGTGGCAAGAGATTTGGGGTGGGAGGAGTCAACGTAAGTGGCAGAAAACCTGAAATGTCAGTTTACTGGCAGGCCCACTGGAATGTCTTTGCAGGCCATTGTCTTTAATTGTAGTCATAATATCTCCGAAGCCACCTCCATCCCAGGTTTCAAAAAGGCATGCCTGTGCTGCCACCGTGCTTGAAAGAAATGCTAACATTTGAGCTTCACCAGTTTTTTTCTTGCACCTTGGGCAACCGTCATCATGTTCCTCTCCTCACCTTTATTCCGAAACAGGTCAAAAGGAATGCTCCTGTGAAGACCTTTGCCAGTGCTACCTTCAGTTCACTTCTGGATGTGTTTCTGTCTACAACCGTCTTCCTCATCCTCTCTGCCACCTGCTTCCTGAAACACTGGATGGCTGCATCCTCTCCTCTGCCTGCAGCAGTAGTCGTGGTGGTGATTGCCATCCTTCTAGAGGTGCTATCCCTTATCGTCTCCATTAGGTACATGAGGCAAAGCCTGCATCTGTCACTGTCAGAAAGCTTTCAGGGTACCAGCAGTGGCAGGGCCTCACCTTTTTTATTTGAACTGGTAGATATGCTCATGTGTATTAGGGAATATTTAACAAAAAGATAGAGCTCTGTGCAGCATTTTACAATTCATTGGTATGTATAAAGAAAACCATCTCTTCCCTTTCTCCACCTTACAGGAGGGAAAGTAGAGCTGAGTTGGGGATGATTCTCAGATCTGTTCTAGCGGTTCTTCTTAGGCCAAACAAAATTAATTTCAGTCCCTTTAGACCAGCCTTCCTCAACCTGGGGCGCTCCAGATGCGTTGGACTGCATCTCCCAGAATGCCCCAGCCAGGCTGGGGCATTCTGGGAGTTGTAGTCCAACACATCTGGAGCGCCCCAGGTTGAGGAAGGCTGCTTTAGACATAATTAAATATTAAGGGCTTGGCTGGCTTGGCTCACTCTCATTCCAGATGTGAAAATAAGGAAGGGGGAGGGAGAAAGCAAGCTCCCTCCCAGCGAAGGGGCCATGCTGCTGCTGTCCTGATGGAGAGAGGGGAGCAAGCATGCCAGCACCTGATCTCAGCTGAATGGCTTGAGGACTGTGACCATGCAGGGGCACTCGAAGAAAGATCCTCAAATTTGAATGTCTTTGAGGTTGGGAAAGCTTTACTTACGTGTGTGTGTGTGTGTGTGTGTGTGTGTGTGTGTGTGTTATTTCCAGAATGGTGTTCTTTTTGGAAGATGTGATGGCTTGTACAAAGCGGCTGTTGGAGGTGATTGCTGGTTGGCTGCCGCGACACTTCATTGGTGCCATTTTGATCTCTCTGCCTGCTCTTGCCGTCTTCTCACACTTTACCTCGGAATTTGAAACCAACATCTATGTAAGTTGCCACCACTACATCCTGTGCTAGACAGGTAGAGGAATGACATAAAGAGGAATAAATTCAGCCTTTTATCCAAGGCCACAGCTAGACCTAAGGTTTATCCTGGGATCATCCAGCGTTCGCCCCTGCCTGAGCACTGGATCCCCTGTGTGTCACCTAGATGAACAGGTTTGACCCCTGGACGATCCAGGGATAAACCTTCGGTCTAGCTATGGCCCAAATCTCAGTTATCAGAAACTTAGCGGATAGATTTTTCCCTAAATGCTAAAAAATAAGAATGTACAAAGAGTTATGCTGGATCAGACCAAAGGTCTATCTAGTCTACTGCTCTGTTCTCACAGTGGCCAACCAGATGCCTAGAGGGAGTCCAGAGGCCGGCCGGCCGGCCATGAGTGTGTGGCGCCCTCCTGCTTTTGATCTTTAGCAACTGTTATTCGGATGTGCTGGGGCACTTCCTTCCTTCCTTCCTTCCTTCCTTTCCCAGAAGGAGTCGTAGTCGTAGTGATAGCAAGGGGCAGGGAAACAACGTGCCTGGCTAGCAGCTGGGTGGCTCAGAGGGAAGTGGCGCAGCCGCTGCCCGTTCCAGTTAATGCGCCACACGGTGCTTCATTTCCCAATAGAGGAGGCTGCGGCAGCAGCAGCAGCAGCAGCAGAGCAGCCAGTCAGGAGGGGTAGCTTACTGCAGAGAGGGGACAGGAAATGGTGGGGGAGTAGCTGTGCTCGAAGCCCTGTTGTTTATAGGGCACTTCTTACTGTTTTGGCCTCAGGATTATCTGAAAGATGTGCTCTTATTGTATAAATTGCTTGGATCTAGTTTTTTCCCTATGTTTAGTCGTTGAAGATGTCGTTGACGAAGACAGAGACAGATGATTAATAGTTGCTGTTTGTGTTTGTTGCAGTATACCATGTTTATGTGTTCTGCAATTCACATCACTATTGTCCAGTACTGTAACTTCTGCCAGCTCAGCTCCTGGATGAGATCATCTCTGGCCACTCTAGTTGGAGGAGTACTGCTTACCTTGCTCTATGTTCCTCTGTGTCCTGACAGGTGAGCCTCGGGGGATGTTGCTGCAGTTTTAGGCGGCACAGCCTGCTGGTTGTCCAAGGGTTGGGGCAGTGCCTTTCTTCCATAGCGAGGAGCCCCGGAGAGTAGCATCAGACAGATGGAACAAAACGCATGTGTTCCTGACCCATCCCTCTTCTACCTGCAAGCAGATGCTTGAGCTCTCGTGGTTAGACAGAAGTGCCGCCACTTTAGCCAACAGATGTATATTTTGAAATTTTGTCTAGGAATGTGGCTAAGACTTGGGGAAGGAGGGTTGGGCTGATGCATGCAGAAACAAAGAATGGGATTTGAAGGATGGCAGCCATGGGCGAATGAAAACCTTTCTGTCTGCAGTGCAACCGCTCTTGTTCTGCTCCATTTGCTGGTTTCTTGATAATGTGACTGTATTATGTTTCTGTTTCAGCTTCATGGAGGAAACTCACCTTGATTCAGCAAAGAACACTGGGTAAGCATTCCACATCCGTTTGCCTTCCTTGTGCCTCCGGTTACCACTAGACCAGGCAGCCTTGACAGCAACTGGCAACATTCTCAGATATTTTTTGTGGCCGCTAGACTTGAAAATTTGTTCTCCCTCCATATAAGTGAAATCTGGCATTCCCGAGATTTTGGGAAAGCTCTGGCAACCTCTTCACAGATTATGGCATGATAGCAGCCAAGTGGATTCCTGTACTTTTTCCTTGAGCTGAGAACCCTTGAATATTAGGTGCTTTATATCCTGCCTATTACTCATAATCGGAAGTTGTAAAAGAAATGGAAAAGGCCAGGCAGAGGGAAATCACCTCCAGCTTTTACAGTGGAGATTGCCATCTCTGCAGGGAGCCCAGTTTAGGATTTGGGCTCAGCAAGGGTTCTGTGCTTCAAGTCTGAGCTTGCCCTGCTCTGCTTCTCACAAGGCTTGCCCTGCAGAGCACAAAGTTCTGCAAAGTGGTTCCTTCTGCAAATTAGGCAGAATTCACACATGTCGTGTAAGGGCCGCTTTGCAGCCGCAGTTTTCCTATGTGGAGTACATCTAGGGTGACCACATGAGAAGGAGGACAGGGCTCCTGTGTCTTTAACAGTTGCATAGAAAAGGGAATTTCAGCAGGTATCATTTTTATATATGGAGAACCTGGTGAAATTCCCCTCTTCATCACCACAGTTAAAGGTGCAGGAGCTATACTAGAGTGACCAGATTTAAAAGAAGGGAGGGCACCTGCAGCTTTAACTGTTGTGATGAAAAGGAAATTTCACCAGGTTCCCCATATATACAAATGACACCTGCTGAAATTCCCTTTTCAATACACCTGTTAAAGATACAAGACCCCAGTCCTCCTTTTCATATGGTCACCCTAGTACATCTCTTCGTTAGAGAACAGACGTTTACTGAAACCAGTGGTGCACCTTGCTTCTCACCATGGGTGTAGATACTATCACAGTGGAGGAAAGCTATAACGTGTGAGCAGGCATAACATGAGGCTTTTTGCTGAAGAATCACTTATACAATAAATAATTGATACCTCAGGGCAGAGTCACATATACGTATACAGGTTGTCAACCCGCAGTTGCCACTCAAGAAAATGTAGGCTTGGAGTTTTCTTGTTGATGTGGTTCTTCTCGTGTTTCTGTTTCAGCTCCATTGAAATCTCCAACACAACACAGAACTTCAGGTAAGTGTTATTCAGCGGCCTTTCGTATTGTACCTACTTACTGCAGTACCATAGACGGCTTTAATGAAATACTATAACCATAAAACACTTACTTAGCTTTGCAAGGGAGAAATTATATTCTTTTTTTAGTCTATATATTATTGCATTTATATACTGCCACATAGCCGAAGCTCTCTGGGCAGTTTACAAATGAATATGTCTGAGTCATCACTGATTTTGAAGACTGAGATATGGGTTGTTACTGGAGCAAAAGTTTACTGGCACTTGCCCTCTGTTTGCACCCTAATAATAGTATAACAGTAGTTATTTTCAAACTTCATTGAGTTTGTTTTTCATTTAAGATCTTGGTCAACATAAGCTTTCAATATTTTCATCACTACAAATCAAATGTCTATGACCTGGTTTGCATGATTAAACAGCCCATGATTATTATTTATTTATTTATTACATTTTTATACCGCCCAATAGCCGAAGCTCTCTGGGCGGTTCACAAAAATTAAAACCATCATAAAACAACCAACAAGTTAAAAATACAAATACAAAATACAATATACATGATTAAGAAATCATGGGTTGTTTGTGAGCGTGCAGTAGCGAGTGAGGGTGCTGGTTTCCACCCGCTTCTGCTTTCCAAAACAACTTGTCCCTGGGTTGTTGTGATGTGTGAACTGGGCACTCTGGGTTGTTGCTTAAATAACCCAGAGTTTTAAGCTATGCTTTGTTGTTGGGTTAAAACTCTGGGTTGTTCAACCCTAAACAACACAGACTGCCAGGTTTGCAGGTCATTACAACAACCTAGGAATGGATTGTTTTGGAAAGTGGAAGTAATGCGTGCACAAGAGACAGTGTATTCATGCACTCCCACATGGCCACATCTGTGAGTTAAACAACCCATAGTTAGCCATAGCTGCCACAAAGTTATGCACACTTACTTGGAAATAATTTCCAGTGAAATCCATGGGACTTGCAGAGATTAAAACGTTAATTGCAGATCTACATTTGAACAATAAACTCATTAAATTCTGTTAATCTTCTCTTGCATTTTGACTTTAGCTCCGGAGAACTCTTCCAACTTCATTCAGCACACAACTACAGGTAAGTGTTCAAGATTTTGTGTTCCTTTCTGTTTTTCCGTAGATAATTAGTGAATCAGTTAGATTAGTTAGCCATATTTCTGTGTGAAATACATTTCCAGGTGGACAACCTCAGATAAGAAAATACTAGACGTCGCTTAAACAGGCCTTACTTACCCTTAGGATTAGGGATGAGTTTCTAAGGCTCCCAAAAATTCTTGGCTGGCTTCTCAGGACCAAATCAGAGGTGCTTTTAAACATGAGCAAAATTCTCAGGGTGCTGAAAGCGGTGCCATGTACCGCGTTTTATATTTGTGGTTGCAGACTCACACATGTATTGCCGTATGTCTCTGTACAGCGGTTGCTGGGGGGGGGGAGCACAAGCAGGAGGGTGCTGATGCGCCCATGCCCTGCTCGTGGGCTTCCCGTTGGAGCAGCTGACAAGATGCTGGACTGGGTGACCCCCTGGGCCTAATCCGGCACAGCTCTTAAGTTCTTATGTAGTGCATTCCGCCTGGAGAATATATGGGAAGGGAGAAAAATAATCTCACAGAAATGCTTTTTTAAATGCAGTTTTAAAAGCTAATTGTGTGTGTTTATGTATGTGTTCATGTGTAGCTCTATCTCCATCTACAATAGTTGTTATTTATTTTTACCCCAGCACTGTAAAGAACGCATGCAACAGGTCAACGTCAGAAGATTTCAGGAGGCCTGCAGACCTGATTGGCCAGGAGGTGATTCTAGGTTTCTTCCTTCTGCTCCTTTTGGTTTGGTTTTTAAATCGGGAGTTTGAGGTGAGTTACCGCCTGCATTACCATGGAGACGTGGAAGCTGACCTTCACCGCACCAAGATCCAGAGCATGAGAGATCAGGCTGACTGGCTGCTGCGGAATATTATTCCATATCATGTCGCAGAGCAGTTGAAAGTATCACAGAGCTATTCCAAAAACCATGACAGTGGCGGTGTGATCTTTGCAAGTATTGTAAACTTCAGTGAGTTCTATGAGGAGAATTATGAAGGCGGCAAGGAGTGTTACAGAGTCCTGAACGAACTGATCGGGGACTTCGATGAGCTACTGAACAATTACAGCAGCATTGAGAAAATCAAAACCATTGGGGCCACCTACATGGCTGCCTCTGGGCTGAACGCTTCTCAGTGCCAGGACATTAACAACCCACATAGCCACTTGCAAACCCTCTTTGAATTTGCCAAAGAAATGATGAGCGTGGTCGATGACTTTAATAACAACATGCTGTGGTTCAATTTTAAGCTGCGGATTGGCTTCAACCACGGCCCCCTGACTGCTGGGGTCATTGGCACCACCAAGCTCTTGTACGACATCTGGGGCGACACTGTGAACATTGCCAGCAGAATGGACACAACGGGAGTGGAGTGTCGTATACAGGTGAGTGAGGAGAGCTACCGCATACTTAACAAAATGGGGTATGACTTCGATTACAGGGGGACAGTCAATGTGAAGGGCAAAGGTCAGATGAAGACCTTCCTTTACCCCAAATGCATGGACAGTGGGATAGTCCCCCACCACCAGTTGTCTATCTCTCCAGACATCCGTACTCAAGTGGACGGCAGCATCGGGCGGTCTCCAACGGATGAGATCACCAACCTGGTGCCTTCTGTACAGAACTCAGACAAGATGCCTCAGGCCTCAGGCCACCTCTCAGAGCTCAAGGGTGGGCTACCACCTTTCAAGAAGCTCCCAAAAGAGTCAGCAAAGTCAGATGACCCACAGAGGTTTGGTAAGGCTGCTGAAAGGAACGACGGTGAGGACGCAGGTCCTGACGAAGCCAACGAGCTAACCAAACTGAACAGCTCGAGGAGCGTGTGATGCCCAGGAGAGCAACGTCGTGCATTCTGTCCACAAGAACCCAGAGATGTGTTCTCCTCGAGAGCAGGTGGGAAGGGGCGTGGCAAATGGCTCCCTTGTTCCATGTTCCCATGTTGGTGTCTCAGTCTGAGTGGATCACAGCCAAGCAGGGCAAAGCCCCTTCTCTCGCTCCCCTTGAAACAGTCCTTCAGCAGCTGGGAGGAGACATCAAGTGCCTTCAGGCAGACTCTGCTGGACTCCTTGTCTAGGCTCAGAGGCACAAAGTCAAACTGTAGGTTGTGGGGATCTGAATCCATTCAAAGGACAGATTTTTTTTCTTTTCTTTTTTTACTCTTTCTCACCAACACTAATGTTTTTGGTTTTGTTTTGGCTATTGCAGCTCCTTGAAAATATATATAATGTTAAGCCTTTTGTATGTAAACACAGACAAATGCACGTTTACCTACCTTCAGCGTCTGACACAAAGAGCCAGTAAACGAAGTTGACCCGAGGCAATAGCACCGGGAAGGAGGAACAAGAAGCTTTGATTGGTAGCTCAGCCTTTCTCTGAAGGGACGGTGGAACTGCCCTGTTTGCCATATTCAGACTGAAGTGCCGTTGTGTGTTCTGAGACATGCGGGTTGCCGTTCACCCCGAAGGCCTGTGCAATGTGGGGTGTGACGATGGCTGGGGAGTGTTCCAGAAGCAAAAGCCAAGCCAGCCTCCGCCTCGAGTGTTTCGCTCCTGACCTCTGAGCTTTCTGATGAGACTGTTTTCTCTATATCTGGTATGACCTAAGAGCACTTCAGAAAGGAGCCAAGGCTGCCTGCCTACTTTTCTCTCTCTCCTCCCCCCTCTAACTTCATCCTATTTTGTGGGGGCACTTAAAATTGTCAGGGTGCTTGCTGGCTTAATCCAAATACCAATTTAGTATGCATGCAGGCTAGGTCCACCCTTTCCCATGGCACAGTTGGTACCAAAGCTGTCCACTACAGCTTATGCAGGATTTGGGGTACAACTTTTGCTCTTGCTATGTGTGTCTGGCGCTGGAGTCAGAATGACTAGTAAGATCAGGGTTGAATCTGGTCAGAAGAATTGTGAGGAGTGTAACCTTTGATTGTGGCCCTTTTCATTCCAGTTTTGTTGAGCATAATCCCCTGACAATGCCAAATGTTTTTGGTTCCTGAATAGCAATGAAGCATTCAATCAAAAATCTGTAACACAAGTTTGAGGAATGGAATTGAAGGCTTGTCTACGTTTTTGCAAGTTTTAAAAACATGAAAACAATTCAAGTATGTTTAGGGTTGGGCCAATTTAAGTTTGTGTAGGAGGATCACACCTTCTTCACCAACAACCTAGATTGGTCCAACAAAGAAGTATCATTCAGCTGTTGTATATCATTCAAGCTTTGGAGGCCAAATGGACACTCCTGACATTTCATCAGTGGCCAACTTCTGTTATTACGTTGTCACACTCTTCTTTAAAACTAAAGTGCATCCATGGAGTTTGTCATCATGAAATGGGCTTTTGTTTGAGACCTTAGAAGGCCTTTTCTGTCCTGTCCTGTCCTGTCCGTCCGTCCCCGTGTATGTTACACTGAAGAGCACTGTAATATCTGCATAATTTGAGAGAAGTTCTGGTACTACTTCAGGTTCATTTGGGCATGCGAACAGGAAGAGTAGTGAATTTCCAGCACAGTCCCCAGACCCAGAAGCCCGGACTGGTTTCCATCCTTTCCTTCTTTAGCTAGGAAGACAATGCTGTGCACTTATCAAAATATAGTTACAAGGGCAACAGCCTTACTTTCTTCAGGCTCAAGAACTGCACTAGCCTTCATTGTGGCTGCAATCCTAAACCCATTTCCTAGGAATTCCCTCTGGCATACACCTGGCAGTTCTGTTCCTTGTTTTTGTTTTTTTCTGTGCCTCCACCCAGAGTTGAGCTTACAGGAAGACTGGTGGCTTTCTGCACATATGCCCTCTTGCCTCTGACAGATGTAATTCTTGGAGGGCTGAGCGTTGGCATTTTAGTCTTGATTTCTTCTGGAGTGTAAACTGTCATTTCCCCCATGGCTAAATTGACCTACCTCAAGGCATTGTCAGGCTGTCTGCAGTGGACTGAGTTGGTGGTAAACTTTTCCTTTTTGGCTGTTACTTCTTGTTTAAGGACACAGCCCAAAGCCAACTATAATAATGGCACGTTGATGTGGAGTGTTGTTAATTATTGGATCTCTAGCCTCAAGGAATCTGCATACTTAAAGAATAAAACACTGCAAGGGAGGAGCCATAGCGTGACCCCACATGGGAGACTGTTACTGAGACCAGCTCTTTCCAGTGTAAAAATGCTCAAATAGTTCGGTGTCTTCTTATTTTATTTTGTTAGTTTGGGTGCTGTTAGCCAATGGCAAATGTATGTTGCTCTCTGCTTACATACCAGAAATGCAGCATCTGGAGTGTGGGGTAACTTTCCCTTCTTCTGGCACTGCAGTTTGCTCTGCATTACAACAATGTGCACATGAGTTGAGTTGCTCTGATTGTGTCCACTTCTTCCTGGATAGTGCAATATCAACTTCTTGCATGTTGTCTTCAAGTATTTTAAATCTCATTATGTTGTCATATATCGACATATATCGATATATGTTGTCATATATCGATAGAAATATGATTATGTTGTCATATATCAATAGAAATGTAATAAATAAATAAATAAAATAAATATCCCCTAAAGACTAAAGACAAAGATTTAACTAGAAGTTGATGTGAACTCCAACTCTTCCTTTGCAAAACTGGCCCCCAGAATCTGTCAGCTGAATCTCACGCCTCCATAGGGGCAGAGTTTGCTCTAGGAAAAGCATGGTGGGTTTTTTTGGTCAAATGTTCTTGGATAACTAAAGCACCAAGTGGATTTCAGTTAGAAATGAAAAGTTCTTCATGGTCTCTGTGACTCACACATCTGGGCATCGTTTAGAACATGCTAAAGCTGAGCAGAATTTTGGAGGGAGCCCTGCTGCCCTTCTGCATCCCGCTGCGAAAGGACAGATGGAGATGGAAGCATCCCTCAGATCTCTTTTAAGAGCCAGAGAATGTTCCTAACGTTGCTGCTGTGGACAAAAGGAACTGAGCAGAAAGGCTCCTGCCAAAAGTTTGCTCACCTCCAGACTCTTCTAAACGAGGCTCTGCTCAAGCACAGAACCCAGATGTGTGAGTTCACAGATGAACTCTTGAAGAAGCAACCTGTCCTTCTGTAGAGAAATTTAAAAGTGAGGGAAAGTTCTGAAATTTGGAGAAAAACTCAATTGTAGTTTGTCAGTTGGTAAGCAAAGAAAGATGAGGATTGGGATCATTGAGCTCCGTATATACCTTAAAGTAAGTACGCAAAGGAGAACCTTGTAGGTAGAAAGGCAGCAGGTGAGGAAGCTAACGTGCATAAGCAGTTCTGGACAAGTGATTATATTTCCACTGTATAAAACCCCACACATGTACCATCCTACCACAGAGTAATTTTGAAGTGGTTGGGCTGGTCCACCCAGGGCTGTTTATCAGGGGCTTGGCCTGACAAGCAGGCAGCCGAGTGCTTGCTCTTGCATGGGAGCGGTGGCAAGGGGGGCGGACAACCCAAGATGCTAGCAATAAATGGGGGCGTTGGAGCGGGAGCAATGACACGGAATCCCTGAAGGCTTCGATGTGAATGTTACACACGGGGAAGAGAACTGATTGCGCAAGTCTGATGTGGGTAGTGTAAATGGTGCGTCAGCAAGTAATAACATGCACAGGAGGTGGTTAAATATTAGGCAACAGAGTGAACGTGAGCTTGGGACATGACTGGTGTCTCCTTGGCCTGTTAGCAGCAGAAGCCCTGTTTCCAGAACTCCTGGCGCCAATGGGCTTGATGGGTGCTCATAAGGCTTTCTTCAACAGAAACATTTCTAATGCGTTGGGGGAGTAAGGTCAGGAGGAAACGGCAGAAGTGGCTACTGAAGGGGCCATAGGGAGGGAGAGGCCTCCTGGTAACCCCCTTTCAGAAGGTTGGTTGCAGGCAGGCTCAGTCTGCTACGGGCTGCTTCTGGGTAACAAAGTTATTGAAGAGGCGAGAAAATGTCCCCATCAAACAACTCTCCGTTCCCCTGCGCTGTCTGGCTTCCCTGAAAGCAGATTAAGGAGTTTTATTAGAATCATAGAATAGCAGAGTTGGAAGGCCATGGAGTCCAACCCCCTGCTCAATGCAGGAATCCACCCTAAAGCATCCCTGACAGATGCTTGTCCAGCTGCCTCTTGAAGGCCTCGAGTGTGGGAGAGCCCACACTAGAATTGCCTGCACCTAAATAAGCCTGCTTAAATCCCTTGGAAACCAATGAAACAAAGTACCTTTAAGGACTGGATTGCCCTCTAATTGTTCAAGATTCCTTTTACTCCCCATTAAAAAGTGTGCTCTCTTGGCTTCCACAACAGTAGATTTCCTCAACCTGACCTCGGGGGGGTGCTGTTAGTTTACTTCTTCAATAGAACTCCATTAATATTTCTGAAAATGGTAGTTTCTCCTTTTCCTCCACATCACAGCAAGCAGACTTTGTAGTTGCTGCAGGGGTGACTGTTAGGGATGGGGGGGGGGCATGCATATGGGATGAAATGGTGGGCTACTCTTCGTAGCGCTCCCTTTTTGTATACTGGCCTGCAGCTGTCAGTAGGCAAAGCCATGCTGCTGCTGATAATTACAGAGGGTGTCGCAGAAGCAGTTCTTGTGATCTGGGATCTTCTGCCTGAGTCCCATCTAGACACTCTCTGTTGCCATTCGGTTCTTCGTGGCCTGAGTGTGGGCAGATTTCAGGGCTGGCAAAAAGCCTCTGTTGGAGCATACCCTAAAGCTCTTTGCTGCCTCTTCTCTGCGATAATTTCTTGCAGTAACAATGCACTAATAGTTATACCTGCAATATCAGAACCCCCCTTAATTTGGGGGAGGAACATCTCACAGCAGAAGGCTGTTATTCTAGGGGCTTCCTGTTTTATCTAAGGCCACCACCTTAGAAATCGTCTAAGGCAGATACATCTTGTGCTAATGAATGTCTGTTCATATACCACATATGTACTCCACTGCCGTCCTCTGTACGATGGAGTTATGCTACTCCCTCATGCCAATCTGGGCAGCATCTGTAGGGCAAGAGCCGCAGTGAAACTTGACTTCCAAAAGTATTGCAGCAGTTTGAGCCAAGGGGCCAAACCATTCTTTAAAGCTGCTGTCTTAAAAGTAATAAGGGCAATCAGGACTAATAAAAAGCCCCAAAGCCTTAATGAGCTAGAAGACAGTTTAAAAACCAACGAAACAAGCAGAGTTGCAGGTCTGTTGAGGCGGCTTGTATGTCTGTAGGATGAAAAAAACACACCATCTGTTACTGGGAAGGGATGATGGTTCCTTGGGTGCTGAAGGCTTGGGTCAGAGTTCTGGGGCTACCAGGGTTGCGCCCCTTCCCTTCCTGTTGTTGCCATGGTGCTTGGGGTGGGAACCTGGCTCTTCACTTCTCAGGATCTCAGGATTCAAAGCTAACTCAGTATTTCAATGGCAATACCATGTCAAGCTCAAACTGGTTTGGGCTTTGCATACTTGAAAGGCCACTTAGATGGATCTCAGTTAGCAGATGGCAGAGGAAGGCCTCTTCCTTGGAGCGGAAGACGCTGCCCGGGATTGGCTTTTGGCTTGGCTCAGCAGAAGCAGTTTCAAGGGTCTGCAGCTGCCTCTGATCCATCATTATCTTCCTGCCTGATTCAACATCTCATTTTCATATGTGCCCTATTCCTCAGTGAGGTCTCCTGGGTGGCTGATTCTCCGGCACTCTGAGACATGTAAGCCAAGGACACTCGAACGCAGTTTGTTCAGACGGGGGTTCTTCACCAGTATAGACTGCATTATTTTAGTCTTGTATGATATTCTCATGTGTGTTATTCTATCTGTTTCTGAAATGCTGTTACCTGCACTGGGGCTAAGCATTGTGTGAAATAAGCTACAAATTACTATTATGGGCCCAGGGGGTGGATGGAGGATGCCAGCCTTTAGGGAGCCTATGCAACTCTTGATTCAATATTTTATATGCACACATCTGTCTCTCAGCTTGTTCAACTCTTCAGCCCGGTGTGCTGAAATTCCTGAGGAGGCAAGAAGTGAAAGCAACTTGAAACTCTTTATTTTGTAAAGACAGTATTTCCCTTCAGGTTCCTATTGGCTGTGATTCTTCATTAACACAGGCCTTGCCTGGAAAATTGTCTGCAATACAGTATTGGTATCAATACCAAGCTTCTACCGTCCCTCTCCACCGCCCACCACCCCCACCACCCTGGCCCGTTCTAACTCCCCTGGGTGACACTGTCTTGTCCTCTATGCAGACAGGTGGAGCAGACACCCCTTCTCCACTCCAGCAGGAGCAAAACATTCACTGAGTTTCTTTTTGCTTGCTGAGGGTGACGAAGGTGATCCTTCACTCCAGCAGCTTAATTGTAAATTTAAACCTGCACATGTTTGGCTAAAAACACTAAAGTTGAACATTGTATGTGTGGAATACTATATGTATATAGAAGGTAAATATACATATTCTCTCTGACTTGTTACTCCAGAATTGTAATCAATTAAATATTAAATTGTTTTTTCTGTACTGGATATCCTTTTGTGCTATCTTGAATGTGGAACACTTGGAGAAAGTGATTCATACGTTACTTTGCTCATTCTTTTGCAAGTTGGCTGAGCCACTTGCACCTTGTTGCAAATAACTTGGGGCCACATAAATAACTTGGGGCCACCTTATCAACTGATAGTGTATCTGTATGCAGGCAAGAGGCAAAGCCACTTTTCCAGCTACCAGGTGTATATTTCCAGGTGCGAGCCCTGTGCCTATGGGAACTGGAAAAACACAAAATGTAAGTCACAAGCGGTGCCATTGTCTGTCTAGGCTGCTTGAGAGAGTCTCCTAGGTAAGGTGTAAAAATGCCCGGGTGCTTCTCTTTCACCTGTGCTTTGGATACCTGCAGGGGCAAATGTGCTCTTTTCATGGTGACGCCCCCTGTGGCTTCTTTCACAGCATCTAGATGTGCTTTACTGAACTCGCTCTACATGCTATTTTAAATGGGGGGGGGGGGTTGGGTCAGCTCCCTCGTGTATTTGTTTCTTTGGAGACCCCTAACACCCCCTCACACAGACACATTCTCTCTTGTCCTCCCTCTTACTGAGAAAAACGGTTTCAAGTCACAGGTCTGCTTATCAGTCACCCAGCTATGGGCTGCCTGGATGTTGCTCTTTCTCTGCCTGCAGTGTGCAGATAGAGGAGACTCGCCCACTGCCCTCCTCAGCTGCTCTAATCTTGGGAGCAGGTTGCTGGGGCAGGTCCAAAACCCTGTGCCCTTCCTCGGATCCCTTGCAGTGATATGTGAAAGATGCAATGGTTACAGAGACAATATATTTGTACCCGTGAATATATTTGTACATGGGTACAAAAGCGAAGTCCTCCTCCTTGGGTTCCCTCGCTTTCTGATGGATGAAGAGAGCCATCCCACAGTCCCTGGACGTTACTGGAAGGACACGGGATTGTTCAGTTTCTGGGATCTGCAGGAAAGGCAGCCTCTAAACGGTCCAGAGATCCTGGCAGCCTCCGAGCCTCAAGGCGCTGCCAGCAGAGCCTCCTGGCTGGTCTGGTCCCCCGTGCCCCCCTCCCCTGCTGCGTCGGCAGCTGATTCCCTGTCATCCGTGCAGGCCGGTCCTGAAAGGGCCCTGAAATGGTCCTGGGTTGAGTCTGCAATTGCTGCCAACTCTGGGATGCCTCTTGGGGAGCCACATGGGCGTTCTGGTAGTCCAAAGTTAAGGCAGGGAGGTGCACATGGGGCAGATACCTTCCCCACTTGGAAGCAGGGGATGGCGAGGGGGGAACTCATGCAATTTCCCTCCCGGAGGGGCACCTGCCGAGGGACCTTCGAAGACAGGGCAGACATTCTCTCCCCCCCACCACCACCACCATTCCAGCCCCCCAGGCTGGCTCGCTCCCCCCTTCCAGCCCCTCCCGCAGCACAAAGACGCCAGGACAGCAGCACTTCCGCGGCTAAGAGCAGCTTTATTGAAGGGGGAAGAAAGGGGGTCAGAGGGGCGCTCCGGCTTGCTGGTCTTGCTGGTCTCCCGTCTAGCGGTGCTTGGAGGTCAGGAAGGGGCCACAGCATTCAGGACCTTGGAGCCCATGACCTACAATGCTTACAGCGCCCCGGGCTCCCCACCACCACCGCCGTTGGTGGGCGGCCCTCCCGTCCAGGAGGCGCCGGGGATGGGCGCGGCGCCCGCGGGGGAGGCCGGGGGGCGGCCGGGGGCGGGTCGCTCGCCTCCCAGCCCCGATAAAAAGGGCCGCCCGGGCCCCGACGGCACCGGAGAGAGACCGCGGAGCTGTCAAGATGGTGCTGAGCGACGACGACAAGGCCCACGTGAGGGCCATCTGGGGCGAAGTGAGCAGCCACAGCGAGGCGATGGGCGCCGAGGCGCTGCACAGGTAAGCCCCCGCAGCCCCCGGGCCCGAGGCGCGGGAGGGGGCCCGGGAGGGGGGCCAGGGGCGCGCCTGACCGCTGCTCGCCCTCTCTCCCCCCCCCCGCAGGATGTTCCTGGCCAACCCGGCCAGCAAGACCTACTTCCCCCACTTCGACATGAGCCCCAACTCCGGCCACATCCGGGCGCACGGCAAGAAGGTGGTGGACGCGCTCACGCAGGCCGTCAACAACCTGGACAACATCGCCGGCGCCCTCTCCAAGCTCAGCGACAAGCACGCCCAGGAGCTGCGCGTGGACCCCCGCAACTTCGACGTGAGGCACCCCTCCCGCCCCCCGCTGCGGGCTCTGCCCTGCCGCCCCGGCCCCTCGGCCCCCGGCCCTGCGCCGCATGGGCCGAGGGTCCCGCCTGCCGCCCCTCACGCCCCCCCTCTCCCTCCCTCCCTCCGCAGAAGCTGCGCCTCTCCATCCTGGTCACCATCGCGGCTCACCACGAAGGCCACCTGCAGCCCGAGGTGATTGTCTCCCTGGACAAGTTCCTGACTCGCGTGAGCAAGGTCCTGACCTCCAAGTACCGCTAGACGGCAGGAGACCCGCCAGGCCCAGCGCCGGAGCAGCGCCCCTCGCTCGCCCCCTCCGACCCCCATTCTCTTCCCCCCCCCTCCCGCCTGCAATAAAGCTGCTCTTGGCCGCGAAAGCGCTGCTGTGCTGGCGTCTCTTTGGGCCGTGGGGGGGGGGGCTGGAATGGTGGGGGGGGGCGAGGGGAGGGGGGAGAGCCTGCCCCAGCTTCGGGGGGGGGGGGGCTGGAATGGTGGTGGGGAGAATACCTGCCCTGTCTTCGAAGGTCCCCCAGCAGGCGTCCCTCTGCCCCTCCAGGAGGGAAATTGCATGAGTTCCCCCCTGCCATCCCCTGCTTCCAAGTGGGGAAGGTATCTGCCCAACGTGCAAGTCGTCTCGGAGCCTTAGGCCTGAACCATCGGAACACCCGTGTGGATCCCCAGGAGGCATCCCGTAGTAGAAGCAATTCCAGGCTCCAGTCCCGGTCCTTTGAACCCAGGTCTCCTCACGTTGTGTGTGTGAATGCAAGGGGAAGCGGATACGTTGGCGAGCGCTGGGGCATTCAGGATTGCTTGTTCGGGGCGTGTGTGCGCTGGGTCTGAGATAGCCCAGCACCACCACTATCTGTTGCTGATGGCCCCCAGCTGAACACTCTCCGCCCCCCCAGGCCCTGGGCCACCTCCACACCAGCACACTAAGCCTGGGCCTTGGTAATGTGGAGGTGGGCCTGGGGGTGAAACCTCTCAGCTCCAAAGGAGCCGAGGAGGAAGGGCGCTCCCCAGCTCCCTGCTCCCAAGAGGACCGCAGCTGCGAGGGCGGTGGGCGACTCCCCGTCTTTATCGGCACCCAGCAGGCCAGAAAGAGCGGCGCCCAGGCATCTGCCAGCTGGGCCGCGGAAGATCACCGTGCCCAGCGCCTTGGCAGGGGGACCCTCTGTGTAGCGCAGCGGCAGGAGGAGCGGGCCCTAGCTGAGCACCACCCAGGAGGAAGCCACAGAAAGGGGTGTGTGGGACAAGGGGTGGAACACTCCCACCCACTCCGCCTTTGCAGGGCAGCGAGAGGCTGAGATGCCCCAGTGGGAGGGGGTGGAGCCATGGGGGGAAACGGCTCACCCACAGAGCCAATGGGAACGGCAGCCATGACCCTCGAGCCCCCCCCCAGTTTGGGACGCAGCTGGTTGCAGAGGAGCTCGTTGGAGATGAGTTGCCCCAATGAGTTGCCCCCCAGCGACCCCAGACCCACCTCTCCACCCCTCCCCCTCCCGGCCCTTAATATGGAAAGAGGGTGGGTGAGCGGGCTTATGGGAGCATCCCTCGTGGGTGCCACTCCGGAGCATTCTGCACATGCTCACATGCCATGCTGCTGACACCACCCACCCCCACCCACCCCGGCTTTCAGCAGCACCTGCCAGTGGCATCTGTCCTCCTGGACCCCAGCGACCGGCGCTCCTGCTGTGCCCCAGGCCTTGCGGGCTGGCAGCCGTGGCTACTTCAGACTTGGCTCGGTGCGCGGCCCTCCCATCCAGAAGGCCCCGGGGGCTGGGTGCGGTGCCCTTGAAGGAGGCCAAGGGGCGGCAGGGGGCGGGCCGCTCGCCTGCCAGCCCCGGGGACAAAAGGGCCGCCCGGGCCCCGACGGCACCGGAGATCTCGGAGCTGTCAAGATGTCGCTGAGCGACGACGAAAAGGCCCACGTGGGGGCCATCTGGGGCGAAGTGAGCAGCCGCGCCGAGGAGATCGGCGCCGAGACGATGCACAGGTAAGCCCCCGCAGCCCTCCTGGCCCGAGGCGCGGGAGGGGGCGGCCCTGCGGGCGAGGGGCGCGCCTGACCGCTGCTCACTCTCTCCCCCCCCCCCCGCAGGATGTTCGTGGTCTACCCAGCCAGCAAGACCTACTTCCCCCATTTCGACACGAGCCCCAACTCCGGCGACATCCGGACGCACGGCAAGAAGGTGGTGGGCGCGCTCACGCAGGCCGCCAACAACCTGGACAACATCGCCGGCGCCCTCTCCAAGCTCAGCGACAAGCACGCCCAGGAGCTGCGCATGGACCCCCGCAACTTCGACGTGAGGCGCCCTTCCCGCCCCCCGCTGCGGGCTCTGCCCTGCCGCCCCGGCCCCTCGGCCCCCGGCCCTGCGCCGCATGGGCCGAGGGTCCCGCCTGCCGCCCCTCACGCCCCCCCTCTCCCTCCCTCCCTCCGCAGAAGCTGCGCCTCTCCATCCTGGTCACCATCGCGGCTCACCACGAAGGCCACCTGCAGCCCGAGGTGATTGTCTCCCTGGACAAGTTCCTGACTCGCGTGAGCAAGGTCCTGACCTCCAAGTACCGCTAGACGGCAGGAGACCCGCCAGGCCCAGCGCCGGAGCAGCGCCCCTCGCTCGCCCCCTCCGACCCCCTTTCTCTTCCCCCCCCTCCCGCCTGCAATAAAGCTGCTCTTGGCCGCGAAAGCGCTGCTGTGCTGGCGTCTCTTTGGGCCGTGGGGGGGGGGCTGGAATGGTGGGGGGGGCGAGGGGAGGGGGGAGAGCCTGCCCCAGCTTCGGGGGGGGGGGGCTGGAATGGTGGTGGGGAGAATACCTGCCCTGTCTTCGAAGGTCCCCCAGCAGGCGTCCCTCTGCCCCTCCAGGAGGGAAATTGCATGAGTTCCCCCCTGCCATCCCCTGCTTCCAAGTGGGGAAGGTATCTGCCCAACGTGCAAGTCGTCTCGGAGCCTTAGGCCTGAACCATCGGAACACCCGTGTGGATCCCCAGGAGGCATCCCGTAGTAGAAGCAATTCCAGGCTCCAGTCCGGCGAGCGCTGGGGCATTCAGGATTGCTTGTTCGGGGCGTGTGTGCGCTGGGTCTGAGATAGCCCAGCACCACCACTATCTGTTGCTGATGGCCCCCAGCTGAACACTCTCCGCCCCCCCAGGCCCTGGGCCACCTCCACACCAGCACACTAAGCCTGGGCCTTGGTAATGTGGAGGTGGGCCTGGGGGTGAAACCTCTCAGCTCCAAAGGAGCCGAGGAGGAAGGGCGCTCCCCAGCTCCCTGCTCCCAAGAGGACCGCAGCTGCGAGGGCGGTGGGCGACTCCCCGTCTTTATCGGCACCCAGCAGGCCAGAAAGAGCGGCGCCCAGGCATCTGCCAGCTGGGCCGCGGAAGATCACCGTGCCCAGCGCCTTGGCAGGGGGACCCTCTGTGTAGCGCAGCGGCAGGAGGAGCGGGCCCTAGCTGAGCACCACCCAGGAGGAAGCCACAGAAAGGGGTGTGTGGGACAAGGGGTGGAACACTCCCACCCACTCCGCCTTTGCAGGGCAGCGAGAGGCTGAGATGCCCCAGTGGGAGGGGGTGGAGCCATGGGGGGAAACGGCTCACCCACAGAGCCAATGGGAACGGCAGCCATGACCCTCGAGCCCCCCCCCAGTTTGGGACGCAGCTGGTTGCAGAGGAGCTCGTTGGAGATGAGTTGCCCCAATGAGTTGCCCCCCAGCGACCCCAGACCCACCTCTCCACCCCTCCCCCTCCCGGCCCTTAATATGTGCCCCAGGCCTCGCGGGCTGGCAGCCGTGGCTAAGGCCCCGGGGGCTGGGTGCGGTGCCCTTGAAGGAGGCCAAGGGGCGGCAGGGGGCGGGCCGCTCGCCTGCCAGCCCCGTGGACAAAAGGGCCGCCCGGGCCCCGACGGCACCGGAGATCTCGGAGCTGTCAAGATGTCGCTGAGCAACGAAGAAAAGGCCCACGTGGGGGCCATCTGGGGTGAAGTGAGCAGCCGCGCCGAGGAGATCGGCGCCGAGACGATGTACAGGTAAGCCCCCGCAGCCCTCCTGGCCCGAGGCGCGGGAGGGGGCGGCCCTGTGGGCGAGGGGCGCGCCTGACCGCTGCTCACTCTCTCCCCCCCCCGCAGGATGTTCGTGGTCTACCCAGCCAGCAAGACCTACTTCCCCCATTTCGACACGAGCCCCAACTCCGGCGACATCCGGGCGCACGGCAAGAAGGTGGTGGGCGCGCTCACGCAGGCCGCCAACAACCTGGACAACATCGCCGGCGCCCTCTCCAAGCTCAGCGACAAGCACGCCCAGGAGCTGCGCGTGGACCCCCGCAACTTCGACGTGAGGCGCCCCTCCCGCCCCCCCGCTGCGGGCTCTGCCCTGCCGCCCCGGCCCCTCGGCCCCCTGCCCTGCGCCGCATGGGCCGAGGGTCCCGCCTGCCGCCCCTCACGCCCCCCCTCTCCCTCCCTCCCTCCGCAGAAGCTGCGCCTCTCCATCCTGGTCACCATCGCGGCTCACCACGAAGGCCCCCTGCAGCCCGAGGAACTCGCCTCCCTGGACAAGTTCCTGATGCTCGTGAGCAAGGTCCTGTTCTCCAAGTACCGCTAGACGGGAGGAGACCCGCCAGGCCCAGCGCCAGAGGAGCGCCCCTCGCTCGCCCCCTCCGATCCCCTTTCTCTCCCCTGCCCGCACCTGCAATAAAGCTGCTCTTAGCCGTGAAAGCGCTGCTGTGCTGGCGTCTCTTTGGGACACGGGAGGGGCTGGAATCGGGACAAGGAGAGGGGAGGGGAGAGCCTGCCCCATTTTCGATGGTCCCTCTGCCGGCGCCCCTCTGGCCCTCGATCACCTCCGGGAAGGAAATTGCATGAGAAAACACCGCCCCCCCCCCCCATCCTCTGCTTCCAAGTGGGAAAGGTCTCTGCCCCACATGCAAGTTGTCTGAACAGGGTCAGAGTATCTGGACCACGCAGCACGGCGACTTGTCGAGGGAGCGGATCACTGCGGGGTCCAGTGGGCCGTGGGAGTGGGCCTCCCCTTCGCCCAGCGAGGAGAGGAGGACGGTGACCGCGCCAGGTAGTGGGCGGCCTGCTTGAGCGCATTCCCTGGCTGGATCCGGGCTGCGGATGGGCTGAGATCGGTGACGGGCCTGCGGGCGGAGCACAGCAGCAGCAACCCGGGCAGGGCTGGGGGGGTGGGGGAGAGAAGAAGAGGCGAAGGCAGTCAGGCGAAGCGTTGGCGTCAGGGCACCACTCAGGGCAGGCCCTGCCTGGCTTCCCGTGGAGGGGAACTAGTCTGCTTGCCGTGCGCCCGGACCTGGGTCGAGCCCGGCTTCAGGTCGAAGCGGGGGAAGGAGGCGGTCTCGGTGGCGGGGAGCGGGGCGAATAGCCTGGGGGTGGGGGAGAGGAGGAGCGGCGGGTCAGGAGAGCCCCGGCCCCGGCGGCCTCACCCAGCCGAAGGGTCCAGACCCGACGGGGCGCCGCCTCAGCTCTCCAGCGCCTCGTTCGCGAAGGCTCGGCGAGGAGGCGCGCATGGGCCCAGGGTTCCCTCCCGAGCCTCTGGCCGTCCTCGGTCAGCTCCATCCTGGCAGCGCGGAGCTTGGGCGCCCCGACGGGCCTTGCAGCGGGTCTGGAGAGCAGGACGCCGAGGCACGCGGGGCGGCCGAGGGGGCGGGATCCTGCCCGTGGCGCGCTGACGGCCGGCCTGGCGCGAGGATTCCTTGCAGGCGAACCCCGGGGCCCGCAGACCCGAGGCGAAGGGCTCGCTCTGGGCTCTGGGCTCTGCGCCGCCGCCAGGGCCGGGTGAAGGCCAGCTGATGCCCTCGGCCCAGCCCCGGAACGGCGCCCCCTTGGCCGGCAAGACGTTAAGCCCCAAGAAATGCAGGCGCTGAAAGAAGACAGGAAGCACTCCATTTCCTTCAAGGCCGTCCCCCACGCCAGAACACACGACATTAAATATAAACGGTTTGCATTAGGTTTATTTAACACTAAATCGCAACAGCCAATATAAGCCAATCACTTACAACTAGGGCAACAGAAAAATAATACAAAATTTCACCACAGTTTTATGCATTTTTTAAATAAAACTGTTATAAGGGGGAACTGCAAATGCAAAAATGTACTGAAAACGAGGTTTAATCTGGAATGCCTTTAAATCAGATGGCTACAGCTGTGGTACCGGTGCTCTGTGGTGCCCCTCCCCCTCCCCCTCCCCTTGGTGCCTGAAGCACCTGCTCATAGCGCTTAAAGGGGATCTCTGGGCGCTCCTGCCGGGTCCACGGCTGGGCTGCTGCAGGGCTTCCCCCTGGACAGCTAGGGCAAGGCTCTGTGCAGGAACCCCCCTTGACCTACTGGAAGGAATTGTTGTGGGGTGGCTGGCTGGCTGGTTTCCATTCTTTTCATTCCAGTGGCTGGCAGCTGATCTTCCAGGTCCGAGCCCTGGCACTTGGATCGAGGGGGAAGGGGTGCAAACTGAAGGCAACACACTCTCACACACCCCCATTCCGAAACAGGGACTGAATACGCCCCTGCCAATGCATTGACGCGAGGGGCAAGTAAAAGTCTTCCACGCCCGCCCACCAAGACAGGCCTGAATAGTAAGAACCCTAGCCCTTAAAACTCTTAGATGAGTACTAGGCGAAAAGGATAGATGTCCTGGTATTACACATATGTATTTGCAGATTATTTTTATTTTTGCTTTGCAGGAACTTAATGGAAGGTTTTTGTTTTGTTTTTTAAATCTGCATAGCCCACACAACAGGCCTGTTCAGACGACACACTAAGCCGTGGTTGGGCCACTAAGCAGCGCTGGAGGTTGGGGTCTGGCTTTGTCTTTCGCGGGGGTTTGAAGCATCACCCTCACGGGGCGGGGTCCGAGGGTCTCCGGGAAAGAGGCGGAAGGGAGGGGGGCTTGGTCCGGGGTAGCTGCTCTGCTGGCAGCCCACTTCCTCCTTGGCGGAGGGCCTTCGCTTTGGAGCAAGCAGCCCCCCCCCCGCCCCAGTCACATCCAGCCCCCCCGCCCCCGCGGCCCAAAGAGGCACCGGAGCACTTTTGCGGCCAAGATCAGCTTTATTGCAGGCCGCGGGGCGGTGGGGGAGGCAAGGCACGGGCCTCCGTCGCTCAGCCCCGCTGCTCTCCTCTCGTCTAGCGGCGGCTGAGGGGGAGGACCGCGGCCACCGCAGCCAGGCACCTGTCCAAGGTGCTGAGCCCGCCGGGCTGGATGGCGCCGTCGGGCTGCCGTGCCGAGAAGGCCGGCGTAAAGGCGGGCAAGAAGGCCCCCGGGAGGGCCGTCCCTGGTTGGCCCGGGGGCGGAGTCCGCCCGCTCGGAGACTGGTTTCCTGGGTCCCCGGCTGTGCCCGGGCCTTCACGTCGCCCAGCCAGGAGAGGAGGCAGGCGACGTCCCCCAGAGAGCTGGCGGCCTGCTTGAGCATCCCCCGGCTGGATCCGGGCTGTTTCGGTTGGAGGTGGGCCTAGGGCCACCTGGGTGGTGGAGGGGGGAGAGGAGCCGCCAGCGTCCAGGCGTCGCCAGGCAGGCTCACCGGGGGTTCCCAGCCGCGGAGAGCCTGCTGCTGAATGGGCGGCAGGGCAGTAGCCCCGCTCCCTGCCCTGAACCCCATCCAGGCAGCGCAGAGTCCTGGGCACCCTCCCACTCGGGGCGGGGAAGCGAGGCCCCCCATTGACCCCCAAGCGCCCTGCCTGTCACCGCTGCCTCGGGGCGCCTCAGGGAGGGACGCTGTGAGCAGCTCCCACAGACCGACGCCACTGGCGGGGTGCCTTGAACACCTGAGGGAGCGTCAAGCCGCTGCCTGGCTGGAGGGGAGCAGTGGTCCTTCCCCTGCGGCGGCGGCCCAAGGAGCGTGAAAGACCCTCGTCCATGGAGCAGGTGGGGAACTGCAAGAAGCCACAAACCCTCTAGACCAGTGGTTTCCAATAGGTGGTCTGTGGACCCCATCCAGGGGCTGTAGGGATGTCACAACGCCTGGAGCCTTTGCAGACAGCAAAGTGTCTGGAGATAAAAGGTGAAATGACAAACCCCTTCATCCCCCTAAAATGTGGGGATGTCACAACACCTGGAGTCTTTGCAGACAACAAACTGTCTGGAGATAAAGGGTGGATCTGACAAAACCCTTGGTCTCCCCATTGTCAATTGTCTAAGAGCAGGGTGTCATGTTTTGACTTCCAGCTTAATCCGGGGAACAAACAGGGTAAGAGAGCTAGTTAGCAAACACCGGTAATGAGAAAAGTTAATTACCTTACTCAAACTTGACTATGGATGTTGACTCACCAAAGGAGGAGGGAGGAAATGAGGGAGCACGAAATGAGGGAGCATGAAACATGATATTCCATCATCACGCATCGGCTGTGTGAGTTTACTACAAGGGGGTCCATGGCACCATTCACATATTAGCTCTGCAAGGTCCGTATTTTAATAAAAAATATGCTCAATATTAAAAGTAGGAAATATTGAACCAGATGTGGAAGGGATTGTTTGGGACAAAAAGAGGCATGATTTCTCCCATCATATTTAGGTTTAGTAGCTGCTAGACATGTCATAATTTGTTCAATTGTAAACTAGACGTTAGTAGAATTAAATTCATCTTTATATTCCTAACTAAATCATTGTCATTTTTGTGTGGTAATATCACAAATTTTATGGTCTGTTTTTTTTAGTTTACCTAAAATCCTTTGCTTATTAGAGGCTACCTCTTATTTTCTCCAAAAAATTGCTTCGCACAGGTACCTACCATAGAGATAACAAAATTTTCAAAAATAGGGGGCCCATGGCTTGGCATTTGAAAAACAGGGGGTCCGCAGGACTTAGCTAATTGGGAGCCACTGCTCTAGACGAACAGGGGCATTGGGGGCTCTTCAGGAGGGCCCCAATGCGAGGTGCAGCCAGGTGATCCCTCCCTCCCTCCCAAATGAGGCTGCTACTGGGCATTTCCAAAACACAGTTAAAAGAAGAAGCGTGGGCTGTATTATTGCACTTGCAGCAATTAGCCAGGTTTGACAAAATGTTGACGATCCAACAGACCAGAAACAAGAGTTTTTGATGAATAAAATGCAGGGTCCACAGACACGGCAGATACAGTCCCCAAGGCAGTGACCTCTTGATTAGGCAAACAGGACAACCCAATTCCCTGTTCCATTCCTTGCTGAAGAACCTGTGTATCATTTTTCTTACCTGATAAAAAGTACTTTTAAACATGATTTGTGGGTCAATACACCTGATCAGCTTCCATTAGCATTTCCAGCAGCAAATTATGGTTTTAATTTTGTGAAACGCCCAGAGAGCTTCAGCTATTGGGTGGTATAAAAATGTAATAAATAAAATAAAATAAATAAATAAATTAGGGACTCCAAAGCTCTTAAAGCAGCAGGACCAAGCCAGGATGCTAACAAAGGTAGCAGGCAAATCAAAGTTCCCTTGTGACCCCCAAAGTGGCAAAAACTTATCATCAGCACCCAGTAATTGATCCATGGTAAAAACAACAACAGCAACACCCTTTGGCCCTCCAGATACAACCACTAAAACATTTTCTTTCCCATTTTTAAATTGGGATTCCCCCATGGAGTCATTTTGGCCTGGGAAAACGGCTCGAACTGTACTTGGTGTGAAATTATATGCCACACATTTCTGACCACCAAAATGGTGGCCTCCATTCTAAAACGCCAAGGCCATTCATTTGGAGAGAGGCACCAGACAGGGCAAGATACATAACCAAACCCCACCTCCTTTAATTGGGAGTTGTATCCTTTTCAAAGGCATTCCTGGTGAAAAGGAAACCCCCTCCCCCAAGCTACTCCCCAACTTTATTTTGCAAAACAAAACCTTCAGCTTTTGGAAATGTGAGTCACCCTGCTGCAAATCCACACACCGGGCCTGGCGAGAGGGCATTAAATCGCTGGTGTGATGGAGCTGAATATTTCATGCAGGTCAGCAAATAAGCCCAATAATTTAAAGCCCAAACCCACCTTCTTTATTTGGCAGCTGCATCCTTTTCAAAGGCATTCCTGGTGAAAAGGAAACCCCCCTCCCCACCCACCCAAATTTTTGAAAACATTAAGCTTTTGGAAATGTTTGCAAAGTATAGCTAAAGGAAGCCCACAGAAAGGCCTTGGATGGGATCCAGCTGGGTTATTCTCAAATTGGGATGATATACATAGACCTATAGGCCTAGGGCAGCCTAAAAGTTCTAGAAACAAATAAACTACCATTGCCCCCATTTCTGAAGAGTTTAATTTAGAGGTACTCCCTATGCTGGCTGGAACGTAGATTTGATTAATAACCATTTTACTCAGTGAAAACACTGACAGAGCAATTAAGACCTCTGGAGTTCAAAGGAAGTCACTCACAGGCAACGGTGCACAGGACTGCGGCCTCACGGAGCCGTTGCAGGGGAAGGAGGCGCTCCTCGCGCCTCACGCAGGAGCTGCGCGCCCCCGGTTTTAGGGCCATGGTGCCCGTGGTCGGGCGTGGGATCAATGACTAGGTGCTGATGAGAAGTTGGCGCCTGGTCTGTGGGTGACGCCGGCCCCGGGCTGGGCCTGCCGGATGCTTTCCACACCATGGGCGGCCTCCATGCTGGCTGCTGTCTTCCCAAACCTGGTCCATGGGGAGACAAGGCGGGCGAGAAGAGGCCGCCGGCCGCCCACCCCCCGCCACCACCACCACCCCGGGCGGAAAGAGGGCGAAAGCGGTGGTTGTTTCTCTCGAGTTGCCCTTGTTATTGGAGCGTCCCCTGTATTCACTCTTGAAGGTTTGCTGCTCCTACTCGAGGGAGGGGGAGGCGGCGGCTCCGTTGCTAAGGGCCGCCGCGCGTCACGTGGCGCCCATTGATGACGCTGGGGGATGGCTGGCGGGGGGGGGGGGGAAGGGAAGAGGCGGGCCTTAACCTCGCCGGAAGACCCGCCCCCCTGAGGAGGCCGCGTTCGGAGAGGCGCCTCGCTTGTGCCACGAGGAGGCCGGCAGGAGCAGAAGTGCAGAAAAGGGCGACTGCGATGATTCAGGGGCCGGAAGGTGGCATCAGCTGGGATTGTTTGGCTTGGGGAAACTGAGGCTTAAAGGGAGACACGGTAGAGGTGGGCAAAATGATGCGTTGCGTGGAGAAGGTGGGCAGGGAGGCGTTCTGGAACCCCAGGGGAGTAAATCCCATGAAACTGGTCAATGGGAGATTCAGGACAAGTGGAGAAGAAGACAGAGAAGAAGCGAGTAAGGTGAGACTGAGGGATGTGTGTGTGTGTGTGTGTGTGTGTGAGAGAGAGAGAGAATGTGTGGGTGCAGGGGGTGCATCAGGGGGTCTTTGAGTGGATGCACGTGTTCATGCGTGTGTTTGTTTGGAGTGAGGGATTCTGAGTGTGTGCGCGTGCGCGCGAGAGTTGGGGATGAGTTGGAGGTGATGTTCCTATTAAATAATGCATTTTAGACCCATAGACGTTCCGTTCCAATTTGTTTGCTATAATTGGCAGGATGTATTTCTTGCACCTTAAAATAAATTTAGCAGTTTCAAGTTTTGTGCTTCTTATTTTTTCTACGAAACTTATGTTCTTAAAAATCAAAGTTGGCATTTTTGGGGGGTGGGGGTGAAAGTAGCTCACATTGCCTAGGGTGCAAAATTGTCTGGCACCGGCCCTGCCTGTCTCGCCTCACTCGACCTTTTCCCAAACGAAACAATCCCAGCTGTTTTAACCTGCGCTCATAGGACGAATTTAAGTCCGATTGATTCCAATGGGTCTACTTTAAGTATGGCTTGATCGGGATGTCAGCCATCAGAAAGCCAGGGAAGCCAAAGAGGAGGACTTTGCTGTTGCACCCATGTGGTTGATGGGTTGTCTCTGTCACCCTGGCCCGTTTCACATGTGACTGCCAGGGAGCCTCAGGCGCCGAGGGAGGGCCGCAGGCCGTGGGGTCTGCCCCAGCATCGTGCTCCGGTCCTGGTGGCCCGCTCCACCGGCCTGGCCCAACTAGGCTCCTCCACGGCCCCGGCTCCTGCCCAGGGGAGCCCCGCCTCCTCCTCCACCCCGGCATGAACCCTAAGGTACCCCGGAGACTTCCCGGTGGCCCACTCCGTGCCTCTCCGCGTCCCTCATTGCTGCACACCTGCCCCCCTCCTTCTGGCCATCGCTCGGCTGCTGCCGGTGGGCGCGCCCCTCTTGGCCTGGGCAGCCTGCAGCAGCCGGACTGGGCTGAGAGGCCCCCATGAAACCGGGCCGCCGCCTGCGGCGTCCTCCCCAGGCGCCGGGGCGCGCGATCCCCGTGCGTGTGGGCGGGGGCCCCCGGGCGCCGGGAGCGGGCTGGGGGTCTCCGCGCAGCGCCCTCTAGCGGGCCTGCCTGTGCCTGTCGGCGCGGGCGAGTCAGGGCCACGTGCGCCGCCGACGCCGCTTGCAGCGCCCGCCCGCGCGCCTTCCATCCAGCTCCTGCCGCCGCTGCTCGCCATCAACAGCCGCTGCGAGGCGAGGGACAGGCTGCTCCTCCTCCGCCGCCGCCGCCGCCCCGCCCACCGGCGCCCGCCGAGGCAAGCCGAGCGTGCAGCGGGGCGGGGAGCGCGCCGCCCGACCCTCGGTCCCTCCATCCGCCTGCTGCGCGGCTGGTGAGCGGCGCTCCGGCTGTGCCCGCGGCGCCCCGCCACGCCATGGTGGCGGGCGGCTGCTGCGTAGCCGGGGGCCGGCCAGCATGAAGGCGTCGCCGGCGTCGCAGGGCAGCCGAGCGGGCCCGCCTCCGCGTCCAGCGGGCGAGCGGCGGCCGGGCGGCGGCGGCGGCGGTGGGGGCGGCCGTCGGGCGCGGGCGCTGCTGGCGGTGGCGTTGAACCTGCTGGCGCTGCTGTTCTCGGCCACGGCCTTCGGCACCACGCACTGGTGCGAGGGCACCCAGCGCGTGCCCAAGCCCACCTGCGGGCCCCACAAGCGCACCAACTGCCTCGACTACGGCTACGACGCCGCGGCGGCGCCGGGCAATGGGTCGGCCGGCAACGGCTCCGCCGCCGCCGCCAACGTGGTGCACTACAGCTGGGAGACGGGCGACGACCGCTTCCTCTTCAGGTACTTCCACGCCGGCATCTGGTACTCGTGCGAGGAGAACATCAACACGCCCGGTGAGTCGCCGCCGCCGCCGCCGCCGCGGGTGCTCGCCCCGCTGCCCGTCCAGACCCGCCGCGAGAACCCTGCCGGGGCCGCGCCGGCCCCCAAGAGGGGGGCACCCCATGGAGAGGTCGCCCCCACCCCCGCCGCGCTCCCGCCTGTCGGGCCTCTTGGAGCGGCTGAGCAACTTCTGAGGTCGGCCTTGGCTCGGGCCTCTCGGGCAGCCCCTGGCCCTCGGGGAGGGTGGGGAGGCGCAGAGCCTAAAAGAGCCCCCCCCCGCCCCGTAAGCGCAGTCCACGGGGAGGGGGGAGGCAGCCGGGCCCCCTCCTGGCTCCTTTTGCCCTGGGATCGTGGCCCTTGCTGGATCCGACCTGTCCCGTTTCAGGGGGCTCCGCGGCGCCCCTTGTGCTTGAGCCACCCCCCCCCCCGCCGTCCCAAAGGCAGCTTTCCATCCGCCCCCTGCAACCCTTGCCGACTCAGAAGGAAATTGCACGGATTTCGGTGGGGCCGCCTCCCAGGTAGGGGCGCGCGGACTGCATCCTCAGGTGCCGTTCCCCAACCAAGCGCTTGGTTTTGCTGTGTCACCGGGAGGGAGGCGCGGGGGGGGGCGAGACCGGTCCCCCCGCCGCCCCTTCGCTCCTGCGGGCCGCGCTTGGCTGCCAGACAAGGCGCAGCACGAGGGGCGGAGGCGAGAAGAGGGGCCGTCTGTCTCCCCCCCCCACCCCCCACCCGTCCCCGCTGCTGCTGCTGCCGCCGCCGCCTTCGCTGTCGGAAGCCCTGCCTGGGGAGAGCGTCTCTCTCCGGCCCGCTGCGTTTCCGCCCTTGGCGTTGTTTGGCCTCCTTGCCCGGGAAGGCTGTTGGTGGCGCAGCTCTACTCGGACGGCTGTCTCTCGCGCCCCCCCCCCCCTCCGCTCAGGCCTGGACCACCTTGGCGCCTCCCCCCCCCCCCCCGTGGCCAGGGCCAGCCGCGCTCCCACCCTCCATAAGTCGGCTCAGACCCAGGGACACCTTTGAATCGGAGCCCCCCTGCCCCCACATTGGGGGGGGCAGTGGAGGTGAGCACCCGCTGGGTGGGCAGGAGCCCCAGGTGAGACCAGACTTGCTCCGCTTCTTCCTTTTCCAGTAGCTCTCCTCCTCCTCCTCCTCCTCCTCCTCCTCCTCCTCCTCGGTGGCCCTAGGGTTCCTCTCCTCTCCTGGGTCGGGCACCTTAGCAGCCCTCCTCCTTCTCCCCACCCCACCGTGCTGGGCTCTGGGCTTCAGGGCTCACTCCCCCACAAGCTCTTCTCCCCCACCCCCTTGGTCTACAAGTAGGAGGCCCCAATCCAGAGCTTTGAACTGGGAGCCTCTGGATCCGCACCCTGAGAAGGGAGGGGGCGCCCAGCCGCCATGGGGTGCTCCTGGACTCCTCCTGGGGCCAGGCGTGCTTTGCTGTGGCTGGCGGTGAACCCCTGTGGCGGCGTCTCTTCCGCAAATGCCTTTGCCCTGCTGCGACTGGGAGGCAGGCGCTGCCAGCCAGCCCCACGGAGGCCCCACACACCCTGCGTGGCTTCCCTGTCCCCTTCTCCCCCAGCATCTGTGTTTTTCTTCTCATGGCGGTGTCTCGGGGGGGGGGGATTTTTCGGGGCCTGTGCGGAACTGCAGAACGTGTGTTTGTTGCTGCCTGTTGTTGACTCCCTCCAAGTTCAAATGTAGGTGGGACTGGAAAAGGACAGCGCAGCAGTGCAGACATCGTGCCAAGTCTGAAATTAAATCTAAAAAGCTTAGAAGATCAGTTATACAATATGCTCGAAAATAGCCGGAATAAATCCCAGGCAGCAAAAGGCAAGCTAAGCAACCGGGAGGCCTGGGCATTTTTACAGCAGGGCGCCCCTGCGGCCTGCGAGGGCCACTTTCTGTGAGGGCCGCTCATCTCCGGCCCAGGCAGGACTTGGCACGGTTCAGTCTGTGTGAGCTCATTCTTAAATGCGGGTGGTGGTGGTGGTTTGAAGAAGCTGAGGAGCCCCTGGGCTTCCAGAGAAGCCGTTAACCCAGCCTTCCTCAACCTGGGGCGCTCCAGATGTGTTGGACCGCATCTTCCAGAACTTTCTGGGAGTTGTAGTCCAACACATCTGGAGCGCCCCAGGTTGAGGAAGGCTGCACCCAAAGGGCATCTTGTGGGATCGTCCTCTGGGAGGCCCCGAGCGGGAGTTGCAAGGTAGGAAGCAAGACCGCTCCCCTGGACACGGGCACAAAGTATTGCAAAGAGGCCAGATAAGTCAGGGTTGTGCCCGGAGTATTTGGTGAACTCTCTGGTTGCTGCATCCCAGGTTTTTAGACATGTGGGCCCACGGCTGGAGACAGATTACAGCAGGAGCAACTAGAAAAGACACCCGGAAGAGTCAGAGTCTTTTGGAAGGCGTGGGTGGAATGGCCGGCAGGCCAGCCAGAGCTCGGTGGGCTTCCCTGCCCAGCCGCAGCAGCAGGTGGGAGAAAGCAGTGTTGCCTGTTGGCTGTGGCAGGGCTTGCCTCCCTGCCCGATCCCTCCTTCCCAACTGCCAGTCACGGGGGTCCGGCTGTGCCTCTGGGCTGCTTGAGCGTCTGCGATTGACTTGGGAGGCTGAGAGGAAAACGCTGGCCAAGCGTTTCCCGCTGTCCGAAAAGAGGCACCGAAGAGCCCCCCCACCCGTCCCGGTGAGCAGGTGGGAGTCAGGCTCCCACCAGGGGTGGATGGATTGCGCAGAGCGCAACGGGGCCTTGCTGTGGCCAGGGAGTCTGGCACCGAGGCCTCTGCTTCAGCCAAAGCGCGCCCCGTGCTGGAGAGCCTCCCTTGCCGTGGGCTTTCCTTAGCTGACAAGGATGCCGCAGCTGGAACAGCGTTTCGTTCTCGCTGCCTTGCCTTTGCCTCCCTTGCTTCCTCGGCCTAATCATGTGCCTGTTTCTACGGCTTGCATGCAAAGTGCTTCTGGCATTTCGCCCTGGAGCTCCCCGTCCGGCCGGTCGCTTCGGCCACTGCTAGCCTCTCGTGCTGCTGGACGGCTGGAGCATTCGGAGGGGGATTTGAGAGACGTTGCGTGGTCTCAGGCACAACACCCTCCGGATGGGTTGGACTTCAACTCCCATCACCCCCAGCCAGTGTGGGGTGTCATGGGATCTGTAGTCCAGCGCGTGTAGTGTGTGCCAGGTGGGGAAGGCCGACCTGGGAGCTCACAGCCGGGAGGGGGGCGGGGAGATACATGGACCCGCTAGAGGATGCGCCCCTGGCTTGTGGCGCTGCTTCTGCCTGCCTCTGAGCTGACCAGCGGAGAGGCTCACGGCAGCAGGACTCCCAGGCGCCCGTGGCGGACTTGCTCCGGTTCTTCCATGTACACACAGGACGCCCCTCCCCTCCCCCCCGGGCTTTTTAGCGGGAGGGAAGGCGGGGGCAAGGGCGAGGGCGCGCTCTGCTCTAGGAGTCCTGGTCCATCACACTCCCTAGTACTATTCTTAACCCTCCACGAATAGCCTGTCCTATTAATAACAGCAGGCATAACTTTGTTATATAACTCCTTAATGTAGAATTATTCACAGTTACGTAATTTTGCATTGTGTGCTACGTCAGTGGCTAAGATGCGAAGTGTTTGGGGAGAGTGTTTTTATGGGAGGAGGAAGAGGACTTGCTCAACACTTCTCAGAGGCTGCAAGACTGGGCCCCGATCCAGTTGGGCAGTACTGTGTGCAACACAGTCCTGGCGCAGATGCCCGACGCTTCTTAGCGGGGGTTACAGCAGTGCAACCGGGGGTCAGGCGACCGAGTGACGTGGTTTCCTTGTCAGGCGGCTGGGCGGTGCTGGCGCTGCCAGGCCAGGACTTTGGGGCAGAGGTCAGGGCCCCACTTGGACAAAATGAACAGGAGCCTCCCCCCACCCACCTACGCCGCGCCACGCAGCAGGGCTGGCTTGCCACATTTTTAATCAAGTGAAGTCAGTCCAGAGTCTCGGTGTGCCTGACTGAGTCACCAGGGGTCCGGTGCGTCTTGCCCCCCCTCCCCTCCAGAAGGCTGAAGCTGCCCTTGTTGTGAAGGCCGCTGAGGGCTCCAACCGCCGGGGGCCCAGCCCCAGGCAAGGTCCCGTTGCCTGGTGACCTTGGGGACAGTGCTTCTCGGAGCTTCTGCGAGTGCCGTTGGAAGAGCTCCGGCCCCACCGCCAGGCCAGGTCTCCAGCCTCTGTCCCAGCCCCGCTAACGGAGGGTCCTTGTGATTGCAGATGTCCTGGGGCTTGAGCTGGGGGCCACTGTGCGGGGCTCTGACAGCACGTCCCCCAGCACTCCGTCCAGGCCCTGCTCCCCCCAATGCAAAAATGCACAGTAGGCTGCCCCCCCCCCCCGGTGCAAAAATGTTCTTGCAAAGCAGAGAACGGGGCTCTGCATTGGCCGGGTGCTGGACGGGGCTTGTTTGCCACCACCGCTTGCATCATCTGCCGCTCTCTGGATGGCGCTCCGTAGCTGCAGCACAGGGGGTGAGAAGCCGTGCCACGGAGGGTGGGAAGGGCAGCTGCTCTGGAGCCAGGACAGCCCAGGGCTGAGGAGTCACGGATCCAGGCATTGCGCCCTCGGAGGGGTGTGCAGGAGGAGGCAGGCTGGCAGGCAGGCTGCAAAGGCCAATGGCGCGCTCTGTCTCTCAAAGCAATCCTCTTGTCTCCACTTCAAGGTGAGAAATGCCGAAGTTTTATTGACCTTGCTCCAGCTTCTGAGAAAGGTAAGGGATGCGCAGCACGTTGCCTCCTTGCAGCGTCTGGAGGGCGGCTGGGTCTGCCTGCCCCCCCCTCTTGACTGGCACTTCCGTTGCCGTAGAGGAGTCCCAGGGACATTGTCACTGCTGGCTTGATCTATGCTGACGGAGGCCCGGCCGTCTTGCACCAAAACACATCCCTCTGCAAAGTGACGGGGATTTCGGCAGGCGGCATCCCCTTGAGTCGGAGGGGAGTGGGATCGTGGGGCACGGGCACGACCCGTTTTGGGATGATGCGGAAGGCAGCCAGCTCTGCCCAGGCGGCACCTGCTTGGGCCTCTGCTTTTGGCCAGCCTGGGCCAGGTGAGGCCTGCATGCAGGGCCGCCCTGCTGCTGCCCGCCCAACCCTGGGGGCCTCTCGGCAGCCACGGCCTTCCACACTGGCTGGCTGGCTGACCCCCAAAGCGGAGGCCTCTCGGGGGGAGTCTCCTGGCACTGACGGGGCTCTTGTGTTTGCTGCAGGGGTCTTGTGGCTCTCGGTGGTATCGGAAGCCCTCTACATCATCCTCTTGGTCGTCGGCTTCAGCCTCATGTGCCTTGAGCTGCTCCACTCCGATAACGTGATCGACGGTCTGAAGCTCAATGCTTTTGCGGCCGTCTTCACAGTGTTATCAGGTAGGTGTCTGGCCTCGAGCTCCCCAACGCCTTCAGGTAAGGAGAGCAGCTCCTCACAATGGAACGAGCCCGAGGCGGCCACGCAGGCGGGTTGGGCTGCTTCCTTTTCCTGGTGCTTCCTCATGAGTGCTTTGCGCCAGCTTTCTTGGAGCCCAGTGCGGTCATCGTGCCATGAAGCGGAATGGAGGGAGATTCAGGACAGGGGAAAAGGAGGGGCTTCTTCACACCGCGCAGAGTCCATCTCAATGGTGACTAGTCAGGAGGGCTAAATAGTCCTTCCAGGATTGGAGGCAGTGTGGCTCTATAGGCCAGTTGCTGGGGAACATGGGTGGGAGGGTGGAGTTGCCCTCATGGCCTGTTTGTGGGCTTCTCATGGGGGCCTCTAGAGGAGGTGGGCCTTTGCCCTGGCCCAGCACCAGGGCTCTGCTCATGCTCCCTCAACAGATGTCTCCTTCCTTCCCTCCCTCTTTTCCTTCTTTCTCTCTTTCCTTCCCTCCTTTCCTCCCTCCCTCCTTCTTTCCTTCCTTCCTTCCCTCTTTCCCTCCCTCCCTCCCTCCTTCCTTCCTTCCTTCCTTCCTTCCCTCTTTCCTTCTCTCCTTCCCTCCCTCCCTCCCTCCTTCCTTCCTTCCCTCCCTCCCTCCCTCCCTCTTTCCTTCCTTCCTTCCTTCCTTCCCTCCCTCCCTCCCTCCCTCCTTCCTTCCTTCCCTCTTTCCTTCTCTCCTTCCCTCTTTCCTTCCTTCCCTCCTTCTTTCCTTCCTTCCTTCCCTCCCTCTTTCCTTCCTTCCTTCCTTCCTTCCCTCCCTTCCTCCCTCCCTTCCTTCCCTCCCTCTTTCCTTCCTTCCCTCCTTCCTTCCTTCCTTCCTTCCTTCCCTCCCTCTTTCCCTCCTTCCCTCCTTCCTTCCTTCCTTCCTTCCTTCCCTCCCTCCCTCCTTCCCTCCCTCCCTCCTTCCTTCCCTGTTGCTCCCCCCTCCCCCTCCTGAACGTTATGGATGCTCAGCAGCATCCCGAATAGGGCCTTCTAGAAGGACCTGTAGTGGTGGGCCATGCACGCCTGCTGTGGTGCGCTCAGGGCGGCCTGCTCTCCTTCCCTGCAGGGGAAGCTGCTGCTCTCCTGCACAGCAGCCACCGGCCACTCTTGCTCAGCGCTCCCCCCACCCCCGAGCGGCAGCCGTGGCTCCCCTGGGTTTCAGGGAAGGGTCTTCCCGAGGGCTGGAGATGCTGCCGGGGACCCCCCCCGGGGTCTCCTGCCTGGGAAGGCAGGTGCTCTGCCCCTCAGCCGTAAGGGGCTCAGGTGGAGAGTCCCCGCTTTGCACACGGACGGCCCCGGGTTGCATCCCTGGAAGCGCCTGCCCCACGGGCGATGGGACGTCCCGGCTCTTCCGGAGGCCGCCTTGTGCACCCCTGGCTCTGAGTGGGGCCCTGTGTCTCCTTGCAGGGCTTTTGGGCATGGTGGCCCACATGATGTACACCCAGGTGTTCCAGGTGACCGTCAGCCTCGGCCCGGAAGACTGGAGGCCGCACTCCTGGGACTACGGCTGGTCCTTTTGGTGAGCCTGATCGCACGGAGACGTGGGCCGGCTCGCGTGGGCCCCTGGCTTGGTGCTCTGAATGTTCGGCATGCTCACTTTAAAATGGGGAGCTAATGTGGCCCAGCTGGTTTGGCAGGGTGGGGGGCCGGGACTCTCGGGAGATCAAATCAGAGATTGCTGCTGCTGCAGGCAGCTTGCCCTCCGCCCCCTCCCCGCCTGGTGTGGGGGACAGTCTCAGAGCCCTCCTTCGGGAGGCTGCAGGAGGAGGTTGGTGAAGCCCCCCCCCCCCAACCCAGAAGCACTCCCTCACTCTAAGGGGCTGTCCTGTCTGGGCAGGGGCAGTGCCCCCTCCCTCTTCTGGGTCTCATTTCCCACTGTGGAAAATGGCAGGGGGGCGCGTGCAAAGAAGGTGCTCCTGCTTCACCAGCCCCAAAACAAGATGCCCCCACCTGCCCAGGAAAGAGTCCGGCCCCTGGGGCTGTCCTTGGCTCTGGGCTTGCATGCTCCTCCAGCCTGTCTTCAGTTGGAGTGTGTGTGGGGGGGAAGCATGCGTGTTGGGAAAGCCCCCCCCCTTTTGCTCAGACCTCTGAGCAGAGCCCCTCTGCACTGGGCCTGGGAGGTGGTGGCTGATGCCGGCTGGATGCCCCCCCCCACCCCCACCCCCACCGCCTTCTCTGGTTCCCCCCGCAGCCTGGCTTGGGGCTCCTTCACCTGCTGCATGGCCGCCTCCGTCACCACCCTGAACTCCTACACCAAGACGGTCATTGAGTTCCGGCACAAGCGCAAGGTCTTTGAGCTGGGCTTCCAGGAGGACCCCGCCTACGCCGACCAGCAGCCCCTCAAGTCCTTCCACGGCAGGTCAGTGCAGGGCGGGCGGGGCGGAGGGCTGCGGGGGGCCGGGGGGGCGGAGGTCAGCCGGAGCTTGGCTTTCTGCTGCTCCTGGGCTACGAGGGGCCTGGAAGCCCACCCTTGCCCCCCAGGAGGCCGAGCGAGCGGCTCTGGGGAGCAGGCGGGGGCTCCGCTTTGGCACAGCTCCGCTGCCAAGGGGTCGGGAGAGGTGTGGGGAGGGGAGGCACACGCTGTCGCTCCACGCCGGGGCTCTGCCTTGGGCCCTGACCACACAGGCATCGTTATTTCATTCTGGTTTTAAACTGCTCCCTAACAAGCGCTCTCTGGGCAGATTACAAAAGTTAAAGGACTAAAAAGCAACACAATGCACATATTTAGAAGAATATTTATTTATTTATTTATTTGTTTATTTATTTATTCATTACGTTTTTATGCCGCCCAATAGCCGAAGCTCTCTGGGCGGTTCACAAAAATTAAAACCATAATAAAACAACCAACAGGTTAAAAGCACAAATACAAAATACAGTATAAAAAGCACAACCAGGACAAAACCACGCAGCAAAATTGATATAAGATTAGAACAGTAAAATTTAAATTTAAGTTAAAATTAAGTGTTAAAACACTGAGCAAATAAAAAGGTCTTCAGGTGGCGACGAAAAGAGTACAGTGTAGGCGCTAGGCGGACCTCTCTGGGGAGGTCGTTCCACAACCGGGGTGCCACAGTGGAGAAGGCCCTCCTCCTAGTAGCCACCTTTTGTAAAATACAAAAGAAACCAGACAGGACAGGAATAGATAAAATGGCCACAACCATCTAGAACTCAGCCTCTAAGATGCCTGTGGAGAAAGAAAAATCTTTGCCTGGTGCCCAAAGGCGGACCATGGAGGCGCCAGAGGTGAATCGCTTTGGGGAGGGGCATTCCGGGGAGGGGGGGGCACAACTGAGGCACCTTCGGTTTTTAAAAAGTAGACCTTTTACCCACCCCTGAAGCCCCAGGCAGGAGTTGCAATTGCAACTCAGGAACATGAAGCTTGATTCTGTTGAGGCAGACGGTCTTGTGTGAGAGAAAAGGGAGAAGGGAGCAGGGTGTGTGTATGTGTGTGTGTGTGAGAGAGAGAGAGAGAGAGAGAGAAGGTGGTGTGCATCTGTCTGTCTTTGCAACATGAGGAAGCTGCTGGTGCGGCAGACCGTGGGGGGAGGGGGGGCTGTTGGAAAGCAGGGGTGTCAGCCGACAGAGTCACACTGAGTTTGCTGGTTTTCTTCTCTCCTCCTACCCGGAGCGGTATCCATTTCTCAAAGGCCATTCCAGCCTGGAGGGGGCCAGATGGTCCTTGGGAAAGTGATGACAACAGGTGTCCCTCTCTCAAAATACTACAACCCAGTGGGGTCACCCCATGAAGCTGATGGGTGGGAGATACAGGACAAATAAAAGGAAGGACTTCTTCACACAGCGCAGAGTTAAAGTATGGAACTCACTAACGCAAGATGTAGTGATGGCCACCAATCCGGATGACTTTAAAAGGGGGGTTGGATAAATTCCTGGAGGCAAAGGCTATCCATGGCTACTAGCCCTGATGGTTGTGTGCTATCTCCAGTATTCGAGGAAATAAGCCTGTGTGCACCAGTTGCTGGGGAACATGGGCGGGAGGGTGCTGTTGGCCACTGTGCAAACAGAGTGCTGGACTAGACGGACCCTTGGTCTGATCCAGCGTCAGGGCCCTTCTTACGCTCTTCCGTTCTTATGACCCTTATCCTGTGTGAGGCAAGGATCCTGGCCCACAGGTGGAGCTCCCAAGCCAGTTCCCATGGTGGTGTGGTGGTGTTGGGGGGGGGCGTGTCTGGAGGATCGGAGGGAAGGGACAAATCGCAGGGAGAAGCCAGACCTCAGCAATCGAACCAGTCGTGGCCATTTTGCTCACGTGGCTGCTGGAGAGAGCTGGGAGGCCCCAGGCGTCAGGGCCTGGAACTTGAACCTGCGCCTGGAGCGTTAATGAGGCGAAGTGGCGCTGGACATGCTTAACCGTGGGACAGCGGCAGGATGCACAAGGGGAGAGGCTTCAGGGCGTGCGCTGGTGCAAGTGGCAACTGTGGCGCCTGGAAAGTCCTGCCCCATGTTTGTGGCTTGCAGAGCAGCATTGGGGGTTGGACTCGCTGCCCTACGTGTCCCCTTCCCACCCTATGATGCGGAAATAAGGGGAAGTAGCCATTATCAATGTGGTGCAAAGAACACCCAAAGGAAGCTTGTGCGGTGGCAGGGAGGCCCTGTAGAAGCCCTGCTCCTGCTGTGGTGGTCCGTGGCTTCTGTGGCCTTGTGAGAGGAGACATGAGAGCACTCTTCAAATACTTAAAAGGTTGTCACACAGAGGAGGGCCAGGATCTCTTCTCGATCCTCCCAGAGTGCAGGACACGGAATAACGGGCTCAAGTTAGAGGAAGCCAGATTCTAGCTGGACATCAGGAAAAACTTCCTGACTGTTAGAGCAGGACGACAATGGAACCAGTTGCCTGGTGAGGTTGTGGGCTCTCCCACCCTCGAGGCCTTCAAGAGGCAGCTGGACATCCATCTGTCAGGGATGCTGTAGGGTGGATTCCTGCATGGAGCAGGGGGTTGCACTCCATGGCCTTGTAGGCCCCTTCCAACTCTGCTATTCTATGATTCTATGAATAGTTGCATTAGGAATGGCTGCAAGAGGGAGCCAGAGGCGACCACTGTGGCTTTAAGTGGAGCCAAACAGCAACAGCTTCACTACTGACCTACGCGCAGGACAGGAAGCAGCAAAGGAAAGCGGTGCCTTCTCAGCTCTGGGCACGGCGATATTTTCAGCTTTTTCGCAGTGCAAAAGCTGTGCAGTTCAGCGTATTTCCCCATTAAAGTGACAGCAGTATTGACATTATGGCATTCATGTAGGAATAACCTTTCCTCCACTCTTGAGTTGGGTGTTTTAGCTTAATCTACTTCTGTGTGTGACGATAGTCCTGGAAAATGCTGGGAAGGGTTTCGGCTGGTTGGTTGTCTTGTGTGGTTCTCCCTCGAATCCCGGCCAAACGTGACTTGTGAGGATGGGGCTTGTTGAAAAGCCGGATAAATTAAGGGTGCATTTCCCATGACCTGTGTTTTCAGAGATATTTTGTAACTCATAGACGGCGTTTCCTATGGCTTTTCCTAGTAGCTGTTCTCATGCAGATGGGTGCGGTGTGCATTTCCCTTAATGAGAATCCACAGAAGACTCGCAGGGAAGCATCACTGTGTGGTGGCATTTCCCCGTAAAATCCTGACGGCGTGCTCTTGTGGTCCCGTGTTTCCAAACTGCTAACAGCCTGGCAGGACCTACCTGTTGGGTTTCCTTAACTACCTGTTGCCCGGGGCAAGTGGAGGGGTGTTGGTTGGACCTGCAAAGGAAATGGGGAAATGGCTCTGCCCCCCACTGACTGGAAAGCTGAGGAGGATCAATGGCCCCGTGCCAAGCCACCTGCCCGGCACTCTGAGGGGGAGGAGGAGGAGGAGGAAGGCTCTGGCTGGCTCTTCTCCCCCTGCCTCCAAGGTTGTAGCAGCAGGGGCCCACACAGCCTGCCCTGCCGGGCCCTTTGGGACTCCTGCTTTGGCTGGCCGGCCAGGCGGTTGCTGAGGCGGAGACGTGGAGGACGGCGGTGCTCTTGCTGCTTGGGGGCCTCTGGCTCCTGTCCAGCGGGGAGCAACGTCCGTTCCTGTTACAGGTGCGACTTGTATGTTCTCTTTTCCAGGCTGGAGGAGGAGAGGGATGAGGCTGGGGTCGTGAGGTTAGAGTGCCTCCACGGCTACTCCTCCAAGAGTAAGTGCACCCCATCGCGGACTCTCTCTCTCTCTCTCTCTATCCCCCCCTCTCTCTCTTGCATGATGGCTCTCCTGGGCAGCAGGCCTAAAGTGTGCATGTAGGTTTTTTTGTGGGGGGGGATTTATTTGCATCCACTTTCAAGGGCATTTTAATATGGTGGTGAACAAGGTCGGATGTGGGGACCTGTTGCATCAGAGATCCCAATGGCCATCTTTGTGGCTGTTTGGAGGAGGGAGGGAGGCTGGTCAGTGGAGCAGGGGCATCCGGACAGCTCCTCTTGGGAGGAGGCTCTGTCCAGGGCTGCCGTCCCAGACACGCTCACCTGGGAGAGGACATGCTTCTGGGTAGCTATTAAAAGGGCAACCGCAGTGCCCAGCGTTGTAGAAGGACCTGTCAGCAAAAGAGCGGATGGGGGAGAGAAGAGATTGGCAGAGAGGGAGGAGCCTGCCCAGCCCTGTCCTGGTTGGCTCCCTCCGACCTCCACCCTGGCGGAGCGGTGCCCTTGCCCGAGCGTTTCTCCACGTGGCCTCTGTGGCGCGGTGGGTGGGTGCTCCTGGTTCTTCCTGCTCTCCCGTCTTGAAAGGCGTGCTCCTCCTTCAATCCTGGGAGGTGGGTGAGGCTGACTGACTGCAACCAAAGTGCAGGCTTGAACCCCGGACCCAGCCTGTCCCTCCGACTTGCCCACCACCCTGTCTCTCTGCCCCTCTGCCCTGGCAATGCCGCCACGTGTCTGTGGCCTGACAGGTGACCCAGGCGCTGTGGGCAGTCAGTGGCCGAGAAGGAGGCTTGTGCCCGGCTTGGGTTCAGTGGTCTTAGCAGGGTCAGGAGGGCAGAGCAACCGGAGTCCCGGTTCCCCTTGTAAGCACTGTGGGTGGAAGATGCTTCTGACCCCCTGCTTTGCAGCCCTTTTTCTTGCGCTGCTGTTTAAGCAGCTTAGAGTAAATGGGGCCACCTGGTACGTGGGGCATGTCTGGATTGGGTATCCTTGGGATTGTGAGTGCAGGATTCCCAGGACGTGCCTCTCGTGGGTCTAGAGCAGCCAAGGGGGCTGGCGTGCACGTGTCCCGTCCCCGTCCCACTCAGCAGAAACTGTTCCAGCCCCTGGAGCAGCATGTCAGAAGGCAGAAGGCTGCCTTTTTCTCGGCCCGGCCCTCCTTTCCGTGCGGGAATTCCTCCTCCCTGGCCAACTAGCTACCCAGACCAATCAGTCACATTGAACACGATGGGTGGTGCAAACGCCTGCTTGCAGGGGGTGCTTCTGCGCTGAGTTCTCGTGGGCTCTGCAGATCTGGCTCGGTTGAGTGATTTGACCACGGCTGCCTTTGCCTGTTGCAAGGGAGCTCAGGGAAGGGCACGCTGGTTGGGCTTCCGCACGCGTCTGAGGGCAGAGCTGAAGAACATCAGGAGAGCTCTGACGATCGGCCGGCCTCGAGCATCTGCTGCCTTGCAGTGGCTTCCAGAAGGCCCGTAATGAGCAGGACCCAAAGGAAACAGCCCCGGCAGGAAGCTGCCTCTGGAGTTTGGCAAAACGTTGCTGACGATGCTGCAAATTTTGTCTGACCTCCTTTTAAAGCCACCGAAGCCTGTGGCTGCGGCTCCTCGTCATGATGGCTACATATTGCCTCCAGTCTCTTGCTGTATACCAGTTGCTGGAGAACATGAGTTTGGGGGGGGGGGCGGAAGGTGTTGGTGTTGCTCCTGTGTCCCACTTGTGGGCTTTCCACCAGGGGAACAGAATGCTGGTCGGCTTTGGCTACGGGGCTCTTGTTATGTTCTTTCTTCACTGCCCCGAATGTCATGGGGAGATCCCCAGCCCACCCCTGCTGTTATAACGTGCACCTTTCTGCCGCTGCAATGTGGAATCTCCGGGCAGGGGAGGTGTGGTGTGGTGGGTGGGTGGGTGGGGGATGCAGCATGCCACAGGCACACCCACCCTTCCTGCATGCCTGCATCATTCGGGTTTTGCCCAGGAGTGGGGGACGAATTTGTTCGTTTTTATGTTTTAATGCAAAATTAACTAATTGCACTTCCTGAATCAAAGCATGAAGTGAAACACTGTTAACTTCCATATTTGCACTTCTCTGAATGTGCAGCCCTCCGATGGAAAGCAAACAAACACCCAAGTAGAAAAATGTGTAGATTAGGGAAACGAGTGCACAGAAATGTATAGTCTGGTGAAAATAATGTACAAAAGTGCACATTCTATTAGGGGAGATTGCTTGATAATATGCATATATTAGGGGAAAGTGTGTACAAAAATTCACATATTAGAAGAAATGCACATAGGAATGTGTTCAAGTATTCATGCAGACTGAAAAAAATGCAAACTGATGTGAAAATGGAATGAAGCCAGTTTAAGTGTGGAAAAATGGGGCGTGGAGTGAAACTCGAAGGGGTGGCTTTGCCCACCCCTTGCTCTGCCTTGTTTCCTAGCTCATCTCCTGGCGGGGGGGGGGGGCAGCCTGTGGGCAAAGCCAGAGGAGGGGTTTGAAGCGCCCCCCCCCCCCCCCCCCCCAGCCTGGCCAGGCATCCAGCACTGCCTGCTTCTGCAGTACAGCCGCCCACCTGCTTTCCTGATTCAGCACCACCCCACGCATCTGCCTCAGGGCTCCTTCCATGCTTCTGAGCTTGCCTGGCTAGCAGGAAAACCATCCTTGCGTGAGCTCCGGGCATTGAAATCTCCTGGGCACGAGGAGGGGGTTTGCCACATGAGGAGAAGCAGCTGCTCCCCCTTCTGGCAAGGAGGGGGGGAGGGAGGGAGGGAGGGAGGTCTGACTGGCCTGAGGCCAAGGACTCCATCCTCGGGCAAGGCTGCAGAGCCCTGCGCTCCATTGCTCAGCTGCTCTTGGGGAGCAGGACGAGACCCATAACCTTCATGGCCTGGCTTTCCTGCAGATGAAATCGGAAAGTGCAGGCAAGGTAACCATCGCTGTCTGTCCTTTCTGCACTTCCGTTGCCTCTGACCTCCTTGTTTACGACACACAGGCAACGACGGGGGCGCGTCTATGTTCATGGCACTCAGGGTAAGACTTTGTGCATCTCCAGTCCACGGAAGCACCCGCGGGAATAACAGTGGGCCTCTTTAAGGTGCCACCAGACTCCTGGCTGTTTCATCCCGGTGAAGGGATCATGCTGCCCGCTCCAGTTCCTGAAGCGGGCAGCGTGAGCACCCTTCGGCCTTAATGGCTCCTCTTGCTTTCTAGCTCCTGCACGGACAAGATGAAATCCTAAATGAAAAGGGCAGCCCCATATTGCCCCCCTCCCCTGGGACACGTGGTCTCAATCCTGACGGTGCTGCAGTGTGTCCCCCACCCCCTGCAGCCGGTGATGGTGGCTGGCAGGGCAGTTCTCCGGGGCCCTTGGGGGCAGCTGCCCTCCTCCTCTGACAGTGGGAGGGGCTCCTTCAGCTGTGGGCAGGGGCAACGCGCCACGTGTGGGCACTGGGGCTGCCTGCCAATCCCCTTCCGAGGGTCCCTCTTGCCACAGCTGCCCTGCCACTGTAGTAGGCCTGAGCAGGGAATCCTTTGGGCACCAGTTGCATCTTGCACAGGTACCAAGCGGGGATTTGGCTCAGCCGGTGCAGCTCCAGGGAAGGGCCGTAGCTCGGCGCTTTGCATGCAAAAGGCACCTGGTTCAATTCTCGGCAGGCAGCATCTCCAGGCAGGCAAGTAAAGGCGGCATTACTCTGCCCGAGGCCCCGCAGAGCGGCTGCTACTTGAGGGGTCAGCGGCCTGCCATCTGGTGCAAGGGAGCTCCCCTCCTACATGTGACTGAGGCCACTTCTCCGGGGTAGGCTGGATCCTGTTTTGCCGAGATGGGCATATATGTAACTGTTGCATACGTTTACAACTCGACTGTGTGCCGGCCATGGCCCCTTGCCATGTGTCAGCAGAATGCAAAGAGCTAAATGCATCCGGCTCTAGCTGCCAGGTAGGCTGGCCGCCTCTGAGCCGGACCCCCTCCTGCTCCTGCCTTCTGGGCCTTCTGCCCAGCGACAGGGCATCCGACAAAAACAGCACTGGAAGGCTGCAGAGCGGTGTGTGTTTGGGGCAGGCGCGGGGAGGGGGACAGCAGGAGGAGCCCCTGAGCAAAGCTTGCTTCCGGAAGAGCCCTGAGTTGCGCTGTGGAGGGAGAGGGGGGCGGTGCATGGCTGGTCTCGACCTGCCAGCCAAGCCTGTGTTGTGGGCGGTGTGCCTATCCCCAAAGATTTCTGTTGCTTTTGAAACACTGGTAACAGGGAAGCAAGGCTGTCTTTGCTGCGCTGAGGTTGCTGATGGGCACTGGGGTGTGTGGGTGTCAGGTGCATGCAGGTGGGAGGTGTGCATGACGCCCCCCCTCGCCCTCTTCCCAGGGGGACTGAGGAGAGGCGTGGGACTTCCACCCCACCTCCCCCACAACCAGAGGCCTCCTCCAAAAACGCTTTTGTCCTGGCCTGGACGCTTGGAGCTGCAGCCCGTGTTTTGGGGTTATTCCATGTGCCAGGCAGGAAGGAGGAGAGTGAGAATGTCTTTCTCTTGCAGGACTGCACAATACCCAGCTGTGACGTCTCCGAGAAAGGCGAGTGGCCAAAATGAGCAGAAGAGATTCTCGCTGGCCATGTCCAGCTCTTCCCCCGACACACCAAACTCATCTTCGCTTTCCTCGGAGACCCCCAGTCACTTCTCTTCCCCTGAAGGCAGGTGGGGGGCTGCCGCAGCGGCTTCTCAAGGGGCTGTTGGCCGCAGGCTGTTGCTGGAGCACCTGAATCCATCTACCCAGGCGACGGAGGCAGCAGGGCCTGGATCCATGGCCCCTCACCCACTGCTAAGGCCAGCACCTCAGCCAGTCGCCCCAAGACCAAACCTGGTGTCCAGAGCCACGCTGCCACGTCACCACAGCCCTCCCACAAGCCCAGAGCGCCTGGTTGCTGCATCAGGCAACCCGCTGGCAAGCAAACCGTGTGCCCAGCTCAAATGCCCTGGAAGCCCCACCCGAGCGGACGGATCTGCAAAGCTGTCAAGGAAGGATTTGGGCCCGGCTCAAGAAGAGGAAGGCCTGAAGAGGTTTGTAGGCCGAGCGGTTCAGCGCCTTGGTTCTGCCCTGCAACAGGCGATGCTAGAGCTGCTCTGTTGCATGTCCCAGCACATGAATTCCACCGCACCAGTGACGTAGATCACCATTTGTGCCCATTTTATGCATGAGGGAGCTGAGGCCGCAAGATGGTGTCTTGCCCGAGGCTGTGGCTGAGCAGTTTGGGAGTGCGTGCCTGACTTTGAGCCCAGGTTCCACTCCAACCCACAAATTCCTGGACCGTTCTGGTGCTGTGCAGGAGTTCTGCCATGGCCCTAAAGGGTAGGTTTAGAGGGCACCTCCCAGCTCCTTGAACCTGTGGTACATCCAGCCGTTATGCCTAAAGCCTCCCATGGCCCTCCTGTGGCAGGGGCCTGGGCAGGAGAGGCTGCAAGCAATAGCGGCACGCAACTGCGCGGCACTGCATCCTGGCCTCTGGCACAGGGAGGGGCTGACCGCCAGAGAGCCACCCGGCACGTGGTCCTGCTCACGTTTGCCAACCTCTCCCTCCTTCCCTCAGGGACTTTGTGACCCGGCAGGAGTTCCTGGTGGTAGAGCGAGAGCTGGAGGAAGTCCGGGAGGAGCTGAAGTGCCTGAAATGGAAGGTGAGGCACCTCGGAGAGACGGTCCAGCCCCTTGCTGAGGAGAGCAAGCGCTACAATGGCTACACCCTGATGGAGCTGAAGGCCATGGTGCAGTCCGAGGAGGACCCCTACAAAGCCGCCCAGAAGATCCTCATGGCACTCTTCAGCGATGTCTACCTGCTGCAGCACCCCATGCCTGACCAGGCCTGCAACTCCAAGAGCCTGCCCAAGCCCAGAATTGATCCGGAGCTGTACACCGTGTACTGCGACATCCTGCAGAGCATCTTCCCTGGCATTGGCAGCCAAGCCCCGAGGGAGAGGGACCTGCAGCAGGTGTAGAAGGGGGTGGGGCAGACCTGGGAGCCCCCCCCCCAAAGAAGAGCGCCGCTTTGGAGTGGAAGAGCAGGCTTCCGGACAAGGGCCAGTGGGCCGGCTTCCTCCACGGGCCCCCTTCCGCCTGCTAGAGAACGCGGCTGGGCGCAAGGCAGGTAGATCTGGCGAGTGCAACACAGCCGGGCTGGCTTAAAAACCATAGCGCTTTTTTATTTGTAAGAAATATAATATAAATATATATATATATGTATAATCCTGTTGTTTTTTGTTTTTCGCGTTCTCTTGGTTTCCGACCTGCTGAGATTCAGTCAAGGTTACTGGTTTTTGTTCTATGGTTTTAAGCATTCACTCCTAGATTGTCCACTTCAGGCAGCGTCTCCACATCCTTCTGGGTTGTGTAGCTTTGACCAATGCTGGTTTAGCAAAGTGCTATGTATCCTTTGCACAAAGGCAGGCCGTCCCCAAGAAGGGTTGTGCTGGGTCAGACCAAAGGCCTCTCTAGTCTGGCATGCTCTTCACGCAGCGGCTAACCATATGGAGCGCCCCCAGGGGAAGGTGAGGTGGAGGGGTGGGGTGGGGGTGGGGGCCCGAGTGGCAGAGTGCTCTTGCGCCCACGTCCTGCTTGTGAGGTGCAATGGCCGGCTCCCGCTCCCCAGCAACTTGAAATCGCAAGCAGGTGGCCTCCAAGACCGGAGAGAACCAGTCTCCTCCTCCTCCTCCTCTATGAATTCACCTCATCCACCTTTGAAACCATCCAAATTGGTGGCCGTCACGATGTCTTATGGAAGTGAGTTCCGTCTGCGCTGTGTGAAGAAAACCTCCCTTTTGATCTGTCCTGAATCTTCCACTGTTGCCCATTGGTCCCAATATCCACTTCCTCCACACCAGGCATCCTTTTCTATACCCCCTTTCACATCCCCCTTACCTGGCTGTTTTCTAAGCTGATTTTTCCACACCGGGTTGGCGGGTCGTTCCAGCCCCTTTGATCATGGTGCATCTTGACCTGCCGTGACCAGAACTATGCGCAGTATTCTGTGTGGTTGTGCCACCCGTAGCTTTGCATAAAGTCGGGGGGGTGCACAGTGCCCTCGGGTGTCGCCCCCCATATCCATCTTACGTTTCCCCTCGTCCAGCTGGCTGTTGGTGCCTGCAGATTCTCTCGGCCCCCAACTCTGCCTTCAGGGGGGTTACAAAATCCCTCAACGGGCATTTTAGTGGGAAACAAGGCCCCCCTCCCTGTGGCGATCTGTGGGGTGGGGGTCTGTGCACACTCAGGGACAGGGGAAAGGCTTCCTCCCTCCCTCCCCTTTGCACCTTCAGTGGATCTGCTCACTGCCACAAGGGCCCCAAACCGGGGTGGGGGATTTTATACAGGGAGCGGATGCTTCTCCTCTGGCCACGGCTCAGCGCGCACAGCTGCACTTCCCTGACAGCCCTAACAGGGATAAATATTCCTGGTAATGGCCATACTCCCCCCCCCCCACACCCTTGCAAGTATTATCACCGCCTGCTCCCTTGTGGTAATGGAAATGTCAACTTGATTCATGTCCCCCAACACGGCAGAGCCCTGGGCCGGGGCTGGAGCGGCTGAGGCTTCCAACAAGGGCTCCCCCCACCCCTCGCCTCCACCGTGGGGAGGGGGGAGGGAGGTCACTGCTTCCTGGCTGGCACCACTGTCCCAATTTGGACACAGGCACCCCAATTAGTAGAGAGCGGCACCACAGCAAACTAGGGCGGGGGCATCAGGCCCCCCATCCCACAAAAGACCCCCCCCCCAAACCCACAAGTTGTTTTAAAATCTGCTGTTTGAAGCTCGCTCTTTTCTGTTACCTGGTGCTTTGGAGCCCTGCAGTATCCTCTCCCCCACCCCGAGCGTCTCTAGCCCTGGGATGGCTTGTGGGATCTACTTTGGGCGTTTTACTCGATCCCCAAGATCCACCTGCTGGAGCCAAGCGTTTGCACAGAGTGGCTCACGGCATCATTGGTCCATTTAGCGTTAACAAGGGGGTTAAAGGGTGCCTCTGAGCACATGCTTTCGTGGCCTTTTGTGTGCCTTTTCACACAAAGGTCCACTCCTGGTTTCCACCCAACTTCTCCTTGCTTCAGCAGCCAGAGAGAAAGACGCCACACTCCCAGCTGCTGCTGCAACATCTGGAAGGCAGCCAGGCTCGCCATCTCCTGCAAGCCGCCCAAAGGCCTGCCAGTAGATGCCAACGTCCCTTGTGCCCCCGCCCTTGGCTGTGCAGATCACCCTTTCTCTCCACCCCCGCCTTCGGAACCATCCTGGGGGAGCCGGCCGCTGCTCCCTTGCCAAGCCTTCCAGCCGGAGGGGCCCTGGGGCTGATCACCAGAAGGCCTCCGGCACCTAGCCTGGCCTGCCGGCCTACCCGGGTGTGCCGTGCTAAGGAAAAAGGCAGATGTGGCGGGGAAACACTCCTGGAAGTGTGACCCCCCCCCCCCACACACACATTCTGTGAATGCAGCAAGGCGGTGGCAGGATAAAAGCCTCATCCAGAAGCACCCTGCTCACTTTGATAATGGCGCGGGGAGGAGCAAGCAGCCAGGCAGGCAGGCAGCAAAGGTAACCGACGCAGGGCCACCTGGCTACCCCACGCGTGCCCCCCGGCTCTTTGCGGACTTGAGATCTGGCCATAGAGCGGGGAGGCCTTTGGTCTTCAAAGCAGCTCCAGGGTGGGGGTGGGGGTGGGGGTGGGGGTGGGGGGGACTGCAGGATGCCGGGGGCCTGGCCCCATCTGGGGCGGGAGCAGGAGCCACCTCTCTGCAATCCGCTTAAGCAGCCGCCGTGCTGGCTCCCGCTGCGCTGTCCCCCCGCCCCTTGCAGCGCCTGGCCTTCAGCCGCAGGTGCTGGAACTAAGTGGGTGATGGAGGGCTGCTGGCACTGCGGGCGGGCCCCGGGCAGCCCCCCTCCCCGCCACCAGGCCAAGGGCAGCAGGCAAGGCCATCGCCACGTCCTCCGGTGGGGCAGCATGGCAGAGGGAGGCCTCCCCGCCCCAGGGAAAGCACCGGCACAGAACCAGCCAAAAAGCGGGAGAATGAGGCAACTGTGTAATGAGGGGGAACGGGAGAGCGGCAGGCAGGGGTGAACGCCCCCCCTCCCCCCCACGGCCCAGAAAGCCATCACTGGCGACGCCGTGACCCTTCAGAGGCGGCATTCAACTGCCGGCTGCTCCCACCCCCTGGGGGCTTCACAAAAGAGGGCTGGGGCGGTGGGTAGTGCAGCAGCCGGGGACGTCCCTACGGCAGCGGTGGCTCTTCCTCCTCCTCCTCCTCCTCCTCCTCCCTGCAGGCTACTGCTCGCCTCTTTGCCAAGCCTCTTTGCCAGCCGCCCCGGGTTATAAATAGGGCGATTGCACAGCGGCTCAGCAGCGCTGAGCTCCCAGCTGCGGATTAGCACACACTGTCCGGGCCAGGCTTGGCTGCAGGCCCAGGCCCCCATCGGCCTGGGCCCAGGTCTCCCAGGGAGGGAGAGACGGAGAGGACAGCATCACATTAGCCCTGGTGCACGCTTGGAGAGGCATGTGGGACAATCCGTTCAGGGCGGGATTTATTGGATGCACCCATGGACACCCCCCCCCCCGGTGTAAATGCACCGAAGAGGGTGGGCGTAATGGCACACTGAGCGCTCCCCCACGCCGGCCACTCCCCCTCCCCCCTCTGTACGAGGAGACCCTGAGGGAGCAGGGGAGCCGTGTCCTGAGCCTGCACGGGCCCACGTCCGCCGTCTGCCAAGGCCTCCCGTGGCAAGGCACCAGCAAGCCGGGGCTTCAGGGAAGAGTTTTAATGGCTCTGCAGCAGAGGGGAGGAGAGGCTTCCAGGTGCAGCAGCCCCAGGCCCGGGGGCACAGACGCCGCCAACGCCGCCATCCGGGTCTTCTCGCCGAGTCGCTCCCTGTGCAAGCAGCCAGGCCCCTTGGGTAGCAAGGCAGGGGGCCAAGTAGCCGAGGGCTAGCAGCTGTGGGACGCTAGCCCCATCCTCTTCTCATCATGGCCTTGTCCTCCGCAGCAATCCTTTGTCCTGAATGCAGGTTTTGGGCCGAAGAGCTGGGGGGGGGGGGGGAAGGGAGCTTTCAGCTGCTGCCACCGCCGCCGCCACCATTGCTACCACCGGTGCCCACAAGGACGCCCCAACCCTTCCCCGCCTCCAGCCACCCAGGCTGCCCTCTTCCAAGCCACGTCCTCGAGGCGTCCTCTGGCTCCTGCCCGGGGATGGAGCACCATGGAAGAGCTGACGCCACTTGCTAAAAGGATGGCAGGGAGGGGGCAGCCCCCACACCACGTGCTCGCCCCCCTCCCCGGCTGCCGTCACCCCATGTTCTCCTCCAACACCGTGCGCACAGCAAGAGCAGGCCCCAAACTCACCCGGGTCAGCAGCCACCTGCCTCTTTCGGGAAGAGGAGATGACCTGGTTTTCGTTCATCATCCGCACATCCTGGTCTTCCATGTGGTTGCTGTCAAGCCAAAAGAAATGGGCAAGGGGGGCATCAGCACAAGGCTGGTGGGGCAGAGCGCCCCCAGGAGCAGCCCAGTTCCCAGGGCCAAACCGGGAGGGCCAGGCGCCAGAAGGTGGACGGCCCGTGGGATCCCGACTGGGACCGTGGTGGGAGTAAAGCCCCTCACCCCCCACCCCGTGGTGCGCCCCCTCTCCACACCTATTTAGTAAAGCAAAAACAAGCAGCCAAGGGTGACACGTTTAGTTTGGCTGCCACACGCACGCACACTCGGAGCCCCAGGATTAAAGATCTCCACTTGCCAGAACGGCCGAGGGTGGAGGGAGGCAAAGTCTGGGAGGTGGGAGGGGCGAGGCAACAGCAGCAGGGGCCCTCCCCCTCCCCCCCCCCACCCAGGCGGAAGGGGCAGAAGGCAGACCGGGCGGCCCTGGCTGGAGCTCCAAGCAGGCCACACGCCACGTCACCCCACATGGCTGCCCCCTTTCGCCAGCCCTCCCCCCTCTCCGGTGTTGGGAGTGTCTGAACGAGGAACTCTTCCGGTGGTCTTGGGAGCCCCAACGCCATGGAAGCGGCAGGCCCTTCCCCCCCCCAACCCCCACCACCCTGGCCGAGGGGCTGAGGGCCTGCCGCCGGCCCCTGCTTGCCACGGCCCGTGCTGAGGCTCCCCTTCGCTGCCTCAGGGGATTATCCAGCGGCAGCGATGCTCAACGAGAAGCTCGCCTCAGAACATGCTTGTCAAATCAGATTACTGCTTGTCATTTGCTTTCATTTGACCTTTACGGTGGAGGATTTCACTTTTTATTATATTCTCTCAGGTTGAAATCCCTTCCCTGCAGCCCCACGTTCAGCAGTATTAGCTTTTACGCTGCACAGAGATGGAAGGAAGCTGATGTGAATCACAGCATCAGCAGAGAGAAAGAGGGGCAGGGGGCGGAGGGAGCAGCAGCACCCAGGCCGAAAAGCCGAGGCTCCCGGGCTTGGCTGCAGAGACCCCTTTGGGGGAAGAGGAGGCAGGGGCCGCTTGGTAATCCTGGGGCCCAGAGAGAGGGCCGGGTGGGCTGCTCGGCGGCCCCTGGGGCTCAGGACCAGAGGTGCTTGAAGCTGATGAAGCCAGGCTGCCTGCTCGGGGCTTATGGGGGGGGGGGATTCCACGACCGAGGTCCCCCGGGGGCTACCTGAGGACGGTGTTCTTCTCTTGCCGGCAAACCTTCTCGTCGTCCGTGAAGAGGATGGTGTGATGCGGGACCTCGGGCTCGCAGGTGGGCAGGATGCCCTGCACCAGGTGGCTCACCACCTGCAGGACGCCGTTGTACACAAGCAGGTCGTCCACGAGGAGCTGGGCACCAAGCAGAGGCGCCAATGTTACCGGCTGCACCGCCTGAAGGGCTGTCCCACAGGGGCCCCCGCCCGCCTGCCGGCCCGCCCGCCACTGAGCCTTTTGCGAAATCGCAGACCCACCTACCCACCCCGTGGCCATGAGAGACAGGTGGGAACACCGCTGTCTGCCTGACACCAAGCCCGGCCCGCCCAGGGTCACCTCTGCCCCCAGCCTTCCGCCCTGGCTGCTGTGTGTTCTGCTCCCATTTGTTTGGCTGCTCTTTGCATCAGCCCCGGGGAAGGGGTGGAGAAGGCCCTGCACTCATTCACTGTAAACGGATTCCCTGCATTTGTCTCTTCTCCGAAAATACCAAGTACCCTGTGCAAGAGCAGAGCCCCTTTGGCACGCAGCAGCTCCGAGGTCCCATCCCTGGCAGCCTCCCTGGTGGAAACAAGGACCCTGAGATGGTGGTGGTGGTGGAGGAGGAGGAGGAGGAGGAGGAGGAGGAGGAGGAGGAGGAGGAAGGGCCCTGGCAGCAGGGGAGCCCCTGCCAGGCACAGGGGCCGCCCAGGGTGGGCACCCAGGAGACCTCTTTCCATGCTGGGGCCAATGAAATATAGACACCGACACCTAAGAGACAAGGAGGCAGTGCGAGTTCATGAGGCAGCACTTACTCCAAATTCCTTGACTCCTCTTTGGGGCGTCTTTGCATAATTCCACAGCTTGATCATGGAGACTGTTGTGGGCAGGTCAAAGATAACGTAGACACGGTTCACCTGTCATCAGGAGCAGACAAATAAGTCAGAACAGAATGTAACTCACTGGGGCAAAGACATTCGCTCAGGGCTGCACAGAGGGCAGCCAGGAATCATAGAATAGCCGAGTAGGAAGGGGCCTACAAGGCCATCGAGTCCAGCCCCCTGCTCAATGCAGGAATCCACCCTAAAGAGAGCTTTGGCTATTGGGCGGTATAAAAATGAAATAAATAAATAAATAAATAAATAAATAAATAAATAAATAAATAAATAAAGCATCCCTGACAGGTGGTTGTCCAGCTGCCCCTTGAAGGCCTCTAGTGTGGGAGGGCCCACAACCTCACCAGGCAACTGGTTCCATTGTCGTCCTGCTCTAACAGTCAGGAAGTTTTTCCTGATGTCCAGCCGGAATCTGTCTTCCTTTAACTTGAGCCCGCTATTCCGTGTCCTGCACTCTGGGAGGATCGAGAAGAGATCCTGGCCCTCCTCTGTGTGACAACCTTTTAAGTATTTGAAGAGTGCTCTCATGTCTCCCCTCAATCTCCTCTTCTCCAGGCTAAACAGGCCCAGTTCTTTCAGTCTCTCTTCATAGGGCTTTGTTTCCAGACCCCTGATCATCCTGGTTGCCCTCCTCTGAACACGCTCCAGCTTGTCTGCGTCCTTCTTGAATTGTGGAGCCCAGAACTGGACGCAATACTCTAGATGAGGCCTAACCAGGGCCGAACAGAGAGGAACCAGGACCTCACGCGATTTGGAAGCTATACTGTAGTGGGGGTGGGGTGGGGGGCTGGCCTAGCCAGAGCTGGTGAGGGGGGGAGGGCAAGGCAGGCCAGGTCTGCCCCCGCTGAAGGCAGGCTCCTCCAAGGAGGCGGCGGCTGCCAGTCCGGCACTCACGGGCCAGGGCACGCATACCAGGCCGGGAAGGATCGGAGCCAGCCACATGTGCCTCCCGTCGTTGGCGTCGTTCATGCCATTGATGAGCTTGTCTGGCGTCCGGACATCTCCACAGACACCTTCCAGGACGTTGATGCTGTCTGGGAAAGCAGCAATGTCTGCAGCACCAGCCTGTCAAGGGCGACCCCTGAACCGCCACAGGAGGTGCCCAAGACCGCTGGCCAGCCAGCCTCCCCTCCCCCTCTCTGGCCAGGCGTGCCCACCAAGGCTGCCCGCTGGCCTCCAGGCCCTCTCCGTGCTTCCGTGGAGGCAAGCCCCACGCCCCTCGCGGGGACTGGCTTGCTCCTCCGGCTGCCTGCGAAAGGCTCCCTCCTGGGAGAAAGCAGAGAAGCCAAGAGGGCAGGGAGCTGCCAGGCCCCGTGGGGGCCCAGGAGGCAGGGGCCGAGAGAGGCCAGCAGGGTCTTGCCCGGAAGGGCCCCTGTCACACGCGGGGGATAGTCTGCAGGGCGGCCCGTCTCCCCCTGGGAAGGATACTGTTTTCATTGAGGGAAATTTTCTCTCCGCATTCGTTGTACAGCTCCAGTCCATTCAGGCCCATGTAGTACGGATCGCCCCAACTCGTGAGAAGCTGGAACTGGAAAATGACTGGCCAAAGGGCGTTGAGGAAACGGTCATTCAAGAAAAACAGGGCAACCCAGGCGAGTCTCTGCTTCAGGATGGACTGTAAGAAGGATGCCCATCTGGTGGACGCTGCACGGAGACGTGCCTGGAGGGGGAAGCCCCGGACCCATGGGGGGTGGGGTGGGGGGGTGGATGGGGGACACGACTTTCCCACTTGGAGCGCCAGGAGCCCCGTGACCCTGCTGGTCCCTGCAGTGAAGCCAGCGGGGTGTGTGGGTGTGTCACGCCCCTCCCTTCAGGCAGTCAAGGCTCCTGCCTCCCTCTTGGGTGGAAGCACAACCCCCAGAGACCCACAGCAGGAGGGCCGGAAGGCAGCCCAGCCAAGGATACACCCGCGGGGCATCAGCGGAGCCTCATAGTCCATGCTGGCCTGCTCCGCCTTCTTCGCTTCCGTCCTGTCAAAAGACGAACGCGCACAGCGTGAGGGAGGAGGCCCTCGGGACAGCCGGCGCCCCGCCACACCCGCGCCCGCCCGCCTCCCTCTCACAGGGGAGCCCCGCCACCAGAACGGGCCTCTGCGGGTGGGGGTGGGGGTGGGGGGAGAAGGGCCCCCTCGCTGCCTGGCTCTCTCACCGCTCACGTGTGGGCGTCACCGGGGGTCCCGCCAGGTAGTCCACGAAGAGGATTTCTTGAGCAAAGTCAAAGTGGCAGTTGCCGGGCCCTTTGCGGACCAGGAAGCCTCCTGGGGGTGAGATGCAGCAGCCGTCCAGCCACACCTGGGCCACCTTTGCCTGAGGACGACAGAGAGCACGGTCCCACTCGAGGAGAGCTGTGGAACACGGCTCCCGGGAAGCCCTGGGCCGCTCTGGGGCCCGCATGCCCAGCTCCACTGTCCAGAGAGAGCACAGCCTGCCCATGAGAAGCGGGGGGACGGGGGACGGACACAGGCAGCAAGGCCCCCCCTCCCTCCGACGGCAGCCGCTGCCGGGCCCCTCTGCTTACCCCTCGGTACGTGTCTTCGGGGGATTTATTGTAGTTCCAGATGCGAAGGCCGGCCACCGTTTCCGCTTGGGCGAAGTGGATGGTGACCACGTGATCTTCCCCCGGGCAGAAGGGAATGAGCCACATGTGCTCGTCTTCCATGGTGACGTTGGTTCCATCAATTAACCTAGGAGAGGGAAACAGAGACCAGCCCCTGGGCAGGGGGTTCCTGCAGGAAAGGGCAGCCCAAGACGTCGCCCGGGGAGGGGGCCCGGCGTTTCGGCGTTTCACAGGGGAGAGGAAATGTTAATGGGGGGGGAGGGGGGGAACGTAAAGATTCCGAAATGAAGGCGACAGGCTCATTCCAATGACCCCCCCCCCCAATCTCTCAAGCCTGACTTTGGCCCCAATTCGGATTGGGATCTGGCCGGCATCAGTGGCCGCCTGTCCACTTTCACCATTCCAAGGAAAGACACCCCTGCGGCAGAGGCCCCCATTTGTCTTGTCTGCCAGCTCCCCCGAGGCGGCTCCTGTCTCTCGCCCGCAGGCTGCCCGCCTGGGCTGATTAGGAAGGCAGCCCCTGCTCCTGCACCGCCACAGTGAGGCGGAGACTGGTCGGGCCTGGCGCTCGCTCCCAGCAGCACCAAGAGCACCGGGAGATGGGACGTTCCCTGCTGCCCCCCGCAGAGGAGCCTCCTGCTGGGGATGGAGGGCCACGGAGACCGCCAGATGCACGGAGCTCCCTCGTTCCTGGAGCTCCCTCTTGTCAGCCGGGCCCTGCTCGGCCGGAACCACACGTGGGGCAACGGGCACGTCGTGAAGAAGCGAGCCCAAGAGAGCGCTCTTTGGGATGAGGCACCCGGCAGGCACCTGGCAGCCTTCTGGGGCAAGGGGCCTCTCCCCCTGGCAGGGCGCCAGGTTCTGCATCAGCCCTCTGAATTCTTCCCTCGGCAGGACCGGCCTGCTCGGAGGCAGCTCGTGGTTCGGAGCCGTGGCTCCTGCTCGCCTCTCCTTCCCTCCCGGTCTGAAGAGATACTCACTTGTCCAAGGTCCGGGAGTCGTCCGTGTACTCCGCGAGATCGTTCAGATCCCGAGGGGAGGCAGAGAGCTGATCCGCAGAGAACAGGATCGCTTGTCCCTCCTTTCCGACCACTTCGAGCCCCGTCAGCCCAAGGTAATGCGAGTCTCCCCAAGAAGCAGTGAAGTTGAGCAGAAGGCCTAAAAGGAGGCAGACGCGGGGGTGATGCCCACTCCCGGGGGATGTCTCGATGGGAGCGGCCCTCACCTGGCTCCAGGAAAGGGACGATGGATTTACACAGCCTCCTCTCCCAGGGAAGTGGGACAACCGGGCAATGCTAGCTGGGGCCCGAAGATCCCGGGGAATCCACTATTCACAGGCGGGAGACGCAAGAGCTTGGCCAAAGCAGAAAAGGGCCCCTCCCTTCCTCCAGGCGAAGCTGCTGATTTCAACTGGGGGGAAGTCTGGGGGGAAGGTGATGTCCTGGCGGGGAACCGGGGAGTGCCCGCCACAGCCTGCTCTGAAACAACTGCCCCAGCTCTGGTCTCGTGTCCAGCGTGGCGGGGGGGTTGCTACAAGCAATGCGAAGTCTTGCAGGGAGAAGCAAAGGAAGACCTACACTTTCCCTCGTAGATACCAGGCTCCTTGGTCACCATCTCCGGGACGGACTCTGGCACGGCCTCTTGCTTCTGGCTCTAGAAAAGGTGGGAGTTGTTATTCTTTTGTCAAGGGGCGAATCGGACCCAAACGTGGCCCATCCCCCTGCAACTGAAGCTCTTGCAGGCGGAGGACATGCAGCAGGGGGATTTGTAGGGTACAGAGCAGCCCACAGCGAAGCGACGATGCGCTCCTCCGCTTTGTGGTGCAGGGAGCCACGTGGGCCACCTGGCTGTCCCCCAGAGGCTCTGGGGGGCCATGGAGAGCAAGGGGGAGAAGCTCCTCCCAGCCGCCGCCACCACGTCACTGGCGTCCCCTCGCTTGGCAGCAAAGATCTGGGCAAGGATCCATTTCTACAGCCGTGTGTGTCCCCTCATCCTCTTTGCCGACTTTTGGCTCAGCCTCACCACTGTTCCGGCCACATGAGGGGCCAGGGAAGACCCATCGCCCTCAAGAGGGGCCCTACCCGCTCAACTTCTGTCCTGGAACCGGCTTGCGTGAAGGGTCTTTCATCCCCCTCTCCGTCGGCAGTCCTCGGCCTCTTCAGCTCTTCCTCGTAACTCAGGCTGCCGACGCTTTCTGCTCCCTCATCGTAGGACTCATCGTAGCAGAAGATGGCCTCCAGAATATCTTCGTCAGTTGTGAACAGGATGGTGTCTCCAAACTGCTCTGGAGCTGAAATACGGACAACCCTGTGGTGACCCCCATGTCCCACGTCCGCAGCCCCAAGTGCCGAGGCCCTCCCCACCTCTTGATGCTGCCCCCGCCACAAAGGAGCCACACAGCCACGGCTGGAGATGGAGTGCTCCATGCTCTGGACAGGAGCCCCCCACCCTCCTCACACTCCTGTAGCACGAACAGCACAGCAGGCCGCCTCCACGTCAGGGAGACGTGGCACAAGGTCCCTGCCAAAGGAGAGCTCGTGAAGCGGCTGCACGGCCCAGGAAACGCTCTGTGGGCTTCCCACAGAGAGAAAGGTCTGGGGCAAGGCTGCTTAACGCGGTCGATCAGAGCAAAAGAAGCGAATGTCGACTCAGGTCAGGTCCAGGTTGACCACAGGGAGCCACTGCGAACGCTCTGGGAATTCCCTGTCTCCAGGGCCTGCCGGAAGGTCCCCATCCCCCAGCGACCTGCCAGGAGGGAGCCAGGGGGTGCGAGAGAGGAGGTCGTGCTGGGGGGGGGGGCTCTGCCAGAAGGAAGAGGGGCTCCAGGGACACGTGTGAGCAGCCTCCTCTCAGGCCCGGGGAGACTCTGTTCAGGGGAACACAGGGACAAGGAGGCCTCTGCAGACAGGCCCCACACTCCTTTCCTCTCCAACCAAGTCTGGGATGGCCCAAGGGGAGGAGGAGGACCGGCTGTGTGGCCGCACACCTCCCTCAAGGCGGCCCTCCCTGTTCCCGCAAGAGCTGGGGTGGGCCGACGGCTGGCTGACCGGGGCCAAGGGCGAGCAGCCATCCCTGCCAGCCTCCTTTGCAAGGCAGAATTAAAAGCAGAACAATTAAGGGCTGCAGAGAAAGAGCGGTGGTGGTGGTGCCCCCCGCCCCACCCCACCCCACCCCACCCCACCCCAAGCCCGCACCTCCGGCCAGCGTCCCAGAAGCCTTGGCAATCTCCCCTCTGAAGATGCACCGTTCATCCAGCAGCATGGAGACGTCCTTCACGCCTCGGAAGGAGTGGATGCGAGACTTGTTATAGTTCCAGACGCGAATCATGGCCAGCTCGCAGGGCGTTGCGAAGTCCAGGGAGAGGCGGTGGGGCTTCCCGGGGGTGAAGGGGGCCAGCCACAGGTGCATGTCGTCCTGGGTCCGGTTGACCCCGTCCAGCAGATTGGCAGCCACGCGGGGGTCCTGGCCGTAGGCTGGCAGGACGTTGATGTCTGGCGGGTCGGCGCTGACGTGGGCCACGGGGACGGGCTTCCCTTGGGAGCTGAACAGCTCGATGCCGTTGAGACCGACGTAGTGCCGGTCCCCCCAGGTCGACCGGATCTCGATTCTCAAGCGCTGCCCAGAGGGCAGGACTGGGATTTTGAAGTCACTCCCGTCCTCCGGGTCCGGGCAGGTCTCGCCTTCCGGCCACTTTGGCCGCCCACCGTCGTCCCTGAGCCGGAGCCTCGGGTTTCCTGGCCGGCTGATCTTCTGCTGATGGAGAAACTCATCGAAAATGTCCCCTTGGAAATCCATGTTGGAGATGCGGCCGCGGTGCGAATGGTTGAACTTCAGGAGGGAATTCCAAGAGTCCTGCAGAGCGCGCTCCTGGGAGCCGGACCACTTGGCGCGGGAGGGCCTCGCGCAGCCCTTGCCAGGCAGGGGAGCCTCACCTGGAAGGGAAAGCCCAGAGGGCAGCAGCCCAGTTCACGGGCGCCGAGGGGCGGGGGGGCCACGAAGAAAGCCAAACCCTGTGTGCGCAGGTGCAGAAAGGAGTGGGCAAACAGGAATGGTTGACACGTGCTCACATTTTTAAAAAACACTCTTTCAATCAATCATTAATAACAATGAGCCAATAACAGTAGCCCTGAGTTGACACTGGGTCTCCCAAAGGCCATCCCGTCAGGTCGACACAATGTGCGAGGGCCTGGCAGAGACACCCAAGAATAGGGGCTTTGGGGTGGGACTGGGGGGGGGCAGAAAATGTGCCCCAAACTTCCTTTGATGTTAGGATGGTCAAAAGACACCCTACGATCAGTGTTTCTGAGGCACACTGGGAGGGTGGGGAGGGGGGCCAATGTGGGGATAAATTCTTGCAGCAAAGACTCTGCAAAGCCTTTGGAAATCGGTTGGCAAAATGGACTAACCTTTCCCAATTGTCGGTTTTATAGCAAACAAGCCACTTTTAACTAACACTAGAAGGTTTTTAAAACATTTTCTGCAACCTTTCTGAGTGCTGGACCCACAAACGGCCTGGGAAGGATGGGCCGTACGTGACTCTGCTCAGGTCCAGAGTTGCCGGACATGTGACACAGTTGTACAACTGCTTTGTGGTGAAACAAAGATTGTAAAAAGGCAGGAAACGGAATTGCAGAATCCTTCCGTGCCACTGGAACGAACCGGACAAGGAGCGTCAATTTTGCCTCACGTGGTCCTTTCCTGCTGTTCAAGGCATGAATGTGCAGCCAAGAGTGGCCGGTTTCAATTCCTCACAAGATGAAGGAATCTCATTAAAGGATTTGTATCAGATAAAATGCATCCCTGAACTAGTGAAAAATGAGAATTTAAGCAGAGAAAATGAAGAGCGGTTCAGAGCTTCCAAAGATAGGCTGCCCTCTCCCTTCACCTGCGTTGCAGATTGCTGCCCCCTATGAAGAAATGCCCCCGGCCCGCTCTCAGTGCCCCCCTGAGCTCCTCAGCACAGCTCCACCTGACTCTCCCCTCAAGGCAGAGCATGAAGCTGGAGGAAGGGGCAGCCCACTGCAGCTGATGGACTCTGGCAGTTGAGAAAGGAAGACAGACAGGCCTGTGGGTACACTGGCCTGGCGAAACGAACAAGGCCTTGTCCTCAAAAGATACTGAGAGCAAAGAAGCCCACCCCCGGCATGTCTGTCCTCTCCTCCTTTGTACTCCCCCTCCAGCGCTCTAGCAAGGAAGGCCTCGACCAAGGATGACCTCTCAATGGGGCCGGCCACGAAACCCTCCCTCAGCCAGAGCCAGAGCAAGAGCAGACAGCAGCTGAGCGAGAGGCTCGCAGCACCGTGAACAGAAGGCGCCAAGAGCCCCCCGCCAAGCCCTTCATGCAAGGCAGGGAGGCCCGCCTGTCCAGCCGGAAGCACACATCCGCCCCCCACCCCCGGCATTCCATGCCTTATCCTCATGGAAGCTGGATCTCCGCCCCTGCTGTTGTTATGACCGGGATGTTATGGACGGCCACCATAAGGCAGCCACATCCCCACCGGAAAGGTGCTGAGAAACCCCCCCCCACAACCCCTCCCCCCACGAGGGCAGCCATCTCTGTGTTCTCAAGCCGGACCCTTTGCCAGGGAAGGCCGTTTTTAGCAGCTCCGATTCGGAGGAAGCGGCACGCGCAGGAGCGCAACTCCCGCAATGCCATGGCGCGTGCTGCCATGGCGCCCCCGCCTCAGAGCATGCCAAGGACCCGGAGGAGGGAGGGAAGGAGGGAGGGAGGGAAGGAGGGAGTGAGCCCGTGAGGAAGAGCCCACGAGCCAAAGGGGAGAGGCTGGGGCAGAAGACCACGGTTTCTGTTCGTGGCCAGCAGTCCAGCACTCGCCGTGGCAAAGGGTGCTTCCAAAAGAAAGCCCCTTCAGCTCCCGCTGGTTGGCCGGCTGGCCAGGTGACCTCATGGAGACCCTGAGGGAAGCCGGCAGGTGCCAGCCAACTCTTACCTGCATCAGGTGGCGCTTCCTCCCCGCACAAGGCCTGGCTGGGCTCATCCTTTCCTCCGCCTCCAAGACTTCGTCCTGGAGGAAGCAGCTCAGCTGGACAACTGCACTTGGAGGGCAGCGGACTCAGGAAGTCCAGGTCGGAAATCCCTTTCCTTGCGCTCCCTGGAGGGCGCTTCCCATCCACATCTGGGCCCCCACTGCTGGATCTCTCAGGCTCCGCGTGGCGGAGAGGGGGGCTCCCATCAGTTGTTCTCAGGGAGCCCCTCTTGACGCTCTCGGGGGGCAGCTGGACTTGCAGGTCCAACAGGGGCTCGGGTGCAAGCCACGGGGGCAGCCTCTGCTTAGCCGAGCAGGCCGGGCTCTCTCCTTTTGCCTCGGGCGGGGGCAGAATCCAAGGAGGGGAAGCAGGACCGGGCAACTGAGACAGCTTCCTCCCGGAAAGTTTTTCCATTTGCTCACTCAGGGAAGGGCCATCCTCAGGCTGGTCAAGTCCCGCAGCCTCTGTTGGGAAGGCGCTCTCAGCACGTGCTGTGGAACCTGGGTCTGATGCTGCCTGGAGACCTTCCTCCAGCGGAACAGGACAGACGGAGTTCCCCTTATCCTGGGGACAATCTCCTTCCAAGGGAGGTTTCAGGCCTGGCCACAACCCGCCAGGCTCCTGGCTCCGGTCCTCAGTGGGCCAGCCCCTCCCCGCCCTTCCCTTGGGAGGGAGCGAGGTGCTTGCCGGGAGGACAATGGTGGTGCAGCTGCTGCCATCGGCCTCGGAGGTCACACGGCCTTTGGGCAGCTCTCCAGCAAAGATGAGGTCCCCATCCACATAGACGAGGACGTTCCTTGCTCCGATACCAAGATCCTGAAGGAACACAGAGAGACAAGATGTGGACCTGTGCTTTGGGAGATGCATTCATTTACAGCACTTCCTTCCTTCCTTCCTTCCTTCCTGATGAATCCCAGATTGCCGTGTGTCAAGAGACACATCCAGTCAGCAGGGAACTGAAGCTACGCTGAGCAGCTTCAGATGCAACACATGTTTCGCCCCCGGCTAGGATCTTCCCAGGAATCAAACACGCAAGGAAGGTCCTAAGAAACAGGCTGCATTTGGACATTCAACTACACCAAAGATGAACAACTTTTTTGCCCCCGTGGCAATACTTTTTTACCCCGTGGTATGAGGTTGGCTTGTTTCAACAAACCATCGTTCAGAGTAGGATTTGGGCACAGGCCCCCGGGTCAGGACAGGGGCGCGCATGAGCCTGAGGCGTGCTGAAACCCATCCTGGTTGGGGGCTGCCTGCTGATGGCTAAGGCCTGGGTGGCGCCCCCATCACCCACGCACAGCCTCCCCCACTTCTCACAAACACACGCACAGTCAGTCAGATGCACCCAGTGCTGAGAGAGGACTGGCACTCAGGGGGGGGGGTTGCCTGTCTAAAGAACGCAGACGAACAACCTGCACTGCACCGTCTGTCACTACCTGCCACCTCTTTGCAGGGGATCGTGGCCTTTCTGATGCCAGAACTGCTGCCTGTTTTAAAAGCTCAGAAAGCCGTGGCTCTTTGTTTCCATGCTTCCACATATTTGTGCAGCCATATGTGCACCTCTGTAACAGCACAGATGTGAGCCAGCCAGCCAGCGGGTGGGGGGTGGGGGTGGATCAGGCTTAGCTCGCCTATAATCCAAGATGGAAAATCCTCTTTCACGCAGCACCTGGAGCCATTCTGAAGAAATAATCCCAGCAGGCTCTCTGGAGCAGTGTTCACAGGCAACTGGTGCCATCTGCTGTGGGAGGTGGCTTTTGGGGCACAAAACGCGCGAGAGCCCGGGCTACGCGTGTCGGCACAGTATGCCAGCTGAGCCGGGTGTGCAGCAGGCAGGCAGGCAGCTGGACCTCCGGAGCTTGGGGAGAAAGGCTCAGGAAACACAACCCAAGGGGGCAACACCCCCACCCCCCACTCCACGAGGACTGGCCGTGCTCAGTGGCCACAGGATGACTGCCGGGGGTGGGGTGGGGTGGGGAGGGGGGGTCCTGAAAGACGGCCTGGCCTGGCCGGCAGACTCTGTGTCCCGCTCGTTCTGTTTCACTGCAGCGGCAGCTGCCAGGGCAAGAGACACTCGGCTCGGAACGCCTCTCTCAGGCGTGCTTAAAACCAGAACCAGAACCGACCCTCGTCCCCTCCAGACTCTGCAGTTCGGGAGGGATCACGGCGTCTCAAAGGCAACGCCGGTCGGGGCCTTTCCGCAGCTTGGAGTTAAAGCAGGGGCCAGGAGGAAGCCCCCCCCCCCAGTGCAGCGCTGCTTGGGCCCGCCTCCCTCCTCCTGCCCTCTCCGCTAGACGAGCACGACGGAGGTCCGGAACGGAAAAGCCGCGTTCAGAGGTGCCGCCACTTACGTCAAGAACCGGGGCGCTGTAATTCCAAATCCGGATCTGGGAGAGCCCAAAGTTGTCTGACAGACTGGGATTCCGCACCACAAAGTACAGCTGCACAGGAGGCTGGAAGAGGCACGTCCAGGGGAGATGGTCTCTGCTGACCTGTAACACAAGACCCAGCCGTCTTCTCGTGGGCTTTTGCCCAAACGTGCAGCAAGTGGCCAGGGAGAACAGAGAGGGGCCGACAAGACCCTGAGCGACGCCACGTTCCCGTGAGGGAGGGCAGGCCTGCCTCTGCCTGCGTGTGAGCAAGTGGCAGGATCATCGCAGCTCCAGGAAGCCTGCCTGGAGATACAGCTGCAGGTCAGGAGCAGGACTGTGTCCATTCTAATCAAATTAATCAGCTTTACCGCTTGTCAGGACCCTAACAGGACACTGACGTACGGATTAGCGGGCAGAACCTTCGATGGGGGGGGGGCATTCTGACCACCTCCTTTCTGGGAGTCGATTAGTCCACCTGGCTGGGCGCCAAACATTTCTCAAGCACACCGAGTGCCCCGATGCAGAGCATTACAAATCCAAACGTTTGAAAGCCTTTCGCAAATGCCGTGCTTCAAGTGACAGGATCCTATCAGCCGCCCCCACCCCCGCCCCCTGGTGTTTCTTTATTCTCCCTGATAAAGCTAGACCGGTCGCTCCATCACTGCACTCCGAGCCAGGGGCCCCACTCCAAGGGGAGAAAGGGCTCCTCGGCCCTCAGGCTGCTCATCCCATGCCCACCCTGCAGGCCTCGCCCAGGGCCCTGGGTCAGGGCTTTGCTGCGCGGAGACCAACAGGCGCCTGCCTGGAAGGCAGCACAGCCAGGCACCCTCAAGAGCCCCCTCGACGGTTCCAACTATTACTCCCCAGAACTTGAGCAGAAGAAAAGAAATGCCTAAAACTAAGAACGTCCGAAGAGCCCTGAGGCTGGATCAGGCCAAGGGTCCATCTCGTCCAGTGCCCTGTTCACCCACTTGGCCGGCCAGCTGACGACCAGCAACCCACAAGCAGGACCCGAGTGCAATCGCACCCTCCTGCCCATGTTCCCCAGCAACTGGAGCACGCAGGTTTACTGCCACTGGGGCCACGCTCCTTTGGGTAGCCATTTGCTCATACAGAGGGGCAAAAGGCAGCCGCTGAGGAGGAGGCAAGGGCTCCCACGGTGGCTGCGTGCGGAGCAGGGGCGGGAGGCTTACGTTCAGGCTCCTGTTGACCAAGCAGCTCAGCTCTCCGGGCGAGTCGGCGTGCCGGATGTCTACATCGTGAGGAGACACAAACACTTTCCCGTAGCGCAAGTCCAAGAACTCCACTTCGGTCAGGCCCACCCTCGTTGCACTCCCCCAGTTGGAGAGGATCTCGAGAGTGATATAAATGGCGTCCCGGACCTCCCTCTCCGGTTCCAGCTGGTCCTAAAAGGATAAATTGGAGGCACTGCCATCAGTACAGACCTCCAGAGGACAGGGATCTCCCTCGCGCAGCAGGAAGGCAGAGAGGGTGGCGGTGGGGAGCTGGGCCTGTCCGCATGGGTCCTGCCGCGTGCCCCACAGGGAGCAGAGGACCCCTGGGCCCTCCCACTTCCGAGATGCCAACAGAACACGCCCTTCCCTGCTTGCATCTCTGCGCAGTGCCGATGGAATTCCAGCGGTACAAATACATTCACACGTTTTCACAGCTAACGGAGCTCCTGTTCTAGCCAGCAATTCCACTCCCTGAGTTGTCGAGTGATGGCGTACAGATGGTCCCATTCCAGCTCTCAGTGGAGCGAGTGTGCTGGACACCCCCACCCACCCGCCCACCCTGTTCCTGCCTTCCTCTCCCCTCGTTCAGCCTCATTCCTACTGAGCTTGATGACAAAGACTAGACTGCAAAGCTGTGGCTTCGGGACTCATTTCCTACCAGAAGGTGAGGCTCTGGCTGCTCAGGGCCACGGCAGGCGGACTGGCTCTCAATCTCCTGCAGCACTTTCAAAAGCTTCTTCTGCTGCCTGAAAGAGGAGGTTCCGTGCTGAAGAGATCACAGGGAGTAAACGCAGCCCTTGCCCTGGTGTGGAGGCAAGGCCTTCCAGCCCAGGCACGTGGCAGGCATCCCCGAGACGCACCGACGAAGGCGCGCTACCGAGGGGCAGAGCAAACGGCGGTGGTTCCCACGTGCTGAGCCACCGACGCCTGCCTTTACTGCGGAATGGCTCGACCCCTTGTGCCGAGATGTGGGGCAGCCAGCTGCCCTTATAGAACGGGATGAGGCTCGTTTGGATTGACGGCGGACGGGCAGGACCTGGGCTGGCAGGAAAGGCACATTCCGGGCTTTCAAGACTCAGCCAGTTGAGATGCCGCTCAAGACACCTTTGGGGAGCGAATCCCCGAGAAGTGACACAGTAAGCAGGGAGTCACAACACCCAGGCACTGACTCAGAGCTTTCATGTGCCACCACCACCCGCTCCCTGAAAACACCCTCTGAAAGTCTCTGTGTGTGTGTGTGTGTGTTGGTGGCAGAGGGGAGAGCTAGCGGCCAGCTCCTCACCTCCGGATCTAGAACTGGCCCAATCCACCACAAGCACATCCGTGCCTGGGCCTGCCACACCCACTCCCGCGCATGTTCCAGCCAAGGCCGCTTGCGCCCACAATTTCCTCCTCCGCTGATTCCCAGGGGGTCAGACCTAGCAGAGGCAGTGCCTGGCAGGTCAAGCCGCTGGGGCCCTTGCATGCGGAGAGGAGGCGGTGCTCCCTGTGTGCCTCCCCTTCATCCCGCCATTGAGAACGGACGAAAAGAAAGCCCCACGCCACCTGTTCCCAAGGAGTCCAATCCTTTCCATGGCCGTGGAGACGGCTTTTCCTTCCCGCTGCTGTTTGGGAGGCTCAGCTGTGGCAGGAGCGGATAGCAATGGCAGCTGTGCAAGAGGGAAAGAATGGGCAAGCTCAGCAGGGCAGGCTCACGCCCTCGGCCCCAGCCGTCTCCTCAGTGGCTCTACAGGAATGAGGACCACGAGTCAAGCCCAGATCGGATAGGCACAGCACCCAGGCTGGCCAATCAGCCTGACGGACCAAGCCTGCAACGGGCAGGAAGCTTCGGAGACGGACCCACTTCCTGGAAGGGGGCGCCATCGCACTGGCCCTGCTGGGCAGGCAGAGAAATCCCTTCCAATACTGACCTCTTCACCAGTGGCTGGCTCCAGCTCAGCCCTCGGGGAGCCAGCCGAAGTCTCCAGCTGCCGACAGAGAATCTCCTTCTGCAGGGTCTCATTTTCTGCTTGCACGGCTTTCAGGACCATGGAGGCCGAATGTGCAGGGTCCTTTTTCGCGCAGACATTCTTTCGAGTTGCTGAGAGCGGCCTTTCTGACCGGCTTATTGGCCCTGACATCCAAAAGAAGCAGAAAATCTCTTCTGACCACCTTCTAGAAGTTCGGGAACCTCCCATCCTAGACAGACCCACTCCAAGGCTAAAAGGGCCGCTGAGCCCCAGGGGAGGAAACTCCTAGATTCTGACTTGAGGGAAACTCAGCCTCGGCTTCCCCTGTGCTTTGCACAGGTCAGGACACTCAACCATCTTCCTGGTGCAAGCTGCCAGCCCCTCAAGGATGTGAGGAAGGCAAAAGCATCCCCCCCCCCGAGAAGCAATGGCCATTTCCACTGAGTAAACATCTGCTAGCTCTGAGGGCCTGACCCCGTACGGAACAAGAGGAAGGACAAGTTCCACCCAGATCCCAGCAGCTGAGGACAATAAGGCCCCTGGGCCATGTTGGGGGCAGGGAGGGAGGAAAGGGGAGTGATAGCAAGAGCAACTGTCAAACAAGACATGGAGAATGCAGGCAGGAGGCCAGGAGCAGCAGAGAAGCCAAAGAGGAGGAGGAGGAGGAGGAGGTGGAGGAGGCTGTAAAGTTTCTGTGGGCCAAAGTCAACCCAATGTAGCTATGCCTGTGCCAGGCACAGCTAGGAGAAAAGAATACCCTTAACAAAGCAGTCTCTCAAGGAGGTTGCAAGCTGAAGAGGCAGGTGGAGTCAAGGTGCATTTCTGTGATGGCAGCAGATACTGAAGTACATTTGCAAACTGTAAAAGTTGAAGAGAGGAAAGTGGGAGGCAGCAGGAAGCAGCAGAAAAAACATGAATAACCAAAATGCCCTCTAGGGAAGGAGCATTTGAAGCCAGATCTGAGCGGGGGGGGGGGGATCTGGTGGCTGGAGGTGGCTTTTCAAGTGAGTGTCCCAAAGCACAGGTGTACTTTAGGGGTGGTGGTTTCCACATCTGCACCTGACGCTGCTGGGAAACGACACGTCACAAGGGATAAATAGGCCCGCCTCCTCCGGAGCGTGACAATCTCCTTTGCCCTCTCCTCTCCGGAAGGAAGCTCTTGCCTGCTACGCTAATGAGAGCCCAAGGGGCAGCCGGCATTCGCGTGTCAACAAAGAGCATCCCAAGCCAGGCCCTGAGGAAGAACCAGGGCAGGCGCCTGGCTGCTGCCCCTTTCCACCAGCACAGCCGCCCTGAGCCTCAGCTTCTGCTTTCCCCACAGGCACTGACGCGTGGCTGTGAGACAGAGAACGACCGCCTCCCTTACTGGAGGGGGCTGCTTCCGGTTCCTCCGGGTGCAGGCACTCCGCCGCAGAGAGGGGCCGGGCCATGTGGCTCAAGGGCCTGGTGGGGACGTAGTGTTCCACGCTGCCCTTCCTTTTTGCAGAAAGGCTTCGCTCTTTCTTCACACCTGGAGGAAAAACAAAAGAAGAGGTTGCAAATTCTGCTTCATTTAGGAAAGAGCACGGTTGCTGCAGCTGGCAAAGGCAGGAGCAATCCAGCTTCTTCGGAGTGGTGGGACCCCCATGGAGTCCGCAAGATCACATGGAGGCCGCTCCATCTCGCAGGCTCTTTTTTCTAAATGAAGGCCAGAAACAACACTCGTTTCAGGACATGGCGGAAGCAGAGCGTGTGGGAAAGCAAGGCTAACTCGCAACAGGGTACCCTCAACTGGCACATGAGGGTTACTCTCCCGCCCTGCCCCCCACCTCTCTCTCTCTCTCTCTCTCTCTCTAACACACAGTCAAACAAGACAAGAGGCAAAAAGTTAAGGAAACGGCAAAAGTTAGTTTTAATTTTTCTATCAGAACCTCAAGGTGGGTCTGCCGATGTTTCTGTTAGGCACGTGAAAACACCTTCTTCTCTTTCCAGCACTGATGTGGCAGCTTTCGGTGGGAGCCAGGCCAAGCTGCCTTTGATTCTGACGATGTTTGCCAGGAAATGGGCTGGGCCGCCCCACTGGACTTACTTGGGCAGTTTGGCTTGAATTCCAGCACGACGAGAGAACCGGGAGCTTCGCCGCAGCTCCTTCCAAGCTCTGCGTCGCTGAGGCCTGGCCTGGCGCCCTCACTGGGATGTGCCAGGGCCCCTTCCGCCTCAGAGGGCTCAGCGGGCACGTCCTCTTCCACAGAGTCAGAGTCCTCCCCCTCCGAACAGCCCTTTTCCATCCGGGTTTGACTCACAGTGAACTCCAAGCTCCTCCGGAGTTCCTGGCACAAATTCCAGAGAAGCAGGTAGGTCAGCAACCTCAGAACGGCTTTGCAAAAAGCAACAACCAAGATTCAAGCTATGATGCTATTTCCACTTACTTGGGAGTCAATCCCATCAAAATGTATTATTTACTTGAAACATCCTATAGCACTTTATATTTTTTAAAAAAATATACAAATCAAATAATACAAAAATCCTAACTGTAAAAACAAGATAAAACCCCAGAACAATTAATAATAAATACACTACACTATCCAATCTGGCAGTATGTTTGCTGACAGTTTCCAGCATGGGACATGGGCTCGTGCCTTCTGCTTGAGGGGAGGCTCTCTCTTCAGGTGGAAACCCTCTTCCAGGTGGCTCCCAGATGGAGACATCACCGAGAGGGCTTCTGCCTTCGTACCTGAAGGAGCAGGTGTGTAGACACCACTACAGACCTGCTCCTTCGGGGGGCAGGTGATCCATCCAGAACAGGCCACTCACCCATTTACCATCCCTGGGGACCACCCACCGACAGGGTCTCCGTCCTTGCTAGGATTCCGTTTCAGCTTATTGGCCCTCATTCGGCCCACCACTGCATCCACCAACGGGACTTACTTCTGAGCAGACATATTTGGGATTGTGCTGTGAGACACCTTTTACCAGCGGTGGCAAATCGTGGCCCTCCACAAGCTTTGGCCTACAACTCTCACCAGCCCTAGCTAGCAGAGTTAATGGGGAGGGAGGATGGGGCCTGTAGACTACAACACCTGGAGGGACATAAGTCGCTCCCCCCCCACCTTATATCCAACATGCCTCTGCCAAGTAGATGAATGGGATGAAGAAAACTCTGGGGAAGGGGCCGTCGCTCAGCGGTGGAGTCCCTGCTAGGAAACAACTTCCACAGCAATATCGGAGGCCGCTTTCCACTGAATCAGGCCCTTGATCCATCTAGCCCATTACTGTGGACACTCACTGTTAGGGTGAGGAATGGCCACGACCAGCGGAGCTTTTGGGCCAGGCCATCCCGCCAGGGCTGCTCAGTACCTTCACATCCTCAATGCTGAGAAGCAGCGTTCCCTTTTCAGCATCTCTGCTCAGGCTTTGTTCCGCCTTTGGACCAGAGAGGATAAAGTCACTGGGGACTGTGCTTTCCGGAGGTTCGAGGCTCTGGAAACAAAGGCAAAGAACGCTCTGTAACCGCAGGCAGAGATCTTGGCATTCTTAGGAGATGCAAAGCGCCAAAAGTGAAAAACAGGGGTGCCGAGGGCATCCTCCAGGCTACACTGCCATTCCGATGGTGGGGGGCAGGATAGGTACCCCAGGCCCTCCAAAGATCTGATTCTACAAATTCAGTTTCTGTGAGGAAAAAAACATGTGCATGGAAACACACCAACACTTGCAAATGCTGCTGAGAGAAATAAGAAATAGGTGCAGCACACAGCTGGAATTCTGCAAAGCGCAGCAGTGAAACTGTCACGGCCACCTCTGTGGTGAAGGAGCTTCCTGAGGCTCACTGTAGAGAATGGGGAAAAGCTTATTTGAGTCACCTCCGTGCCCTGGAGGGGGACTAGGAAAAGGCCACTCAGTGCCGAGACGCTCCTCCACGGACACTGCAGGATGGAGCAGCAGAAAACGCCACGGGCAAATGAGGGACGAGTTCCACACCTCCTGGGGAAAACTTGAATCACTTTCAGGAGGCCGTAACGGGATGGTGGTTGGTTTTTAAAGTTACACTACACATAGTTTAAATACCGCAGACGTTCCAAGTCTAAAAGCAAAACAGCACAAAGGAGCTTCTGGTCAAGGGCTCTTAATGGCGCGAGCGACTGCTTCAGTTGCTGCCTGAGTACACAAGACCCACAAGATTCAGACGTCTGGTGGGAGACACTCGTCTCTCGCTCCTGAAAGTGCTTCAAATCCCTCCTCAGCCAAATGCTCCATCAGACTGCTGGGGCGGGGTTATGTGTCATGGCTGCGAGGACTGAGAGAGGGGTTTCCAACAGCAGCAACTCCAAGGAGAATTGGAACGGGCTAGAGGCCCACCACAAAGCCTTGGATCCTACACTTGAATCCCCAGAGTCGACCACTGCCCTCTGACTCCAAGGAGTGGGCCTTGGGTTCCTCCGGTGAGCAAGGAAGCCTTGGGGGGTATTTCCCAACCAGCTCCTCACCACCCACAGCCACTGAGGAAAAGGGCAGAGGAGGAGGAGCTGCCAGAAGGCCCCTCCTGGCCTGGCAATAAAGGCCTGCCATGTAAGCTCCTTTTATCTGCTGCTGGACTGCTCTCCGTGGTCCTGAATCAGCCCATTCAGGACCATGGAGAGTACCCAGAGCCCTGTCCAGGGTCCTGAACCTGTTCTGCCCCAGAACTACTTCACCTGCCACACCACCCTGTGTCCCTTCGCCTGAGCCATCGCTCGGTGGGGATGACGGAATCCGCAATGGAACCCGACGTCCTGGGCCTACCAAGGGACGTGAATCCACCTCACGTGGCCTTTTGGAGGCGGTAAGAGCTTCTTCATGCTTGCACATGCGTTTCTCCTTCAATGAGATGCCTTTTATGAGGAGCCACACACATACCTGGGAAGAGTCATTCTGCTCACAGTCACTGGACTGCAGGGTTAGGCTTTCATACAGTTCAAAATCCTCGGAGTACGAAGGAGGAGGAGCAATATGGAGTCTAGAGCCGCTTTCTGTCTTGATCTGCACGGCTTTCTAGAAATGGAGAAAAACCATATTGTGCGTGTAGTGTGGCTCCAGAGGAATAAGTCACTTTGAAAGCCCAAGGAGTCTGCGACGGCTTTTGTGTGGGCTAGGGAAATAGAGCAATTAGCCCTTGGGGCAGGGTGACATCAGGGGTCATCCTTCCTGATCTATAGGGGGCTGATGAAAGGCAGCCCCTCAACAGAAAGGTGCTCATCTCAGTGGTGCAGAAGAGAGATGGGCTGTTGTCAAACAGGCTACATGGACAAGATCCAAGGCGCTGCCCATGCGATCTGCAGCTGGTCTTGCTGCCAGATACACTTTTTAACAATTGGAGATGCCAGAGACGGAAGCTGGGCCCACCGCTACACACAGCTCGCACCTCGGTCCCTCTTGGTTTTCCATACCTGGAGCCACTCCCGGCGCTGGATTTTACTTGGGGCACTCTGTGTGCTCCTCCCCTGCACATCTCCTCTTAACAGGGCTCTTGTACCAGCATCTGTAAGGGAATTTGGGGCAGACAGGGTTGTATAACTAGAAGGGGTCAAATATCATCAAGGGGCATCCCCTGCCCCACAGCACGACCCTCTGTACAGCAGGCACCTATGGACCAAGAGGAACTGCAGTAATGTTGAGAGAGTTATCGCACGTGAAAAGGGGAGATCAACCCAAAGGCAATGCCTTTCGTTTCCTGTCTCCTATTCTAGGCATCACGCATGGCAGAAACCCCGCCTGTCCAGAGAAACCAATCTACCTGTATGTGGCGTAATGCAGGGATGAAATGACTCCATGCCCTGCTCGATCTCTTTAAAAAACAACAGTCCTGTATTCCCTACAGTCCTGGGATGCGTGTCAAATTTACAAAGCACGAGGGTGAACTTGGGAGGACTTCTTGATCCTGAGTCTCTGCTCTTGCTTCACAAAGTAAGCAGTGCCGTGTTAGATCGAACCAAACTCCTCCTCCTCCTCCTCCTCCTCCAGAATTCTCTGTCCCATTCCCAGGGAATGTGAGTGTGAGGTGTGAGTGAGGTGTGACTTATCCAGTATCTGTAGCAATCCAAGGGTGTTTAAGTATAATTATCATGAAGGAACTCACAGTTTGCCCTTGGTGTTTGTGTACCACCTCTGAAAAGGTTTTGAGGGCCGACTTTCTTGTGATGGTTACTTAGTTCTGAGTTGGCACCATTCACATAGAGAGTAAATCCTTGTTCCAGCTGCTCCAGCCTGATCTGCAGAGGATCTTTTCTTTTGAGTTGTTTCAATATCCTAGAACAGACAAGGACACTAATTTCCCTATCTGGGGCTTTCAGAGGGCCATGCTCTCTCTACAGAAAAGGTGGCGTTCCTGGTAATGACTAAAAGGAACAACTAAGTATACTGACTTACTGCTTGATTTACTACCACTTCATGCATCTGTATCTTGTTGTTTTATTGATAAACTCTTATGGTCCTCTTATGGATCAGTAATTAGTTAAAGAACAGAAAGCAGAGAGCAGGAATAAATGGTGAATTCTCACAAGGGATGGATGTCAATGGGGTCCCACATGGATCTGCATTGGGACCAACACTTTTCAACTTGTTCATAAATGATCTGGAGCAGTGAAGTGGCCGAGTTAGCTGATGACTGCAAATTATTTAGGGTGGTTAAAACAAAGAGAGATTGTGAAGAGCTCCAAAAGGATCTCTCCAAACTGGGAGAATGGGCATCTAAATGGCAAATGCAGTTCAATGTAAACAAATGTAAAGTGCTGCATGCATGTTAGGGCAAAACATCCCAGCTTCGAATGGGATCTGAGCTAACGGTGACCAACCAAGAAAGAGATCTTGGGGTTGTGTCGGGCAGCTCAATGAAAATGTCAACCCAGTTTGAGGCTCCTATAAAAAAGCCTAACAAATTACTGCCTAAAAGTTATCCTCCAAACAACTTCCTGCTGTACCGTCTGAGCCTCCCTTGCCAATCTCATTTTTTGGTCTGCAGGAGAAAAAGGTATGGAACTGCAGGAGTGCTGTATGGCTCTTGCCTATGCAGAGGGAGGAAAATAAAATAGAACTTCAAGGTCTGAGACAGATTTCTTCCTGCCAGGGACTTATCTGGATACGATGGTGATGATTCAGTAGCTGTGCCCAGTGCCCACAAAACCAGAGCAGCCATTCTTCAGCTTACCTGTTTCTCTGCTGAAGTAATACTATGTGCTCGTCATGTCTCTCATCAAAGTCCGTCACCATGTCCTTAGCTTAAGCCTGAAATACAAAACCAGAATAAATCTTTGCAGGCTTCCCATGGCTTTTCAGAGTGCCATGCAGCACGATCCTGAGCATATTTACTTGGAAGTAACTCTCGCTGCATTCAGTTGAGCTTACTCCCTACATGAACAAATGCCTTTAGGACTGCAGCTTTAAATCAACAAGCTCAACTCCAGGGCCTCAGGGCCTGAGTTCAGACGACACGCTAATCAATGGTTGTTTCCCATTCTGTTCCTATTACGCCCCCAGTTGATTAGTGTGTCGTCTGAACTCAGCCAGTATGTCTACACAGCCTGAGATGCCAGCAACCACTTTGCAAATTAATATACACACTGAAGAATCTGAGCTGTTAGGTAACCATAAACTAAGTGGAGTCGGTGGGAGATGCCTAGCTTACAAACCACAGAGCAGGGGCATTTTTAGAAGCTGACGGGGCAGCAGCCCAAACCCATGGAAATGGGGGGGCTGAGGAAACCGGCCCAACTGTCCGGCTAACGCAGCTGCCCCGGCTTGCCCCTCTATGAGCCAGCCAGTCCCCTGCCCTCCAGCCTGGTGGAGAGGAGGCCCTCCCACCCACCCTTCCTTCGGTCTGCAGGTGGCCTTGCCCTCAGGTGCCGGCCCACCTGCGCCGTTGTGCCGCTGCCCCCTCCCCCACTGGCTGCCTCGGTCATGGCGTGTTTCGCAGGGGGGGGGGGTGTCTTCGATGCCTGGCGTCTGGGGCGGCGATGGAGGCATTGAGTGCTGTCAGCATTGAGTGCTCCTCCTTGGGCCTAGCGTTGCCTCCTCTGCCTGCCCCATCGGTGGCTCTCGTAGGCCCAAAAGGGGGCCTTTCCCAGCCCTCCACAAGCAAAGGCGTCCTGGCACGGAGCTCCTGGAGGGCGAGCCTGGCCGGTTGCTGCTGCTGCTGCTGCTGCTGCTGCTGCTGAGCCCGGGGCCTCTTTCTCTGCCCGCCTCAGGCTGGAGGAGGAGCCGGCGGAGGCGACGCCTCGACCCAGGGAAGCCCCCTCCCCCTCGAGCGCCAAAGGCCGCCCCGCCGCTCTTTCGCCCAGCTCTACCCACCCAGCCACCCAAGTAGGCAGGCGGCCAAGCTGCGCTCGCCGGGGCGCCAGGGCTGGCTCACGCCGCCGCCTTCCTCCTCGTCGTCGTCGTCTTCATCGCGGCCGCCGCTTGTTGGGCCGTTGCCGTGGTTACCCTCGGGCAGCCAGACGGGGGTCGCGGGCTGTTGGCGTCACTTCCGGCGCGCCAGAGGCCTCCCATTGGGCAGAACGGAGTTTAGGCGGGCGGGCGCATGCGCGGTGTCCCCCTCCTCCTCCGCCGCCGCCGCCGCCATGGAGGCGTTGTGGGCCGCGCTGGACGAGGTGGCCCTGGAGGGGCTGGACGGCGTCGCCCCGGGCGCGCTCTGGGACCGCCTGGCCGGCCGCGTCCCGCCCTTCCCGCTGCCCTTGGAGCCCGCCGCCCGGCAGCTGCTCTGGGCCACGCTGGCCGCGCACGCCGAGCTGCGCTTCTACCTGCTCCCGCAGCCGCGGCCGCCGCTGCGCCTCTACGACCGGTGAGGGACGGAGGGAGGGACGCGGGCCGCCGCCGGCCGGACGCCGCGCGCAGCCCCTGGGTAAAGCCAGCCCATGTTCCTAGTCCTGGTGAGGCCCATGCCGGAGAAAGGCTGGGCAGCCTCACGGGCGGCAGAGTCCAGCCGGCCTCTCTCTGGGCTCGGCCTGGAATTGCCTCAGCCAGGGCCAGGGCCAGGGCCGCTCGCTCACTCGCCCGCTCGCCCAGGACGTTCTGCGGCTGAGCTCAGGACCGCGGAGCCTTGGGCTCAGTCTAAAACGCCACACTCCGGATAGATGGGCCGGGCGGTGGGCTCGTCACCAGGGGTATTTATTTATTTATTGCATTTCTATTCCGCCCAATAGCCGGAGCTCTCTGGGCGGTTCACAAAAATTAAAAACATTCAAGGTATAAAGCAACAGTATAAAACCATAATATAAAATACGATATAAAAGCTCAACCAGGTCAAAACAGCAGCAATGCAAAATTACAAATTTACAACACCCAAGTTTAAATTTATTTATAGACTGTTAAAATGCTGGGAGAATAAAAAGGTCTTCACCTGGCGTCTAAAAGCATATAACGTAGGCGCCAAGCGAACCTCCTTAGGGAGCTCATTCCACAGCTGGGGTACCACAGCAGAGCTGCTCCTGGTAGCCACCTGCCTCACTTCCTTTGGCAGGGGCTCGCAGAGAAGGACCCCTGAGGATGACCTTAGCGTCTGGGCAGGTACATACGGGAGGAGGCGTTCCTTCAAATAACCTGGCCCCAAGCCATTTAGGGCTTTAAATGTTAATCCCAGCACTTTGAATCGGACCTGGACTGGCAGCCAATGAAGATATACGCTCAGATAATTTGGATGTTGAAATCATTAAGACTTGCTTCCATGTAAACACAGGTGGGATCATGCCGCATGCGGACATCTCACTTAGCGGGTGCGAGAGATGGGTGGGTTTGTGTGTTGTTGTTTTAAAGCTACAAATTCCAGGCTGGTTGTCTGCGAAGAGCTCATTTTTATTATTATTATTATTCAGGTATGAAGAAATCGATCTTGAAACAGGAATACTGGAGACCAAGCGGGATCCTGTTCCTTTAGAAGACATTTATCCTGTGCACATGATTTTGGATGACAGTGAAGGCATTCAAGGTTCCTGCCAGTATTTTAAAGAGAGATTAGATATCACTGATCAGGTCAGGACGAAAGACCTGCAGCCTTGCTGCACTTACGTGGAGGCTTATGAGAAGTGAGTGACCTTCAGTTAGTTGACTTTGCTTCCAAGAGAGAGAGAGAGAGATGGTTGTAGAGTGGACAAGCGAAGCACAAAAGTAGAATGAAAAGCAGAAGAAATGTGAATGGCATTTTCCAACAATCCTGGGCAAAAACGTGAGGAACAAGCTGAAGGAAGCGTGAAGTAGTCGCATCCTTGAGACCTAGTTTTGTGGGGAGGGGGGATTCATGATTGGTACATCAACACAGAAAGCTCTTCTAAAAGGATAAAAGAAGGATCAGTGCTGTATATTTGCACCCAAATCTGCACAGAAGGGAGCAAATGCTGATGTAGCACAAAGTTGGTGACCCGTTGGGGAAATGACCTTTCTTGCCTCCACTTCTTGCTTTGCAGTTGGGGGGAGAAACTGGTCATCGTGGCCTCGCAGGTGCTGCGTCACAGAACCTTAATAGGCTGGGAAGGGGACCCAGACTTAAAGCTTCCTGACTTCTCCTACTGCATTTTGGAGCGGTTAGGGCGCGCGCGATGGCAAGGAGAGCTGCAAAGAGACCTCAGTGCAGCTTTTAAGTAAGTGCCAGTTTTTCCGTCTCGTGCAATTGTTTGTTCTGACTCCAGTTGTGATGCTGCAGGGCCATATGGACACTCAACCCTCCCTGGCTTGGGAGAGGATTCCTTACCCCGTGGGCTGGGGAGAATTAGAGGATGTTATTGCCCTGGGTTATTTGTCTCTGAGATACTTTGCAGAGTGACAGGCAGCTTCTGCGCGGGGATACTTTAGCTGGCAATGTATTTTGTGTAGCTGCTGTGGGGATAGAAAACGCACATACACACGCATGGACCCTCGGACACTGTGTAGCCCTGAGCCGTAGCTAGACCCCAATTCATTGTAGTTGCAGATGTTTGGAGACATGGCAGCATCCACACCCGACAACTCACAGGCCAATGCCGCCCTCCCCATCATTTGCTTACTAGGACTAACCGACTGCCTCCTTTAGCATGAGTTTCCCTTGGATGGAGCATCCTTGGAGAATGATGAGCATGTTTTCCTACCTTAAATTTTAAACAGGCTTAACGTGACATAATTCAAGGAGCTTGTTTGGTTCCAAATCTGCTGCCAGAGCTGGGGATTCTGGGAGTGTTTTTGTTTTGTCTTCCTCTAACTGTTGTGCCGCGCTCATTCCAGGGTGGATGCAGGGAAGCTTCACTATCACCGGAGGGTGCTGGACAGAAACGGGCTCATCTCCATGCAGTCCCACGTGATCAGGCTGCCAACAGGGGCCCAGCAGCACTCCATCCTTCTGCTTCTCACTCGCTTCCACATTGACAGGTGGGAGCCAGAGGAGGTCACATGTGATGCAGGAGGTCAGGGGAGGGGTGGGGGTGCCACAATAGTCCCCTGAATTCAGCTGCGCCCCCTCTCCTTTCAAAGGGAAGAAAACCCTCCACCACCACCCCTCAGGTGGGGCCAATAGCAATTTTGGGGTGGGATGATTGAGACTGGGGAAGAAGTGGCTTATTATTATTATTATTATTATTATTATTATTATTATTATTAATATAGCACCAACAATGTACTTGGTGTTGTACAAAATATACAAATAAAACAGTGATACCCTGCCTAGAGGCTTACAACCTAAAATCACATTAAAACATATGAAGGGGGGAAGGGGTTCACAAAACAGAAATAAGAGAATAATCATAGTAATAAGAACAGTAAATCAAGCTAAAATACCAATCTCAGAGCTCTTTTCATTTTCCTTGTAGTAATTGATTCTGTTATATTTATAACCCGCCTTTCCTACAAAGAGCCCAAGGCTGCTTCCTCTCGTTCCATTTGAGATATACAATCTTTAAAGCAGGGGTGCATAACCTCAAGGCCAAGGGCCAAATCTGACCCTCCTAGGATGCTAATCCAGACCTCTGGGATTCCCCAAATAGCTATGTCCCTTCTCCTTACTCTACCCCTTTTGCCCAACCACCAATCAGTTTTTGTGCAAGTTTTTTCCTCATTCTAAAGGGTTGAAATGCCTCTCCAATATGCTGGTATTTTTTAATATGTCAGCCCCACCATCTTTGCCTTTGGTCACACCCACCACTGGAATGTGGCCCCTGAAAGCTGCTCCTAAACAGCACGTGACCCTTGGCCCCCAAGAGGTTCTGTACCTACAAACACAGTTTTTGGCCACACACCATTTCCCCCTCTTTTAAAACATTTCAGTTTATTCTAATTCAAGCAAAATCCCAGCCAAGCTCTTTTCCAAGCAGTGGAAATACTTGCACATGTCTGGCCTAAACTCATCTAAGCATCCCTTCTCCCAGGGCGGCTTCCCCGCAAAATACGCAGCTTCACACAGCTGCTCTCATGTCAGACAAAATGTTGCAGATCCTTATCGTGGTGTCCCGAGGGGGTGAGCTGGCTAGCAGCAGGAGGGGGGGGGGTGGCAGCAGCAGCCGCCGCCGCCCAGCCTGCTCCTCTCTCCCATTTAACCGCCTCATTCGTAGCTTGCAACTTGGGTGAGGTGCAGCAGGCGTTCCTTAGTTCCGTGTGTGGGCGTATGAGGAGGGGCATTTGTGATGCCTGCTCACCGTTGCCTCCTCTTGGGTTTTAGGAGGAGCAAATACGATATCCTGATGGAGAAGCTATCCAGCATGCTGAGCAATCGCCCGGGTCAGATGGAGACGCTGGGAAGCATAAGGGAGGAATTGGTGAGCTTCTGGCTGATCTCCTGTTCGCTTGAGTTAATTTGAAACCCGCGTATGTGAGTTGGAGCGTGTAGTGCTTGACGCCTGGATTTCGTTTGGAAGCCTCTTTTTGCCACTCAAGTGCCCAGACATGGGGCTGGGGAGGGGGGTATGTTGTGAGGGGGACTAAGAAGGAAGTGCACCTTGCACACCAAGCAAACACAGCCCCTGCCGGCCTCCAGAACACACACGGGCACTTGAGTGCATTGCTAAGATTATTTCGCCTATAAGAGCTATTCAATAGCATAATACTTCTTTACATTGCTTACGCTGGAAGAAAAATAATGAAGGCACCGAAACCTGTTAATACATTAATTTTAGCATACTCCAAAAGCTGTGCATTTATCTTTATTACAAATGCACCTTTGCTTTTGTAAAATACATAATATTTTTACAAAATAAAATACAAGATAAAATACATAAAACTGAATTAAACATAATATACATTGTTAAAAACATTCTGAAAACATCATAAAATTCTACTGGATAGGCCTGCCGGAAGAGATCGGTCTTGATAGCTTTCTTGAATGCTAATAGACTGTCAAGTTGACGAGTCTCCTCCGGCAGGCCATTCCACAGTCTGGGAGCTGCAGAAGAGAAGGTCCTCTGGGTAACAGTTGTTAATCTAGTTTGTAATAGCTGAAGTAGATTCTTCCCAGAGGACCTGAGTGTGCAGTATGGGAGAAGGTGATCCCGCAGGTAGCCTGGACCCAAGCCATGTAGGGCTTTTAAGGTCATAACCAACACTTTATATTTCGCTGAGAAACAAATTGGCAGCCAGTGAAGAGATTTTAAGACTGGCGTGTGTGGTCACCCCTAGGTGTACCGGTGACCAGCCTGGCTGCCATGTTTTGAACTAGTTGAAGTTTCCGGACTAGGCACAAAGGTAGCCCTATGTAGAGCACATTGGAAAAGTCGAGTTTTGAAGTTACCAGCACATGCACTACCGTTATCATGAATGATAATTTTGAAAGTGCCCAATTTGACTGGTATTGTATCCATTCATTGTGTTCCAAATTCATTGTATTGAACAAGGCATTTTGAGAAATGGGTAATTTTCTGCAGAAACTGCAGGTGCGCTGGGCCTTTTCCCACCTTGCCTCATGGTGGAGGAAAGGCCTTAGCACAAGCGTTTTGGGGGGTGGGGGTGGGGAATTGAGCCTGCCTTCCTGCCTGCCGTTCTTGCCTGAAGTGTGGCTGTGCTCGGTCCTACCGCTGCTCTTCCCCATCTCGCTGCACCACAGGGCCTCTGTGAGAAAACCTTTAAACGTCTCTATCAGTATATGCTGAACGCCGGCTTGGGCAGGATCGTGTCTGTTCCGTTGCAGGATGTTCGCCCTGACAGAGGCCCTTTCAAGACCAAGAAGGGTAAGGCTCTTGGCCCCATCCCTTTGCCAGCAAGGTGTGTGTGTGTGTGTGTGTGTGTGTTTGGCTCTTGTGCAGAGCCAGAAGCTTGTTGGTTCACTCTCTTGGTTCCAAGGAAGAGGGAGGCCCTGTAGGAGCGCTTCCCGCAGGGCAGTGCTGCCCTTTGGATTGGGATCTGCCACCAGAGGGTGCTGGGTGCTCCCTCCTTCGGTCTTAAACAAGTGATGGCGTTGAAGGAAGTGAGCTGGCTCATTGAGCTACTGAAGGCAAATCTCCCTCCGATGCACGTCGTGGACGTAATTCCTGGGGGTGCTTTTGCCTTGCCTACTTTTACAAAAGCGCTTGTGGCTCCTGACTCCCAAAGGTGATAATTGGGTTAATAAACAGGCGGTGCAGGAGCGCCTCCCTTTGCTTGGGAGTTCTGATGCTGTCTCAGGGGCTGTGGGGCCTGGGGGTGACGGCAGGGGCTGTCCACGGCAGGCTCTCCTGAACCTCTGTCGCTACAGCTGTGTGTCCGTCACCTCCGCAGGCGCGTCTCCATTTGATGCTTGTTTCTTTGACTCCGTGCTTATGAACGGCTCTGGTGCCGTTGTTTGTGTTCTCTCCGGAGCGGCTGCTTCTGCTGTTCCACGTGACGAGTTTCCTTCTGCGTTTTGACAAGCTGGTTGTGCGGCTCATTCACTCCTAGGGACTGACGTCATGGTTCGTTGCTTGAAGTTAGTGAAGGAGTTTCGGAAGAAGGTGGATGATTACCATGACGAGGATGACGAAGAGCTGATCACCAAGACCGTGCAGCCTGTGGACGTTGTGTACGAGCGGGACATGCTGACCCAAGCGTATGAGCTCAGTAGGTCACTTGGCCAGATTGGGCCGGGGGCTGCAGACGCTCCCCGAGGGTCTCTTCCCGCATCCTTCCGACGTTGTGTGGAAGAAGATGCAGGCCTCAATCCTGGCACTGCTGGGTGGAGGGTTAATGCTGCTTCCATGAGCCTGTTTGAAGCTCCACAGAAGTCTGGGTGGGATCGAGAATTCTCTTTACTGTTCCACAATTACCCTGGATTCTGAATTCTCAAAACGGAGGTGAATCTCTCTGTCTCGGCCTCTGCCTCGTCTGTTAAAGGCCAGGAGCTCAGGGTGAACTTCAGCCTCTGCAGCATCCTTGGCAAGCAGCCCATCTCCGGAGGATGTGTGGTGGGGGTGGGGGTGCGCAGGTGCCTTTTGGGATCTGCTTGAATAGGCAGTGGGCTATTTTGTCTAGCTCTGAGGTGGCTGACCGGCTCCAAGAGGGGGCCAGGGCCAAGTGGTTGCATAGGTGTGTGTGAGAGAGAGGTTTTGCCACCTGCCCACCCTCCCCACCTGAAATGCCAGGCAGAGCTCTGTGCAAAGTCGCCCTCTGCCTGCCTCCATGCCTTTTCATCGGCAGGTGTGGACCAGATGTTCCATGGCAGTGCTGTTTAGCATCCACGCTGGCAGCCCATCCCAGTGAAGTGGAATCGCACCTGGCCCAATAGCCAGGCAGCGGCTGCCAGCGTTGAGGCTCCAGCCGGCTCCTGGCCCTGGGCTCATAGGCCTGCAGTGCCCCGTTCTTCCCTCTACCAGGCCTGGGTCTGGGCAGGTGCGGTTGTGGCCACCCAGAGCAGGCATTGAGCATTGCCAGTCGCTGCACGGGCCCCGCCGTGTCCCAGCGCTCTGATCTACAGCGAATTCTCAGTCTAGAAGGGCCATAGATCATAATGCCCTAAAACGAAGAAGTCTACCTCCCCCCACCCTGATATAAAATACTGAATTTAGTTGGCTGTGCTTGAAAAGACCTATTTATGCTTCTGGCTGAGCTCAGTGTGGCACCTCAGCTTCCTTCACTGCTGTCTCCACCTTCCTTTTCTTCTTCTGCAGTTGAAAGCTGGGGGACCAGAGGCATTTCCCAGGCAGAGCTCCGGGCGGCTATGCATGTGGGCAAGCTGGAAGCCAGGATGCTGTGCCGCCTCTTGGAGAGGTACAAAGCGATCAAGGTAGGGCTCGCCGGGCTCCTCTAGTCCTTCGTCCCCCTCCGTGGCCCCACTACAAATTCTTGCCAAGATGGTGGGAGGGATTCTCTGGCTCCCTCGACCCTCCCCCCAAGGACAGTGCAGGAGCAAACGGCCGGCTACCTCCTGGGCACGTTGAGAACGAGGACGGGCTGACTGTCTTGATGTGCTCGCAGGGATTCATGGAAGACGAAGGCAGACAGCGGACAACCAAATACATCACATGCACCTACGCAGAGGAGAGTGACCTGAGCCGGCAGTTTGAGCGGGAGAAGGCCCGGAGCGAGCAGCTGGCCATGGCCGGTGTGGCTGCAGCGCAGGACGACTCCTTGCCTGGGGAAGAACTGTCTCCAGCGGAGGAGGAAGAGGAAGAGGAGGAGGAAGAGGAGGAGGAGGAAACGGTGGCGGGGCTGCTGTCCGAATCGGAGAATGAGGAAGAGGAGAAAAAAGGGGCGAGGAAGGCCAGCGCTGGGGCACCGCTGGAGCTCAGCTTGGGCCCGTGCCAGTCGACGCCAGTGAAAGGTGCGGCTTTGGCGGGTTGGGGGCTGCTGGGCCAGGAAGTTGAAGCCGGAAGCATCTCATGCGGCGCCTTCATGTTCCAAGCGTTGCACAAGCATCGGCTTCGCCTCACAGGGAAACCTGAGCCTTGTTTGGCCTCTGCATCCTTCCCCCCTCCTCTGCTGGGCTTGGCCACCTGCTGCCGTCGTGGGGAACCCCACGGGCTGGTCAGCCGTGTCCCAGGAGCCCTCTGCGTCTGCCCCTGCAGCCCACGTCTTCCCCCTTGTTAAGGTTAGGCTGGGCTACCTGGCCGGCTTTAATCTCCGAGGACCACAAAGCCTCGGCGGGGAACCGGTTTTGTGGCCTTGTGGGAAATGCCTGACTGTGGAGCAGGGTCTTCAATTGGAAGACCTCATGAGAGGACCGTGGAGGCCCCTGCTGAGCGCTCAGCTCTTCCCCTGGAGTGTTTATTATCTCGTGTCTCAGAGGTTGCATGGGTGGAGTCAGATATTGTTGGTTTTTGCCACTTGTGCGTAATCAGGTGACACCAGGTGGCCCTGGAATGCCAGAGCCGTGGCCCGCTGGTGACGTGGGCAGGTGTCGAATCCCTCAACTGTGCTGCAGCCGTTCTTGCAGGGGTCGCTCCGTGGTGCGGCTCAACTAGGTTTGTGTCTCTTCTTGAACTAGCCAGGAAATTATCGTCTCGAAGGACTGTGGGGAGGAAGCTGTCTCCTTTGCGCCCTCCTGAGGACCCAGAAGAGCCTCCTGGTTGCTTGGCGGTGGGGGACGATGCCGCTTCGGGTCTGCTGAAGCAGGAGGCCGGCCTCTCAAGCTGCGCCCATTTTAAAGACGACTCTGGCGATATGGCTCTGGTGGAGGAGGTCAGGCTCGACACACCCAAAGTAAGAGCCTGCAGCGGTTGGGGCACACGGCTCAGCACAGCCGGGGCCTTTCCAGGTTTGGGGGCGGAGAGGCGCCTCCCACAGGCCCTGCACTGGCACAGTGGCGGCCAATGCCGTTGGAGGGAGTAGCCTGGCTCACGCGGCCTCCCTTGCAGACGGAGCTGTGGGTGGCCTGGATAGGCCGCTCGGCGTCACTGTTGGTTGGCTCCCCTCTTGAAAGGGTGGTAGAGCCAGGGAGCAGGAGGGGGGCTTGGGGGGTGGGGGGCTCCCAGGCTGGCCCCGGAGATGCAACTGTCTGTCCTCCCTCCTGGCCAAGGGGTGTCTCTGTGCGCTGAAGCAGCGGCTTGGCACGCAAAGGGCTTGGTGCCCAGCAGCACCACCAGGCATGGCTGGGGAAGACTCCTGCAGCCCTGGAGAGCTGTTGCTGCCAGCCAGTGCTGAGCCGGGGGGACACACAGCCTGACCCCGGCATAAGGCGGCTTCCAGTGCCCCTTCCGCTACGCTCGCTGCTCATGGTCTGAGCTGCCTGCCCCTGGAGACCGGGCAGATCTTGGCTGTTCCACTGGGCAAGCTCAGCTGCTCCCTCTCCCAGCATGGAGAGGGAGCAGCTGAGTCTAGCAGAAGCCTCCCGGGCCACCGTGGTGGGCTCCCTCGCATACTGGGCCTGAGCCACCACTGCCAGGCCAGCTGCCCTCTTCAGGCCCCGGGAGCACCCTTCCCAAGGGTGTGTGTGTGTGTGTGTTCATTTCTCACCTCCTGGAGAGTTGGAAGCAGCACGCGCACTGGCCTTAGGCGGAATAGTACGGCTGGAAAACAAAGAGGGAGCGCTGGCTCTTGCTCACGCTTGGTCTGCTGGCCGTTTTCATCTGCTGTTTTAACCTTCCTCCGTCGGGGCTTGCTGCTCGTGGTTTTCTTTCCCGCGAGTGTGGAGGGGAGCGTCTGTTCCAGCACCTTTTTAACGGAGCTCTAATAAGCCGTTTTCTCTCCTGACGGCAGAAAGGCTGTGATGAGAAGAAGAGAGAGAAGCGCTCGTCGGCGGTGGAGCGATCGCATGAGACCTACCGCCTGCTGAAGCGCCGGAATCTCATCATCGAAGCTGTCCGAAGCCTGCGCCTCATTGAAAGCTTGTTTGCGTAAGCGCTGGGGGGGATGTCGGAAGAGCCTCGCCAGGCAGCCTCAGGGAGTGCTGGGGGGGATGTCGGAAGAGCCTCGCCAGGCAGCCTCAGGGAGTGCAGGGGGGGATGTCGGAAGAGCCTCGCCAGGCAGCCTCAGGGAGTGCAGGGGGGGATGTCGGAAGAGCCTCGCCAGGCAGCCTCAGGGAGTGCTGCGGGGGCGGGGGATGATGGGAGCCGCTTGCTTGCCTCTTCCTCCCAGCCATCGTGGCCCGAATGTGTCGGTGGGATAATCCGCTGCCTTTGGCCGGGGCCCGAACTGGCCCTTGGCACAAGGGGCTGCTGGAGCTCAGGTCTGGCTCTGCCTAGGCAGCCCCTCCCCCTCCTTTTGAGGGAAGCAGCTGCCGCAGCTGAACTGCCCACGGCCAACCAGCCAGGCGTCTGTGGTTGGAGCCCGAGGCAGGTTCCGTGGACGGGGCGCCCCGAAGCTTCGGGGCGTTGGCTCCTGCCTCACGTTCCCTGTTGCTGAGGCCGGTTTCCCTGAGCCTCTGCTCGTAACATCGCTGTGAGCGCCTGACAGTCCAGGCCTTCCTTCGCCGGCTCCTCCTCAGTGCCACGAGCAGCTGCCACGTTTGTGCTTAGTGGCCCTAGATGGGCTCGCTTTTCCTCCCTCCTTCCCTTTGGGTTGCATCCACTGTTCTGGGTTGAGCGGTCCTCTTTCTGCTGCTGCTGCTGCTGCGAGGAGTGGCCTCGTTGTCACACGCCCACCCCCCCCCACCCCGTTCCAGGCTTCAGAAAATGATCATGGACCAGGAGAAGCAGGAAGGGGTCTCCACCAAGTGCTGCAAGAAGTCCATCGTCCGCTTAGTGCAGAAGCTCTCCCAGGAAGGGCTCCTGCGCCTCTACCGCACCACCGTGATCCAGGATGGTGTCAGCAGAAAGGTACCTGCAGCGGGAGCCGGCAGGGGCCACAGCAGACGCCGTGGCGGCAGCGTGGGGCTGTGGGGGGGCTTTTCCTCATGCTTCCCTTGAGCCAGCCTCTCCCGCGTCGGGCAGGTTGAGTTTGTCGTCGACCCCTCGGTGAATCCTGGTGACCCGCTGGTGAAAAGCGCCATTGAGCAAGTGCGCTTCCGAATCTCCAACTCAAGTACCGTGAACAGGTCGGTGGAGGGGAGACAGGCGGGGAGGATGGGCTGGTTCTGCGGAGCTGCGTGGAACGGGCTGGCGGGGGCTGGCTCCCGAGGGAGGGAGGGGGTTCAGAAGTGGGCAGAGCGCTCTGCCTTTGGCTGCAGGCCAGCTAAGTGAGCCCAGCGCTCCCCCCCGGCCCACAGCCGTGGCTTTTCCTCCAGGGGAGGTGCCCTTCTCCTGCCCACTGCCCTGACTTCTCCCCACCCCTCCAACTCCCTCCACTTGGGGGTTTCCAAGACTTCACTCCACCCTCCCAGACCCGTCTGAATGGGGTGGGGGAGGGCCAGGCAGGAGGTGAACGTGAAAGTTCAGCGAAAGGGGTGGGGTGGGGGAGTTCCTCAGAGCCACGTGCCCGGGGCTGCTTTCCAGATTCCTCAAACTAGAATTTAACTCCTCTTGTTCTTCCTAACGGCAGGATCAAGATCCCGCAGACCCCGACCGCCCAGGACCCTCTGGACGAAGGAAGCCAGGAGCCAGGAGTCGGGGCTCCCTTGAGGGAGATGGAAGCCTGCTCCTCTCCTGGCAAAATGGAGGCGGCCAGCGGCAAGGTGCACATCGCGAAGTTCAGCTACCACCCCGTTACCGGTAACGAAGCCCTCCTGCTCCCTTCCCTTCCCTTCCTCCTGAACAGGGCTGCGGCCGGCACCTGGAGCCGCAGCCGGCGGTGTCCCGCGTGTGTCTGTTTTCCAAACATGCCCCCCCCCCCCGCCTCTCTTCAGTGCCAGGCCTTGGCCGCTCGCTGGGCTTCCTGCCCAAGATGCCTCGCTTAAGGACTGCCCACCTTTTCCTCTGGTACTTGATTTACGGGCATCCTCTGAAAACGCTGCTGAGGAGAAGGAGCTGCAGCCACGAGCCCCCAGGGCCCCCGCGAGACCTCGATGCCAGCGGTGCTGGTGCAGCAGGAGACAAGGATCCCGCCCAGGAAGGGGAGGCAGAGCGCGAAGATCCGGCAGGTGAGGATGTGGTAGATGGCAGGGAGCAAGGCGGAGAAGCGCGCAAGCCGCTGAGAAGCCTACAGACACCGCCTGCCTGTGAGTTCCTTACCGCTGAGCTCGGCCCGGGCTGACGGAGCAGGGGCCTGGACACGGGCGTTGCTCTTCCGCCGAGCGGAACGGGGATGGTGGAGCCGGCCTGAGCTGCGTCCTTTGAGCAGAGGAAGGATGCAGGAGAGGACCCCACCCCCCACCCCCCGGGGAGCTCCTTCTTGCCTCTTTCCCCAGGGCTTCCTCCATCACGTCCTTCCCTTTCCGGCTCTTTTGGGCTAGCGATATCGAATAGTGGGCCTCCATCCCAACATTCCCGCGTCTCTCCAACAGGCACCTGGAATAAACAAAAAGCTCCCTTTTCTGCATCCGTGGTGTCCAACCCCGGCCATTCCTGGAAACGAACCTCTCTTGAGAGAAGCTGGGCACAGCTGCCCCACATCTTCTCTGGGGCCTCTTGTGAGGCTGCAAACAAGGTGGTCTCTTCCCTTGCAGTGTACGTGGACGATGCCTCGTGGATGCGCCACATCCCGCCCCTCCCCGTCCACAGGGAGTTTGGCCACGGCTGGGCTCTCGTCAGCGACATCCTTCTCTGCTTGCCGCTCTCCATCTTCGTCCAGATTGTGCAAGTCAGCTACAAGGTGCCCCCGGAGGAAGGGACCGGGGGGGGGGGGAGGGAGGGAGGGAGGCTCCGTTCAGAGGCTTCTCTCGGGCGCCGCACAGCGGAAGCACCCCGATGCTCAGCTCGGTTGAGCATGGCGGCACACTGGCAGCCAGCATTTGGAGCAGGGGAGGGGCGGGAGGAGAGGAGGGCGGCTGCATTCCTTGGTGGTGCCTGCCTGCCTGCCTGCCTGCAAGCCTGCCTGCCTGCCTACCTGCCTGCCTGCCTGCCAGCGGCCCACTGAAAGGCGCTGCTAGCCGAGGTGTTGCCTGGCCACTCGCTGGCGGCACAGCACGGCTCTTCAGGCGCTTGGTGGCCTGTTTTCCTCTGCTGCACATGGTGGCAACGAGGTCGCAGTTCATCAGTATCTGAATGAATGATATTAGGGCTTTTATTGGCATGATTTTAAAGTCTGTCAGTCTCGCGTTGCGTTGAAATTTAACTCCGTATGAAATCACTCTTAGGTAGATAACCTGGAAGATTATTTAAATGACCCCCTGAAGAAACACACGCTGATCAGATACCTTCCAAGATCGATTCGACAGAAACTCCTTTACAAGAGGTGAGCACCTTTTCAATAACCACGTTTAGGAGAAGGTGATTCCAGAATAATGAACAATACTGAAACGCCAAACAGCACAGATCAGTTAAGCTGGACTCCAAATTTAGGCAAGACTAGGAGCATGTGACTAATTTCCTAAGCAGCTGTAGGAAACGATGGGAGAATGGCTTTGGCCTAACCCCAAACAGTCTCACTTTATTTAGTTTGTTTGTACTCTGCCCTTTCTGCCGAAAAATGGCGCTCAAGGCAGCCAAAGACTGCATGGGAAATTACTACTAAAAGGAGATACCGTAAGATGAGGGTGCAGATAGCGGAGAAGGGTCTCTCGGAGGGCATGACCAGCGTCAAGGCTCAAGTATCCAGTGGAATTTTACAGGGGGGAGATCTTCCGTGGGCATTTTGGGCTTCATACACCTTGCATGAGGCTGAACTAAACTTTTCAAACTTGCAAAGCCAGGTATGGGGGGGGGGGGGAGGTTCTTTTGTAAACTTGAGGGGACATGCCCAGTGTAGTGTAGTGGCTAAAGTGTTGGACTGGGAGTCGGGAGATCCGGGTTCTAGTCCTCACTTAACCATGGAAACCCACTGGGTGACTTTGGGCCAATCACAGACTCTCAGCCCAACCTACCTCACAGGGTTGTAGTTGTGAGGATAAAGTGGAGGGGAGGAGGGTTATGTATGCCGCCTTGAGTTCCTTGGAGGAAAAAGGCAGGACAGCAATGCAGCAATAAATAAATAAAATACTGGGAACAAATTATTTCTGCAGATTGGAGAGTTGTACAGACAACAAAATGAAACGCAGTGTGGTTGAGTTTGGGGCCCCATGACCACCACGCCAAGTCCGTAATACAAATTGCCCTTCAGTGGGGCCTGTGGATTAGACAGCCGTGGATCGGAGCCAAAGGCCTTACATAGAGGAGGGAGGGAGGGGGGGGAAGCACAGTTACTCTGTCAGCTTCTCTTGAGCCGGAGCGTCTTTCTCTGACTCACGCCATGCCTGAGGAAGGTCTGATAACGTGAGAGTCGTCCAAAGCAGCTCCCACGTGTGTTCGTGTTCCAAGTCCTACAGCCCAGTTTAGCGTGGCTGAGTTGTGGCAGGGTTAGGGTGACAGTTACTCTCCTGGGCAGTTGAAGCTGTTTGGGCTGTGGGACCGGCCACGAAATGATGCACGTCTCCTTTGGGGCAGGGCGAGACCCTGCATTGGCCACCCAGGCTTAGAAACAGGCGGTGGATGTTTTTGCTAAAACTGCCCGCTATGGCTGTCTGAAGCTCATTGATCTAGAATCGCTTAATTAATACCGAGTCCTTCTTAATATGACACCCTCAGGAGGTACATCTTTTCCGTAGTGGAAAGCCTGCAGCGGCTGTGTTACATGGGGCTGGTACAGTTTGGCCCCACCGAAAAATTTCAAGAAAAAGATCAGGTAACTTCTTATTACTTCCACACCCTTTTCCTGTAACTGAACGAGAGAGCGGCTTACGTGCAGTAAAAACGCAGCGCGCAAGAACAGCGTGAGGGACGCCTCTGACAGAGGGGTTTCTGCCCCTCCGGGTGGCGTCCTTGTGAGGTCCGAGTCTCCCTGGGAACGGCCCCTGAGCTGAGCTTCGCAGGTCTCTTGCAGGTGTTTGTCTTCTTGAAGAGAAACGCTGTGATTGTGGACACCACCGTCTGCGAGCCCCACTACAACCTGGCTCAGAGCAGCCGCCCGTTCGACAGGCGCTTGTACGTTCTGAACACACTGAGAGACGTGGAGAATTTCTGGTTTGACTTACAGTGCGTCTGCCTCAACACGCCACTAGGTACGACGACGTGGGCAGGCGACCGCTCACCTTCAGACGTGACCGGCTGGGCTTCAGGCTCAGTCTTCTCATAGAATCATAGAATAGCAGAGTTGGAAGGGGCCTACGAGGCCATCGAGTCCAACCCCCTGCTCAATGCAGGAATCCACCCTAAAGCATCCCTGACAGATGGTTGTCTGGCTGCCTCTTGAAGGCCTCTAGTGTGGGAGAGCCCACCACCTCCCTAGGTAACTGGTTCCATTGTCGTACTGCTCTAACAGGAGGTTTTTCCTGAAGTCCAGCCAGAATCTGGCTTCCTTTAACTTGAGCCCGTTATTCCGTGTCCTGCACTCTGGGAGGATCGAGAAGAGATCCTGGCCCTCCTCTGGCAGCTTTTGCCCCCCTGCCCCTCCTTCCTCCTCCCCCCTTTTTGCTGTCGGCTCCTGACTTTGGGCCGTCTGTTCTTTGCATTCTGTGACAGCGTTGCTGCTGACTGCTGGCTGCTGACTGCTTCCCCCTTGTTCTTTCAGGAATTGTCCGCCACCCTCGTGCCAGGAGGACTGGGACCCAAACCGATGAAGCTGGTTCCAGCCTGGACACCGTGCTGGAACAAGAGTCGGCAGCCCACAGGCACAACCTGGAGCGCAAGTGCGCCATGCTGGAGTACACCACGTAGGTCTGCTGTCCTGCTTGGTGCCCGGGGCAGGTGGCTTCTTGAGTGCGACTTGTGTTGTTGCGAAGGCGGGGGGCTCCCTTTGGAGGTCGCCCCCCCCCCAGTAGCAAGGGGTCTCCTCCCATCCACCAGCAGAGCCAAGACTTGTCAAAGATTCAGGCCTCCCCTTGTCTGGGTGTGGGGGGTGCGTGTGTGTGGGGGTGCGTGTGTGTGTGGAGAAGACAAGCAGGTGACAAGAGCAGTCACCACATCTTTTGTCCTGCCCTAGAGGCTGGCTGGAGTTTTGTAGCTGACCGGAGTCTGATGTTGACCCCTTAGTCAGGGAGACACGCAGCTCAGCCCGTCCTTGAATGGGGCCTGGCTGTCCCGGTGGGCTCGCAGCCAGGACCGTTCTCTTGACAGATGCTTTTCCCCCTTCCAGAGGCCGCCGAGAAGTGGAGGATGAGGGTTCGATTCCTGGGGATGGGATGGGTGCAGGTGGCTTGGACTCCAGCTTTTACGCCCATTTGAAACGCAACTGGATTTGGACGAGCTACATGATTAACAAGACACGGAAGGTGAGTCCCCCCGCCCGTCCGCCCGGCGTTCCGGAGCGCTCCTTCTCCCCCACACCTACCCTTCTTTTTAACAATACGGATCATGAAGTAAACAATGAGCACCTTTGAGCTGCTTGCATTCTCACGGGCTGCAAAACTATTTACCTGTTTCTAAGTAAACGTGGAAGGCAACAGATTTTGGCCGCTCCGTGTAACTTTTGGACGTGCCTCTTCCTGTGCCACTGAAGCTTGGCTTCTCCTGGCTCTCCAAGGCTTTGGCTGCCTCCGGCCAAAGGGAAGTTCTGCGTGCCGCTGCGTGACTCTCCCCTAGTTCCAGAGTAGACCACTTGTGCCCGCTTCATCCATGGCCACAGCCACGCGTCCGTTGGCCTTTCCCGCATGGAGATGAATCTCCTGGATAGGAACAGGTGCTGCTGTGCGGAGGAGCTGGCCCTGGCCTCGTGGGGAGGGCCCTTGGCTGCCTCTACACCATGCCAGCTGTGGCTCCTCCTCAGCTGGGCTCCTCCTGATGCGCCCCACCCCCAGCCCTCCGCTTGCTCCCAGGACTCTCCTGCCTCCAGTCAGGAACAGTCCCTCGTTGAAGGCCGAGCGCCGGTGTGAAGCTCGGCCTTCTCGGCTGGCCGGCACGTTGGGCCAGGCCCTCCTTCGCAGCCAGCATTGTTATCCCCAGCGGGCACAGGCTTGGCTCTGCTGATGCCTTTTATGCTCTGTTGCCAGGAGAATGCGGTCTCCGAAGCGGGGCACATGGTGAGACTCCAGACCTTCCTGACGAAGCGCTCCCTGCCACTTGGCACAAGAGGTAAAGGGGCACACGTACCAAGGAGGCGAGCGCCTGTTTGGTCCCCTGGCACCGTGTCGAAGGGCCGTGATCCTCCCCTCCCTGGGGCGTTGAGCACGGAGACCTCTGTGCCCCCCGGGGCTGCTGGCGGCCTTTGGGTTGGTCTGCCGGGTGCTCCCTAGTAATCTCCGTGTTCACCGCGGTGGCTCTCAGGTGGCAGCGGCACGATTTGGGGCGATGCCCTGGTGGGCGCCGAACCTTTTGTACAGAAAGAAGACTCTGAGGTCGAGAAGGAAACGGCACTGAACAGAAGCAAGCGGGTGAAGGGTGGGAAGAACCAGAAGAGAAGGCGCCTCAAGAAGGACGCGGTGAAGAAGGCCAAGAAAAGGAGGAGGAAGAGAGGTAACGGACCGCTCGGGTCGCTGGGCAGGGCTCTTCGTCCGCCTGAGAGGAGGGCTTTTAGAACCTACGATCTGGCTTGGATCTTGAAGTCTGGATCCTCCTCTTGCTTCGAGACTCTCAGCACGGCTCACGTTTGCCTGCCTTTCGGCCTGCTTGGGCCCTTTAGGCAAATTGCCAGGCGCCAGGTGGCCCCCACGGCTCCCTGCGATCAGGTTGCCCACACTTGTGGGACTCTGATGCCCGTCCTGCCCTGGAGCCTCTTGCCCGGTCCAGGGCCCCGAGTGGCTTGCAGGCTGAGCATGGCTGCTTCTCTCTCCCTGCTTGCTCTTAAGACGGAGACGCCGGGGAGAAGAGCAAGAGGCCGCGCTACCATGACAAAGCCGATCAGAGCGCTCTGCAGAGGATGACCCGGCTGCGCGTCACCTGGACCGTGCAGGAGGACAGCCTGCTGATGCTGTGCCGGATCGCGAGCAACGTCCTCAATGCCAAGGTGAGGGGCGGCCTTGGCAGGGGCCGCAGGGGGGCCCTGCAGGGCAGGGCATCTTCTGGGGAAGCCCTTCTCACAGTCCCACCACCGTCACAGGCACGCCTGGTGGGGACGTGGGAGAGGAGGGCCTTCTCGGTGGCTGCTCCGGTGCTCTGGAACTCTCTTCCCGGGGAAGCTAGGCTGCCTCCCTCCTTGATGGGCTTTTGGAAGCAGGCAAAGACTTTTTTGTTCCAGTAGGCCTTTGGCGAATAATCTGGGCCTCTGTCTATGCCAAGGACTTTTTAAATTGTCGTGTAATTTAAAGGCTTAATGTTTTAATATTGCAATATAGTTTAACTTCTGTATATTTCTTTTCATAGGTTTTAAAATGTGTATGTTTTAAATTTTGTAAGGCCGCCTTGAGGCCCAGTATTGGGCAAAAGGCAGGATAATGATGATGATGATGATGATGATGATGATGATGATGATGATGATGATGATGTCCTGTGCCTGAGACACCCTGTTGGGTGGGAATGTGGGGCTCGTGCCGAGGGGGGTGCTGCTGTGCGATGGAGCGGAGCACCCCACCCCGGAGGCTGAGCAGGAACGGATGGTCTTTTGCCCCGCCACAGGTGAAGGGGCCATTTGTCCCATGGCAGGTGGTCCGAGACATCATGCACGCCAGCTTTGAAGAATCCTTGGACAAGACCTCCCATTCTGTCGGGCGGCGAGCGCGCTATATTGTCAAGAACCCACAGACCTACCTCAATTACAAGTGAGCCGCTCTCTTTCTGGACCTAGAGGTAGCTTCTGCTTGAACCAGCGTGTCCAGGGGGTGGGAGGCATATTCCCCCCCCTCTCCCCCCCACCCTCTTCATGTCATTCAGGCTTTCCTACCTGGGGATCCTCTTCTGTGGCTGAGCAGTCAGGGCTGCCCTCAGAGTTGTCTGAAAGTGCTTGACCTGGACGGCGTTGCCCCATGTTTCCCCATCTCCAGAGAACGCTGCTGGCCTGCCATCCCACCCTCCTGCAGGGGGCTCCGTTGGGAGAAGCGGCAGTGCAGGAGGGCTGATGCCCAATGAAGGCACCAGGATGCCACCCCACCCCCACCACCGCTGCCTTGTCAGCACCCCCTTTTCACGCAGCTGGCAAGGCCCTGGCTCCGGAAGGGGGCACCGGGGAGGGGAGGGGAGGTTCTCTGCTGTGGCAAATGCTCTCGCGAAGGAACCTCCGCCAAGGCTGAGCAAAGGCATGTCTGCTACAGGGTTTGCCTCGCTGAAGTCTACCAAGACAGAACTCTTATTGATGACTTCATGAGCAGGAAGAACGACTACCAGGACCCCAAGGTGAGCCGTTTCCTGGCGGAGCAGGGGAAGGCGTGGGGCTGTGGCTGCAGAGGCGCTCGAGCCGGAGCTCGTCCTTCGGGCCCCACTTGAAGGAGCCCGGCCGGCCGGCCTTGAGCAAGGCCCAGGGGCAGAAGCTTCTGGTGGTGCTCAGAGGGACGTTACTGGGGGTGGGGCAGGAGTCTGCACCCAATTCCATCTCGCTCAGGCCCAAACCAGAGTTGTCTGGGTGCCGGTGCGGCAGGCTCCTCTCCTCCTGCAAGGGCAGGGTGGGCCCCTGAACCCAAGGGGCATCGTGCGCTCCAAGGTGGTGGGAGGCAGCAGGCCTCCTGCCTCCCCTCCGGACCGCAATGCCGGGCCTCCTCTCCGGTCCCTGCATGCTCTCAGGGGAGCCCCAGAGGCCTAGGCTCATGCGCGTGCTCCGTTCAGTCGATGACTGAAACCCTGCAGTCAGGCGAAGTTCCCCTCGCGCCGCGTGCCTCTGTTCTCGTCCTCGGGAGAGGCGTTGTGGGAAGCTGCAGGCACCCCTGGCCGGGTCCAAGAACTCCATCCCGTTCAGGAATTGACCTCCTGCTTTTGTGTTGCCAAAAGGTTTGTTCGGAAGAGTTCAAGGAATTCGTGGAGAGGCTTAAGGAGAAGTTCAGCTCCACACTGGGGAACCCCAGGCCCGCCATTCCAGACACACTGGAGGAGCTTTTCTGCAGGTAACTCCCACGCCTGGCAAGGCGGTGGCTAGATCCAGCCATGCCACGGCTCTGCACGGCGGGCGGGTGGGTGGCTACCAGCAGGGAAGCCGGAGCTGGGGCAGCAGGCCGGGGGGACGCAGAACGCAGTCCCATCTTATCCTGAGCCGCAGAACCTTGGTGCATCTGGCTTGATCTCGTCTCTGCTGGCAGGCGCCGGGGGTCTCCAGGGTCTCAGGTCTTCTCCCAGCTCTACCTGGAGATGCTGCCGGGCATCGGAGCCTGGGACCTTCCTCTCCAGGCAGAGCGGGTCCTTGGCCCCCGAGGTCCAGCTCCTCCCAATGAAGGACAGGGTCGCTGAATCTGGGGCATGTGGTCAGTCCAGGTGAGATTTCTTAGCGGCCCCTTCCTTGTCCTTCTCCAGGTTCCGAGTTCTGGCCATTGGAGACGAAACCAGCCAAGCCAAGAAGGAGGATGTGCTCAGCAGGTGAGGCAAAGATGGCCCCACGGGGAGGCTCCGTGCCCCCTCCATCAGCAGGAAATGCCCCGAAACATGAACATCTGAAGTGCCCCAAGGGCATCTGGGCTTGTAAACCTCCTGGGCTTTGTTGCTCTGCGCCAACTTGCCTTTCGAAACCAGTGCCGGGCTTTCCTCTGAGAGCAGGCGTCAGCCTTCGAAGGTCCCTTTTGAGTCTTGGGGGGGGGGCAGTCTTGGAGCCCCTGGTATCCTGCCCTTCAGCCACAGCAGTGGGGGGCGGGGAGGGACTCTGACGCTCTTGAAGGGGAAAGCAAGTGGCTGCACGTGTCGTGAGGCTGGGCTGCCCTCTCTCCCTGCCCACTCCTTCTCCTCCTCCTCCCAGTATCTCCGACATCCACGTCCTGGTGCTGCAGAACCTGATCCAGAGCACGTTGGCCCTCTCTGACAACCAGATGAAGTCCTGCCAGTCATTCCAGGTAGGAGGAATCAGGACTCGCCGGTCAGCTGGCGTGCGCCACCCTTCCTGTCCCGGGGACGCCTGGGGCAGCTTACGGCCGTGGCTGAGAGGCTCGTCTGCCGACCCAGCAGCCCCTGGCCCAGAAGCCGCCATCTCTGCCCCGAGTTCCCTGGGAGTCCCCTGGCCAGCCGTGCCCCACCCCCTCCTGTGACTCTGCGGAGAACACGGAGCTGCGTTCTATGGTTGTGAAGCGCATGAAAAAGCGCATGAAACGCTCTTTGGCTGCCAACAGTGAAAGGATGATAGAATTTGGGGGCGGAGGAGGAGGAGGCGTTGGAAAAATCAGAGTGTAACTATGAGCCAGTGGGAAATACCAGTGAGGCTTCCTTGAAAATTACTCAAAAGCATTGTTGGCGTCCCATTTCCACACACCCCCCCGCGACCCCCAAAGGCACGCGCCTCGCAGGAGAACCGGGCGCAGGATGCAGGGCTGCCGCCCGGCGTCGCTACGCAGGTGCCTGAGCGCCCTGGCCGGGTGGGGCCCGGCCTTTCTGCCTGCAGACCTTCCGCCTCTATCGGGAGTATCAGGACGACATCCTGGTCCAGGCTTTCTTGGACTGCCAGAAGAGGAGCCTGGTGAACCGCCGGCGGGGCAACCACAGCCTGGGCCCGAAGAAGAGCCGCGCGCTGCCCTTCGTGCCGATGTCGTACCAGCTCTCCCAGAGCTACTACCGGTCAGTGCTGGCGCAGGGCTCCCTCCGCCCACAGCCTGCCGGGGCCAAAGGCAGGGTGAGGGCAGGCGGCAGGCTGGGCGGCGATGGCGCCGGAGCTGCGCGGATCCTGTGCTGACTTGCCAGAAGTCCTGAACGCAGCTTTGCTTGGGCACAGTGGCAGAAACTGGGCAGCCGCGTGGCCGCCTGGAGCTGGTGGGCGACAGGTGCTCCCCTCAGCTCTTCCCCCCGGCCTTGGCAGGATGGAGCAGGCAGGCAAGGAGTTAATGCCCAGCCAGGGGGCACGGGGCGAGGCTTGGCATCCAGGCCATCACCACCACCCCTCTCTCTCTCTCTCCCCCCCCCCTAGGGTATTCACCTGGCGCTTTCCCAGCACGCTTTGCAGTGAGTCCTATCAGTTCCTCTTGAAGCTGAAGGACGCTGGGAAGCAGGACCTCGGCTCTAGCTTCGCTTTCAAGGACCAAGACGACTCCGTGGCCTCTGACCGGGTGACCTTCCCGTTGGACGGGCCCGGGGGCTACTGCTCCGCTCTCCTCGCCCTCTTCTCCCTCGGCCTGGTTTCGGTGGACGTGACCATCCCAGAGCAGATCGTGGTGGTGGACAGCACCCTGGTGGAGAACGAAGTCATCAAGAGGTGCGGCGGCCCCAGCGCAAGGCCGTTTTAAACACGTGCTTTTGAAAACGCATCATCTAAAAATGTGGTCATCGAAACACCAACCAGAATGGGGAGGATGGAAATTGGGAAGGAGGGGAGGGTTTCTCTCCCCCTCCCCTCACTCCCGTAAAGGCTTTTGTCTCCAGCCAAGACTGATCTTTTAAAAATTTGACAGCCTTTGCATGCTGCTTTTCAGGATTGATTTCCAAAAGACTTTGACGCCGCGTGGCTCATGTGCCTGGGTGGCTGGCTGGGCTTCTTGGCCGCCATCCAAGGCGGGTCTGCCTGCCTGCCTGCTTGCTTCAGCCCCTCAGCAGGACAGGTCCTGAAAGGGGTGCCGGTGGGCTCTCTGCTTCTTGCAGCCTGGGGAAAGAGGGGCTGGAGGAGGAAGAGGAGGAGGAGGAGGAGGAGGACTTGGAGGAGAGCACGAGCAGCAAGCGGCAGATCGAGGTGAAGGCGCGCCAGGCCTCGCACACCAACTACCTGCTCATGAGAGGCTACTACGCCCCGGGCATCGTCAGCACACGGAACCTGAGTCCCACGGACAACATTGTGGTCAACTCCTGCCAAGTGAAGGTGAAGCTGCGAGAGAGCCCTGCCCAAGGCGGCCTCCTGGCCCAAGGTAGGTCCACGGCGGTGGGGGTGGGAGCCTTGCCTTGCCTTGCCTTGCCTTGCCATGGGGAGGGGGCCTCTGAGCATCCCTGCTTGCAACTGATCCAGGAAGCAGGGGGACATGACGCAGCTGCTGTCTGTGGCTTCGCGGAGCTCCCTCCAGCCCCCCTCTGAGCCCCCGGGTGTTTGGAGAACGTCCATTTTGCGTTTGCAGATCCGTCGGACCTGGAGAGCATGCCGGTTGGAGCCTCCTGCCTGCCCAGCTTCTTCACCAGGCGCCTGCGTGTCCAGGAAGAAGAGGGCGACAGCGCTCCACTTCTCCTTCAGGCCCTGGAGCGCTGCCACTACAGCCCCGGAGATGTTGCTGCCGCCCTCGAGATCTGCAGCGCCCTCGAGGCCACATCCCATTTTGGGGTGGGCAAGGTGGACCTCGCCAGGCAGCTCCAGCACTACGAAGAGGCCGGCGCAGGGCGCACGCGGCTCTTCCACCAGTACCTGCAGGTCGGTGTAGTGAGCCGGGGGTGGGTGGGGGCAGGGGACACAGACCCACGTCCGTCACTGGCGCTCCAAGGTTTGGGGTCCCCTCAGTGGCCCAGAAGCCGCCTCTGAAGGACGTTTTCCACCCAGCGCCTAGAGCGTGTGCGCTTCCCTTTCCACCCCCGTAGGACCTCCTTGACCTGGAGCAGGTGCTGGAAGTCGGAGGCCACACCGCCCGGCTGGTGGCCAGAAGGTTTGCTGGCCCGTGGCTCCTGCATTCTGTGTGCCTCAAGGAGGACAGCAGCCACAGCCTGGAAGGCAAAGACTCTGTTACCGCAAGAGGCCCGGCTGAGGCGGGGGAGGAAGAGGGGGCGGAGGAGGCGCTGGAGCTCAAAAGATCCGCCTCACCTGCTTCGGCAGAGGAAGAGCCAGCAAGGAAACGGCCGAGGACTGAAGAGGAGGAGGAGGAGGAGGAAGGTCTGGGTGCAAATGCTGCCTCCCAAAGCACGGCGCACGCGTTGGAAGGGGAAGGGGCAGGCCGCCCGACCCCGGATGCCAGTGAGTCAGGGACTCCAGTGAAGGAGCACGGAAGAGCTGCAGCCCAAGGGCCGGGCGCCACAGAAGGCTGCAGCGTGGACACCCTGGGCGAGGAGGGGACCAGACCCTGTGCGGAAGAGGCCGTGGACTGCAGGACTCCTGCCGCGGAGCCCTGCAGGGAGGACTTGCCTTTGCAGGAAGAGCCATCCCACGGTAGGCGTGGGCAGCCCCACGGAGCTGAGCGTTTAAGCTCTACGATTCACACCGTCAGGCAAAAGGGAGCAACTCTCAGAATGGCTGGGAGGGACCTGAAGGGCCTGTAGCCCGCTCCCCTCCGCTCCCCTCCCCTCCCCTCCCCTCCCCTCCCCTCCCCGGCGACGAAGCCCCTGGCCAGCCTGCTTCTTCCGGTGCACTGGCTCCGGGGCTCCTGAGAGCCCTATGCAAAAGGCAGGTCCCCCTGCGCCATCTTGAGCTGGCCTCCTCCTTGCTTTCTTGTCCTGAGAGGCTCCGGGGGTCGCTTGGCCTGGCCGGCTGCAGAGCCTTGGCCTCTGGCTGTTCCCCTCCTGGCACCTGGGATCTGCACCCAGCTTGCGCTGGTCAGGCGACAGAGCTGTTTGGTGACAATGGCAGTGATCAGCCACTCCAGCATTTTGAGGGAATGGGATGGATTCCTGCTGCCTTGCTCTCGAGGCTGACGATGTCTTCTGCTCTTTTCCCTAGGATGTTCCAGGGGGAAAGTATTGCAGGCTGAACAGGGAAGGTGAGTGTGCCGGGCAAACAAGGCACAAAGGGGAATTCTAGTTCCTTGAGCGGAGCTGCCACAACTGCATGTACAGTGGATCATCCCGTCTTCCTTTCTCAGAATTCACCACTTCTCTGGGGAGGCATCCAGGGCAGATTAAGAGTTCTTAAATACTGCAAGAAACAAATGTTACTGGGGAAAAACCCAAAGTCCACTGAGTGTTTTCCCAATGGCTACTGATGGCCTGAGCTTCCTGGGCTGGGCTCCTTATCGGGCTTCAACACACCTACTCGTAGTTGTAGGGGTGGTATTGGTGGTTTCCACACAGCCTTGCGGGGAACCCTGACGCTGTAAAGCCGCTGGGCTACTACTGCTGCAGCAGGGGCTCAAAGTGGAAGGCGGGTGCAGCAGCAGCATTTGGCAAAAGGCTTCCATGGCCAGAGTAGAGCTCACATTAAGAAATGGGGGGGGGGAGCTTCTGTTGTTCGTAGCACGTAACACTGAGCCCCCCTCTCTAAAGCAGGGGTTTCCCATGTCCTCCCTGGTTCTTGTTCCCTGGCAGAGGGGTCAAAGCTGCCTCTGGCTGGATGCAGAGAGGGGAGAGGACTCGGGGGAGGCCTGGCTGGACAGAAGGCGAGAATTGCAGAAGGGGGACAGCAGGACTCCGCCGCCCGTGGCTCACGTACGAGCGTGTCTGTGTGAACAAGGGCTTTGCTAATCCCAGGAGAGGCGTTGCCCAGTTCCACGTGGACCCTCACTGAACAAGCCTCCTTCCTCCAAACAGAGCTGGTGGGAACGTCTGCTTTGTGGGGCGGCCGTGGCGCATCGTGGACGGCAGTCTGAACAAACCGGTCTGCAAAGGCATCATGGAGGGGGTGCTCTGCCACATCATGACCAAGCCTGGCATCGCAGAAGGGGCCCTGCGGCACCACTACACGGGCGTGCTGCAGCCCGTGGCTCTCCTGGAGATCCTGCAGGTGCGCCTGGCCTCCCTCCCAAGGCAGCGCCAGCCTGGCCCTTTGCTGCGCCTGCAGAAGTTCCCTCAAAGCGTGGCGGGTGGGGTGGGGGTTATGCCGCGCTTCGCACCCAGACCACTGGGTGCTGGCAGCACCTCTCCCTGCATGCGCGTGCCTGTGCCATCAATGAACACGCTAAGCGCTCCGCTTTCCCTTGCAGGGCCTTGAATCCTTGGGCTGCATCAGGAAATTCCACTTGAAGGAGCAGAGCCCGGCCTCCCTCTTCTCCAAGCCTGTGCTCGAGGAGGTGGTCGCCAGCCCCAGGCTGAGCTCCGCTCCAAGCGTCTTCTACGAGCCGACCATCGACTGCACCTTGAAAATGGGCAGGGTCTTCCCCTACGAGCTGAACTGGAACAAGTGGGTGCAGGCGGCCCACTTCTGAGCGCTCGTGTACAGTAGTAGAGAATAGTGTGTTGTCCTTTTGTAAAATAAAGTGGGAGGCCTGAAACGCCCTGGCTCCGCGAGGGTGATTTGGTAAAGGCTGCGGAAGCTGTACAGGTTTTCCTGGGAGACCGGCCAGGATGGCTCTGCGGAGTCCATGGAACTGTTTCTGGTGTGTGTCTTTCCCCGCTCGTGTGGAGGAAGCCAGAGCTGCCCCTGGAAAGGGAGAAGCAGCCCAGGGCTGCTGCGGCTGCAGTGAGACGCCTGAATACCTCTCACCCCCACCCCCACCCCCACCCCGGCCATCCACAAAACCCCACATACGAGGCAGCAACAAAAATGAGCTTTTCTTTGAATGAACATCTTTATTTACATATTTGAGGGCTTTGTGGACATTTAGAGGGGGGGGCGAGAGTCCACGTGACCTTCGTGTCCTCCCCTCCCCCAGCCGCTGCTGTTTTGTGATTTCGAAAGGCCCGCACCTCTGGCCTGCTGTGTGAACACCAGCTGGGCTACATCGCAGGGCTGTTGCATTTCAACTCACGCACTCTCCCCACAATCCACAAATGGGCCTACACTGCAGGGTGGGTGTCAGCCGTGGATAGCGGGCTGTGCTCGGCGTGAGACTTCCTTCTCTCCCCCCGCGGGGGGGGGCTCAGTCCCTCCAGCGGTGCCCGCAGCGGGCGCTGCAGCACTTGTAGAAGGTGGTCATGGGCTCGTCGGCAGAGCGCGTCTGCAGCTGCATGAAGTAGGCGCGCGGGTGCTCGCACTTGGGGCACGGCTCTGAGGGAGGGAGGGAAGGAAAGGAGGAGGCGGTCAGCCACAGCCCGAGCCCGAGCCGGCCCAGGCCCCGCCCCCGCCCGACGACGACCACGAGGGAGGGAGGGAGGGAGGAAAGGAGGAGACGGTCAGCCAGAGCCCGAGCCCGAGCAGGCCCCGCCCCCGGCCCCGCCCCCTACCTGCGGTGGAGTCCACGTTCTCCCAGGCTGCGGCCCCGCCCAGCACGTCGTCCACCTCCTTCAGCTTCGGGTAGCGCCGGCTCGTCACCTGGCAACGGCAGCGGGGAGGGGAGGGGTCAGCGAGCCCGGGGAGGGGGCGCGTGACGCCACCCCGCCCACCCCTCCCTCCTCCCACCTACCTTGCGCGTGACGTTGCGCACGTAGGGGCACGTGGTGCAGGCGAAGCGGTGGCAGCGCGCGCCCTCCTCGGCCACCAGCACGTTCCCGCAGGCCGGGCAGAAGAGCAGCATCGCTGCCGCCGCCGCCACCACCAGTCACTCAGCCACTGCGCCCGCCCATTCCGGTTCCGGTTCCGCTCTCTCGCGCCGAGGCCCCGCCCCGCGATGGCGGCTGAGGCGGAGCTGGCGCTGGAGATGGCGGCTGAGGCGGAGGAGCACGAGCAGGAGGAGGCGGAGCAGGAGCAGGAGGCGGCCCACGCGGAGGTGCTGGCGCTGTGGCAGGCCGGGCTGGCGCGCCTCGTCCGGGACCCGCTACTCTGCGACCTCCCGGCCCAGGTAGGCCGCAGGCGCGGGGTGGGCGGGGGCGGGGCGAGGGGCGGGGCCTGCGCGCGCCAAACCCCACCCCCTGACCCCGTGGCTGCCGCAGGTGACCCCCGAGGAGATCGGCTCGCAGGTGGCGCTCGAGTACGGCCAGGCCATGACGGTGCGCGTGCGCAGAGCCGACGCCCCCGAGGACCCCATGCGTAAGTCCCGCCCCACGCCCCCCCACTACGCGAGAGCTCCCCCGAGCATGTGCAGAGAGGCTCCCTGTCACTTTCCCTGGGCCCAACAGGTCGCTCTTCCTGTCTCCTTCCAGGAGCCCGAAGGGAGGGGCGGGGGGATCCACACCCACCCCTCCACCTGGGCTGCAGCTGGACCTCCGGCAGAGCCTCGTTGAGGCCCCAGGACCCACAAGGGGAGAAGCGCCCCGCATGGTGCCAGCCAGGGCCAGGCCTCGAGGAGGAGGACGGGGCCTTTCTGGTGGCTGCCTCCGGCTTCTGCCTCCTGCCCAGCGGAGGAATTCCGACCCTTGCGAATGCCGTCCAGGGAGGGGCCCGGGAGAGTGCGGGGAGGGTGACGGACGCCTCCTCTGCCCCTCAGCTGTGGTGGTGGTGCAGAACGCCAGCGTCTTGGACTTGAAGAAAGCCATCCAGCGCTTTGTGCAGCTGAAGCAGGAGCGGGAAGGGGGCATCCAGCACATCAGCTGGTGAGTGGAGCCGTGGGGAAGGGGGGGGGCTTCCCGAAAAACGGGGCAGCTGTGCCGCTGGGTGGGGGCACGCTCCACTGCCATGGCCTCAGCGCCTACCCTGGCAGCCACCCCTTTGACTGGCCGGTTCTGCCCCGTCTCTGCAGGAGGTACGTGTGGAGGACGTACTGCTTAACCTTCGGTGGAGAGAAGCTGACGGATGACGGGAAGAAGCTGAGAGAGTGAGTCCCAGGAGGCCGGGGTGGGTGGGGTGGGGGCAAGGCAGGGCTCACCGCATTGCCAGTGGGTTTGGAGCGGAGCAGGGCAAGGGCTCGTGGCAGCAGGGAGAGGGCAGCGGCATCAGAGAAGCAGCAGTGGGAGCCCCCCCACCCCCGTGCCAGAGCAAGAGGGAGCAGGGCCCAACGGCCCCGTGACGGCTGTGTCGGGGAGGGGCCCCAGCTCAGAGTGCCCCTGGCTGGCCTGCAGAAGGCCCCAAATCAGGTTGGGAAAGAGGCCCTGGACGGTCCTGGGCTAGATGGACCGAGGGCCTGTCGCAGCCGCGCCCGACGTTTCTAGGAAAACACTGTTGCGCCTTTACTTAGCAGAGGCTAAACCCAGGACCCAGAGGGGAGATAAGGAAGCAGGGAGATCAACACCTGAGCGTAGCACGTGACGAAGCGCTGGGACTCCTGCATGGACCAGGGGGTTGGACTCAATGGCCTTATGGGCCCCTTCCAACTCTACGATTCTATGGTTCCACCGTAAGCTGCAATGGTGGCCACCAATTTAGATGGTTTTAAATAAGGATTAGACAAAGTCATGGCGGCCAAAGGCGGCTGAGATGGGGCATGGTGGCTGCAGGCTGCCTCCAAGATCAACAGCCTCTGAATGCCAGTCGCTGGAGAACACAAGCAGGAAGGTGCCGTGACGCTCGGGTCCGGCTTGTGGGCTGTCTGCTTCCGGCATCCGATTGGCCCCTGTGGGGAACAGGACGCTGGATGAGAGAGGCCTTTGATCTGATCCTGCCCCACAACACAGAGGTCAGTTGGAGGCAGGGCTGCTTTGAAGCTGTGTGCACTTGGCAGGCACGTGACGTGTGTGACGCTATTTTTAGGTACGGCATCCGAAACCGGGATGAAGTGAACTTCATCAAGAGGCTCCGGAAATGACCTGCCAGGCAAGTCCCCAAGTACCCGTCCTCTTTTCTGGGTCTCCCGTCCCGAGTGTCGTGCTTGGCTGCCCCTCGCTGGCTGTCCGCTGTGGACATGGAACAGCTGGGATCCTGGTGCTCTTCTTCAGACTGCGCCATTTGTGGCTGGCCCTGGGCGGTCAGAGGTTCGGTGCCCCTTTTCTGAGGTCACTGGGCAGAGGAAATGCCACGGGACTAGATCAGGCGGGTTAGTGGGGGTTGTGCTTGGTGCAGCGCCAGAAACCATGGGGCTCAGCAGCGGCAGGGAAGAATACACAGGCCTTAGGCTGAAGCGGAGCGTCTCTGGATTCCTTTGGGGCTCTTCTCTTTTATACAATAGCTGGCAGGCTGGAACTCTCCCGTCCGCACTCAGAAGCTCTTCCTGGATTTTAGACGGGGGCTGGGGGTTGTGGCAGGGCCCTCCACGTCCTCAGAGCTTGCGTAAGGTGGCTTTCAAGAGACACTGGCTCTGAGGGCTCCAGAATGAGCAAGAGGCCCGGTGTGTTCTGCAGAGGGTTGCAGCCTGAGCCCGGGGGGAGCCTTTGGCCATGACTGGCACCTGTCTGTCTGTCCTTACAGGTGGCGCCCTGACGGAGCCCAGCCCAGATGTGTTCCTGAATGGGTAGAGGCCGCCTCCTGGAAGCCCTTCCTCCATAGTGGCAGAGGGGGAGCACTGTAGGCCTGTTCTGCACAGCCAGGACCACCGCGATCCTTGCAGAACTGGATGCAGCGGACCCGGGGTGGACATCTGCCTGCCCATCCGCCCTTGAACTGCCCCAGCCCTGCGCTAGCAGAGGCAGCTGTCTCTCTCTCCCTCTGCGATTGGAGATGTGGGTGAACTGAAAGGATTTGGTGGGTGTGGGAGCAACAGGCTGCTGGGTAGCAGGACCTTGGAAGCAGATGCCCGGTGTGCGGCCAGAACACGCCAGGCGGCCTGAGCAACTGGATTCACAATAAAGTGTCGGGGTTGACGAGAGGCTGCTGTGTTGCTCTCCAGAGTGGCAGGTCCTGCTTGGGGTTTCCGGCACGGAACGTGGCAGCTTGAAGGAAACCGTGGCTTCCTCGGGCCAGAGGCTCAGCTCTGGGGCACACAGACACGCATGCCCAAACGCCTCGGCCCTGCGGCCGCTCCCAACACCCACCAGCCCAGCCAAGTACAGCCATTGTCCCCCTCCCTGCTAGGAGCCCAGAGCCGAGCCCCCTCCCACCAGGAGCCAGCTGTAGTCGTTCCTAAGGCTTTGGGAGGCTAGAATTTGTGCTTCCCAGCCCTGCCTGACAGAGGGGTCGGGGCCCTGAGGTCAACAGCAGGCACTCAGAGACGCCCGGGAGCTTTTAGAAATGTAGCTAAAACGCTACGTGTGTCTTTAATCACCACCTGGGCAACAAATAACAAATTCATTGAAAAGGCCATTTTGAAACGAGCATAATAAAAACGTGGCAGCAGAAAAGGTTCCGTAAAATTGAACAAGGCACAGACGGGCCCTGTTCTGTTGGCAGAGACGGCTCTGGCCTCTGAGATAAGGCAGCCTGAGTGCGAGCTTCAGATTCGCTGGAGAACAGGGGTGGGTGGGTGTCCCTCCGAGGGGCGGCTGGGGCTGGCGGTCCCCGGGGCGCCGGGCCTGCTCAGTGGAGCTGGGCGTCCAGGTCGTACTTCTCGCAAAACTTGTCTGTGAAGGGCAGGCAAGTGAGGAACTCGCACCACTCGCAGCGGATCGGGTAGAAGTAGAACAGCAGCACCAGCCCAGAGAGGAGCCCGGCAAAGACCAGCTGGAAGACAATGATCTGGCACCGCTTCCGGTACAGGTCGAGCCGGCCGAAGCTGATGTAGGGCAGGAAGGCGAAGGAGAGGAAGAGGCCGCTGACGAAGCCGCTGATGTGGGCAAAGTTGTCTATCCAGGGCAGGAGGCCGAAGGCGAAGAGGAAGAGCACCACGGCCAGCAGCTTGAAGAAGGCGCGCCAGGGCCGGGCCAGGATCTGCCAGCTCTGGAACAGCTCCACAAAGAGGCAGGCCAGGATGCCAAACTGGGACCCTGCCGGGCCCACCTGCCGAGAAGCACCTGTCAGGCACCTGCCGCAGGAGCACCAGGCCCCGCGCGGCTCCCTTGTCCCTCCACCCACCCACCTCCGCCACACCTTTGAAGCCCCTATCAAAGCGTCCCCCCAGCTGCAGCCGTGGGAGCCAGGACGGAGCCAGCAGGGGCCCAGCGCCACCAAAGGAGGCCCATGGCGGCCATCTGGGCCCTCCTGGCTACTCGCTGGGCTGGCAGCGGCTCGGGCAGGACGCCTCCCTAGCCCTCCCTGGACTTGTCGGGCGTTGCACCCGGCCCTCCTGCAGGCCACGCACAGGCTGGGTCCGCCGTGGCTCTCGGCCTCACAGCCGTGGCTGGCCCTGTGGTGGCTCCAAGCACTGAGGCGGCCCCAGCGGAAACCCCCCATTCCGGCAGGCTGCTTGCAAGACCCACCTCGGCCCGGTAAGGCAGAAAAATGGCGCTGGCCAGGTTGCCCGTGACTCCGCTGAGCAGGTAGATGATGGCGATGCGGTGCCAGCCGGCCAGCTTCTCCAGGTCTCTCAGGATGGTCATCTGGAAGCACACTGAGACCAGGCAGTGCAGGATCCTGCCCGGCAGGAGGGAGGCTGCTGTCACTGGGAGACCCAGCAGCTGCACCCGCTCAGCCGGCCTGGCACCCTATGGCCTGCCCCGCAGACAGGGCCGCAGAGCCCCACAACCCATGACTCTTGGGGGGGGGGGTGGATATTAAACGGAGAGCGCTCCGCCCACCCCCGCCCTCCTCACTGTTCCGCCCCCGGGGGCTGGCCTTACCCTGCATGGAGGAAGAGCGACAGCCAAAGGCGATACACCTGATCTGGGATCTCGGGGTTGAGGAAGGGAAGGAGGCCGCAGACGGCATCCATGCAGTGCACCTGGAGAGACAGAGCGCCGGTCCTCAGCCCCAGCTGAGCCCAGAAAGGAGCCTGTGGAAATGAGCTGGGGTGGGGGGTGGGGGTCAGGTACCTGGGAGCAGAGGGTGGCCTCCTCGTGGAAGTAGCCGTGCATGAAGGTGCAGTATTCCCGCGAAGTGATCTCACACCTGGGAGGAGAGAAGCCAGATAGAAGGGAAGTTAAGGGGGCTGCCAGGGCCAGCCAGGGGAGCGGGCAGTCCAGGAATGGGGGAGCCAGGCTGGATGACGGCATGCAACGGGGGCTGCCTCGCCCACACTGACCATGGCTCGGAACTCCACCACGAAGGGCTGCAGGAGGCTGCCCTGTCAGTAGCCGGCCGGTCGGCCGTCGAAACGGCCACCCGGGCGCCCAACGCCCAGAGCCTACGGTGCTGCCTGCTTGCCCTGCGACCTCCCCTACCTTCCCTTGGTTCCGATGCAGCAGGGGCGGCCCGTGATCACACAGTCCATGTGCAGGTGGTTGGTGTAGTTCCCCGCACTGTTTTTGGTGCAGATCTGGAAAGCGAGAGAGAGGCGGGGTGGAGCCTTCTCTCCTCAAGAGTGCAGGAGAATTTCCTCTTGGCCCCAGGCCTGTCTCTGGGGTGGGACGGTGCCCCCCGCCGCTGCCTCCCCCCTCAGGCTGGCTATGGGGAGGGGCCAAGGCACAGTGGGGAAGCCCCCTTGGCAGGACAGGGCCCAGGTTCGGTGGCCAGGCACCTCTGTTGGAAGGGTCACTGCACAGGGACGGCTTCTCCCTGCTGGACAGTGGCGGCCAGTGGGACGACTAGTCCTAGCCGGGGGAGCTCGGCTGCAGCGTCCCCCACCCCCCCGCCCCCCTTCACAGACTTACAGGCCACTTAGTGATGTCATCGGGCCATTCGTGTGGATCCGTGGAGGCTGGCTGCTCACACACCCTGCAGGGGAGAGAGTCCGGCCACGCTCTGTAGAAACAGCATGCCCGAAGGGCCACGGGCAGAGCACAGGGGTGGGCCGGCAGTGGCCGAAGGCCGGGCAGCCAGAGTGGAGCAATGGCAGCGCCCAGAACCCCGTGGCGTCCCCTGGCGAAGGGCCCTGGCTCAGGGAAAGGGCCCTTGCGTGGCAGGCAGGAAGGCCCCCGATCGGTCCGGGAAAGAAGCCTGCGGAAACTCCAGGGAGCTGCTGCTGCCGCTGCTGCTGCCAGTCAGGGCCAGCCGTCCTGGGCCAGGGCGGGCCGCCCAGGAAGGAGAACCAGAGCGCGCCTCCGTGCCCTCGGCACAGCTGGTCCCACGGCACCCACCTGGGGTCTTGATGACACACCGAACCGAAGTGCCGCTTGCCTCCCGCCAGCAGGGGGGCGCTGGGGTGACCCGGCCATTTCACCCACACGGCCAGCGTGGTCTGCGAAGGAGAGGCAGGCGTGGGCGCCGGCAGGCAGCAAGGAGGCCAGGCGGGGGGGCCCTGCGGCGAGAGACCCCCCGAGCCGGTCCTGGGGAGGGCAGGGGGGTGGGTCCCCCCAGGGGCAAGCGGGACTCACAGAGCACTCCTCTTCCGCCGTCTGCACGCAGCCCGACTTGTCGTTGCGCACGCAGCAGGCCGAGCGCTTCTCCCTCTCGCGGGCGGTGCTGATGAAGCTGTGCACCTGCTGGTCCTGGCGCATGCACGGGGCAAACTTGGCGCCCAGGTGGATGAGGGCCTCCTGGGAAAGAGGAGATGGCGGTGGCCGCCTCAGCCCACGGCGGCCCAGGCGGGCCTGCTCTTGCTAGCGCAAAGCCAGCGGCCATGCACATGCGGGCGCCCGGGGGGGGGGGAGGGGGCTGCCGTGACACCAACCTGCCAGAGTTCACCCGTGTCACAGCTGGGCACAACCTGGCACAGGCACTCACCGAGCTGGGGCCGATCCAGAAGTTCTCCTGCTGGACGTATTTCACGTTCTCGTAAACCCCTCGGTTTCTCAAGACCTGCCGAGGAGAAAGCCGGAGCTCCGTGGGAGGGCGCAGGAGGGTGGGCAAAGCGGCCCGAGAGGCCCCCGGCTAACCCAACCGGGCAAGAGAGCGAAGGCCCCGGCCTGCCGCGCTGCTGCTGCTGCTGCTGCTGTCCTCCGGGAACGGAAGCAGGGCTGCAGCCAGAGGGGAGGCGCTCCTGGGGGCCTGGAAGGCGGGCCAGGGTGGGCGAAGGGACCCCTGAGCCGAGGCCACGCTTCCTCCAACTCACCGAATCCACAGTCTCGTGCTGCGAAAACCCCACGGGGGCAATGCCGTAGATCGAGACCGCCAAGATGGTGATGAGCGAATGCACGAAGGTGACCCAGTAGGTGAAGAAGGGCCTGCGCGGGCGAGAGGGAGACGCCGCGGGGAGCTCAGGCGGAGGGCGGGAGGGAGGGAGGGAGGGAGGGCGGGGGCACAGCTGCTGCTCCACCGCAGGGCAACGGGCTGCCTGGAGGGCGGCCGCTGCTGCAACCCTGCCGCCCCCCTGCCGCCCCCCCACCCTCCCCAGGCACCCACCGGTGGTCGTCCATGTCCTCGATCTGCTGCTTCACAAAGCTGTCGATCCGCTTGCGGTACGTCCGGTTGGTCAGCCGGCCCACCATGCCCAAGCCGTAGGGGCGCTTCTCTTTGGAAAACAGCTTGCGCACCGGCACCGTGATGCGCTGGCCACGCCGCGGCAGCCCCAGGCTCACCACCTCCTGCCGCAGGCGCACCTTGGGCTGCACCGCGGCCCCCTCCTTCTGCTTCCGCCAGCCGCGCTCCAGGGGGCTGCAACGCAACGGGGGTGGGGGTGGGGGGAGGTAAGGCCACTGCGCCAGGAGCCCCGCGTTGGCAGGGGAGGGCAGCAGCTGCTCCGGGGCCGCTGGCGGGGGCCGTGGCTGTGCCTCCAACGCGGAGCGCACGGGGCTCGTGAGGTGCCTGAGCAGGGGCTCCAAAGGGCCTGGCTGAACCAGCCCTGCGCTGACCCCCTCCCCGGCCTCGGTGCCCCAGAGCGTGAACCCTGCTCCCCCCCCCCCCGGGCCTGGGCCTGGGCCTGCCTGACTCACAGCATCAGGTGGCTCCTCTCCAGCTCGCTCCTGTCCAGGGCCCCTCCGGTGAGGCCGGGCTGAGGCTGCTGCTGGGCCTTGGCTTCCGTGTCCTTGATGGCAGCTTCCGAGGGGGACTCAAAGACTTCATCGGGGTACGTCGAGAGTTCTTCGTGCAGGACTCCTTCCTGGGCAAGAAACGGGAGGCTCGTCAGGGGGCTGCTGAGGAGGGCTGCCTGCCCGCCCATGCCGGGCTGGGCTCCCCCGCTCTGGCTCCCCGGCTCCCTTACCCGAGCAAAGAAGGAGGTGTCCAGCTCGTCGGGGAAATCCACCGTGTCTTCCTCCAGGAAACTGGCCGGAGTGAAGCTGCGTTGCCGAGCCCTCCGCAAGGTGCCGTCTTTCACGGAGCGGCCCTGCCGGGGAGGAGGAACACTGGGCTGGGGCTGGCAGAAGCCTACACAGGCAGCGACGGCCCCACAGCCCAGTGCAAGGGGCAGAGACCGGGCGCGGGAGGGACAGGGAGGAAGGGAAGGCCCACGGCGGCCGAGTGCGCCACCCCTCCTCTCTCTCCCTCTGGCCAGAACGTTGCACCCCAGCTGTAGCCTAGAGCGGGAGAGCAGTCCTGCCGCTGCCCCCACCCTTCTTCAGCGTCCCTGAGGGCCCTCCGGTCCGGCCCCACCAGCCTCCAGGCCACCAGCTCCCGAAGACGGCCCTACAAGCTGCTTTCTCTTAGGGGCGCGTTGCAGCTCAGAACATGGCACACAGAACATGGCAGGTTCAATCCCCGGCTCCTTCAGGTTGAAGCCCCCTGGCAGAAGCCCCACAGAGCTCCCGAGCATCCAGGTAGATCGGGGCAGGATGGCAGGACGGGGGGGGGGGGAGACTTGTGACGCTCCAGGTGCCAGTGGTGAGGCAAGGTGGGAGCTGTCGGCCAAAGCGTTTGGGTGGGGGAGGGCACAGGCTGCCCCCCCTCCCCCAGGGTCCAGGACGCCGTTGCAAAGCCAAGGAACGCCTTATCGGGGATGCAGAGGTGGCCATTCATCCTCACACCCAGGAAAAGCCCTCAGCCCCAAGGAAGGGGGCAGGTGGGTCACGTCCGCCATGAGGCTGGCCGCCTTCTGCCACCACCCCTGCTGGAAGCCATGGCCCTGATCCGCCCCGTCCCCACCTCCGCAAGCCCCGTTACCTTCACGAGTGCCGCCGCCGCCCGGAAGCCCATCTTGGCCACCGACTCCCTCTTCCGCCGCCGGGGCCAGCGGTTGAAGCCCGAGCGGGAGCTGGCGAAGGAGCAGAGCGAGGCGGCCCCCGGCGTGAGCGGCGTGTGGGGCATGCTGCAGCCGTCGCCGTCGTCCACCACGCGGAAGGCCCGGCCGCGGGCCAAGGGGTCAATGATCTGCCGTCAGGGGAGACCCGGGTCAGGCTGCACCGTGAGGGGCATGGGGGCCTTCAGCACAGACAGCGCCATGGAGGCCCCGGGCATCGCCAGCACGCTCGGCCAGAAGGGCCCTCCCCACTGCTCTCCTCCCTCGCTGGATGGTTTCAGGCCAGGGGCCAAACAGGCTCCTGGGGATGTCCACCCCCAAAACGCACCCCCCTCCACATTCTCTGGCGCTGGAGAGCAGGGCGGCCGGAGGCGGGCCACGGAGGAGCCCACCCTTCTGCCCAGCGGCCTGCCCCCCAGTGAGCCCCGACTGACCCTTTGCATGCCCAGCTGGCCCGGGGGCACGTAGAGGGGCGGCGGGGTCTCGGCGCTGGCCAGCGAGACGTTGTCCTGGCTGGGCAGGTCCATCTCGCGCACGACCTGCGGCTTCAGCTTCCCGTAGCGCAAGCTGCAGTGGCGCAGGGTCTTCCGCTGCCACTTCTGCGCGGCCTCGCTCTCCTTGCTGACGCCGAACCAGTCGGCCGTGCCCCTGAGGAGGGAGGGAGGGAGGGAGGGAGGGCAAGCATAGTGCTGGGAGCCAGTGGTGGGAGCCCGGCCCCCTCGGCTCCGCCCGCGTCCTTCCGTGCCCGGCGGGGGCCCACGCTCCTCGGACCCCGGCCTGGCGCACAGGGGCCCAGGCCTGCTCCATGGTGGGGTGAGGACAGGTCTCCATAGCAACAGGCCCCAAGTGGGCCGCCCAGGCACCCTGCCCAGCAGTACAGTCAGATTGAGGGGGTGAGGGGGGTGGGGTTAGCTGTGCCACTCCTCTTGTTAGTGGCCTCCGTGGCAGGGGAGCACCCTGGGGGAGTCCTCATTAGTAGGAGTTATTCACAGCACTGGGAGATGCAGAGAGCTCCGGGGGTGCGGGGGCTCCAAGTGGCAGGGCTAGGTTTCGACGACTGGCCGTGGGCCTGCCCTTCTGAGCGAGGTGTGCAAAGTGGTGCGGCAGATGCGCAGGCCGCCTCCCTCCTGCCTGCCCGCCTGCCCACTCCCAAGGCCGAGCCGTGCACAGCCCCACAGCTCCGTCACTGGCTCCCAGCAGGCCGCTCCAGCAGCAGGCCGCGGCCCGGAGCTGGCCCAATGGAGCAATGTCCGTACCGGGGCTGGGGAGAGGGCGGGGGGGGGGGCAGTCCAGCCACCTCCGCTGGAGACGGTGGTCGGCGCTGGCTCTCCACTGCTGATGGGGCGAGGGGAGGCGTGGGGCAGGCAGAGCGGCTCCGCTCCCAGGCAGCCACATGCACTGCACACACATGCACTGGCGGCGGCAGGAGCGGGGCGTCACACCAGCACTGCGGGTACCTGAAGAGCGTTCTGGGCAGTGAGTGGCGCTTTCTCAGGGGCCTCCTGCCCACCTGGCGCCCCCTGATGGGCAGGGTCTGACTCCGCTCAAAACGCACCTGCCTGCTGCAAAGGAGAGAGAGCTGAGCCGGGCCAGGGGGGGGCGGGGCGGGGCCCCGCAGCACCGCAGCAGCAGCCTCTCCCGGCAGGGGCTCCCGGCTAGGTCCCTCTCCGCCCAGCTAGAGCACCCTCCTTCTCCGGCGGGGCCTTAGCTGGGCCAGGGGCGGGGGGGAGGCCGTGGCAGCGCTGCGAGGTGCGGAGCAGGCCAAGGGGCCCAGCGTCAGTCTCCTGAGGAAGCAAGAGCCCTGAGGCTGGAGCGGACCCAGGGTCCATCAAGTCCAGCGCTCTGTTCACACAGCACCCTCCCGCCCATGTTCCCCAGCAACTGCTGCACACCGGCTCACTGCCTCTGATACTGGAGGTGGCACAGAGCCCTCAGGACCAGTAGCCGTGGGTCGCCGTCTCCTCCAGGAATTCATCCAACCCCCTTCTAAAGCCATCCAAATGGGTGTCCATCACTACGTCTTGTGGAAGGGAGTTCCGTAATTTAACTCTGTGCTGGGTGACGAAGTCCCTCCTCCTCCCTGTCCTGAATCTCCCACCGCTCAGCTTCACGGGCCTCCTGCCAGGGTCCTGGAGCAGGAGCCAAAGACTGCCGGGCTGCTCAAAGAGCAGGGGTCACCCACCCACACCCGAGGGACTCCCAGACACCTGCCTGGCAGCAGACCCTGCCCCTTTCGCAGGCCCACACATTCCCCGAGGCCTCTCCCCCACCCCGCCGCCTTCCAGAGGCCGGACCAACGCATCCTCCTCTCTTGGAGGCCCCTGACTCCGCTGGGGATGTGGAGTAAAGGCCGGGGAGCAGGAGGACTTGGCGGCCCCAGAGCAGCCCTGCTCCCTCGCCCTCTGAACGCTTCCCTGCTTCCCTCGGGCCCTCAAGGAAGGGCAGGTTCAGGAAGCAGAACTCAAGGTCCACACAGGCACCCCCTAAAACAAGAGGGCCGCCTGCGGGGGCGGGGGCCAGTGAAGCCCTCTACAAGGTGCCCCGAGCCAGCCAGAGCAGCTGTGGGGCCCTGGGCTCAGGCTGGGGGGCTTTCCCTCTGCCAGGGCCTCTGGGCAGGGAAAACGCGCCTTCTGCCCACCAAAGCTCCCCACCTCCCGTGCAGCCCAAACCCCGGAGCAATCCAACAGCCCACGGTGGCCTGGGTGGGCCAGGGGGCGGCTAGCAGAGCCTTCCAAATGCCAAGGCGGGCTGAGCCACGGAGGCTGCTCTGCCACGGGTCGTCCCCCCCTTCTCCTGGCCTTGGCCCGGCCAGGGTTCACACACCCCCGAGAGGCAAAGCGGTGCCGTCTGGCACGGCTTCTTGGCCCACCAGCCCAGGCCCCCACTGCCCGGCGAGCGCAGCTAACGAGCAAGAACGCGCCACCCTGGGAGCTGGCGGGGGGAGGGAGGGAGGGAGGGAGGGAGGGAGGGAGTGCGCGTGGCCTCCCTCCGGGCCTTTGCTGCCTTCGCCGCGTGTGGGCAGGGCCTGGCTGTGCCGTGGGGGCCGGGTCGTACCTCCGGATGGTCTGGGTGATGGACATCTGTCGCTGGAGGACCGGCCGCCGCACCTCGCCATAGGGGGACGGCAAGCGGGGGGCGTTCTCAGCAGGCATGCTGACGCTCCGGAGGAAGGCCTGGCGTTTTGCGGGCTGTGGAAGGAACAGGGAGCCAGTCAGAGCCCTGCGGCTAAATGAGGAGCGGGGAGAGAGGCCCACATCCCTCGGAGGGGCTCAAAGCGACGCTGCCTCCTTGCCTGGGTCTTCACACAACAGCAACAAGGGAGGAAGCTGCCTGAGACGGAGCCAGGGCCCCGAGTCCACCTAGCCCAGTATGGTCGACACGGACTGGCAGCAACGGGCTTCAGACCAGGCTCTTGCCGAGAGATGCTGCGGGGTAGCAATCAACCCCCACCCTCCCTCCCTCCCTCCCCGCATGCAAAGGGGGTTCCACCACTGAGCCACAGCTCCTCCTCCTCTCGGCCATCCAGGCCAGGCCCCCGATCTTCCTGGGCTGCCTTGCCCCCCTCCCCACAGGCCCCCGCCCTGGCTGGCTCCGCCACCTGCGCCACGGGGGCCGGCTCCTCGGTCGCTGCCCCGGGCATTGGAGCCGGGATGTCCAGCTTCAGCCACGGGGGCTTCTTCCTCTGCAAGCTGCTGGTGCTGTCACGGCGCGCCTCGGTCATCTTGCCGCCTCAGCTGTCGGGCCTGGAGGGAGGGAGGGAGGGAGGGAGGGAGGGAGGGGGATGGTGAGGGGGGCGCAGGAGGACGGCCCGGAGCCCTTCCCGCAGCCAGTGCCACGCTCCCCCAGCCTCCACCAGAGATGCCCAGGAGTGGTTCTGGGCTGGAGGGGCCCTACCAACATTGGGACCTCAGAAGCTGCCTTCTACAGAATCCAGCCAGCCACGGCCCGGCAGCCACGGCCCTCCCTCCCTCCCTCCCGGCTTTCAGGGAGGGTTGTTTCCCAGCCCTGAGACCTTCTGCACGCCACGCAGGGTCTCTGCCACGGAGCCCTGCCTCTAGTCATCGACAGAGGGTGGTTCGTTTAACAGCAACAGCCCGGGTGCTTTTTACTTTACAGATAAAAAATATGAGTGGGCTCCATCAGCCACTTAGAGGCTTTCTTTAGGGTTCTGCTTCCCATAACCTGAGGAAAGCCTTTGACAAGCACGGCCACGTGTGCTCGGGAATTGTACATGTGTGAAACCCAGACCTTTAGACTTTGCCTTCCGCCACTTTCTGTGGGTACGTCATTTCCTCCGCTGGGGCTGTTTGCTGCAGCTCCAGGCACCAAGATCCCAAAATTAGAAGTTCTGCAATTTCCCAACTTTCAGCTATTTTCCTGCGCCCCAAGGCTCCATCCTTAATCAGGTGCCGCAGTGCCTGCCCCCCACCCCCATGACCCCGCTTCTATTTTGCCCCCCCACACACACACACATTACTGTCTCTGAGGCCCCACTGCCCTCCGGGATGTCCCACTATTGCAGGCCCCCAAGCGAACGCAACCAAGGTTGAGCAGGGGCCCCTCCCCCTCCGTCCGCAGTTCCTTCCTGGCCCGGAGGAGCACTAGGCAGGGCTCAGCCCCCACTGGCCATTCTTGTCCTTCCCCTCCCAGTCCCCAGGGATGCCAAGGCCGGCCAACGTTTCCTCACTAACGTCCCAGAGACCCATGGCCCCCTCGCAGGTGGGCCACCAGTGCCTCGTTGGGCTAGCTCCCCTTCCTGACCTCCAGCCGATCCAAGCAAGAGGTATTTGTGTGCAGGAAACCGACACATCAATGGCCCCATGGGCGTGATAATTGCACGTGTGGCTTTTTACGCTCCAAGCACAACCACTGGGGAGCCACAACTGCCCAGGAATGAACGGCGGCGGCAGCGGCAACAACAGCGGTGCGTTTCAGCAGCCCCGGCCCTGTGAGAGTGCCGTGCGCTGGCCAAAGGGTGCCGGTTCACTCTCACGCATTCTCCACATACGCAGCCCAGAACCAAACCACACCCTTCGGTGGGTTTCCTACATCTCAGCGCTCTGTAGACTGGTAGCTGACTCCCCGCCCGGCCCGGCCCGGCCCCAGTGCATAGGCTGGTGGGAAAACAAAGCCAAATGAGTACATTTGGTACATTAGGTACAAATGCGGCCGGGCCAGAGAAAGACGCTTCCCTGCGCCCGCCCGCCCGCCCGCCGTCGCTGCACTCAGGAGTTCCTGGCCGGCTGCTCCCTGATTCCCCTTCCCAGCTAGGAGTGGGGTGGGGTGGGGTGGGGGGAGATGGCCAGGGACTTTCCCCAGCTGTTTGGCTGGCTTCCTCCGTCATTCAGCACTCTGCGTGTGCAAAGGTGTGCAGGTGTGCACAGAGCCAAACTGGCAACACTTTGGGGTGCTCAGGTATCCGGGGAGCCCCCCCCCTTGAGAGGAGGACCCTCCTGGCCACTGCTCAAGTCCCCTTTGCCTCAGCTCCAGGATGGACTCACAGGCCGTCGTGTGGCGTTTAGGTGCTGCTTCTGCAAAAGGGCCCCAAAAGCACGCGAAGGGGCAAAGGGGAGCCCCCGCCCCCGCCCCATCGCTGCCGCCCTGGGCGCAGGTACTTAAGAGTGAGGGTAACAGAGCAGGCTGAAGCAAAAGGGTCACAATCCTCTAGAGCAGCCTTCCTCAACCTGGGGCGCTCCAGATGTGTTGGACTGCAGCCAGTGGCTGGGGCATTCTGGGAGTTGTAGTCCAACACACCTGGAGCGCCCCAGGTTGAGGAAGGCTGCTCTAGAACAAACCTGCAGGAGGCACAAGCAAGGGCCGGGGCAGGATGAGGCCATGGGATGGCTCCGCTGTACAGAAGGGTGATCAATAAACAAAGATACGTCTTTGATGCCAGCCAGACACCCCGGCAAGGGAAGGAGGTGACAGAGGGTGCGGGGTGGGAGGATTGCTGGACCAGGAGGGAAAGGCTCCTGCATCGCCTCCTCTCCCTGTCGGAGCGGCTGCCCACAAGGGCTGGGCGGCATCAGCCTGCCAAAGACCAGGCGTTCCTCCTGCCTTCACCCGGAACCAGAAAAGCCAGTTTAGAGTTCCGGTTTCTCCCACAGCCTGACTCCTCTTCCGCGCTCTTCTCAGGGGACCTCCTGGTGGCGCCTGGGTGACCCCGCTCAGACATCAGGCAGGCCAGAGGAGCTGCCAGCCCGGCCTCTCCAGAACCAGAACCAGAACCAGACCCAGCATCCGCTCCTGGCTCTGGGGCGGGGCGGGGCTGGGAACTCAAGCCGGCTTTCTGCCGTCAGTTTCGGCATCTTCCAAAAGACGCGTGGAGCAGAATTCACAGCTCAGCTCCCGCGACCCCCACCTGCCGGCAGAGCCTCCCGGGTCCTCCTCTCCTCTCCTCACCTCACCTGACCCCCCCCCCATTTACTCCCCAACTGCAGGTTCATCCTGATGACAAAGGTGGGCGGTGACAGAGACGGAGGTGGAGGTGCTCACTGTTTACAAACACACCTGACTCAGGAGCAGGCAGGGAGGGGAGGACGCCCCCCCTCCCCCCGCCATGTTGAGTGAAGAGACAGACCTCGCTCTGCTCCCCACCCTACACACACACGGACACGGACACACACACGGACACTTTGGCTCAGAAGGGTTTCTGGGGCTCAAGGGGGGGGCAAAGCAGAGAGACCAATACCTGTCCTGCAGAGCCCCAGCAACCACCCCAACAAGGCCCAGGAGGGCAGGGGTGCTGCTCCGGCCAGCCCCCCACCCCCTTGCACCGCCTCTGGCGGATGCTCGGACACCACGGCTCCTGGCTTCGGAGAACCGTAGGCCTAAACACCCGGAGGGTGCCGGCTTCTCCCCGCACTGCCGACGCAAAGGTCTTGGGTGCCTCAAAGCCCCGCTGCGCAGGTGCTGCAAGGCCACGCTCCCTCACCCGGCACAGGACAAGAGCCGCCAGGAAGGGCAGGGCAGCTCAGCAGGCCCCATCCTGGCACCATGTCCTCTCGGCGGGACGGGGAGCCCCCATCGGGAGGACAACGGGGGCGGCTGGCCCAGGCCAACGCAGGGGCCCCGAGTGCCCGCCTGCCCCACCAGGGGAGACGGCACTTCGCAGCAACCTCACTGGCTCCCTTGTCCCCTAAGTCAGCGCCATTCCGCTCTCCCTTGGAGGACCTGGGGGGCTCTTTCCTGTCAGAGGAAGCCGACAAGAAGCGGGACAAAGACAGGAAGAGAGGACGGGGCTTCCTGTTTGCCACTCAGACTCCGAGGCATCTGTGGCTGCTCCCACCTGCAGCCACAGAGTGCAAGGAAGAGGCAGCCCCCAACCTGCTCACAGCAGGCCCCTCTGCTCCACACCCCCAGGCCTGGCCCGGATAGGCAGATGCTGGATCCATTTATTGCACTTCTGAGCCCCCTTCTAGCAAAAGCTCTCTGGGCATTTCACAAAACAAGACTTAGCGCCCACAAAATATAAGAGCAGAATTAAACGCAACATCTTTAAAACAGAATGAAACTAGTCGCCAAAGTAAAAGCCAGCTGCAATGCAAGAATCTCGACAAAGACGTCTTTGACGACGAGGAAAACCACCTCTGAAAGGCTAGAAAAAAGACACAGGGACCCCCCAATAGTCAGAGAAGCCAGAAAGAGGTTCCTGGAAGCCGAAGTGAGTCCGGCTCATAGAATCACAGAGTAGCAGAGTTGGAAGGGGCCTAAAAGGCCATCGAGTCCAACCCCCTGCTGCTCATCATGGCAGCAATGCGGGGTGGGGAGGGGAGAAGGGGCAGAGGAAGTGACCCTCCTGACCCCAAGGAGCAAATACGCCAGAACGGTGCAGCCGTCACTGTTGCAGCCATCAGAGGCAGGAAGGGACTGTTGCTGAGGTTTGGATGTGACACATCTTGATTTACACGAGGCGTTCCATGGAACAGGCCGGGTGCTGTCAAAAGGTGGATACAGCAGAAGCCGGGGCTGGAGAAAAACCGCCCCAACTGTTACGCCTGCAGAATACGCCCCCAAAATCTTCAGACAGCCCAAAACAGGAAGGACGGGAAACAAACCCTGTTGAGATCAGAATGCAATATAAACCGGCAAAACGGCAGCAGCTCCACCGCTAAAGCAAGGGCAAAAGAGCGCAGGTCTGCGCCAGGTGGGGCCAAACGGGCTGCGCCCCACACGGATGCCAGGAGGCCCAGCCCAGGCTGCAGCCTGGGAATAAGACCCCCTGACGAGGGGAGCGGGTCCCAGTGCCGTGGCTAAAGAAAGCGGTTCTGAGCCCACAGCGCTCGGGGTGGCTGCAAAGTGAGGCTCCGGGGTGGCACTGAGGCAGCCCTCGCCATGAGGCTCTGGGCTGGCCGTCAGCTGCTGCTGAGAGCCCCCCCCCCGACCTCCATCCCATGGGCCCGACTGGGCTGGCTGCCTGGGGCATGACGGGGCCTGGGGGCAGGCAGGGGATTTCCAGCCAGGCAGGGTTGGGGGTCTCTGCTGCTGAACTGCGCCTTCCCTGGTCTGCCCCTATTCTGGAATGGGGGTCCCGGGCGCCCTCCCTGGCGGCACCCACCCCTTGCAAAGTGGAATGGGAAGGTCCTGAAGCCTGGTGCGTACATGTCAAAGCGATGCGTGTGCGGCGGGGTGTCATACATAGGTGTGTGGGGGGGGGGGGGGTCAAGCACCTCCGCCGCCCCCGCCCCGCGCAGCAACTTTTTGTGCCGAACCACGTGAGTCCGCTTTGGACCGGGCTTCTCTCTCCGTCCCTCCGCTGCTCTGGGTCTGAGCCTCGCTCGCCTCTCGGAGAGGCTTTGCCGAGGAGGGCGGCGGAAGAGCGCCCTGCGCCCTCCACCCCCCCCCACACCCCGCCCCCCGGGGCCTCGGCCTGCGTGCCTGAGCCAAGGGCTGCCCTGTGCTCAGAAGCCTCGCCCGGGGGGGAGCACGCCCGGCGGGACCCCCACGCGCCAGGACCCCCCCCCCCCAGCCCGGGCCGCGCGGACGCGCAGCAGCGGCTGGCGGCTTCCTTCGGAGGAGCGCAGGGGCAGCAGGCCGGCCTGGCCCGCCTTCCCTCCGCCCGTCCCGCCCGCGTCCGGCGAAACCCGGGCGAGCGGGGCCCGCGGCGGGCGGCCAAGACCGAGCGGGCCCGCGGGGGTCGCGCGCCCAGGGCTGCCCGCGCTCGGCCCTTGCGAGGCCAGGCCCCGAGACGCCCCGCGCTCCAGGAGGCTCCTCGGCGCTGCCTCGCGCGGGCTGCCCGCGGAGAACCGGCCTCCGCCGCTCGCTCGCTCGCTCGCCCCCCCCGCCCCAACGGCGCCCCGCCGCCGCCGCCGCCGCCCCAACGGCGCCCGCCCCGCACTCACCGGGGCCGAAGCGCCCTCCTGCTGCCGTCGAGGGAGCGCCGAGCCGAGCGAACGCGCGCTGGCCGGGCGGCCATTCAGCTGGGGGGGTGGGGGCCTCGGCGCGGCCCGGCCTGGAGCCCGAAGGGCGGCCCGGCGTGGAAGGCGGGCCGGGCGTGACTCAGGCCTCAGGAATGCGCCTCGTCGGAAGCGCCTGCCTGCCTGCCTGCCTGCCTGGCTGAGAGCGCCGCGGCGGCGGCGGCGGGGCGCGGGGCGGGGAGGGCCCGCGCGCCCCCCGGCCCGAACCTGCCAGGCAAGCCAGGGACTCCGCATCCGCGCCGGGGCCAAGGCTGCTGCTGCTGCGCCGAGGGGGCTGCCCACGAGGAGGCGGCGGCGGCCGGCCTTGACTTGGGATGCCCGGGACCGAGGGACGGCGCTGGCCTGGGCGCTCGGTCGGGGCCCCCGGGGCAGGCGGGCTCGTGGCCGGGGGCCCCTCCAGCCGACCCGCCTTTACCCTTAGGGTGGGGATCGGAGCAGCAGCGGGAGGCTTCTGCACACCCAGGGTCAGGAGGCTGGGGGGTCGGGGGTCGGGGGTCGGAACGGAGATGGTGACCCCAGGCACAGCTGGGCTCTTCTGAGGTGCCTGTTAGGCCAGCAGTGCTGGGTCCAGATGGGACTGGGCAATGGGGCCGGGGGGGGGGTGCGGGGGGGGAGCCAGTCCTGGACCAGTTGTTGTTATTTACATTTATGTACCGCCCTGGAGAAGAGGCCGATGCTAGGGAAAGTGGAAGGCAAAAGGAAGAGGGGCCGACCAAGGGCAAGATGGATGGAGGATATTCTGGAGGTGACGGACTTGACCTTGGGGGAGCACCGCCCCATAGCCGAAGCTCTCTGGGGGGGTTCAGGGTCGGCTTCCCTGCTCGGGAAATGTGCTCCGTTGGGCATTCTGGGCGTTCAGCGCCAGCTGCACCTTTTCCCTTTTCTCTCTGTGTTTCTTTGTTAATTTACTTGAAGGCATCTTATCAATAAAACCATCAGAGTGGCGAACAGCAAAACAGTACAAGTGTCACTATAAAACCGGCACGTAACATGAACAGCAGCAGAACACCTCCCCCAAAATTCAGCTCGGCGTCACGGCGCACCCCCTTGGGTGAGTCAGCGGTGGGGAAAGGGAAGCAAATGCTGGAGGGGGAAGACCCCGCCACGGGCCTTCCACCCCAGGGATGGACCACGTGGCCGTCCGGACCCCACAGGTCCATTCCTCGCCCGCAGCAGCGGTGGGCCACAGGTGCCCGCTAACTCTTCCGACCCACCCAACGCGAGCTGGGAGCAAAGTCTGCCCGTGCCAAGGCCTTCTACGCGCAGAAGGACTTTTGGGGGAGCAGATCTCCCCCCCCCGCCATCGCCCCTTTCTCTCAGCAGATGGTGGCACTTCCCCCAAGCTGCACGAAGCACGCGCTGAGCTCCCCCCTGCCTCTGTCTGCCCTGCAGATGAGGAGCTGCAGCAGTGCGCAGGCAGCAGGAGGCAGCAGGAGGCAGCTTGGGGCTTGCTGGCCACAGGGCTGCCCTCCGTCTGCCCGCCCAGCCCCTCTGGCCTGGCTGGACAGGGGACTGGCAGGCAGGCAGGCAGGCATACTGGTGTCGGCCCATCATCCTTCTGGCCTGAGGAACCACATGATGTGGAAAGGCCAATCGGGCACCAGTGGCCTGTAGAAAGACTGCCAGCTGCTGATGGGGGGGGGGGAGGCTGCCACCCGGGGCTCCTTCTGCCTGGCAGGCAGGCAAGCGGCCCCCAGCCCCCCACCTCCAAGGTACCTGCTCAGCCTGGGTGCCTGAGCCCCCACTGCTGCTGCCCTGCAGCTGAGCTGGTGGGTGTTTCCCTTCCGGCTGCTGGCCTTCCCAGGGCGGCCGGCTAATGGCAGCTGCTTTGCCACAGGTGCTCCAGGGCCCTCCTGCAGGTGGCTGCCTGCTGGCCCAGCTGCGCTCCCCCCTGTGCCTGGCTTGTTTTCCACATTGCGGCAGGGAAAGGGATCCCCGGCTCTGGTTCCTGGGGTGGCCAGCTTGACCCCCCTGAACAGGCAAAGGCTCGTTGTCAACAGGAAGCTGGCAGCCAGCTGCTGCATAAGCCAGTGGGGTGGGGGTGAGGGTGGGGCTTTGCCCTAGGATGGGTTCAGCTCATGAACGGCTGGAAGGGGGGGGGGGAGAGGCTTGAATGCCCCTTTGTGACCGAGGCTGGCACCGACAGAGGCCCCTTGAAAAGCACAAGAATGTCGCCATTGAGAGTGGCGTCAGCTGCCCTTTAAGCGAGGGGCAGAGTCGCCTTTCCCGAGGGGCTTTTATCGCAGCGGGAATGGAGAGTGAGGGCCGGCCTGCCTGCCTGCCTGCCTGCCTTCCTTCCTTCCGAGGCATCAATCAGGGTGGTCACTGTGCCCAGTTTCATCAGCGACACAGGAGAAGGAATTCAGTGAGGTGGATCGGAGGTCTTAGGAAAAGTGGGGGTGTGGGGCCCACCCCACAGGGAGAACTTTGGCCCCGCCAGCCATGACCCACCCGCCCCCACAGGGCACGCAAGTGGCTGGTGGCTTGCAGCACAGTGCCCTGCTAAACAGCCGCCCACGCAAGCCTCCCTTCCCGTGTGAGAGCACCAATTCTCCCCCCCCCCCGCCTCCCCCCCCCCCGGTGACCTCTGGAGGCCAAGATGCTAGAAAGGAAGTGGCCATATTTGAGCAGGAGGAAATGGAGGATGGCGGGGAATAGCCAGGGTGTGTGAGCAGAGCTGGGAAGCCCTTGTGGCGCCTGGCCGCTCCGAGGAAATGCAGTTCTTAAGGGGCGTTTGCTAAAGCACAGGGAAACCCCATTCCTATTGCCAGTATGGGCCCCTAACAGCCACCGCGGGAGGCCAGGACTTTTGCCCTCTCCTTCACCGCAGCAAGTTCTGTAAATGCCCCCAGGCCTGGAATTCCAGCCAGCGTGCACCCAAGGGTGCTTTCCCAGCTGGGTCAGCCTCTTTCTGCAAGGTGCCGCTCAGGCTTGTGGTGTGATCACTCACAGCAGTCTGGCCCTCAGAAAAGTTCTCACCGGAGCGTCCAGGGCACACGGGATGGGAGAGCGGAGCCGGCGGAGCGCTGCCAAGACCAGGGCTTGGCCAGCTCCGCTGGAAGCCCCCCCCTTTCAGGCACAGCTTCTGTGGGAACGGCCCAGGCCTTTGTAGAGCAAGGACAGCACAGTGAATGGCATCGCCCAGGGCAGGGCTCGCTTGTTTGTGAAAGGCTATTTTAAAACAGGGGCAGCTGTGCAATCACAGGATCTGCGCCCCATTGCAGGAGATGGCCCATCCATCCGCCCCAATTCTGCAGGGGAGAGGGCTGCGCCGCCGCCGCCGCCTCCTCTGCTAAGGAGAGAGGCCCTCCCAAACGCCCGAGGAAGGCAGGAGGTCCAGGGGGGCGAGTCGCCCAGCCAGCCTCGCGCCTCTCCGAACCGTTAAGATGGAGCCGGAGGCCTTAAGCCTGCCCATGTTTGCTCTGAAATGGAGGTCCTTGGAGGGCAGCCAGCCTGCTGCATGCAACATGTGCTCTTCTGTTCCCTTCCCTCTTCGTGAGGGTGCCCCTTTCCTGTGCCTCAGTCTCTCCCCTGGTCCAGCCAAGGCTCTCGAGGCCAGGCGAGGGCGGGGCAGCACGGGGGAAGAAGGTGGGCTCCTCCAGCTGCAGCACGGCCCCTCCCCTCCCCATCCCTCCCGGGGCTTTGGGCCGCTCTAGCGATGAGATGGAGTTGGAGGCTTTCCTCTCCGTGCTTCGCCGTGGGGGGTTCTCCTCTTCATCTACCAGCGCTTGTGGCAGTTCGTTGAGGCCTGAAGAGACATTTTGTACAGGAGGCTCCTTACCTGCCTGCAGGGATTTGGGGCTTTGCAGCAAAATATCGCAAACGGCCTCACGGTTGCGGAGAGGCATCGAATGCGTTTTTCATGTGCACATTGAGCAGAGAGCCAAAACTACCATGGTGTGCGCGGCACAGCACAGTCCCAGGTTCTCCAGAATTCCGCCAGATTACAAGGCTGGAGGGCTCAGTGAGCTTCCCTGGCTCCGGGGGGTGGGGGTGGGGCTGGTCGGGAAGCCCCCTCCCCAGGGAGCGAGCGCAGCAGTGCTGGAGCTGGTGCCTGCTGGGCATTCCTGGCCGCCTGTTCTGGAATTCTCTGGCTGCCAGCAGGGCCAAGGGAGAGCGGGACCAGCCGGCATCCTGTGCTATTAACTGCCGCAGCCCAAGTGCTGGCTCCCCGGCTGGGGCAGGAATGGCATTTATCTTTGTGCGTTTTTAGACGACGGTGTCCATGGCACACGGAAGCTCGCCAGCCAGCCTCTCCCCCTGCGTGCCCAGACCGGCAGGCCGAGACACCCTGGAGCCCCACAGCCCCAGGTCTTGCTGGCAGCAGCACCCTCGGCCCTGCGCTCCGGTACAGGCGCTGCGGAACGGAGGGGGCACTCGCAGAGCCGCTCTGACCCACTGTGCTGCGGAGCGCTCAGTTTCTGCTCTGGAAGGAATTTCCTGCAGGCCCAAATAGGGCAGGGGCCGCTTGGGACCCAGTGGGCTGTTGTTCTCCTCTGGAAATAGCTGAGGGTCCCACCTCAGCCTGCCGGGAAAGGGAGGGGCTGGCCGGCTGGAGCTCTGCGTGGGTTTCTATTTGTGGCCTCTCCAGGCAGAGGCATTTCTTGGGCCCGTCGACTCGGGCATTTCTGATAAGGCTGCGGGGGAAGACCTAAGCCCAGGCGAGGCACCAACAGGGACCCCGGTGGGCATTGTCGAGAGGCTGTCCTCAGCACTGGGTGGGAAGAAGCCCCCTCCAGGACCACGCTCCCAGGGGCCGCAGGCCATCCGTTGCAGGGTTGCAAGCAACTGAGCCACAGCTGCGGTGAAGAGGAGCTCCGGCTGAGGGCTGTCCAGGAGCGGAAGGGAGCTGCGAGGCGGCCTTCCGGGCAGAAGGCCAGCTGCCCCAGATTCGGCTCCTTCCTGCCGGAGGAGGCTGCCGTGGGAAAGCCTGGCGTTTCTGCTTGTGTTTTGCTAAGGAGGGTGCTCAAAGCAGGCCCCTGCATGCGCGTGAATGAGAGAGAGAACGAGGACAGCCTATGTAGGATTTAGTCCATGGCACTGCTGGGAAGGAAGGTCCCAAGGGCCCAGTGCCGCTCAGGGCCAGGAAACCTCTCCCACCACCCAGACGTGCCTCACCGGAGTGAAGGTTCAGACGGGCGGCTTCCAGGCTGGTTACATTTTGTTCTTGCAGACTGATTTCATGAGCTATGCGACAGCTGCAGCTCCTTTACTCTCTGCTGCTGGGTTGGGAAGCAAAACGTCCCCAAAACAGAACATCCTTTCGTGTCGCCACATTCTCAGTCCTGCATCTGCATTTTGTCAAGCCTTCATGTTTCCCTTCTGCTCGAGAGCAGCCCTGCCAGAGAGGAGCCCTCCTCGCCGCAGCGCAGACACACCCACGCCCCCGCTTCACATCTGCAGCCTGAGCACAATGGCTCCCCCCTGGTTTTGCCCGTAATGCTCCACAGCTGGGAAGAAACAGGAATCCAGGCATGCGCAAAAGCACCACTGAGGAGAGCGACCTTTCGTGGCCAGCCGTAGGCGGAGAGGAGCCCCCCCCCCCGGAGTGCTCAGCATGAGCTCAGTGTAAGCGCACCTTTGGTGCTCACTCTGCAAGTTGGCAGCACGTAGTGACGCGAGCAGGCCCCGCGCACCCATGCTCTGCTCTCTCGCTCTCAAGGCCTCCTCTTCCCAGGCCATACAGCCTCCCTCACCGCTTAGCTTCCTATGTGGCACATTAATCCTTCTTCTTGATCTAGTCCCAGCTAGGAGGGGGGCCTGTTTCTCCCTGGGGCTGGAGAGAGTGGGGCAGCTGGACTGCTGGGCAAGTTATTTCAAGCTGCCGTTTCTTTGTTGGAGGGCCTCTTTGGCTTCCCTTCCTTTCAAGAGCAAAGGGGAGGGGTTCCCTTTCAGCGGCCCCATTTTACTGAGCCACCCGTTGCCCCACTGTCATCCATGCCTCCCTAACCTGAAGCTTAACCGTAACCTTCACGTGCCACTGAAACTTGCCTCCAGCCACTAAAGTCTTTTTGACAACGGCTTTTCACGAAGTCCCCCACCAAAGACTGGCCAAACTCAGCAGTCATGGAGCAAGAGGAGAGGTCCGTTCATAGATCAGTAACTGATTAAAGAACAGAAAGTATGAATAAATGGTAAATTCTCCCCATGGACAACTGTAAATAGTGCGATCCCACAATGCTTTTCAATTTGTCAATAAATGATCTTGAATAAGGAGTGAGTCGTGAAGTGGCCAACTTTTGCCAATGACACCAAATTATTTCTGGTGGTTAAAGCGAACGGGGATTGTGAGGAGAGTGGGCATCCGAGTGGCAAATGCCGTTCAATGAGAGCGAGTCTAAAGTGATGCAGGCTGGGATAAAACAAGGACAGCACCCAACTGAGCTGGAGGTGACCGAACACGAAAGAGATCTTGGGACTGTGGTGGAAAAGCTCAAGGAAACTGTCCACCCAGCGTGCGGCCGCTGTCAAGAAGGCAAACTCCATGCTGGGCACAGTTAGAAAAGGAACTGAGAATAAAACGGCCAGTATCATCCTGCCCTTATGCATAGAATCCTAGAATCGCAGAGTTGGAAGGGGCCCACAAGGCCATGGAGTCCAACCCCCTGCTCCATGCAGGAATCCACCCTAAAGCATCCTTGTCAGATGGCGGGGCCACACTTCGAGTTCTGTGCGCAGTTCTGTTCCCCACACCTAAAAAGGGATATTATGGAGATGGGAAAAGTGCAGGAAAGGGCAAGTGAAATGACGAAGGGGCTGGAGCAAGGGAGCCTCTCCCCTCCGAGGGAAGGTTGCAACAGCTGGGATTGCTTCGCTTGGAGAAAAGGAGGCTCAGGGGAGGCAGGAGAGAAGCGTACAGAATGATGCCTGGGGTGGCGAAGGTGCAGAGGGAGGCGTTTTGCTCCCCTCTCTCAAAATACTAGAACCCAGTGGGGTCATGATCCCACGCAGCTGACGGGTGGGAGGTTCAGGAATGAGAAAAGGAGGCCCTTCTTCGCCGGGGCGGGGGCGGGGGCGGGGGCGGGGGAGGGAGCTGCGCAGGACCAGGCGGCCTTCCGCGCCCGGACCGCCCTTCTTCCGGAGGGAGCCTGCCCGGACTCCGCCCCCAGCACCCGGCGCGCGCCGCCCCCGCTCTCTCGCGCTCTCCCCGCACGTGGGTGGGCAAGAGCCCCGCCCCCTCCGCTCCACGCCCCGCCCCTCCAGCTGCTCCCCGCCGTGGGAGGAGGAGCTCAGCGACCCTCCCCTGACTCCAGCCCAGCCCTGCCCCCCCAGGCTCGAGGAGACCCCCCCCCTCCGCCTTCGCCGCCCCCGGTTGACCCCTTTGCCTCCTCCCCGCCCCCGCAAGCGAGCAGCCATGCCGGGCGGGCGGAAGCGGCTTCTGGCCGAGGCGGCCCTGTGCGGGATCGGGGCCTGCCCACTCGCCAGCCCGCCCCTCGGCTGGGCCCACTCGGGCAGCGGCCCATCCCCGTCGCGCCTGGGCGCGGAGTATTTCGACCAGCCCTGCACCTGCCTGGCCAAAGGCCTGCTGGGACAGGTGAGGCGGCGGGCAGGGGGGCGGGCGACTCACCTGGGGCCCAAATCGTGCGGGGACGCGAGGGTCTCTCCGGGAGCCGCAGGGCCTTCTTCCAGCCGGGACCCCTGGCAGGGGAAGCACCTGCTCAGCCTCGGAGTAGCGGCCCTTCCCCTAAAAGGACAGGGAGGTGCCAGTCCGCGGGGCTCCGGGGCCACTTTAAGCAGGAGCGTGGGAGGCTGCTCGATCCCCGGCCAGCACTGACCGGCCAGCCCTGACCGGGCCACCCCCACTGGCCGCGGCCTCCCAAGATCTCAGCAGAGGGGGGCGAGGTGGGGCGAGGGCCAGAGAGGCCCCTTTGGACTCGGAGGGGCTCCTGGAGCTCACTCGTTGCTCTGTTTCCCAGATCCTGGTTCGGAAGCTGCCGGACGGGAGAGAGCTCCGGGGGCGGATCGTGGAGACGGAGGCCTACTTGGGAGGGGACGACACCGCTTCCCATTCCAGGGGTGGGCGGCGGACTGCGAGGAACGTGGCCATGTTCATGCCGCCGGGCACTCTGTACGTGTACCAGATCTACGGCATCTACTTCTGCATGAACATCTCCAGCCGAGGTAGGCAGCTGCTGCTGCAGAAGGGCCTCTCGGGGGCCCAACTGGCCTTCCAAGGCCACAACAACATGCCCTCTGCTGGGGTGAGCTCAGAAGGTGGCTGTGTGTGCCTGTGTCCCCAGCTGCCTCCTCCGGCCCCTCCCTGGCATGCAGAAGCAGGCTTGAGGAGGGGTCTGCAGCCGCCACGTGGTGCTGAAGGGGAGTCACTGCCCTGCATAGACAACAGAGTGCCTTGTGGCATCATAAAGTGAGCACAGTTATTCTGGCGTAAGCCGTCACGGCCACTGGCCACTTCATCAGCTGCGTGGTGCGGTGCCCGTCACTGATTTCGCTGCCCCAGAGCCTGGCCCGGCTGCCCACCTGGAATGCCACCCACTCTGGTTCCTCTGCCACAGGTGGGAGGGATCCAGGCACAGTGGTGCGTGGGGGCCCACGGAGAGGACACCCAGGCTCCTCCATGGGGAGGGGAAGGAGAACGTGGCGCCCGAGGGAAGCCTGCTTCTCCGGCTACCGCTTCTCTGCTCAGACCCAGCTGTGCCACGTTCCCCGCAGGCACCTCTGCCACGGACCTGCCTGCTACAAAAGCGGGAGGGGGGGTGGTCAGGGGGGGAAGTGCCCAGGCCCTGTGCTGCCCTGCCTGGGCTGACGTTTGCCTCTGCCCCTTTGCAGGGGAGGGGGCCGCGGTCCTCCTGCGAGCCTTGGAGCCTCTGCAGGGCCTCGAGGCAATGAGGGAGCGGCGCCTTGCCCAGCGGAAGGGGGCGGCCCACCCGGTCAAGGACCGGCAGCTGTGCAACGGCCCCTCCAAGCTCTGCCAGGCGCTCGCCATCGACAAGGGCTTTGACCAGAAGGACCTGGTCGGCAGCCCGGCCGTGTGGCTGGAGCCCGGCCTGCAGCCCCCGGCGGAAGCCCTCGTCTGCACCAGCCGCGTTGGCATCAGTGGCGAGTGGGCCCACCAGCCCTTGCGCTTCTACATCCGAGGCAACGCGTGCGTCAGCACCACCGACAAGAAGGCGGAGGCGGCCACTGCCAGCTGGCTGGCCAGCTGAGGCTCTTGAAGGCTCCCCAGCCCAGGGGCCTTGGGGGGTCAGCAGGACACTGGGGGGACACACAGACACACGCGTGTGTGTGGAGACTGGGACTGTTTCTTCAAGTGGCGTTCTTCTCTGCATTTATTTAAATAAACATGTTTGCTTCTGCTCCAGTGACTGAGGCCAGGTGGGCCTGGCTGCCAAAGAGCCAGGCTGCCTGCCATGATTATTTGGAAGCCCAGCAGCAGGGACACCCCAAATGTGGCAGGTGTGCTAGGAAAGCCCCCCCCACACACACACACTCCACCCCGGCAGAGGGGGGAGGCTTCTCTTTGTGCCAGGACGTTGCTGCCTGTCACCTGCACAGTTGGCAGAGCGAGGGTTCTGTGGAAGGGCGGGCCAGGCACGCTGCTCAGGGGCCAAGCAGACAGAGAGAGAGATGCCCCGATGTAGAGGCATTGGGAGAGAGTGGCTAAATGGGGGTGGGGGGATAAGGGATGGGGAGAACGCAGAATTTTACCCAGGAGGCCCCCCTCCTCCTCCCCCCCTTCTGAAGTGCTGATTTCCACGGCTCTGGCCCACCTTCTGCCTCTGGGAGTTTAAAGCATAATTCTTAAAAAACCAAACAGCAGCGCGGCCACCGCTGAGCCCCTCGTGGGCACGCACACTTTCCGTCACGGAGGCAGGCAGGGGGAGGTTGTGCCCCTGCTGCTCCCCACAAAGACTCCCAGCCACTGCTGCACCTGATCCTTTGCAAGCGGGGCGGACGTCTCCGGACCAAAGCGGGAGTCCCAGCGGCCCAGGCCGGGCGCCCTGCGGCAGCTCCTCTCCCCCCTGCCCAAACCTCTTGGGGAGCTGTTTTCGCAGCCTGACTTAAAAACAGAGGCGCTGCGCATGATTCAAGAAGAGATGCTTTATTGGCTCGTGGCCCTGAGAGGGCAACCCCAGCGTGCCACCCGCAAGAGGGGCTGTTTGGCTTGCCCCTTTGGTGCCCGGCAGCAGGCAGAGGCCCCTTCCCAGTGATGCCGGCCCAGCCGGCAGTGTTCATCGCGGGCCCCGTCAGGTGCTCCCCACCCCTCCTCCCCCCAGCCTCAGAGAGCGGGGAGGCTCCCACCCCCACTCTGTGGGGGCAAGGAGGGCCGGCGCCACAGTCCAGCTCCACTCCTGCCCCCACGCTCTGAGGCGAGATCCAAGGCAGCTTCCGCTCACTTCTGGGGGGACTGGAAGACCGAGATGACGGGGTCCTCGTGGTTGGTCACCACCAGCACGCTGCGGAACTTGTCGAAGAGCATCAGCAGGTGGGACCGGCGCATGTTCTCGTTGTACATGATCTCCTCCAGGTGGTGGCGCCCTCGGAAATAGTGCAGCAGCCTGCGGAGGGGAGGAGGGAGGGAGGGAGGCGTGGCTGGGGGCGGGGGCGCCCCCTGGGCCCTCGCAGCGCCGAAGCAACGGCCCAGGGCAGAGACCTCGCAGAGGCAGCCGCTGCCCCTTTGGAGATGGTCCAGAGGAGAAGCAAAGAGGGCACACGGGGCACACCCCAATACTGAAGCAGCCCCAGCTGGAGCAGAGGGTCTTTGGGGGAGGGAGGGAGGGAGGGGGGCTGGACTCTCCTTACAGTAAATAAACTGTAAATAAACTTTTGTAAATATTCCGTTTGGAAGATTGCCTGGTTCTACCTTTGCCTTCGGCTTCTTTTTACTCAGCCAGCCGGCCGGCCCTTTGTGGGCACCAGGGGCAGGAGGCAGCCCGGCCAGCCAACCCGTTGGGCCTCTGGGCTCCGCGTCGCGCCCTCTTTACCTGGCAAACATGCGCAGGTCTTCTGGGTTGTGAGCTGCCGGGACGCTGAGAATCGACTCCCGCTCGTGCTCCGAGAGGCTGGTCAGCAGATTCTCCGTCATGCGCTTGTTCACCGGCGAGTCGCCGCCCGGCAGCAGCTCTGCGCTGGAGTTGTCCATGCTGGGGCTGGTGAGGGTCATATCGTCGCTGCTGGCTGCAGGGCAGGACGGAACAGGGAGGGCGCAATGGCGCAGGATTCCGCGGGGGCAGGAGTCGGCCCACAGAGAGGTCAGCGCCTCCCCCCCCCCCCCAGCAGCAGGTCCTGCCCCTGCCCCAGGGAAGACCTCCAACCCTCACCGCCGGGGCCAGGGCCGCTTTGACTCAAGGCCACGGGTTGCAAATAGGAGAAGAAGACGGGCAGTAAAGGACAGAAAAGCGTGGCAAGAGCGAGGGGCAGGCTCCCGTGCGCAGCGCAACCACAATCCGCCTCCTTTCCCTGCAGCCGGTGCCAAAGAGAGAGCCTGAGCGCTTCTCCGGTGTCTTGAGACCCGCGTGTGGGTGGGAACGGGTGGCAGGAGTCCCAGCATCCCAATCTATTCTGGGCAGAAGAGAGGTGGCGCCAAGGGCGGTCTCGGAGCGCCCATGTGGGAAACCGTCGGGGCTTGGGGGGAGACCCACCGGGGACGCAACGTCCCTCTGAGGCAGGGGCTTTTCTCCGGCCATCAAGAACGCGGCCGGGCTCATTCCGGGGAAGAAAAGAGCCGCCCCGTACTTGGAGAGCCGAAGCTGAGCGCGTTGGGGGTGCTGAGGCTTCGGCCCCCGACTCGGGCAGCGAAGGGCAGCTCCTCCGCTTTGGCTCGCAAGTCCTCTTCCTTCGGGGGGGCCATCAGGCAGGCGTAGGTGTGGAGCTGGACCAGGAGCCGGTGCTGGAGCATCCAGGCCACCATCTGGATGAGCTGCGTCTGGCAGGAGGGGGGGGAGAGAGGCCGTGAGCGGAGCGCAATGTCTCGGGGCAGCTAGGGCAGGGGCAGGGGGGCTCCCCTTCCCCTCCCGCCAGGCAGCAGAGAAGCTGGTGGGGACGGGACCTCTTACCTCCTGCACGGGGGGAGCGAGAGGGTCCTTGAACTCCGACAGGGAAACCGGCAAGGAGAACTTCGACAGAACAGAGGGCAGGTCGTGGCCCGGGAAGTGGCCGGAGAACTCGTCGGCCAGAGGGGAGTAGCTGCCGAAGGAAAAGCCCGGTCCGGGCACAGGTCAGGGCCTTGCTTCCGGCCGCCTCCGCCCTCACGAGGGGCCTTCCGGCCATTGCAACCCACGACCCCCCACAGCAGGGAAACCGCGGCCAGGCGCAACGGGGCTGCACTTACAGGCAGACGCTGGCGTTGGGGGAGAGCATGTAGACGTTGTTCTCGCACAGCGGGTAGACGATGATGGCTTTGCCCCAGTAAACCAGATGTGCAGCCAGCTGGAACACCTGCCGCGCGAGAGGGAAGAGGCCAGGAGCGAGAGGGAAGAGGCCAGGAGCGCGGCTCAGCAGCAACCTCTCTGCGGGCGGGGGCCCAAAGAGGAGGCAGCGGCGCACACGCATCGTGGCCGGGGCCCTTTGCTTCGAAAGCTCGCGGGGAGGACGGCCTGGGAAGGAGCCTCGCGTCTCCCCACGTGCACAGCTCGTGGGGAGGGAGGGGCTCCTGGGACCCTCGGAGGGCTGGTCCAGGCGCGCTCAAGGCCACCGGCCTTCCACAAATCTGGGCCTGGAATGATGCTGAGCCAAACTCCCACCCCCAAGATGCTATGGCACAACTTGCAGGGAGGGGAGGGGCCCCCCGCCCGGCTGCCAACCGGCCTTTCACGGAGGGCCCAGAGCACCTGCCAGGCAGGACAAAAGTCCCCGGTTCCATCAGCCGCGATCATGGCGGCGAGGCACGAGGGCTGCCTGGAACCTCCACGCCCAGCGGGAGAAAGCCACGGAATGCCGGCTGCTGGGAAGGCGTGGCGGGAGAGGGCGGCTGCCTCCCTGCCTGCTCCGCTTCTGGCCTGGCGTGGCAGATCGCATGCTGGACTGGGCAGGCGGCCCCACCGTGACCCCACAGCCGTGCTTTTCTGGAAACGGGGCCTGAAGCATCCTGGGGGGCACAAGGCAGGGCTGGGGCTCTGTTGGGGCCCTTCGGCAGCGGAAAGGGGCCCTCCAGCTCTGGCAGGGCCCCAAGAGCCCCGCTTCTCAGCCGGCGCACAGCAACACGCCAGGAGGACGTCCAGGCCTGGCCGGCTCCAGCCGCCTGGCCGGTGCAAGCGCCCTGCCCCACTCCCACAACTCACCTGGAGCAGCGCCAGGTCGGCGTCCTGGGCCAGCTGCTGGAGGTTCTTCACGGCCGAGGTGGTCCTGATGACGCGCACCAGGGCAGGGGAGCAGTCCAGGGGGAGCTCGCTCAGGAGGGACTTCTCGTCCCGCAGCAGCAGCAAGGCGTGGTACGGCCTGCAGGAAGCCGGGAAAGAGGGGGCACCCCTGTTGGAAGGCGCCCCATTGCTGATGCCATTTCCCCCCCGCCCCCAGGGGCAAGACCCTCTCCAAGGAACGGGAAGAGCTCCCCAACTCCCCGCAGGACAAGCAGCAGGCGAGCACAAACGTGCAGGTCTTGGGGAGAGCGCGGAAGCGGCCCTCGGGGGGCTTTGCTGAAGGATCATCGCACCACCAGCCGGCTGCCCAGGGTGGGGAGCAGCGAGCCCGGCAAGGAGAGGGCCAGGGCGAGCACTTCTTGCGGGAGGCAGAGAGAGGAGGAGGAGGGCAACCCCCCCCCCCAGCCCTTCCTGAGCCTGGAGCGCAGGGCCAGAGCTGGACTGTGCCTGGGGAACAAGGCCACCACCGCCTCAGCAGGCAGCTGCAGGCTGGACGAAGGGAGAAGAGCAGCGCTTTCGGGGCCACGCTGGATGCTTCGCTTTGGCTACAGCGTTCAAACGCTGCCCAGGCAGCCGAGAGTGGAAGGGGAACGTGAAACGCCTGCAGCTCTCGGAAGGCCTGCCTGGGAAATGAGCCCGGCCTTGGAGGCCTCGGCCCGCTGCTTCCATGCTGAGGTTAGAGGGCAGGCAGGGAAGGAGGCCCGGAGATCTGCTGTGGCACTCGGAACCTGCCTCTCGCCCTGTCCTGAGGGCAGGTTGCTTTGCCCCTGGGGGGGGGGAGGAGGGCCAGGCTCAGGACCACCAGCGCCCCTTCAGTCCCGTGGTGTGGGGAAGCTTCATCTCCGCTACCTCCAAGAGCTCAGAGTGAGGAGAACGGGGTGGGTGTGCGTGTGTCTTCCGTTCTCCAGCCTCCCCAAGAGCTCTTACCGAATGGCTTTCAGGCTCCTCTCGATGGCTTCCGGGGGGATGAAATGGGACGCCACGGAATGGATCTTGTGCGGCAGGCAGAAACTCACCTCCAGCCAGTGGTTGATGTGCAGCTGGACCACGCCGGTCGTGCAGAGGCTGCAGGGGAAGAGGAAAGAAGCCCCAGGGGAGCGTCCGGCACGGGCCCATTGGCCCCGTGTGTGTGTGTGTGTGTGTGTGTGTGTGTGAGGGAGAGAGAGAGAGAGAGAGAGCTGTTCAAGGAAGAGCACCTGCTTTGCACACACACAAGGCTCATGACGCAGGGAGCCTGCAGGCCCCATCGGGACTCAGCCTTGGGTCGGAGAATCACTCACTAGTCTTTCTGGGGGGGGGACACCCTCCCACCCCCGCCTGCCGGCTGCCAACAAAACCCGGGAGCCAAGAAAGGCGCCTCCCACCCATCGGCCCTCCTGCCCCACAGCCAGTGCCAGCCGTCCCTGCTGCAGGCTGAGAGGGCTGCTTCTCCCCAGGAGATGGCGCTGGGACCCTTCGCGAAACCCCAGAGCAGCAGCAGCAGCAGCAAGGCTGAAATTCTCCTCCGTAGACACTCCTCACATGCGGCACAGCCAGGGGGGCCGCCGCCACCGCAGCTGACTGGGGGGGCAGGGGGGGTAGCCTCTGCAAGGACCCCACCCCCACTCCCTCCATCCAGGCAGCCTCCCTCCCTCAATGCCTCACTTGTTCTAACTCCCAGCTAGACCAGTGCCCAGCAATTCCAAGGGGGGTGAGTTTGTTTCTCCCAGCCCTGAGACTCTCGAACCCGGACCTATTTCCTGGGGATCAGAGCACACGCAGAGGTTGGGCTGGCAGCAAGGGCCCAAGAGGCGCTTCTCCGCATGTTGGCTCCAGCCAAATCATAGAATCATAGAATAGCAGAGTTGGAAGGGGCCTACAAGGCCATCGAGTCCAACCCCCTGCTCAAGGCAGGAATGCACCCTGTACTTCCCGCTGTACTTCCCAGTTCCTAATTAAGACAAGCTGGAGGCCTCCCTCTTTAAAACGGGCCCGGAGCAGGAGGCGGCTTCTGCTGGAAAGCAGAGGATTCTGGGAAGCCCCTTGCTGAACATCTGCCACAAAAAACACGCCGGGCGCGCAGGCCTGGAGGCCCCCATCCGCTGAGCGCGGGGTGGCCTTGCTCGGGGGCCACCCTCTCGGAACGCACGCTCTGAAGGGCTGGAGAGGCGGCAGCGTCCGCCAGGAGGAAGAAGCGCTGAGGCCACCTCCATGGACAGTCCTCTCGGGCCGAGGACCCACGGTGGGGAGGGGAGAGGTGCTGGCCGGGGGTCTCACCTGTCGTAGGCCTCCTTCAGGTCTCGGGCCAGTTTGCACTTCGGAAGGATGTGGAGGAAAGGCGACTGTGGGCCTTCGGTGGCTGCGGGGGAGGGGAGAGGGAACAGCCAGGCGTCACGGGGGGGGGGGCGCTCTGTGGCACCGTGACAGCAAGGCCACCGCCCCGCCCCACTTGCGCCCCCAGCCATTTACGTGCCTCTAGGAAACACCCCCTTGCCACAGGAAAGGCCAGCGGGGTCTGTGACTGGAGTTACCAGCACCAGCAGCTCCGTCCCCGGACGGACGGCCCAAGACCCTATACGTGGCCTGCGGCACGCAGGAGCCTGGCTCCCCGCAGCCCCACAGGGCCGAACTTGGGCCCGTCCCTTGAGCTCCCCAGCGCCCCCCGGAGGCCTCCGCTGAAAGGCACGAGGCATCTGCCCGGGGCTCACCTTCCGCCATGGCCGACACTTCGTCCTGAATGGCCAGGATGAGCTTGGCCTCACGGGTGAGGTACTGGCAGCGGCGCTCCTCGTGCTGCAGGGCGATGGCAATGCGGCGGGAGAGGTTGTGCAGGCAGCTGATCACGGAGGGCTCCGCGGTGGCCTGGGGCGGCACAGAGGAGGCAAGAGCAGGCCGGGGTCAGCGGGGGGGGGGGGGGCGGAGGGGAGCTCGCAGGCGGGGCGGCCACACCCGTGCCTCCTGCTCCCACAGCTGAACCGAAGGCGGCTCTGGGAAAGCAGCCGGGCGAGCAAGACCTGCTCTCTGGGCACCTGGCGCTTAGAGACGGGGCGGCCTTTGCCACAAGATCCTGGCTGGTCCTTCCGGTGCCAACGTGGCCCTCCTGGCAGCTGCAGCCAGCACAGCCCCCCCCCCCCCCCCGGGGAGCGTGGCCGCCTGGGTGCGCGGCCTCCTCTCTGGGCTAGTGACCAGCCCTGCCCTCGCTTGGCTTCAAGTGCTGCCAGCCCACGCGCGGACCTTGGCCTTGCTCTCATTCCTGCTAAGGGGGCAGCAGTGAGGGCAGGATCCCATGACCCAGGGAGGCTTGTGGGCTCTCCCACCCTTGAGGCCTTCAAGAGGCAGCTGGGCAGCCGTCTGCCAGGGATGCTTTCAGGGGGATCCCTGCACTGGGCAGGGGTTGGCCTCGACGGCCTTGAGGCCCCTTCCACCTCTACCATCATCACAGAGCCTCCTGTTGGGCAGAGGCTGGACTGGGTGATTGGAGATCCAAGAGCCCCCAACTCAGGGCCCCCCACAAGGGCTGCCGGCCCAAGGAGGTTCTCACTTGGGACCTCCGAAGGGCCCCCCTGGCACAGCTCTCTCGGGCTGCTTGCTCCGGCCTCCACAGAAGCAGGGCGGCTATCAGCCCCGTGCAGCTGAGGAGGTGGGGCTCGAGCAGCAGGCCACAGGGGTGCAGCCAGCAGCTGCAGCAGGGCTGTTAAGGAACCGGAGGGCGAGGCGACCGATAAGCGAGGCCTCCAAAGCGCACAAACCGTGACTCAGCTGCCCGGGGCACCGGTGTTCCTGCTGAGTCACTGTGTTGTGGGGGACGCAACGCTTCAGGACAGCAGCTGCCCCAGTGCTGATGAGAACCTGGGGGCCCCGCCCGCCCGCTGCAGATGGGCTCCACCCAAAGCCTGGGCACGCTGGCCGGCTGCAAGAGCAGCAAGACGGGGGAGGCAGAGGCGGCCAGGCCATTGCCCTCACCTTGCCCAGCAGGGGCTGCAAGACCCCCTGGCCCTGCAGCAGCCCGGGTCAGGCAGGAGGCAGGTTCTCTCAGGAGCCCCGAGTGGGCTTCCTCACGGCACCGGAACAGGCCGTCACAGGAAAGACCCCAACATACATTGAGCGGCACTGACAGTTTACCCGCTTGCTGCCTCCTCAGCACCTCCAGAGCCTTTGCCCAGCTGGGACCCTGAATCCAGGGAAACCGAAGCCCCAGTGCCCCTGTGACAAGCACCGGGCAGCCCTGGGAGACCACACAGCCGGAAGGGCCCACGGAGGCCACCGTGTCCAACCCCCTGCTCAGGGCAGGAATCCAGTTTGAAGCAGCCCGGACAGGGGGCTGCCCAGACCCTCCTCCAGCGACGGAGAGCCCAGCACCAACCTCCTGAAGCAGTTGGCTCCATCGTCTGACTGTCAGGAAGATTTCCCTGATTTTCAAAAGAAATCTACCTCCCTGTGGCTTAAGCCTGTTAAGAACGTAAGTTGAGCCCTGAGGCTGGATCAGACCGAAGGTCCATCTCGCCCAGCGTTCTCTTCACACAGTGGCCAACCAGCTGCCCCAATGGAAAACCCACAAGCAGGACATCAGTGCAACAGCACCCTCCTGCCCATGTTCCCCAGCAACTGCTGTACGAAGCCTTACTGCCTCTGCTACTGGAGGTGGCACATAGCTATTGACAGCCAGGAATCTGTCTATTCCCCCTTGAAAGCCATCCAAGTTGGTGGCCGTCACGGCATCTTGTGGGAGTGAATTCCAAAGTTGCAGTATTTGGTGTGTGAAGAAGTCATAGAATCATAGAATAGCAATGTTGGAAGGGGCCTACAAGGCCATGGAGTCCCACCCCCTGCTCAATGCAGGAATCCACCCTAAAGCATCCCTGACAGAGGGTTGTCCAGCTGCCTCTCGTGTGGGAGAGCCCACAACCTCCCTAGGTAACTGGTTCCATTGTCATACTGCTCTAACAGTCAGGAAGTTTTTCCTGATGTCCAGACGGAATCTGGCTTCCTGTAACTTCAGCCCGTTATTCCATGTCCTGCACTCTGGGAGGATCGAGAAGAGATCCTGGCCCTCCTCTGTGTGACAACCTTTTAAGTATTTGAAGAGTGCTCTCATGTCTCCCCCCAGTCTTCTCTTCTCCAGGCTAAACATGCCCAGTTCTTTCAGTCTCTCTGAAACAGGAAGGATAAAAGTCCTTCCTTTTATCATTCCTGAATCTCCCAGCAATCAGCTTCCTGGGATGACTCCAGGTCCTAGTATTTTGAGAGAGGGAGAAAAATGTCTCCCTATCCACATTCTCCACACCATGCATAATTTTTTACACCTCTATCATATCTCCCCTTCTCCTCCTCCTTTTCCCCAAGCTAAACAATCCCAGCCGTTGTCCCCTTCCCTCCTAGGGGAGAGGCACCAGCCCCCTCGGTCAATTTAGTTGCCCTTTTCTGCACTTTCTCCAGCTCTACAATATCTTTTTTTAGATGCAGCACCCAGAACTGTTCACAGTATTCTTAAGTGTGGTTGCACCATAGATTTGTATAAAGGCAGTTTTATTCTCAATTCCTTTCCTAATTATGCCTATCTGCAAATCCGATAAGCACCCCACCACCACCACCTCTTCCTCCAAGTTATTAGTAGAACTGTTGGTGAGCACAGAACCAAGGGCTGAGCTGGGCAGTGGCCCCGCTTCCAGTTCGGTGAGGAGCCATTGACAAGGGCTCCTTTGAGAACGGCTCTCCAGCCAGGTGCGGATCCCCCTAGCAGCAGAGCCATCCAGCCCACGCGCAAACCGCCTGATCATCGGAACGCTGTGGGGCACTTTGTGGAACGCCTTGCTGAAGTCGAGGGCCCGGCCTGCTGGCTTCCCCAGTATCGACCACTGTGAAACAGAACTTGACCCAACTTGATAAATCCCGGGCTGTCCTTACCCGTAAGGCAAACACCACGTTGAAGAGGATCATGGTGGGCACCTCCCTCTTTGGAGAGGGGTCCGTCTTGGAGATCTGCAAAGCAAACGAGAATATTACGGCACAGACAGGCAAGAGAGGGGAGGTGGGGAAGAGGGCGCGTGGGCAGCGCAACGTGGCTGCACAGGGAACACCGGCCTTCCCAGGGCTGCATTGACAGAAGCAGAAGCGTCCAGACCATGGGAGGCAACGCGAGCCCTGCTCAGCTGTCAATAGTTCCACCCCCTTTGGCACCGGTCAGGCCACATCGGGTGTGCGACGCCCAGTTCTGGGTGGCCCATTTTAAAGGTGGCCATTGGCAAACTGGAGCGGATGGGAAGGGGTCTGGAAACCAGGCCCTGTGAGGAACCATTCAAACAGCTGGGTAGGTTTAGCCTGGAGAAGAGAAGATTATGGGGAGACTAGATAGCGGCCTTCAAGAGTCTGACCGCCATCAGGCAGAAGATGGGGCAGGCGCGTTCTCTGTGGCTCCTGTGGGCAGGACTACAACCAATGGGTGGACATTGCCAGGAAGCGGATTTTGGATAAGCATTAGGAGGAACGTCCTAGCGGTGGAACAGGCTGCCCCGGGAGGTGGTGGTGGGTTCTCCTTTGCAGGAGGCATTTAGGCACAGGATTAACGGGCGTCTGTCAGAGATGCTGCAGCTGCAAGGGAATTGGACCACGGGATGCCTCAAGTACCTTTCAACTCTGTGGTTAGAAGAGCTCAATTTGCTGAGCTTAAGAGGAAAAGGGGGAAGGGAGGCCGATGAAACTCCTTTGGCTTCAGCTGACCCTGGGCACAAGAATCGGGGCTCCCAAGCGAGTCTGCCTGGGAATCTGAAGGGCCCTGGGCCGGCTGGGACCGAGAGGCCTCCGAGAGATTTGCCAGGGGCATTCCATGGCTCAGGGGGTCACACGGCCCATGCAAGAAACCCTGGGATCCCTTCATCGCCCCACACGGGCAGAAACTGTGCCTGAGCCGGAACGGTGGGGAGACGGGCTGGGGTTGGGCCAGCTGGCCTTCAGAGAAGCTCGTCGGCCACTTCCTGGAGGATCCCTGGTACACACCGACCCACTGAGGAGGAGGAGGAGGAGGAAGGGGCTGCGCTTTGGGGGGAAGGGCCCGCAGCTCAGGGGGAGCAGCACCTGCGTTGCTTGACCCCTGGCAGCATCTCCAGGCAGGGCTCAGAAGGAGCCGTGCCCGAGGCCCTGGGGAGCGGCCACTGCCAGCCATGCCAGGGGCAGCCAATCCTTCTTCGGACTCTCTGAGCTGAAGGGAGAGATGAGAAGTACAGAAACGCAAAGAAAACCAGGAGCACCTGCCCTTGGATGCCTGCACGTGCCACGTGCCACCACCAGATGGAGCAAGAGAGCCTGCAGGACCACCTGGGCCCTCCGCCCCACCAGGCCTCTTTGAGGGAGGTCTCCATCCCCCAGCGAAATACTGAAGGCCCACCGTCCCACTCCCCAGTTGAGGGGGTTTGCTCAGTATTAGGGGCTGGGACAGATGCCACCTCCCCCTGCAGAACAGTCCTTGGCTGGCTGGCGTCACCCTCCTGCAGGGCACGTGGGGCCTTCCGACTCTACTATTCTATGATTCCATGATCAGGGCTGCCCCACAGGAGGAGGAGGAGGAGGAGGAGGGGCTACTCCAGGCGGCCTTCAGGTCCCTTCCAGGGAGTCTGGGGAGACCGAGGACCTTTCAGAAGCCCCGGTTTGGACACCCAATCAGGACCCACAGGGAGCTCCCCAGCCAGCAAGTGAAGACGTAGGAGGCCAAGGAAGGACTCTAGCCCCCACCCCAAGAGCACAGCAGTTCTGAGGAAGGGTCCGTCAAGCTGGCCCAGCCCTTCCCAGTGTGGCTCTGGTCAGTTCCTGAGCCCTCAGCTGGTCAGCTGAATGCTCAGTGGCAGAGCGTTCCAAAGGATCTCTGGCAAAAGACCTTGAGCACCTCTCTGGCTCCACTGGAAAGGACACGTGGGAGCCGCCTTGCCAGACGCCTCGGCCCATCTGGGTCAACACTGACTGGCAGCAGAGGGTCTCCGGGGAGGGTCCTTTCCCAGCCCCCGCAGGGGAATCGAACCTGCAACCTTCTGCATGCAAAGCAGGGGCCGTACCACTGAGCTATGGCCCCCCGACAGAATGCCACCCCCAGCGCCAGCCCCAAAGCCTGGGAACTTTTGTCCCAGGACCGTCCCCGTCAGGGTTAGTGCAATGCCCACTCCGAAAGTGCGTAGGCCGGAGCCTCTGCAAGAGAGGAGTGAGCTGGGCTCAGCTGTATAGAAGCCCAACCCCGGCAGCAGCAGACAGGCGAGGCTGTGTGTATGGAAGACCCAGAACTGAATGTAGATCACGTATTAAGCTTGGGGGGAGTTTGTGAAAGGGGGGGGCACCCGGAGGGCTGCCAGGAAGCAGGTGGGCTGGGAAGAATCTCCCTCCGCGTGAGCCTGAGAAAGCAGGTCATGAGGGTTGGCCCCTCACGTCCCTTTAGGGCCATCAGTCCGGCCACAGTGGGAAAGAGGACGTTGGATGGGGGGGGGCTGGGTTAGGGTTAGCTTCAGGGCTCCTCCTCCTCCTCCTGCCTAGCCCACAGCTGGCACACACCACGGAGAAGTGGCAAGGACAGAGGCCGGGCCGTTGGGCCGTAGAAAAATGAAATAAAGAAATAGAACGAAAAAAATACAATACATAAAAGAGCCGCCTTGGCGCTGCTGAGTCCGTGGGCCCTACCTGCCCGAAGGCATGCTGAAGCAGAGTTGGGTGGCCAACGAAGCGGACGTTGTCAATCTTCAGCTCAAACTTCTTGCCGCACATATCCGACTTGGTAGCCAGAATGGTTGCCAGGATGACGTCCGAGAACCTTCAAGAGCGGAGAGGTGGATCACTACGCTTCGCCCAGCCCAACACGGTCCCAGAGCCAGGGAGGATTTCTGTATTCATACCATTCATTCTGTAACCATTACATATAAACACGCACATGGGGACCCCTCAGATTCCGCCTGTTAGGGGAATTAAGTTCTGTCAAGATCACATCTTCCAAATCACCAGAATGATTGAAGGGAAAGTGTCAGAGACAGGGGGCTCGTGCATCTGGCCTCCGTGGCAAGCTCTCAGGAGGATGTGGAGAGGTTAGCCAGAGTTGCTTCAGCTGCAGGTCCCTGGATTCCACTGCAGCCTCAGCCTCTCTAAGCAGCGAGGTGTTGCAGCAGCTCAAGCAGATCCCCTGAATGCAGGAACTGCCTGTGGCCACCTCCCCCCGCCCGGGAAGCCCCCGTGCCCTACGCTGCACTGGCCCTAAGAGCCGCTTCAGGGAGTCCACGCTGTCCTCCACAGAGGGAGAAGAGGGCTCTTCTCCTCCTCCTGGGGATCTTGAGAGCTCAGCCCTAGCGCCAGCTGACCATGGCAGACACGGGAACGCCAAAAGGGCCACATCTCAGGGGCCATCCTTGAATTGTTCCGGTTAGCAACAGTAGGAGCACGCCGGCTCACCTGCCGCTGCATTCACAACCACCCAAGCCTTCCATAACAGGTGTACATGGACTCGCAGCCCGTTCTCCAGAGAGAAGCACTCATTCTGGGGCTATGTCTGCTTTAAGGAACTGCTCAGAAGGGAGCTGCTCTTGAATCTCAGCAAGGGCTACATTTCCTGACGGATGGGCAGGGAAGCCCTTTGGAGGGGAAGATCTATAGCTTGCCATGTTAGAATGCCCCCTGCCCCCCCCCCCGACTGGACCTCACTACCATCCAGCACCACTGGGATGAAGGCGGGATTTGCCCGATTTGGGTCAGGTGCAGATCCTTTGTCAGGAGGTCAGCCTCCGGGCACTTGTGGGAGAAAGCAAAGCAGAGGAAAACATCCTTTCCCAAACTGCACATCAAAGAAGTCTCCCCTCGGCCTGGCAGACCCTGAAGGCTGCAGGGAGCTGTGCACCACCTTGGCAGCTTGGGCCGTGGCTCAGAGAGATTGCCAGCTTATCTGCCTGTGCAAGGAGGCTGGAGGCTGCGCTCGTCAGATAAGGCAGCCACGGCAGAACACGGAGAGGCCACGGCCATCTTCTCCGCCAGAAAACTTGCGATGCTTGTTTCAAACTCCTGAGCAGCAGAGTGTGTGTGTGTGTGTGTGTGTACACAGGGAGTGAGGAGTTAAACGTCAACATGAAGAAACTCATTTCCTGAAACTCTCATCCGCTCATCTATTATGGCAACTGAAGTCGAAAGCCTTGTCCCCTGGAACAACAGGAGCAGCCAATGGGCAGGTTTGCAGAATCATGGAGGATTCACAAAATTACCCTCATCAGACGCAGTTGTTGAGGCCTCTGAACCTGGCGAGGGTGCGTGGCTGGGGTGGCTTGCAAACCACTCCCAAACCCTAATTTGTAAACCATCACAGCCACCCACTTTTGCTGAGTTCAGACATCATGATAACCCTAATTGTTGGCAGCTCATGACTGGCATGCACAAATTACTCACTGTGGCTTATTTCCCCTCTGTGATGAGGTGAACCCCCACCCACTGGGTGCTCCGATTGTTCCAGCGGGAAAGGCTTTGGACTTCCACTATGCAAACCCATGTACCTGCCCGGACCTTAAGATCATCTACAGGGGCCCTTCTCCGTGAGCCCCTGCCAAAGGAAGTGAGGCAGGTGGCTACTAGGAGCAGGGCTTTCTCCGCTGTGGCACCCCAGCTGTGGAATGAGCTCCCCAGAGAGGTCCGCCTGGCGCCTACACTGTACTCCTTTCGTCGCCAGCTGAAGACCTTTTTATTCTCTCAGTATTTTAACACTTTATTTTAACTTAAATTTACTGTTTTAACTCTGTATTTTAATTTTATATCAATTTTGCTGCGTGGTTTTTATCCTGTTTGTGCTTTTTATACTGTATTTTGTATTTGTGCTTTTAACCTGTTAGTTGTTTTATTATGGTTTTAATTTTTGTGAACCGCCCAGAGAGCTTCGGCTATTGGGCGGCATAAAAATGTAATAAATAAATAAATAAATAAAACCCAATCAATTTGTCTTGCACTGGAGTTGCTTATTCCTAATTCCAGCCAGAGACCAAAAGTACTGAACAGCAAAGGCTTGTTCGGTTGCAAACTTTCCTTCTCCTCCTCCTCCTCCACCACCACCACCACGCTGCCGGCTCTGCCCCAGCCCTTTTACGGCAACTCTACAGAGCTCACCTGCTCCTTAAGGGCCTCGCCATTACTGTTGTTGGCGTGTTGGTTTAATTAAGATTGCAAGCCCCTGGATTTTAAAAGCATACAAAATATTAAAAATAATTTTCTTCAGGGCAGGCACTGACCTGAGATGGCAACAACAGAACGCTGAGAGACTTGAGAAGCTGTTCAGAAACAGAGGGCCTCTGAACGCAGCTGGAGCAATGGAAGGCCGGCCAGACGGCCAAGTGGCCCCTAGCCCCAAGCCGTGGAGGGCGCCTGAACTCCCTGAGCATAGGAAGGCTGCCATCCTCAGAGGGATCTTGGAAACCTGCTCACTGGAGGGAATGGAGCCTGCCACCAAGGCCTTGGCAGGGAAGGGGGGGGAAGCCCCCTCCCCAGCCAACAGCCCTTTCCTCTCAGGAGTAAAGTTACTCGAGCCGTGGGCCTAGAAGCAGCACAACGCCTGCAGCTGCCAGCCTAGTTGAGTCTCCAAAATGGAAGGTCTGCACAAATCGGAGCCAGTTTCTCTGGGCTCTCCCCTTCTGTGTTCCTGGCTTCTTTCGCTTGCTGCACAAGGGAGCGGAAGGGGCCTGGCTGTCCTGCAGCCTCGGAAAAGGGTCTCAGAGCCGTGCAGCTCTTCCTGAGCTGAGCCATGGTCCCTGGGCAAGCGCGTAAGAGCCAGAAGCCCAGGGGGAGCCGTGACCGTTGATCACAGGAGAGACAAACTGGGTGCTTCCACACAGGACTGCCAGCACTAGCAGGGAAAAGGGCCTTGAGCAGATGTTCTGCCTTTCCCCCCTTAATGCAGTAAGGAAAATGGACGGAAGGAGGGAGTGGTGGGAAGCCATGAGAGGGTGATGAGTTGCAGACGCTGCTGTCTGGACACCCCCACCCCGCTCCCCGTGAAAGAGGCAGGGCAATGGCGTCAGAAAAGCCTCGCCTGGAAGCATTGCTGTGCATTTCAGAGTTGCCAGTGTGCATCCTGAAATACTGGATGGCAGGGCAGCCCCACACATTCCCCCAGAGAGAAAACGAGAGGCGGGCCCTGTGGAGGCCATGCCTTCTACCGCGGCTGCTGCACTTTGCGGCTGCCCCAAGGAAAGGCACCTCAGGTGCTGCCTGTTCCCGGGTCCGGCCTGTGATCCAGCTAGCTCAGTCTCACCTACACTGACGGGCGAGGAAGGCCAGGGCCGCCGAGGGGAGGCTCGTTCCCGGCCTGAGCAGAAGATGCTGCCAGGGGTCAAGCCTGGGACCTGCCGCCCCACGCAAAGCAAGCGCCCTCCTCCCACTGAACCGTGATTCCCCCTCTCAAGGCTGGTTCCCCGTTGGCAGCGTTGGCTTGATTCCACCAATGCCCCGAACCTGGCCGACCTGCCCTCGCCGTGTTCTGGCCTGACATTCAGTTCAGCTGCAGCTTGCTGGAAAACAGAAATGAGAGATGAAGCACAGGAGAAGAGAGTGAGAAAGGGAAGCCACTCGAGACAGAGAGTGAGAAAGGGAAGCCACTCGAGACAGAGGCGCTGCCGCTTCAGAACGTTTCGTCTTACCCCGACACCACCTGCTCATCAGTGAGAGGGCGGGGCTCTCTGAAAAGAGGAACGGGGGCCGTCAGCACCGCTGGGGAACACAACGGAAGAATCAACCGGGCAGAGGCACGCCGCGCCACGCACGCGTAACACAGGGCAAAAGGGGGCATCGGGAAAGGGGGCATTGAGAAAGGGCCCAAAGGGGCTTCTCGGGTGAAACGCAACTCCCCGTGAGGAGGGCCCAATTCATACACCACGCGCACTGGCAGCTAGGAACAGGGCAGGTGTCCCCACACTGCTGAGCCGCTTCCTCACCCCCCACGAGGGAATAAGGGCAGCAGGTATCAAACTGGGGCCTCGTGGCCATGCCTTCCCTGGGGGCCACGAAATGCAGCCCAGCCCAAAGGGGCCCCTGGTTGGGGGCCACCTCAAGCCCCTGAGCAGCAACCCCTGGCGGCAGGAGCCAGCCACCCCTGGTAATGAAGGGTGATCTGGACCAGACTCAGCAACAGCATTGGACAATGCCCACGAGCCAGACCACGCTGGGATCCGAGGTGGCATCCAACAAGCAAAGCCAGGTCTCCTTTCTGCCACCTGGAAACGCCCCTTGTGCCATCCTGGGTAAGAAGGCCAGAAAGCTTGGCCGTGTCCCAGGGCGTCCAGTAGCCTCTGATGCCGCAAGGCTTGCTGCAGCTCAGCTGGTCAGCGCTTGGACAGGAGCCCTCTGCCCAGCACCTCCCTTTTCATCAGGGAAGGAAGGCAGGATCTGTCCCCTCGCAGGAAGAGAGTGGGAGCAGGTGCAGCTCTTCTGCCTGCTCAGGTGGGCACGCCGCCCAGTCCTCCCCCCGCGTCTGAAACGCCTTTGCAGGGCTGCCAGTCAGCTGGATCACCTGCACAACTCTCCCTGCCCAGGGAGCAGGAACCGTGTAGAGGCCAGGGAGGGACAACGAAGGCCAAGCCATCTGGAGGGCCACAACTCCCACGACCTCTCACCACTGGCTATTCTGGTAAGGGCTGATGAGAGCTGCAGCACCAGCAGCAGCCGGAGGGCCCCCTGTTCCCCAGCCCTGGTCGAGAGAGCGCAAGTGTACGGCTCTCCATTAGTTCAGGACCTGCACAGTTCCAGGGGTCTGAATGAAGCCACCGATCCCCCTTCTGACCTGCCTACGAGAGCTCCTGCCCTGCAAAGGTCTGGATGCAGATGCCGCCTCCTTGCAAAGGTGCCAGGAGCAGATTTATACTTCACACATCAGGATGACATTCAGCAGGCCTCCTTACAAAGGGCTCTGAGCTGGTCTTTGTTGGATGCTATTCCCAGATCTGTAAAAGCCACCGGGCACCGCACCTACCTGGAGTCTCCATCAGGGTCTTCCACGTTGTCACCAATACTGTTCACAACGTACCTACTCCTTGGTTTCCCTGGGGGAGAAGGAAAACTTTCAAGAATACTGGAGAAGTTTGGGATTTGTCTGTCCCCAACTTCTCCAAACCCTAATCTATAGCACAATTGAAGGTGCTCTTCTGGACCTCAAAAGCCCTTCATGGGTTGGGCCCTACAAACCCCAGAGCCTGGCTCTGTCTAATGCTGAAGGGGAGATGGGATGGTGGCCTCCAAATATCTGAAAGGCTGCCAGGCAGAAGACGGAGCGGAGTTTTTCTCTATTGCTGTGGAGGGCAGGACCAGAACCAAGGGGTGAAAAGAGAAGGGAAGCAGACTTTGGTGAAACATTAAGAGAAACACCCTAACTGGGTGGACCGTGCCTCAGGAGGTGGGGGCCTCCTCTCCTTCTCTGGAGGCATTTAAGGAGAGGCTGGGCAGCCATCGGTCAGGGATGCCATAGCTCAGGGGTAGACAGCCGTTTCAGGCCTGTGGGCACATCTAGCAATTTGAGTGTCTGCCCTGTGAGAGGTGGCTAGCAACAAAGGCCACTTGCTCAAAAGGCTTAGTACAAGGTAGAGGTGTGGGGTGGGGGGCTGGGAGGTGTCTGAGCCCCAACACACTAAACAACACCTTTGAGCCCATACTTTTCAGTGCCAACAGAAACCTATATCACAGGAGACAGACTGTTTTTCTCTCTTCCTCTGCCAGCGAACTCATCCCCCCACCCTGGATCACCAACCAGAGCTATTCTCTCTCTCTCACACACACACACACACATACCAACACGACACGCCCATAACCAACCATCACACATCCATTCACAAATGAGCACAACAGATGCATACAAGCAGATATACATCCATCATGCATACAATCAGATATACATTAACACATGTCCTTCCCTTCTCCTCCTTGCTGCAAGCACAAACAAAACCCCACTCCAATTGGGGGGAGGGATCTCTCCAAACCCCCTCCCCCCTTCTCTCTCTCTCTCTCATGCACCCTCCCAAGCATTCAGACATACAAGTCGTCCTCCCCAACTCCCTCTAGGTTGTGATCAGTGGATCCCCATCCCTCCCCCGCCTCCACTGGGTTCTTTGACCCACCCACCCAACTGCTCTTCCTCCCCCCACCCACAAATCCCGCTCTTTTTAGCTGCCCCCCCCGCCCCCACAGGCCTTGCCGGAGGAGCCCCTTTCCTTTTGTCCCTTTCTCTTTCTTGCTGGTTGGCTGCCCCCCTCCCCCCCCCCCCGCAGAGGAAAGCCTCGTAGGTTTCTGCTGTGGCGGGTGTTTTGCACGCGTGCGTGTGCGCGTGTCATGCGTGTATTTGTTCCTCTGAGCATCGCCGCTTTGCCTTCTGCATACTGGGCGTTTCGTGGGGCTTTTGCAGCCCTTTCGTGAGAATGCTCAGGAACGCGCTCCCAGGTGCCCCCCAAAAGACGGCTTGGAGGGGGGGGGCACGTCCTGCAAGGCCAGGTGGGCTTCCGGGTCAGGCCAAGGCCATGGCCAGCCCCCCACCCCCACCCCGGGCTCCCCACAGTCAGTCCCCGACACCGCTCCGTGCAGGGTGGGCCGGTGCCCTCGCGAAGCCCCCTGAGGCGGGGCCTTGTCCTGAGGGAGGGAGGGGGGCATGGCGACCCCCGCCTCTTTCCCGGCACGGGCGGCGTGTGGCCGAGCCCCCTGCCCTGCCCTTGGCCTGCCCTTGGCCTGCTAGGGTTGCCGCGGAGCTGCCTCCGCTCCCCGCCTCCCACTGGCATGTCGGGCCCAGGGGGACGGGACACGTGTCCGCTATGCGAGAGTGTGAACGCAACGCCCCCTCCTGCACGCCGCCCCGGTCGCCATGGCAACAGCAGTAGTAGCCGGGGCGGCCGCAAGGCCTTCCGGGGCGTGGCCTGCCGCGCCAGAGGCGCTCCCTCCGCCTGGCGCGCGGTCACTCGCTGCTCCCTCACCGGTCTGGGCGGCCGGGCTGCCGGGCCCCCGCTGGAACGGGAAGCGGAAGAGCAGCTTGTTGCCGCGGCTGCCGGAGCTCACCAGGATGACGCTGATGGGGCTCGAGCTCTCCTCCATCTTGCTCGCCCGCGCGTGGTCCCGCGCCGCCATAGAGACGGCGGCTAGAGGGGCGCGCTGCGCATGCGCCCGGCCTCCCCGCCGGTTGGGGGCTGCGCAGGCTCAGTGGCCGAGGACCGGCCGCGATCCGAGTGCTCGCCGGACCTGGTGAAATTCCCTCTTCACCACCGCAGTGAAAGCTGCAGGAGCTATACTAGAGCAGCCTTCCTCAACCTGGGGCGCTCCAGATGTGTTGGACTGCATCTCCCAGAATGCCCCAGCCAGCTGGCTGGGGCATTCTGGGAGTTGTAGTCCAACACATCTGGAGCGCCCCAGGTTGAGGAAGGCTGTACTAGAGTGACCAGGTTTAAAAGAGGGCAGCTTATTATTATTATTATTATTTATTTATATAGCACCATCAATGTACATGGTGCTGTACAGATTACACAGTAAATAGCAAGACCCTGCCGCATAGGCTTACAATCTAATAAGCTTTCACTGTGGTGATGAAGAGGGGAGTCCACCAGGTTCCCCATATATACAAATGACACCTGCTGAAATTCCCTTTTCAATATAACCGTTAAAGATACAGGAGCCCGGTCCTCCTTTTCATAGGGTCACCCTAGACAACGCGGCCCGCTCCTTGGAAGCGAGGCCCGTTCGGCACTACTGCTGCGGGCTGCATCCCAGCTTCCCAGATGTGTGGGGAGGAGAGGGGCCCACATGCATTGCCCCCTGGCAGCAAGGGCTGGCGCAAGCATCAGCCACCCTCCCCACAGCTGCTGCTCTCCCTGAGTCGTTTCCCCCCCACACCCTAGGGTGACCCTATGGAAAGGAGGACAGGGCTCCTGTATCTTTAACAGGTGTATTGAAAAAGGAATTTCAGCAGGTGTCATTTGTATATATGGGGAACCTACTGAAATTCCCTTTTCATCACAACAGTTGGATGAAACTGCAGGAGCTATACTAGAGCAACCAGATTTAAAAGAGGGCAGGGCACCTGCAGCTTTAACTGTGGTGGTGAAGAGGAAGTTTCACCAAGTTCCCCATATATACAAATGACACCTGCTGAAATTCCTTTTTCAATACAACTGTTAAAGATGCAGGAGCCCGGTCCTCCTTTCCATAGGGTCACCCCAAGGAGACCATGGAGGGGGCCACCTGGCCCACGTTCATCATGTGACATGGATAATGGGAGACGGACCAGAGCAGGCAGCCCTACAGCCCGGCCTGTTCTCAGGACAGGCAAAGAGGGTGAATCTGCAGCCGAGGGGTCAGTTCCACCAGGCACTGCATCTGGATGGATGCGGCTGTGCAACACTGACCGGATGCCAGTGAAGCCACGTGAAGGTTCCGGGTACTTATGGGTATATGCAAAGGAAACAGGGCAGCCAGAGAACGGTGTTGCTATGCATAATCCTTTGAGCCTCAACTAAGAAGCCACCTTTGTCCCATCTGCAAAGTCCTCCAGATGAGAAATTCCCATCTCATATGTTTCTTCAAATACTTGAAAGGTTGTCACACAGAGGAGGGCCAAGATCTCCTCTGTGTGTCAATCTGTAAGCACCTTAAAACAATACAGTGATTACTAGAAGCCAGCATGGATTTGTCAGGAACAAATCCTGTCAGACTAATTTGATCTCATTTTTTTTATTGTGTAACCTCCCTTGTGGACTGTGGGAATGCTGTGGACATAATATATCTTGACTTCAGCAAAGCTTTTGACAAAGTGCCCCATGACATTCTGATTAACAAACTAGCTAAAAGTTGTGGGGATGTCACAACGCCTGGAGTCTTTGCAGACAGCAAACTGTCTGGAGATGAAGGGTGAATGTGTGTGTGGGGATGTCACAACACCTGGAGTCCTTTAGATAGCAAACTGTCTGGAGATAAAGGGTGGAAATGGCACCCCGGTTGTGGAATGAGCTCTCCAGAGAGGTCTGCCTGGCGCCTACACTGTACTCCTTTTATTCACTCAGTATTTTAACACTTAATTTTAACTTAAATTTAAATTATACTGTTTTAACTCTGTATTTTAATCTTATATCAATTTTGCTGCGTGGTTTTATCCTGGTTGCGCTTTTTATACTGTATTTTGTATTTGTGCTTTTAACCTGTTGGTTGTTTTATGATGGTTTTAACTTTTGTGAACTGCCCAGAGAGCTTCAGCTATTGGGCAGTATAAAAATGTAATAAATAAATAAATAAATAAATAAATAAAACCCTTATCTCCCTATTGTTAATTGTCTAAGAGCAGTGCGTCATGTTTTGACTTCCAGCTTAATCTGGGGAACAAACAGGGTAAGAGAGCTAGTTAGCAAACACCGGTAATGAGAAAAGTTAATTACCTTACTCAAACCTGACTCACCCAGGTTGACTCACCCAGGGGAGGAGGGAGGAATTGAGCGAGCACGAATTAGGTATACAAACTCTTGATATATTCTCAATAAACATGATTTTACCAATCATCACTTCGGCCTCTTCGGTGTGGGAGATCCCTACAAAAAGTGGGCTAGATAGAACAACTGTTAGGTGGATTCACAGTTGGCTAGAGAATCGGACTCAAAGAGTGCTTATCAACGGTACCTTCTCAAACTGGGGGGAGGCAACGAGCGGGGTACCGCAGGGCTCAGTCCTGGGCCCAGTGCTCTTCAATATTTTTATTAATGATTTGGACGAGGAGGTGCAGGGTATACTTATCAAATTTGCAGATGACACCAAATTGGGTGGGATAGCTAATACCCCGGAAGACAGAAACAAACTTCAAAGTGATCTTGATAGGCTGGAGCTTTCTCTACCCCCCAAGCGCAGATAGTTCTTCCCGCTGTCACTCTGCAAATCGCCTCAGAGGCAGCATTCAGAGCTTTCACCCGTGTCCCAGCCTCAGGGAAACCTAATCAAGGGTTCTCAACAATCTGGCAAAAAGCCAGTGAGCCCTTTATAGATTTTGTCAATAGGCTTCAGGAAGCCCTCCGTCGCCAAATTGACAACCCTGTGGCTCAGGCAGAATTATTGTGAAAACTTGCTAAAGAAAATGCCACCTCTGAATGCCGCTGTGCCATCACGGGATTAGGCATAGATCCGGAATTAGCAGAAATGATTAAAGCCTGCCAGGACGTGGGCACAGCTTCTCATCATGCAGGAATTTTAGCGGCAGCTTTTGCAAAAGGAGCAAGACCTAAAGGAACTTGCTATAATTGTGGGAAAACCGGACATTTTAGAGATGAATGCCGTAGTCCTGGCGGAGGCACCGCGAAAGGAAAACCTCCAGGTAAATCTGGGTCTGCCTCCCGTCCAAAAACCAAGTGTCCTAAATGCAAAAAGGGTTTTCACTGGGCCAGAGACTGCCACTCGGGAAACTCCCAGGCGGGCCCATCCCTGGCCCCAGTGCAAACAAGGGCACCACCCCTGCAGCCACAAATGGCGGCGCAGGGATAGATCTTATCTTGCAGAAAGAAGTAGAATTTAAATTTCCCGGAGAAGTGCAGGTAGTTCCCTCTCAATTTTCTGGTCCCTTGCCTTCTGGATATGTAGGCTTAATACTTCCCCGCTCAAGCAGTGGGAAGAAAGGGATATTTATTGTTCCAGGAGTAATTGATTCTGATTACACCGGAACCATTTTTGTGCAGATTTGGACAAATCTGCCTCAAACCCTTCCGCTCCATGACAGCCCCGCTCAGCTCTTGCTTGTTCCCTGTCATGTTGGTCACAGCTACCCTTAGGGGACGGGAGGGCCCGGTGATGTCAGTAGGGGCCATGATTGACTCTGGGGCGTCCAACAGCTTTATGGACCTGGGGTTTGCCACCCAGCACCAGGTCCCGCTGCAGCAATTGGAAGAACCCCGGCCGGTGGAGACCATTGACGGACGGCTCCTAAAGTCAGGCCCCGTGACCCAACAGACGGAGGTGCTGACTATGGAGATTCAGGGCCATGTAGAACAGGTCCAGTTTTTCGTGGCTGCTGTCCCGCACTTCCCGCTGGTCCTCGGGATGCCCTGGCTGACCCAGCACGATCCCTGTATATCATGGGCTCGGAGGGAAGTGCTGTTTGCCTCGCCCTACTGCCAGGAGCACTGTTGGCCCGAATGGATCCCTGCCGCCCCAGAGACACCCCCCCCAAGAACCTGCTGGCAGCCTACCCGCAAAATATCAGGAATTTGCGGGAGTCTTCAACAAAAAGGAAGCTGAGCGACTGCCTCCACACCGGACGTATGACTGTGCCATAGACTTAGTCCCAGGAGCCCCTATACCGGCGGGGCGCCTATATTCGTTGTCGGAACCGGAACTGGCCGCCCTAAGGGACTTTTTGGAGTCCAACCTGAGGAAGGGCTTCATCCGTCCATCCACGTCGCCTGCAGGGGCCCCGGTCCTCTTTGTAAAGAAGAAAAACACTAGTGAACTCAGGCTCTGCAATGATTACAGAGCCTTAAACAGAATTACCATCCGCAACCGGTACCCGCTACCCTTGATCCCGGAGTTGTTGGAACGTCTTCGCCATGCTTGGGTTTTTACGAAGCTGGATTTAAGGGGAGCATATAACTTGGTGCGCATCCGACCCGGGGATGAGTGGAAGACTGCCTTTATGACCAGATACGGCCAGTACGAGTATACGGTCATGCCGTTCGGCTTGTGCAATGCCCCAGGCGTTTTTCAACACTTCGTGAACGATGTGTTCCGGGACTACTTGGATCGGTTCGTGATAATTTACCTGGACGATTTTTTGATCTATTCCCCGAACCAGACCATCCATGATGTCCATGTGAAGGCAGTGCTTCAGAGACTCCAAGAGCACCACCTCTATGCAAAATTAGAAAAATGCGAATTCGATTTGACGGAGGTGGAATTTTTGGGGTACCGGATCTCAGCAAAAGGGGTGGAGATGGACCAAGCAAAGGTGGAGGCGGTGTTATCATGGCAGCCCCCGAGGAACAGGAAGGAGGTTCAGCGGTTTTTAGGATTCGCAAATTTTTATCGGAGATTCATTCCCGACTTTGCAACCCTCGCTGAGCCTATCACACAGTTGCTCCGTGGTAAGGCCCCGTTCCAGTGGACTATGAGCACCCAGCAGGCCTTTGAAAAACTAAAAACCAAGTTTACCTCGTCTCCAATTTTACAGCATCCCGATCCTCGGACCCCTTTCATAGTTGAGACGGACGCCTCGGATGTCGCTATCGGAGCCGTGCTGCTGCAGCCAAACAAGGAGGCATCTCGGTTGTTGCCTTGTGCCTTTTACTCCAGACAGCTCACACCCCCAGAACGTAACTACACCATCTGGGAGAAGGAGCTGCTGGCCATTAAGGCAGCCTTTGAGGCATGGCGGCATTTGCTGGAGGGAGCGGCGCACCCGGTGGAGGTGAGAACGGACCATCGTAATCTGGAGTATTTGCAGACTGCACGAAAATTGACGCAGCGCCAGAAGAGATGGTCCCTGTTCTTCGTCTGGTTCAACTTTAAGCTGAAGTACATCCCACGCTCCCAGAATCGACAGGCGGATGCGTTATCCCGGAAGCCTGAGTATGCGACACAGCCTGGGGAAGAGAAGAGGTCAACAATTCTGCGTCCGGAACATTTTGCGGCTGCCCCAGTAGGATCCCCATTAATCGAGCAAATTCGGGACCTCCAGGTGCGGGACTCTTTGGTGGCAGCACACGCCAGGGATGACCCGCCAACTCCATTCGCCATGCGGGACGGCCTTCTGTATCACCGTGGCCGTCTCTATGTACCAGGAGGGCCTTGTCGGGATTCGGTGCTTCGTCTGTGCCGCGATTCAAAGCCTGCCGGGCACTTTGGGTTGTGCAAAACGCTGCACCTCCTGACTCGGGAATTTTGGTGGCCTTGGGTCCGAGCGGATGTTGCCCGCTATGTGGAAAGCTGCCCAGTCTGCCACAGAGCAAAGGATTTGCGGGGACAGCCGGCGGGGCTACTGCACCCCTTGGCGACTCCTTCAGGTCCCTGGCGGGTGAGCTCAATGGATTTTATAACGGACCTTCCTCTGTCTGCAGGCCATACCACCATCTTCGTGGTAGTAGATTTATTCTCGAAGATGGCCCATTTTGTACCTTGCGTAGGGATGCCCACGGCAAAAGAAACGGCGAGACTCTTTGGAAATCAGGTGTTCAGGTACCATGGCCTCCCAGAGGGAATAGTCTCAGACCATGGAGTGCAGTTTACGGCTAGGTTCTGGAAGAGTCTCCTCCAGATGTTAGATATCAAGGCCCACATGTCGTCAGCATACCATCCCCAGACAGACGGGCAGACTGAACGAACCAACGGCACGCTGGAGCAGTACCTACGATGTTATACAAATTATCAGCAGGATGACTGGGCGGAGTTGCTCCCCTTGGCGGAGTTTGCGTATAACAACTCGGTCCACGCCTCCACCCAGCAGACCCCTTTTTTCACGACAGGGGGGTTTCATCCTCGATGGTTTCCAGCAGTCGTTCCTTCTTCGGCGGTTCCTGCAGCAGACCAGTGGTTGCGGGAGTTGCAGGCAGGCCGGGCATTGCTTCAAGAGCAGTTGGAGGTGGCCAAAGAAGCATATAAGGCCGGGGCAGATCGGAAGCGACAGGAGGGACCTCCCTTAAAGGTGGGGGACCAAGTCTGGCTGTCGACCCGAAATCTGCCTCTGCAACGCCCGTGCCGGAAGCTGGACGCTCGGTTTATAGGGCCGTACCTAATAACTGCAGAAGTCAACCCAGTGGCATTTAGATTACAGCTGCCTCGGACATTACGGATACACCCAGTTTTCCACCGCTCGTTGTTAGTCCCAGCAACGGGGGTGCGACCGGATTCGGGGACAGGGCCTCCTCCTGCTCCAGTACTCGTAGATGGGGAGGAGGAATTTGAGGTGGCACAGGTGTTGGACTCTCGGAGGCACCATGGTCGACTCCAGTATCTGATTGACTGGGTGGGCTATGGTCCTGAGGAGCGATCATGGGAACCAGCTTCAGAGGTCCACGCTCCCATCTTGGTTCGCGACTTCCACCGCCGTTATCCCCGGAAGCCGGGCCCTCAGGGTTTGGGGGAAGGGGATAATGGAGGGGGGAGTAGTGTCATGCCCTGCATGGAAATGGAGTCGGGAGATGAGGGGGAGCTGGCAGAGGCTGGACCCAGTACAGAGGGGCCTGGCTCAGGTAATGAGAATAGACTGGCAGAGGCTGTGGCAGAGCCTCAGGGAGAAGAGCCAAGGCCAGCAGGAACCTCTGCCAGCTCTGAGGGCCTGATGCCGGCAAAGACTCTGGAGGAGCCACAGGGATCGGAGGAAGAGACGGAAAAGCCCGGTTTCAGCCAGTTACGGGCGGAGAAGGCCACCAGACGCCGGTCTAGCCGTCTCCAACAGAAACGCCAGGCAATCAGAGATCAGCTGCGAAACTCTGACTCAGCACTCTGACTGAGGATAAAAGAGCAGCCAGAAGCCCTGCCAAATTGTCAGAGATTATCTGAGCTCTTCGGCGGAAGCTTTGGCTCTGAGATCTCTTGACCACGCACCTTGCTCCAGATACCGAGTTCCTGAACCCAGCCTTGACTCCCGGACCCCGTGACCACGCCTGACGACTTCTGGAATCCTGTTGCGACCTTGGACTGCCTTTTGACTACGTTTTGCCCGTGCCTGCTCCCGTGACTCCTGGACTGTATCTTTGGACCTTGCTGACCGTCGGCTGAGCTTGACCTTGGACTGAATCACCGTGCCTCCGCTTTGCCACGCCCCTTGGACCTCGGACCGGACATTGACCTCTCTGTAAGCCTGCACCTTGCCCTGCTACGTCTTTCTTTTGGCTTTTATTTCCCAAGCCTGTTTTTCCCTTTACTTGCTTCCCAAGTCTGTAACTGCAATAAACTCATTGTTGCTAAGATACCAGCTGTGCTCATTTGTCTTTGTCAAGCCATTTGGCGGCTTTCCCGGACAACATCTAAACCTCCTGCACCCATCCCTCTTACCTGGCTAATTACAACACCTGTATGGGTAGAGCAGTGGCCGCTCTCTAAAGAGAAGCTCACTGCTCTGCATGAATTAGTTCAAATACAGTTAGCTGCCCACCATTTAGTGCCCTCTGTTAGCCCCTGGAATACCCCCGTCTTTATCATTAAGAAGAGAAATGGGAATTGGCGTCTTTTGCATGATCTGAGATCTGTAAATTTGTGTATTCAGCCATTGGGCAGTCTACAATGCGGAACGCCCAACCCAAATTTAATTCCCAATGATTTCCAAGCTATGGTAATTGATTTAAAGGACTGTTTTTTCACCATTCCCCTGGCAAAAGCTGACCAGGAAAAGTTTGCCTTTACTGTTCCTGTCCTCAATCATGATAAGCCTACCAGTCGTTATCAATGGGCCGTATTGCCTCAGGGTATGCTCAATTCTCCGACCATCTGTCAGACTTTTGTATCACAAGCTTTAGCCCCTTTTCGAGCTAGGCATCCAGAAGCGTTAATTTATCATTTCATGGATGATATTCTGGTGGCTGCGCCTACCCTCGTGGCCTCATGGCTCCCTGAGCTCCATGACACGCTTCAGGCAGCAGGACTTTGTATTGCTCCTGAAAAAGTCCAGATACACCCTCCTTATAATTATCTAGGGCACAAGTTGTTAACTTCTTATGCTCACCCAGTAATTCCGCAACTAACTCTTCCTCCAAAAGTCTCCTTAATAGAATTACAACAGATCCTAGGGACCCTCAATTGGGTATGCCATACTTTGCCTTAACTACTGATCTATTATCACCGCTCTTTCAAATGTTAACTCTTAAATCTCACCCTGCTGATTACATCCAGCCTGGGGCAAAAGCACGCCAAGCTTTGCATGCTGTCAATAGCATCCTAGCCTCACGTTTTTGTAGACAGGCTACCTAATGTTAATAAGCCCTTAACTCTTTTTATTCTTCCTACCAAACAGCTCCCTACAGGCGTCCTTGGCTTAACCCATGAGGGAAAAACTTATTGTATAGAATGGTTGCATTTACCCCATATGCCCCCACAGAATATTTACACTCCAGCCCAACCTTATGCAGATTTGATAGCAGAGGCTCGGGTTAGACCTGACTGAGATCTGCTTTCCTCTTACGAAATTGCAGATTGAGCACCTCCTTCAAACGTCTGCTGCTTTGCAAATATTTATTTATTTATTTATTTATTTATTACATTTTTATACCGCCCAATAGCCGAAGCTCTCTGGGCTGTTCACAAAAATTAAAACCATCATAAAACAACCAACAGGTTAAAAACACAAATACAAAATACAGTATAAAAAGCACAACCAGGATAAAACCATGCAGCAAAATTGATATAAGGTTAAAATACAGAGTTAAAACAGTATAATTTAAATTTAAGTTAAAATTAAGTGTTAAAATACTGAGAGAATAAAAAGGTCTTCAGCTGGCGACGAAAGGAGTACCGTGTAGGCGCCAGGCGGACCTCTCTGGGGAGCTCATTCCACAACCGGGGTGTCACAGCGGAGAAAGCCCTCCTCCATAGCCCTTGATGGGTTTGTGGGGATCTCTTTTCACCTCCCCCCGGACCCTCGGTTTTCTTGCGTATTGACGCACCACTTCCCTCTGCGGGATCTCTGTTCCCATGTTCCACTCCCCCATGCTCCCACTTTGTATGCAGATGGGGGGGAAACACGAGGTACCGTAACACACTTAAATCCTAGCACCCAGCAATGGGAAGCTCGGTATACAATGCCTCAGGGAACTCCCCAGCGAGCAGAATTGGCTGCAGCTATATTAGCGCTTCAAATGTATCCGCTTTCAGAGCTCACTCTGATTCTGGACTCTCAATATGTGTGCTTTGTGATTTCTAATCTGCCTGGAGCTTATATTACCCCCAAAATTGATGCAAACCTCATGGCTCTCTTTTTGACATTGCAACAGGTTCTACAAGACTGTAAACATCCCTTTTTCGTAGCCCATATTCGAAGCCATTCAAGCCTTCCCGGACCTCTTGCTGAAGGGAACGCTCGAGCAGACGCAGCCACAAAAATTACTTGTGCCTCTCTTTTTTCAGATCCTTTTAGCAGCCATGCTTTCTTTCATCAGAATGAGCGTGGCCTTGCCCGTGAGTGTCAAATCCCCCTAGATCAGGCTAAAAGAATTATGGCTGCTTGCCCTCAATGTGCTCAAACCTCGCCCAGTGGGGAAGCCGGCATAAACCCCCCGTGGCCTTTCTGCTAATCAGTTATGGCAAATGGACGTCACACATGTTCCAACTTTCAATCCTTGGAAGTATTTGCATGTTACCACAGATACTAATTCAGGCGTTATATGGGCTACTCCACAAAGAGGAGAAACAGCCAACCACGTAATCGCTCACCTCTATTCCGCAATCACTGCTCTTGGCCACCCAAAGAAAATAAAAACAGATACTGGGCCTGCCTATGCTTCCAAGGCTTTTCTAGACTTTTGTACAACATGGGATATTGTTCTTATTCATGGCATTCCTTATAATCCACAAGGGCAAGCCATTGTTGAGCGTGCTAACCACACCCTGAAAGAATGCCTAGCCAAACAATTACAATCCTCCAGTTTGCGAGTACCTACTTTAAGCTGGGTCCAGCAACCGCCCAGAGAGCTCCAGCTATTGGGCGGTATAGAAATGTAATAAATAAAATAAATAAATAAATAAATAAATAAATAAATAAAACTTAATAAAGTCCTTTTTACATTAAATCAATTGAATGTTCAGCCCTCAGGGAACACAGCATGCCAAAGGCATTTTCGGACCCAGGAGCCTCTTCCCAGACCGAATGTGTATTACAGGCAGTTGCCTGACAAAACATGGCTTGGTCCCGTTCCCCTTATCACATGGGGGCGAGGCTATGCAGCTGTTCTTACTCCAACAGGCCCCTTGTGGATTCCAGCCCAAGCAGTGAAGATCGCCCGAGATGTCCTGGCGCTAATCCCTGAATCCGATTCCAGAGATGGCAGTGATTTCCATTCCTCCAGCAGAACGCCGCTGCTCTCGACACCATCCGCTGACATGGGGTCAAATCAAGAATCTAACGGACCAGGCTCAGGATTTTACAGCAGCAGCAAGCAGAACCAACACCAGAGAACCTGCAAATTCTCTTCTCATTGTCTGTTCTTTATGTCTGCTTCTATTCCCTTATCCTGGGGGGGGGGGCACCTCTCCTAGAACCTCAGCCTAACATGTGGGAACAGTTAGCCCATGCGATTCCCACTGACTCTCTGTGTTTGTCTGAAACCGCAGATATGGAAACCTTATTGGGCTCCTTTATGATCCCGGTGTGCACTCCCCCAGAAGGGTTACAAAATATCACAGGTCTTGGCCAACTGCTCAAAGGCAGGAATGCCACCATCAAATACCACATCATCCAAGACTGGGGGGAAGTTGTCACCCGGTTACCCCCTAATGTTATCTCCTTATCCACCCCCCACCTAGCCATCCCACCTAATAAGACCTGCGCACGCATTGTTAATTGTACCAATCGCATGCCTGCAGCAAAATGTTTCTCTCCAGGGCCAGTCACACATTGGAATTGCTCTCTATGTTAATATCTCTTTTTTCTACGCCCGTGTTTTACTCCCTCCAGGCTGGTTCTTTACCTGTGGCTCCACTACCACCAATTATATTCCTGCTAATCTAACCAAAACTCCTTGCTGCCTGAGTCGCCTCACAGCTGTGCTTCCTTCACGAACCCAGTTGACTGAGTCCACAGCTAGCCCCCAGCGGCACCGACGAGAGGCTATCCAGTTGCCCTCCGATTGCAACAGCAAAACCACCCTTCCAACGCGAGGAGAATATCTGGGACTCGCTGTGTCATTGGTGGGGGTGCCAGCTCTTGCTGTTGGAAATTCAAAGAATATAAATCCCCTCGCGTGTGCCTTAGCAAAGGCCATTAATGCCACATCCACAGCCATTGGACAGGTGGGACAACCACGCCACGCTGTCCTGCAAAATCGAGCCGCCATAGACTTTTTGCTTCTCCAACAGCACCTCGGCTGTGAAAGTGTGGATGGCATGTGTTGTTTCAACTTGTCTGGCAACTCTCACAAAGTACAAACTCAGCTTGGACGTTTGCAAACTGTTGTGGCTCAAATCAAACAGGATATCCCTGGAGATTGGTGGACTGCGTTATGGTCATGGTTACCTTTTGGATGGCTGGGGTCTCTCTGAAGGTGGGGTATTGTATTAATTGCTGTATTAATATTATCATGTTGCTTTGTTCAGTGTATTCCTAATCCTGTGCAAATTTGTAGCCGCTGCTGGCAAAGAAATACCGTTTTGAAACCTTTCCGTCCAGAGCAAGTTCAAATGTTATATGAACAGCTCTCACATCACGTTCCTGAAATAGACCAGGATTAAGTTGGTTTGCACCTTAACAAATTAATAAAAAGGGGGGAAATGTGGGGATGTCACAATGCCTGGAGTCTTTGCAGACAGCAAACTGTCTGGAGATGAAGGGTGGAAATGACAAAACCATTATCTCCCTATTGTTAATTTTAACTTAAATTTAAATTTTACTGTTTTAACTCTGTATTTTAATCTTATATCAATTTTGCTGCGTGGTTTTATCCTGGTTGTGCTTTTTATACTGTATTTTGTATTTGTGCTTTTAACCTGTTGGTTGTTTTATGTTGGTTTTAATTTTTGTGAACCGCCCAGAGAGCTTCGGCTATTGGGCGGTATAAAAATGAAATAAATAAATAAATTGTCTAAGAGCAGTGCGTCATGTTTTGACTTCCAGCTTAATCTGGGGAACAAACAGGGTAAGAGAGCTAGTTAGCAAACACCGGTAATGAGAAAAGATAATTACCTTACTCAAAACTGACCATGAACGTTTATTTTATTTATTTATTTATTTATTTATTTATTACATTTTTATACTGCCCAATAGCCGAAGCCCTCTGGGCGGTTCACAAAAATTAGGTTGACTCACCCAGAGGAAGAGGGAGGAATTGAGCGAGCACGAAATAGGTGTATAAACTCTTGATATATTCTCAATAAACATGATTTTACCAATCATCACTTCGGCCTCTTACTTCGGTGTGGGAGATCCCTACAAAAAGTGGGCTAGATAGAACAACTGTTAGGTGGATTCACAGTTGGCTAGAGAATCGGACTCAAAGAGTGCTTATCAACGGTACCTTCTCAAACTGGGGGGAGGCAATGAGTGGGGTACCACAGGGCTCAGTCCTGGGCCCAGTGCTCTTCAATATTTTTATTAATGATTTGGATGAGGAGGTGCAGGGTATACTTATCAAATTTGCAGATGACACCAAATTGGGTGGGATAGCTAATACCCTGGAAGACAGAAACAAACTTCAAAGTGATCTTGATAGGCTGGAGTGCTGGGCTGAAAACAACAGAATTAAATTTAATAGGGAAAAATGCCAAGTTCTACATATAGGGAATAGAAACCAAATGCACAGTTACAAGATGGGGGATACTTCTCTCAGCAATACTACAAAAGAGAAAGATCTTGGAATTGTTGTAGATCACAAGCTGAATATGAGCCAACAGTGCGATGTGGCTGCAACAAAGGCAAATGCTATTTTGGGCTGCATTAATAGAAGTATAGCTTCCAAATCGCGTGAGGTACTGGTTCCTCTCTATTCGGCCCTGGTTAGGCCTCGTCTAGAGTATTGCGTCCAGTTCTGAGCACCACACTTCAAGAAGGACACAGACAAGCTGGAGCGTGTTCAGAGGAGGGCAACCAGGATGATCAGGGGTCTGGAAACAAAGCCCTATGAAGAGAGACTGAAAGAAGTGGGCATGTTTAGCCTGGAGAAGAGAAGGTTGAGGGGAGACAAGATAGCACTCTTCAAATACTTCAAAGGTTGTCACACAGAGGAGGGCCAGGATCTCTTCTCGATCCTCCCAGAGTGCAGGACACAGAATAATGGACTCAAGTTAAAGGAAGCCAGATTCCAGCTGGACATCAGGGAAAACTTCCTGATGGTTAGAGCAGTACGATAATGGAACCAATGACTTAGGAAGGTTGTGGGCTCTCCCACACTAGAGGCCTTCAAGAGGCAGCTGGACAACCATCTGTCAGGTATGCTTTAGGGTAGATTCCTGCATTGAGCAGGGGGTTGGACTCGGTGGTCTTGTAGGCCCCTTCCAACTCTGCTATTCTATGCTTCTATCATTCCTCTTTTTGCCAGTGTTTCTTGCTGAAACAAAAAGAGGATGAAGGCAGGACCGCTGCCTTTTGCGAGGATTTGCAACGCAAATGGGCAGAAGTAACTTTGTGTTGTTTCATATTTTGTTCATGAATGAATCCTCCCCTCTCTGCTGAAGAGGTGGCTAAAGCAGCAGCTGGGAGGACATTTTTTTGAGTGCCTGGGATGCCTCTGCCTCCCGGAGAAAGCATCTCTGGGCAGTTGCATGTGAAGCCCCCCTGCGTCCGTTTCAGGCCAAGGGCCCTCCTCCTTGCCAGAGCCAGGGAACGCAGCAGGCAAGGAGCCAAGAGCCCTGAGAGGGACTTCTTCTGCCCATGGAGATTGGGGCGGGGGGAGGGGAGGGCAGCTCGGAGCTTCTCCGGAGCATAGCGCCCTTCCCAGACCCTGCAAGCTGGAAGATAAGGCTGCCTGCGGGGCAGTGTCTCCCTCCAGGGATATAGCTGGGTGGGGAAGGCTAGCTGAGCTGGAGGAAGCCTCTGGCAGCTTCAGGTTTTTCTGGTAACCAAATGGCTGAATGCAAAGAAGTGTGGTGGTGGTGATGGTGGGATTTCTCCAGGCCCTAGAGGAGGCCCAGTCGAAACATGAGCAATTACACCGCCCTTCTGCCCATGCTCACCATCTCAAAGTGAGGACTTGAGTTGTTAGAGAGCAAAGGGAGAGAGCGGAGAATCCACAGGTGAAGAGGTGCCAGGGCAGGCCAAGGAAGGGGCCTCAGGCGGCGTGGCCAGCACCAGCTGCTTCTGGACCTCAAGAGGGACAGGCCTGCCTCCATTTTGTAGCAAGACATTGTGGTTGTATCCAGATGGCTAGAATGGGGCCATCCCATGAAACTGATTGGTGGGAGATCCAGGACAAATAAAAGGAAATACTTCTTCCCGCAGCACATAGTTAAAGTATGGAACACATTACCACAAGATGTAGGGATGGCCACCAATCCGGATGACTTTAAAAGGGGGGTTGGATAAATTCCTGGAGGCAAAGGCTATCCATGGCTACTAGCCCTGATGGTTGTGTGCTATCTCCAGTATTCGAGGAAATAAGCCTGTGTGCACCAGTTGCTGGGGAACATGCGTGGGAGGGTGCTGTTGCACCATGTCCTGTTTGTTCATCCCTGTCCGATGCCTGGTTGGCCACTGTGCAGGGCCGGTGCCAGACTATTTTGCGACGTAGGCAAGGTGAGCTACTTTCACACACACACACCCAAAAATGCCAACTTTGATTTTTAAGAACATATGTTTCCTGGAAAAAATAAGAAGCACAAAACTTGAAACTGCTAAATTTATTTTAAAGTGCAAGAAATACGTCATGCCAATTATAGCAAAGAAATTGGAAAGGAACGTCTATGGATCTAAAATGCATTATTTAATAGGAATATCACCTCCAAATCATCCCCACCCCCAACTCACACACACACACGCGCACACACACTCAGCATCACTCACTCCAAAGAAACACACGCATGGACACACGCATTCATCTCGCCCGCCCAGGCCCAGCTGAATCCTCAGGCCGGGCCAGCTCACAGCCAACGCGCATGAGTACTGTGTTGTGCCTGGCACCCTTCTTAGCTTGGCGCTCTAGGCGGCCGCCTGAGTGGCCTCTATGGTAGCACCGGCCCTGCCACGGTGTGAACAGAGTGCCGGACTAGATGGACCCTTGGTCTGATCCAGCATCAGGGCACTTCTGATGTTCTTATAGCTGAGACTGGCTAACTGCTCCCCATCATAGATCTCTGGACTTTTGGCTTTCTCTGCCCCCCCACCCCCAGGACACATACACATGCGTCCTGTTATAAGGTGTGTCCATGGTCTTTAAAAGGCAATCCTGCCCAACGAACAGGCCTGCTGCTGTGATTTGCACAGGGCCCTGTTCAAGAGGCTAAGAACAGCCTGCTGGATCAGGCTGAGAGGGGTCCACCCGTCGTCCAGCAGCCTGTTCCCCAGGAAGTGGCTCACAAGCAGCCTGTGGCTTGATGCTCTGGAAAGCCATGGCCAGTCAGGAGAGCACGTTGGGCTAATGGGACGGACCAGGGCTCAGCCGGCTTCAGGTGTCCACCCCCCCTGCCTGCTCTTTTGCCTTTCTTGCCTCCCTCTTCTGTGTGGGCCTTCTTCTCTGCCATGGGGTGGGGCAGGTGGGGGGGTTGGAGTGTTGTTCCTGACAAGTCCACGCCTTGTCCCAGCACTTGGAGAAAGCGGGAAGGCTTGTCTTTAGAGCAGCCTTCCTCAACCTGGGGTGCTCCAGATGTGTTGGGCTACAACTCCCAGCTGGCTGGGGCATTCTGGGAGATGCAGTCCAACACATTTGGAGCACCCCAGGTTGAGGAAGGCTGCTTTAGAGCCTAAATTGGAGTTGACCAGAACATGTGCAAGGGCCCCATTTGGACTGACTCAGCAGCTGGAGGACAACCCCTGATGCATGAATGTGAGAATGATGTTCAAAGCATGGTGACTGTGGCCAACCACGTGCCGGGGCTCCTGGGCTTTCCAGCCAATGCGGGGAATGATGGCGTCTTACTAGGAGAGGCACAAGGCGACGTGAGGAGGGACCGCGTTGCATCGGGCTGCAGTGCGGCGAAGCTCCCACTCATCTTCATGGGGCCTTTGCAGGAGAACTTCCCAAGGGCCACGTTTCTCAAGAGAGGGAGGGAGGGCGTTTGGAAAGTCTGCCTCGGGCTCCAACCCTAGGTCAGGGCTGCCCGGTTTGACACACAAGCAGAAGGACAAACTTGTTCTCACGAACTGCAAACATGTGATGTGACACGAGGTTCCTTCTTCAGGAGCAATAGACAAATGGCTACAAAATAAAAGACAACTGCAGACAGGAATGAAACAGCACACAGTATTATTTCAATTCAAGACACGGATATTTGCCAGACAGGGCGAGGGACCCTTGGGAATCCTCCCGGACAGCTCTTCGGCCCGTCCTGGGCGCCCACCCACCCCCGCTCCGACATGGGAGACGGTATTCCAGCCGGTCAGAGCCTCGCCTACCCCGGAGGTGCCGCCGTCGAGCCCCCCACCCCCGCAGCCCCCCAGGCAGGAGCGAAGAGCCGTCCCCCCCTCCCGCGCGCGCGCGCGCGTCAGGCCCTGCCTCGCTCGCTCGCTCGCTCGCTCTCCTGCTCCCCGCGGGCTTGCCCGTCCCTCCTCCGCTTGCCGGCCTCGACGCCGCTGGTGATCAGATAAGAGGGGCGGGCCGCGGCAACGGCTATAAAAGCCGCGGCCGCCAGCGCGGCTCCCAGCTCCGACTCCTCTGCCACGACCCACGGACCTCCCTCCACACTCGGTCGCGCTCTCGTTCTCTCTGCCACCATGGTGCTGTCCGCTGAAGACTGCAAGTTGCTCCAGAGCACCTGGGCCAAGCTGGCCCCCTTCACCGACGACATCGGCGCGGACTCGCTGAACAGGTGCGCCAGGTGGCGGGGAGGGGGGCGGCAGGGCCAGAGGGGCGCAGGACCACCCTCCCCCCGTCCCTGCGCGCTCTCTGACGGACGCCCCCCTTCCCTCCCTCCCTCCTTCCCTCCTTGCAGGTTGTTCCGGGTGTTCCCCAAGACCAAGGTCTACTTCTCGCACCTCGACCTGACCCCCGGCTCCAGCGACATCCGCGCCCACGGCCACAAGGTGATGAAGGCGCTGGAGAGCGCCCTCAAGCACCTGGACGACGTCCACGGCACCCTGGCCGAACTCGGCGACAAGCACGCCTACAACCTGCGCGTGGACCCCGTCAACTTCAAGGCAAGCCCGCGGGCGGGTCCCTGGCCTGAGGCGGGCGGGCGGGCGGCTCGGCTCCGCCCCCCTCCGCTGGGTCCCCTCTCCCCCCCAGAGCTGCTTCCCCCCCCCACTAACCGGCGCCCCCCTTTCTTCTCCCTTGCAGCTGCTGGCCAAGTGCTTCCACGTGGTCCTGGCCACTCACCTGAAGGCCGAGTACACCGCCCCCGTGTACCGGGCCTGGGACAAGTTCTTCTTCTTGGTGGCTGACGTCCTGACCGAGCATTACAGATGAGCCCCCGCCGCCGCGGGCTGCTGGTGCGGGGCTCCCTCCGGCCCCCACCGCGGAGCAGCCGCCCCCTCCGGGCGCGCCCCGGTCCTGGCCTTCCTGTGCTGTGCCACTCGCCAATAAAGTCTCTGAACTGCTGCCTGCCTGATGCGCCTCTCTTGGGGGGTGGGGGGGAAGGGGTCCTCTTGCTAGGCGAGAGTGGGGAGGAGCTCTGGGTAAGGGGGGGAGGCCACAGCTGCAAGGCAAGGAGAGACTCTGCAACTTTTCCGGGGGTGGGGGTGCGGAGATGGACTCCTCAGTCCGGGCTCAGGGGAGGGGGCTGCTCCTGCACAGGGCGACCCAGTAGGGCTGTCCTCCCACATTGGGACCAGACCCACAAAGTGTTTGAGTGTGGGGCGGGTGAATTTTACAGTAAAGTGTGTGTTGGGGGGGGAATGCAAAGGCACAGAATTAGCCCCCCCCCTCCGCTGTTTGGCGAACCTGTTCAGAACAGACATCCACCCACCACCCCAGTCTCTCCCCATCGCACAGAGAGACCAGTCCCCACTGCAGGAGGAGAAGGGGGAGGGGAGGTGGGCGATGTTAGACCCCTCTTTCTAACCCCCCCCCACACACGTCCGTGCCTCCCCCACCAGCACACACACACTGTTTGCCAAAGGCATATGGAAGACCAAAGGCTGAGCCAAGGTGCATGGTGGGGGTGGAAGGAGAAATAGGCAGGCGGCCCGGAGACCTCCCTTCCCAAGGAAGACTCCCAGCTAAAGGCTTCAGAACATCAGAAGAGCCCCAAGATGGATCAGGCCGAGGGTCCGTCTTGTCCAGCACTCCATGCACAGAGTGGCCAACCAGCTGCCCACAGGAAACCCACAAGCCGGACACGAGTGTCACAGCACAACCCTCCCACCCAAGTTCCCCAGCAACTGGGGTACATGGGCTTTCTGCTTGATAGCCTTCTCCTCCAGGAGTTGATCTAACCAGCTGCCCCCTTCTGAGCAGAGGATGTGGGGGGCTTGAAAGAGGCAGAGGCCACTGTCTCCCCACCCCACCCCACCCCACCCCACCCCACCCCACCTAGGAAAGTGTCTCTTGTGGATCCAATGAGGGCAGGAGAGGGGCATGGAATGACCGCAAAGATGGGTGTCGCACCGGGGAATCTGTGGATGCAGCTAGTTGCAGAAGGGGGTGGGGGTGGAGAGAAGATGGGTCTCTCTCAGTCAGTGCCCAGGCCAGCCCTTTTGGGCTCTTCCAATGCCCTGGGATCAGGCGCACCATGGGTGAGGGGAGAATCAGTGGCAGCCCAGAGCCCCCTGGCCTGGCTACTCCAAAGGAGGGCACACATGCAGCTGATCCATTGCCTGCCAGGCATCACACCGACTGGAATCCCCCTCCCAGCCCCACACCCTTGAGGGCAAGGAAATTACGCTCTGCAGATGCTCAGAGGCATTCTCACCTAACCTCCATGTGATCATAGAATAGTAGAGCTGGAAGGGGCTCTAAGGCCATCAAGTCCAACCCCCTGCTCAATGCAAGAATCCACCTTAAAGCATCCCTGACAGATGGCTGTCCAACTGCCTCTTGAAGGCCTCGAGTGTGGGAGAGCCCACAACCTCCCTAGGTCATTGGTTCCATTGTCGTACTGCTCTAACAGTCAGGAGGTTTTTCCTGCTGTCCAGCCGGAATCTGGCTTCCTTTAACTTGAGCCCGTTATTTTGTGTCCTGCACTCTGGGAGGATCGAGAAGAGATCCTGGCCCTCCTCTGTGTGACAACCTTTTAAGTATTTGAAGAGTGCTATCCTGTCTCCCCTTAGTCCATGGCATGTAAAAAGCCCCCACCTCCTGGAAAAGCCTTGGGGTCTTCAGTGCAGGGAGGGGCATTTGGGGGGGTTCCTCTGCCAGAGCCCCCTTTTTGTTTCTACAAACCGTAATCCTGTCCGCCGCCCACATCTCTCATCATCTTTCAATGGCTTGATGCAAGGAGCCCCCTTCTCGCAGCCCACCATACTGGCACATGATGCTGGCCTCCCTCCCTCACCAGGTGCTTGTGATAAGGCACAAAGTGGCCACCCAGTCCCTCTGGGGTGCCAGAGGGACTGGCAGGGCTTGGAGAGGGGGGGCTCCTGCCCCTGCACAGCTTGCCTCCGACAGCCTTCTCAATGCACCCAAAAGCCATTCCTATGGGTGATGCACAGCTCTTTGGTTCCTAAAGTGAAGCGCTAAGCACCACAGTGGTACTGCCAGGGCAGGGCCCCAGGTGGAAGACCCACTGTCAAGGGTGGGCAAATAACCCCCCTCCAAAGAGTGGCAGGCGCTGGTGGGGTAGCAGAATGCCCCGCCTCCGCACCTGGGCCAGCCCACTGCAGCTGATGACCTTTTTATTTTCTCAGTGTTTTAACACTTAACTTTTTAAAACTTTGCTGTTTTAATTCCATGTTTTAACCTATATCAATTTTTGCTGTGTGCTTTTATCCTGGTTGTGCTTTTTATATTGTATTTTCTATTTTAGATTGTTGGTTGTTTTTATGCTCTTCATGGTTTTAATTTTTGTGAACCGCCCAGAGAGCTTTGGCTATTGGGTGGTATAAAAACGTAATAAATAAATAAATAATAAAATGTTCTTATAAAAGAAAAAGGAACCGTTCATTTTGTTGATGGGGGGGGGGGGGCAGGAGCAGCCAGCTAGCCAGTCAGCCCATGTAGTTCATTTTATAATTACTTTCTTTGAAAATATATTATTTGCTTCTACCAAACAGGGGTGCTTATTCCCAATTAAATGTGTCTAGTATCGGGGCAGCAGAAGCAAACTCCATTTTATCCCTCCAGTCATAACCCTGCTAAGTTCTGAGTGAGTTTAAAATGCAAACTGCACATGCTCAGAGATTCTCTTTTCTTTTATCAAGGTTGGCAAACAGTTGTTGTTGTTGTCGTTTTTCGCTCTAATTTATTGGGAATGTAGAAGCGGTTTAAAGCATGGAATGGGGGTGGAGGGTGGGGACCGGGACAAGAGCAATGCTATGCTAGCTGTGCGTTTCACAATGCTAGTAGTACACCTGTCGTGGTCCGAAGAACACCAGAAGAGCCCTGAGGCTGGATCACGGCTCCCAGGGTCCGTCCAGTCCAGCACTCTGTTCACACTGCGGCCAACCGGGTGTCGACCAGGACCCACAAGCAGGACATGGGTGCAACAGCACCCTCTCGCCCGTGACTGGCGCTGGAGGTGGCAAACAGCCATCAGGCCTAGTGGCCCTTGAGAGCCCTCGTCCTCCAGGGTCGCGGGTGTCCTGGGCCTCCACTCTTCTTCTGAGGAAGAGCTAGAGGTCCTGGGGTTATTAAAAGGGGCTTGGGCAGATTCATGGAGGAAAAGGCTGCCACAGGCTGCTGGTCCCAATGGCTCTGTGCGACCTCCGGTATTGGAAGCTGTGTGCCTATGTACAGCACAAGGGTTGCTGGGGAACATGGGTGGGAGTACGGGCACTGTGGGAACAGAATTTTGCTGGACTGGAGCAACATTTGGTCTGATCCAGCAGGGTTCTTCTGGCCGAAGGGGTCCAGCCCCACAGCATCTCGGGTCCCACGGAGGCTGGGGAGATGCTGCCAGGCGGACCTCTCTTCCCCTTCTGCCTGCCTTCCCCCGTGAATTCACCAGCTCCGTGGTCCAGTGGCCATCTGTGGCCCGTCCAGGGCCATAAGCAGCTTTGGCCCAGCCCTGTGGGTGGGCATAGGGGAGGAGAGGAAGACTGCCTAATGCCCCCACCACCACCCCGGACCAGGGATCGAGGCCACCCCAGTCCGAGCCCAGTCCTCTGGCCGCTGCTGGAGGGGGACGCGCGCGCGCGCACACACACCCCACACCCCGCCACTGCTCTCTGGGAGAGAAAGCCTCTCGGGGCGGGGGTGGCAAGGCGAGGCGGCACGGCGGCGCGGCGGACCAGTGGCGCCCGCTCCCTGCTGGAGCCCGCCGGCTCGGTGGGCGGCCCTCCCGTCCAGGAGGCGCCGGGGATGGGCGCGGCGCCCGCGGGGGAGGGCAGGGGGCGGCCGGGGGCGGGCCGCTCGCCTCCCAGCCCCGATAAAAAGGGCCGCCCGGGCCCCGACGGCACCGGAGAGAGACCGCGGAGCTGTCAAGATGGTGCTGAGCGACGACGACAAGGCCCACGTGAGGGCCATCTGGGGCGAAGTGAGCAGCCACGGCGAGGCGATGGGCGCCGAGGCGCTGCACAGGTAAGCCCCCGCAGCCCCCGGGCCCGAGGCGCGGGAGGGGGCCCGGAAGGGGGGCCAGGGGCGCGCCTGACCGCTGCTCGCCCTCTCTCCCCCCCCCCCCCGCAGGATGTTCCTGGCCAACCCGGCCAGCAAGACCTACTTCCCCCACTTCGACATGAGCCCCAACTCCGGCGACATCCGGGCGCACGGCAAGAAGGTGGTGGGCGCGCTCACGCAGGCCGTCAACAACCTGGACAACATCGCCGGCGCCCTCTCCAAGCTCAGCGACAAGCACGCCCAGGAGCTGCGCGTGGACCCCCGCAACTTCGACGTGAGGCACCCCTCCCGCCCCCCGCTGCGGGCTCTGCCCTGCCGCCCCGGCCCCTCGGCCCCCTGCCCTGCGCCGCATGGGCCGAGGGTCCCGCCTGCCGCCCCTCACGCCCCCCCTCTCCCTCCCTCCCTCCGCAGAAGCTGCGCCTCTCCATCCTGGTCACCATCGCGGCTCACCACGAAGGCCACCTGCAGCCCGAGGTGATCGTCTCCCTGGACAAGTTCCTGACTCGCGTGAGCAAAGTCCTGACCTCCAAGTACCGCTAGACGGCAGGAGACCCGCCAGGCCCAGCGCCGGAGCAGCGCCCCTCGCTCGCCCCCTCCGACCCCCTTTCTCTTCCCCCCCCTCCCGCCTGCAATAAAGCTGCTCTTGGCCGCGAAAGCGCTGCTGTCCTGGCGTCTCTTTGGGCCGCGGGGGGGGGGGGGCTGGAATGGTGGGGGGGCGAGGGGAGGGGGGAGAGCCTGCCCCAGCTTCGGGGGGGGGCTGGAATGGTGGTGGGGAGAATACCTGCCCTGTCTTCGAAGGTCCCCCAGCAGGCGCCCCTCTGGCCCTCCGGGAGGGTAATTGCATGAGTTCCCCCCTGCCATCCCCTGCTTCCAAGTGGGGAAGGTCTCTGCCCCATGTGCGCCTCCCTGCCTTAACCTTGGACTACCAGAACGCCGGTGTGGCTCCCCAAGAGGCATCCCAGAGTTGGCAGCAATTGCAGACTCCAGTCCCTTGAACCCAGGACCGTTTCAGACCCCGGAAAGGGCCCATTCAGGACCGGACTGCACGGATGACAGGGAATCAGCTGCCAACGCAGCGGGGGAGGTGGGCATGGGGAACCAGACCAGCCAGGAGGCTCTGCTGGCAGTGCCTCGAGGCTCGGAGGCTGCCAGGATCATTGGCTGCCCTGGCTCTGGGCTGTTGGCTCCCTCCTTTGGGGGCCGGGTGGGGTGGGGTGGGGTGGGGTCTCCTCAGGGCCTTTGACCCTAGCATGGGGTGGGGGTGGGGTCCTGAAATGCTGGCAAGCGCAGAGGTAGCCCATATCACCATTATGACCGGTGGCCATCCTTATCTGTAAGGAAAACATTATGTGTGAAGCATGCATAGAGGCAGGCAGTGTGTCAGGAATGCACTGCCAGGGAAACCCGCGTGTCCGCTTAGGACTTGGTGCAGCCAGCCAAGAAGCCTGCAGGTTTAGGGAGGCCATTTTCATCAGAACCACGGCTGCAGAGGGTTAAGCGCTCCCCCTTGCCCTCGCCTGTGACCCTGCTGCAATTATGGTTCTTTAAAAAAACAAACCCGTGCTGCCCGTTAATTGCAGCCCATTAATTGCACTAAATATCCCTCCCTTCCAGTTTGGCTCCCCCATCGGGATGCCTGGAGGAGGAAGGGTCATTGTCCGGCCCAACGTGTCCATGCCCTTCGCAGGGCTCCCCCTGCTGAGCTTCAGCAGAAGCAGCAGAGACGCTGGGCTGAGCTCTCCCCCCAGAGCGGCAGCCCACACACTCAGGTTAACCCCTCTCCAGCCAGGACAGGGAGGAACTCACCCAGGAGACAGGCTGCACGGGAGCAGCAGGGGCCTGTGTGGAAAATGTCAGCACACCAACTTTCCAGGGTGGGTGCAGTGCCCTCCGGAGTATACAGATAAACAGGAATTCACAGCATGGATTTAGGAGTGAGCGTCAAGTGGCAAAAGTTGAAGGTGGTTAATGCAAACCAGGATTGTGAGAAGCTCCGAAAAGATCTCTCCAAGCTGGCAGAGTGAGCACCCAAATGGCAGATGCAAAGTGATGCACATTTATTTATTTATTTCATTTCATTTCATTTCTATACCGCCCAATAGCTGAAGCTCTCTGGGCGGTTCACAAAAATTAAAACCATGAAGAGCATAATAAAACAACCAACAATTTAAAAACACAAATACAAAATACAATATAAAAAGCACGACCAGGATAAAACCACACAGCAAAAATTGATATAGGTTAAAATATGAGATTAAAACAGCAAAGTTTAAATTTAAGTTAAATTAGGTGTTAAAATACTGAGAAAATAAAAAGGTCTTCAGCTGGCGACGAAAGGAAAACAATGTAGGCGCCAAGCGAACCTCTCTGGGGAGCTCGTTCCACAGCCAGGGTGCCACAGCAGAGAAAGCCCTCCTCCTAGTAGCCACCTGCCTCACTTCCTTTGGCAGGGGCTCACGGAGAAGGGCCCCTGTGGATGATCTTAAGGTCTGGGCAGGCACATATGGGAGGAGGCGTTCCTTCAAATAACCTGGCCCCAAGCCGTTTAGGGCTTTGAATGTTAATACCAGCACTTTGAATCAGGGGCGGGGTGGAGGAACAACAACCCAACTTCAAGCATAACCTGATGGGATCTGAGCTGGTGGTGACCGAACACAAAAGAGATCTTGGGGTTGTGGTGGAAAAGCTCAATGAAAATGTCCACCCAGTGTGCAGCTGCTGTCAAGAAGGTGAACTCCATGTTAGGCACAATTAGAAAAGGAATTGAGAATAACACAGCCAGTATCAAGCTGCCTTTATATAAATCTATTGTGTGACCAAACTTAGAATACTATGTACAGTTCTGGTCACCACACCTAAATATGGAGCATCTCCCCTATGAGGGAAGGTTACAGCAGCTGGGAGTATTTAGCTTGGAAACCAGGAGACATGATAGAGGTGTACAAATTCATGCCTGGTGTGGAGAATGTGGAGAGGCAGGCATTTTTCTCCCTCTCCCGTAATACTAGAACCCAACAGGTTCATCCCAGGAAGCTGATTAGTGGGGGATTCAGGAACGATAAAAGCAGGGACTTCTTCACACAGCACATAGTTAAACCATGGAACTCACAACCACATGATGTAGGTGATGGGCACCTATTTGGATGGCTTTAAAAGGGGGTTGGAGAAGAAGGCGATTGATGGCTACTAGCCATGATGGTTATGTGCTGTTATCTCCAGTATCCAAGGTAGTAGGCCTATGTACACCAGTCGCTGGGGGACATGGGAGGGGGGTGTAGGGTGCTGTTCCACTCATGTCCTGCTTGTGGCTTTCCCATGGGCAGCTGGTCGGCTGCTGTGTGAACAGAGTGCCGGATTAGATGGACCCTGGGTCTGATCCAGCCTCCGGGCTCTTCTGTTGTTAAAGGAGCCCTTTCTCCCCACGCCCGTCCCTCGCCACATGTGACAGCTACATCTTGTTGGAGCTGTGTGGCTCCAGCCCTCTCGCCCACCCCAAGCAAGGGGGGGGGCAGGTTTCCCAGAGCCAGGGCAGGCACCCTTCCACCACCACCCCTGCAAAGGCCAGCTCTCTGTCAGCAAAGGCCAGGCACTCCCCTGCAGCCACGGCCGTGGCCGCTTTGCCTTGCAGGATCACAGCCAGGCTGCCTGGGAGAGAAATGAGCTGTTTCTCCACAGGGGCAGGCCACGCAGCGCTCCTGGCTGGATCTAGCGAGCCCTCAGAGGCTTTGCCACATTTATTTCTTGATGCTGACTTCTATGACATTTGAGCGTTTCCGAGAGGCGTGGGTCCTTTCAATATCCTGATACTTTCTGGACTGTCAATTTGTTTTATAATTGCCCCTGAACAAAAGTCCTGAGTCCAATCGTGGTGGTGGGAGACCAAGCTGTGGACAACTTAAAAGTCTGCGATGTCACCAGGCCCTTTTCCTTTTCGTTCCTTTCGCTCATGCTACAAGGGAGGTGCCTGGTGTGTGAGCTCAGTCCTATGGCTGCCTCTGACTTTGCCCCCCGACCCAGATGCAATGCTGGCTTTGGTTCATGTGGGGCCCTCAGCTGCGGACTCCCCGCTGTGGCCTGGGACACTCTTCTGCACATGTGGGGAGCCGGCCCCGCTCCCGCAAGGAACTGCCTGCATCCCAGGTCTAACAGATCTCCCAGCTTTGGTTTGGTTGCTGCCCTGGTGTCTTGGCACCAAAAGCAGTTTACAATCCTTTGACAGCGGCCAAATCTACACCAAGCAGGATACGACACTTTGGAAATGGTTTGAAAACTGTCGATGGCGCGTGTCCTGGGCCCCAACAGATGTCAATACTGCTATAAACCGTTTTAAAGCAGCAGAGTAGCTCTTGCCAGCTGCTACGGTAGGTACCAACACACGTTACTGCCACTGCCTCTTTATTTCATGAATTCTGCCAATAGGAATCTCAGGCAGGGAAAAGGGCTGAACGGGGGGGGGGGGGGCTCAGGAAGCCGCCGCTTCGTTAGGGCTTAGGCTGACGAACATAAGCGGCGTTGATTTCTTCACTGAGAGCCTCAAAGAACTTCTCCCAAGAGCGGCTCATCTCATCTGTGAACGCCTCCCCCAGGAGGTCCTGGGAGGTGCAGAGAAGGGCCTGGAACAGAAACTGGGCAGGGGGAAGGAAAGCAGCTCTTCAGGAGGGGGTGGGGGCTTTGCAGTCAGGGCTTTGTGACATCCAGGGTGAATTGCCCTCCTCCAGCTCTGCGCCTCCAGGAAGCTGACGCCAAAGATGGAGCTGCTGTGCGGATGGCAAGAAGCCCCTTCCTCGCCACCCCACCCACCCACCCACCATGTGCACAGACTGTGCTGCCTCTGTGCCTCAGGCCAGAAAACTGGACCCCCCCTTCCGACTACACTTGCCACAGGCGGCCTGCCAGGCCCAGGGAGCTGTGAAGGCCCAATCCTGGCCCAGCTCTGGTAGGTTTGCTGCCAGCAGCTCTGCCCATGCGAGGGGCAGGACTTGAGCTTGGTTCGAGCCCAACCACTTCCTTTGCCGGGATAGGGCAGGAAGGCCCCAGCTGCCCTCGGGGCTGAGGACACTTCGCAGGAGAGCTGCAGGAAACTCCTCGCATGGGGAAACTGGCAACCGTCCACATCTGCTCCGAGCCTCTTTCCCAGGAGGGCGGATCCCCCACCCCACCCCCCCGTGGAAGGAGTCCGGCTGCCCCAAGGCTAAGCAGCCAGCCACGGCTTTTAGGGTGGGCCACGGGTCTCCCCCCGCCCCCCGCATTTTGTGCTGGGCACCACCAGTACCTGGAACATCCCAGAGGGGACGTGGTGGATGTTCTTGTGGCTGTCCACCAGGCGCTCAATCAGCTTGCTGGCTTGCTTCCAGTTGTTCATGTTCTCAATAATTTGATTCAGAGCCACCATGAGCCTCCTGCCATGGAAGCCCACCTCTGGATTATTCAGCAGGTCCCCCTGCGTTGGGACGGTCTTGAAATACTGCTTACTCTCCGGGTGATCTGTAAAGAATCTGCATTCAGAAGAAAGGATTACCGGCTGGGACCGGCTCTGGGCTGCACCTTCCCTTTTGCAAGGATCATCCCGTGAGTGACTGTTTCAGGGGCATCCTTTGCCACGCTTGCCCGCCCTACATCCAAGAGCGCACCCCCCACGGCCCCTGCCCGGATCGCGCCACCAGGCCTCTCTGGGGCTGTGTGTCTGGCTGAGCCGGCCCATCTGCTGAGGAGCACTGAGGGGCTGAAGCACAGTGCCTGGCACTGAGCGGGCTCCCCATTTGCAGGGCTGACTGTCTCAGGGACCATCGAGGGTGCTCTGAAAACGCCCGAGCATGAAGCCGCCTGTGGGAGACCAAGAAGAGATCATACAAAGAGACGTGGCAGGAAGCCGCGTTGGGAGACCTCCACCTGCCTCCTCACCTGATGACCACGAGCCTGCCATTCTCCTCGGCGCTGTCAAACACCTTTGCCCAGACGTCCCGGATGCACTCCTGATCTAACTCTGTCAGCTCCACCGTGGGGCTTGGAAGAGCCGTCCTGGAGAGGGGGCAAGAAGGGAGCAGGCAAGCTGGAGGCCAGGCCCTCGGGGGAGATGGGGTATTCTGGGCTGTGGAAAATACGCGGTGTAAAACCAGCCCTTCCGCAGGAGGGATCCGAGAGCCTGGAAAGCCAGCGTGGGACTAGGGCGATGTCTTGTATGGGTCAGAGCATGGGTCCATTTAGCCCAGTATTGCTGACATGGACTGGCAGCTGTGGGTCTCCAGGGTTTGAGGCAGGAAGTTTCCCGAGCCCCACCGGGAGATGCTACCGGGGATCGAACCGGGGACAGGTGATCCACCACTGAGCTCCATCCCCCAACTCCCTGGCCAGGTCAGTGGAGGCAGTGAGCTGGGAGCAGCAGCCATGGCCAAAGAACGCCAGCCCAGCCCAGACCAGGGTCAACATTTGGACCCAGCAGCCGAGAAGCACCTCATTCCTCCTGAAATGGCCGGGCCAGGGGGACTCCAGGCTCACAAGGCCTGGAGGAGGGGCTATCTGGGCCCAGGCCTCTCCCCGGCAGAACCCTGTGCAGGTTGTAGTGCAATCACAGACCGTAGGAGGTTGGGCAATAGCTGGAGCATCGGGGGCAAAAGAAGAGTTTCGTTACGGCCCAAAGCTTCTATGGACTATGGTCCACTTCAGCGCTAGGCAACTCGTGGCCCTCCAGATGAGTCAGCCTACAACTCCCATTATGCCTCACCATTGGCTGTGCCAGCCTGGGGCTGATGGGAGTTCTAGGCCAAACATCCGACAGGCCAGAAGTTGCTTACCGTGATTTCTAAAAGGCTTTTGACAAAGTCGCTCACCAAGAACTGCTGAACAAATTTAGCAGTCCTGGAATAAGAGGAGAAGGGTCCTCTTGCAGAACGCTAAGAACCGCTACATTGCAAACTCTCCCAATGGAGGGTTTAGGGTCCCCATGGGGATCTGTACTGATGAGCACCCATGCCTTCTAACTTGCTCATAAATGATCTGGAGTTAGGAGTGAGGTGGACAAGTTTGCCCATTACACCAATTTATTTGGGGGGGGGGGTTTGTGAAGAGCTCCAAAGGGATCTCTGAGAGCATCAAAATGGCAAAAGTGGTTCAATGTAATCAAGTGTAAGGCGAAGCACGGTGGGGCAAAAAATCCCCAACTTCACATTTATGCTGATGGGATCTGAGTAGCCGTGATTGATCAAGAAAGATGCCTTGGGGTTGAGGTGGACAATGCAGTGAAAATGGCAACCCAGCGTGCAGCTGATGCAACAAAAAGGCAAACTCCATGTTCAGCATAATAAGGAAAGGCAGCGGCAATGAAACTGCCAATATCATACTGCCTTTATACAAATCAGTGGTGCAGCTACACTTAGAATATTGTGTACAGAAAAGCACAAGTAAAATGATCGAGGGACTGGAGCAACTCTGAGGAAAAGTGGAATCTGGAACTGTTTAGTTCAGAGAAAAGGCAAGTGAAGAGAGGCATAATAGAAATAATAGAAGTGTACAAAATTCCGTATGCTATGGAGAAAGTGGAGAGGGAGGCATTTTTCTCCCTCAAAATACTAGAACCCTCTGGGCTCAGCCCATGAAGCTGATGGGTGGGAGATTCAGGGCAGATTAAAAAGAAGGTCTTTTTGACACTGTGCAGTTGAACTATGAAATTCACTTCACAGGATATAGTACAGCTACCAATCTGGATGACTTTAAAGGAGGATTGGACACATTAATTGAGGGTATATGCTGCCTCCAGTATCGGAGGTTGTGTACCTGTGTATACCAGTTGCTGGGGAACATGGGCAGGAGGGTGCTGTTGCACCTGTGTCCTGTTTGTGGGTTCCCCACTGGGGCAGCTGGTTGGCCCCTGTGTGAACAGAATGCAGGACTAGATGGACCCTTGGTCTGATCCAGCATCAGGGCACTCAGAAATGAAATACAGAAAGTACAAAGCATCGACCACATTGTTAACAGAGGCCATATACAAAATTGTTGTGGCTGAAAAACAAATGTCCTGGCATTGCATATGCCAAATAATATATGTGGTGTGTATTTTTTTATTTATTTAAAACACGCACACACGCACACACACACACACGCACACACACTATTCTGATGTGTTTATTGACTTTGCCCTGATGGGATGGAAGAAGCAGCGCTTGATGACCTGCCACCTGCTCCCAGGGTGGCCCCTTCCTCTCACAGCCACCAACAGAAAGGTGTGTGAGGGAAAAATTGTACCCTGAGGGGATGGGAGAAGAACCAGATTAAGCTTGAATTCAAAAGGAGAAGAGAAAGTGAGGAAGAGAAAAATGGGAAGAGGAACAGGCTAGCAAATAACTGAGTACATCCACCTGGGCAACTGAATCAAGCATCACCTTCCTGCTTCTTTCCTCCTCCCTCCTCGTCCCCTTTCCTTGTGTCTCATTGATGCAGAACTTAGGACTAATGATTGATTCTTGTGAGCTGGCGTAAGAGCCTTGACCTGAGCAGCAGAGTCGGAGGGCTGGACTACATAAATGAAGCCGACATGCCAGCCAGGCAAGGCCGGCTGCTCCCTTCAAGCCTTCCGGGGGTCCTTCCCAGAGGCCTCTGTGGAAAGCGGGCCCAGCAGGGCTCTTCTGGCAGGCTCTTCTCTCTCTCCACACCCCCCCCTGCCCCGGAGATGGGAATAGGCAAATTCCTGACCCCGTTCTCTCTCTTTGCCAGAGTTGCCCCTTTCCAAACCAGGAGGCAAGGGGCTTTCAGAGCTTACTAAAAGTTTTCAGCATTCTGAAAACGTACTTGTTTACACAAACTTTCCCTGACTTGTAATGTATCATGACCCTGCTCTGTATCTTCTTCATATTTTAAAAGACTTGTAACTTCATTGTTATATTTTACTATATAGGTACACCACTTAGGTATTTTATTGTAGTAAATGGTACAGTATAAACAAGTAACGAGAGAAATATTCCCCTGCCGCCCCACTGTGTCGTCCGAGCTCAGCTTGAGGGCGGTTGCCCTCCCCGCCCCCAGGCCAGTGGGGTTCCTCCCCTGGGGCTGGCGCAGCCTGGCTCCTGCCCCTCACATGTAGCCCCACTCACCCAACCTTCAGCCTGCCTTTGGAGCCCCCGAAGATGGCCATGGCCGGCTCAAGGGCCTCTGTCAGGGCAATTGGGGAGGGCAGGCATGAAGCCACAGGCAGCTCCTGCCTGGCATCCGGAACCTTCTGGCGACAGAATTCTGGGGCAGTTGGGCCGTTGGGCGGCAGGCCGGGCCGGCTGCTTGCCTTCACGGGGAACAAGCCGGGACAGAGGTCGGTTTGCACGGCCAAGGCGGGGGGAATGCACCACAGTGCCCAGGGAGGGGAGTGCTTTGCATAACTACCCTGCCACGTCACGCGAGCTGTCAGGGTAGCTTGTGGACGTGGTTAACGTGCCACCCAGAACACAATCTTAACCAATAAACCACTGGTTTTGCACAACACAGCCGTGGCTGTGTGCTCCGGCTCAGTGTCCCCGCTGTGCCCACTGCCTCAGGGGGAGGAGGAGAAGTCTTGGCGGGTGCCTGTGGAAAGAGAGGAAGCAGCACCAGGAGGGGGCACTCTCAGAATGGTAAGGATTGACTCATGTGTCTTCAGAAGGTGCTTCCTGCAGCTTGCTCCCGAGGAATCACTGCCACAGGGCACATGGTGTTCTGCACCCTCCCTCTGGACACCCACCCGCACTGACACCTCCCGCGTTGACCTTCAGGCCCTGTGTCAGGCCTGACTCTTCCACCAGGTGTGACCACCAGACTGTTACAACCATAGTTTTATTTATTTTTTAAAAAAAATTCTTGGCCGCCTTTCAGGGCGGAGGTCCTCCTGCGGTCGGTCGCTTACAGCAATACATTAAAACTGTTAAAACATAAAGACAGTCAAACAGCCATAAAAGCAGCAATTAAAGCCAACAATAAAAGCTGCTGCCACTCCTCCTCCCTCCCCTTCCCCTCTTCCTTGTGTGTCCTGCCTTTTTGAGACTGTAAGCCTGAGGACAGGGACGGTTTTCTTTGCTGATTGGTTGTAAGCTGCTCTGGGACCCTTTTGTGAATGAGGAGCGAGATAAAAATGCTATAAACAAACAAATAAACTATTGCAACAAGAGCAGTCATTCAAGAGAAAGCCATGGTAAAAGATCAAAATAAAAACGTTTCCAAGGCCTCCTTAAAAGCCTTCAATGAGGGAAGGTGGTGGAGCTCCCATGGGAGATGGTTCTAAAGGTGTGGGGCCGCGGCAGAGAAGGCCCCCATGCGTGGTGACCCACCTCATTGCTCTCAGGGGCAGGCAAACAAGAAGGGAATTTTTTAAAAAAATTGTTCAACATAGATTGTTTTGGTTTATTTGATGATGATGATGATGATGATGATGATGTGACCCCTCCTGCCATTCCTCCCTGCAGGACCCGCAGCGACCCCTTCTCCTGCCCATGCCCAGGTGCTCAGCACCCCGAAGTGGGTCTTATCCGGCTTCTGCTTTGGCACCCAACGGACTGGGGACCCCTTTGCCACTCGGGCAACCTGGGGCCACGGGTCTGGGTTGGGCTGGCGTGCGGCGGCATGGGCGGGGGGCACACCCGGGTCCCCCGGGGGCTCTTGGCTCCGCCCGCCCCCTCGCCCCCCGCGACCGCCTTGCTGGGCGAGGCCCGAGGAGTCTCCCCGGCTGCAGCGGGAGCCCCCTCGCCGGGCTGGGCTGAGCTGGGCAGGGCCGGGAGCTGCCGGGGCCGGCTCTCTTCCTCGCGCCCACGGAGATGCCGCCGCCCCCTGCGGGCCCCCCCCGGGCAACCCAGGCGAGTGGCGCCGCGCCGGGACCCCGCGGCAGGCGGCCGGAGCAGCCCAGGCCGCCGCCGCCGCCGCCTCCCGCTGCCGCTGCTGCCTGCCTGCCTGCCTGCCTGCCTGCCGCTCTGGCCGAGCGGCGCCCGAGGCAGCCGCGCGCCCAACCGCCGCCCTTCCCTGCCCTGCCCTGCCCGTCCCTCCCTCCCTCCCTCCCTCCGTGACGTCGGCGCCCCGGGCCGGAGCCGGGCCGGTCCAGTGGCGGCGAGCGAGCGGACGAGGCCTCCTCGGCCACCATGGCGGCTCCCGCGTAGGCGAGGCGGCCGGCTCCCGTCCCGACCCCGCGATGGCTCGGGCCGCGCTCGGTGGCCGCCCCTGGCTCCTGCTCGCCTTCCTCCTGGCGGCCGCCCCTGGCCAGCCGCCGCCGCCGCCGCGCTCGGAGCAGGAGAAGCCGGGCAGTGGGCGCGACGGCCCCGACGGTGAGCCCGTCCCTCCCTCCGTCCCTCTCCCCCTTTCCCAGATCTCCCCCCCCCCCGGTGGGTGGACATTGGCCTAGAGCCGCCGGGCTGAGCGGAAACCACTCTGCACACGCTCAGAGGCGCGCGGCTTCTGGGCCTTTCTGTCGGAACGCCGCCGAGGAGCAGCCGCCAGCCCCAAGGAAGCATTGGGCGTCCCCCTGGAGGTGTGGGCCATGCCCTTTGCCCCCACCCCCTGGCATTGCCAGGGCCGCCCTTTCACTTCACGTCCCTTCTCTGCCCTTGGAAAGTTGCCCGTGCCTGAGGCGGGGTGCCTGGGGCAGGTGGCACAGGGCACCGAGGCCGGGACTGGCGCTGCCTGGCCAAGGCAGGCAGGCAGGAAACCTCTTTGCCCACTCTGCCCTCTGAGGGAGGGGGGCACGGGAGGAGTCCGACTAAACCACTGCGGAAGGGGGGCACGTTCTGCCCAGGCGCCCAGGGAACCCTTGGACAGGCTCCTGAGTTGGCCAGCCGTCATGAGCACGCGCCAGGCACCCCTTGCGTGCCCCCCCTCGCCCCCGGCCAGCAGAAGGACCTTGGCCCGACCGCTGCCTTGGACCCTGGCCTGAGGTTCCCCGTCAAGCTTCTCTCTAGTGCTGCCGGGCAGGTTAAAAGTCCTAAACGCAGTGCCCGTGGCTCCCGTCCTTGGGGAAATGGCTAGTAGCCAAGTCAGGATGGCAAAGGGTAGGCTGTTCCTTGCCTGGGGTAGGGGAGGGAGTGGCTGCCAGTAGAAAAGAGCCGCTGCCGGGCGTCTTTCTCTTCGCCAGGGCTGTGGCAGAGCGTGGGAGCCCGTGGGACGGGGAGGGGGCACCCTTCTGTCACTTTGTCCCACCTGCCCAGCGCTGCCATTTCCTGCTCTTTGAGCCGTGGGGCAAGGAGAGGGTTGGGGGGAGGGGGAGGGGGCAGCTTCCTCATCTGCTCTTTGGGCAAAGCAGGGCAGACACATGCTTCGCGGCTGGGCCGGTCAGGCGGCCTCCCGCCCAGGCCTGCTGCCGGAGGGGACTGTGTTTCCCCACCGCTTCAGGAGAAACTGTTCCACCCCAACCCCCTGCCCCCTACCCCCAGTGCATGTTTGGGTTCCCCATGGAGGCCGTTCCCAGCTCCACTGGCCAAGAGCCGCGGTTTGGAAGCGCTGGGCCTCGGGCCGCTCTGGTCTCCTTCTGGGGCTCCCCGCCCCAGCCCCCCCTTTGCTTTGGGCGTTGTCCGGAGCGCCTCTGGGCTTGTCCTGGGTCCCTCAGGTGGGGCTCCGCCAGGGGCTGATTGTGTCAGCGCTGAGTGACGTCTTGAGCCAGCGGACCTGTTTGGCCGCCTGGAGAGTTCATGTCCCCGGCTGCTGTCGGCCAACCCTTGGGGTGGTATGTGTTTGCAAACAGGCAGCAGCAGCGGTCACATCCTGCCGTGAAGGCCAAGCCTGTGGGTTTGCCGGCTCAGCCCTTTCTGGAAATGCCAGTCCGTGTGACTGCTGGTGCCAAAGTGCACAAGTGAGCGGGGAGGCTCGGAGAAGCCCGAGGCGGGGGGGGGGGGCAGAGCCCGTGATCTCCCGGCCTGCCCGTGACCCCTCTGCAGGGCTGTGTCTGGCGCTACCGTCCCTCCCCAGCCTCTTGCAGGTGGGAAGGCTCTCAGCATCGAAACGGGACGAGAATGAGCCATGCAGCCGGACTGGGCTCGCTGACGGGGACACTCCCTGACGGGCCCGTTCCTCTCCTCCCAGACCCGACCTTCGTCTCCGAGTATTTCTCCCAGAGCTCCCAGAAGCTTTCCTTCTACCGCTGGTATGGAAACGCCAAAGTCTTCCGCTTCCGCGTGCCGGAGGACACCGTCCTGCTGCGCTGGCTCCTGCAGGCCTCCCAGGGAAGAGGCCCCGAGTGCGGCAGCAGCACCCGGGTCACCATGTGCGTATCGCCCGGCTCCCTTTCGCCACCTCCTCCTGGTGACGCTCCCGATGGCACCGGGGCCCCCCGTGACCCACCGTATGTTCCTGCTGTCTTCCAGCCACATCCGCTACGGGGCTCCCCCTGTCATCAACCCACTGGGCACCCAGTTCCCCGTGAACACTAGCGTGCGCCTCTCCTACAGCAAGACCCTGACCCTGGCAACTGCCCTGCAGAACAGCACCTTTGTCAATCTGACCAGCCCGGCTGCGGGCGACTGGTTCATTGCGGCGCACCTGCCCGAGGCCACGGACAAGATTGCGGTGAAGGTGGGCGCGGGTGCCGGGGTGTGTGCTGGGCGGAGCAGCGGAGGGAGGAGGCACCAGGCGGGGGTGGGAAAAGGCCGACCCCATCCCAGCCCGGCTCTCCCTTCTGTGCCCTTGTCGCCGTGATTGTGGTGGGCACTTGGGATGTCAAAGGGGCAGGAGGCCTTGCTAGCAAAGGCGGTGCCTTCGGAGGGCAGAGCCTGAGCGCCTCGTCCCCTGCCTCCCCTGCAGGGCTTCTCCACGCCATGCACCTACCTCTTCCAGCCTGACATGTTTGTGCTGCGCATAGTTGACATGGCGGTCCTTGAGCCGAACGTGCCCATGCGGCAGACGGTCACCTGGCCGACCAGGCCGCTTCATGCCAAGTGAGTCCACGCCGGAGCACGCGTGGGGGGGGGGCAGGGGGCGGTGTCACACGGCCTGTCCTTAGCGGGAGCCCAGTCTGGCCCGCCTCCCCCGCAGCCCCTAGGGGCTGTCCTTTCAGTTACAACCCGCCTCCCCTCCCCTGCAGGGTCTTCGTGCCTGCCTACAGTGCCACGCTGCGCTTGGAGCTGGGGAGCTGCACGGCGAACGCTTCAACAGCCTGCGCGGTGCGGCTCACGCTGGGCTCCGCCACGCTGCCTCCGGCCTCCCAGAAGGTGCTCAACTGCTCAGGGGCCTGCAGCCTGCTCCTCGCCTCGCCGCCGTGGGAGAAGTGGCTGCGGATCGTGGTGGAGAGCCTCCGCGGCCCCGGCGCCAGCACTTCTTTTGAGTTGACGGCCTCCTTCACAGGTGTGCCCTGCTTTGGGCGCTTGGCAGGGACCTGCTGGTGGCGGAGGAGGGAGGGCGCGGCTGCTGCTGCTGAGGGAACCAGGGGCCCAGCCGGGCTGCCCTTCACGCTCCCTCCAGCGCACTGCCTCTGGGCGCCAGGTGGGCCGCTGGCGCTCCTTGCCAGCTGCCGGAGCGCCTGGTGTGGTGCCAGCCAGCGCTGCTGCGGAGGCCGGTGCCGGTCCTCCCGTGTCGCGGCATTCCTCTTCCGGCGCCCTTTGCCAGCGGCATCGCCTGCGCTTCCCTTGCAGCCTGCAAGCCGGGCAGCACCGGCTCCTTCGTGCGCTTCTACCGGAGCCTGAACCGGAGCCAGGAGATGGCGTTGCCGGGGGGCAAGCCCAACGCCACGCTGGAGGCTGTCCCTGCCGCCAGCGGCCCCAATGGCTCTGGCCAAGGCAGCTCGTGCTTGCGCAGCCAGCCGGTCATCCGGGAGGACCTGGACGTCGTGTCGGTGCAGTTCCGGGTCCTCGATGGGCCCAACGTGACGGTCCAGGCGGATCCTCCCACCCTGCTGCTCCTCAACTTGAACTCAGGCATGGACAACGGGGGGACCCTGGTGCTGAACCTGGCGCTTAACAAGGTACGAGGGGACCCCGGCGGCCCGTGGGCGAGGCCTGTTGGGGACTGCAGGCCGCCTCCTTGGTCGGCTGCTTGCGGCTTCGCCTCGGGCCGGCGTTCAGGAGGTGGGCCGGCTTTGTCGTTGCAGACCTCGCCGGGCCTTGGGAACGCCACCGTCTGGGCCTGCTTGAGTGCCGCCTCCCCCGTGCTCTCCCCAAACGCCTCGTGGGGCTGCAGGACAGGTACGTGGATGGATGGGTGGAAGAACCTGTTTCCCTGCGGCGGCTCTGGGCTCCGATTGGCCGGGGGAGGTCACGGCAGCCCCTTCCTCGCCCCACAGCATTCTCCCAAGGCTACCTGCTGAACGTGACCACGTCCTCCACGGAAGCGTCGCTCGTTGTCCCATACCCAGAATCCGGCTACTGGTTCCTGTCCCTGCAGCTCATCTGCCCACAGAACCCGGAGTGAGTCCCGTGGCTCTAATGCCACCAGCCACGTGCACTGGGTGGGGAGGGTGACAACCCTAAAGCGCAGGGCCTCCGAGGCTCCTCCCGCGTGGCACCTTTGCCCTGCTTTGCCTTACTTGGCGCCTGGAGGTTTTGGAGTCGCTTCCGGCCGCCCTGAGCTCTGCTTCCCCGGGGCACTCGTGGCTCAGCGCTTGTCCGTTCTCTTTCTCTCTCGCGACAGGGCATGCGAGAAGGCCAGGGCCCAGGTGGCTGTCCTCGCCTACCTCAGCCCTTGCTTTGATGACTGCGGGACGTACGGACAGTGCAGCCTCATGAGGCGGCAGGGCTACCTCTACGCTGGCTGCAGCTGCAAGGCCGGTGAGAAGTTCCCTGGGCTGCTGTTTTGGGCTCCCACAGTCACGGCAGGCTGGGGGGACCCCTTCTGCCCACCCCCATTACAGGGACTTGGGATTCCGCCAGGTTGGGTAGGAAGGCTGCTGGGCCGTGGGCTGATTGCTCCATCAGCAAAGATGGCTCCGAGCCCCTCATGGCACCGGTCTCCTGGAGGGGGGGGAGGGACTCCCTGTAGGCAAGTGGTGCGTGTACCCTGTGGAGAGGTCTTTCACGGGGGCGCTCGTGATGGGGGGGCGCTCCCAACCCCGTCTCCTCCCCTCCCCTCTGCTCGGCAGGCTGGAGCGGCTGGAGCTGCACTGACGGGACCAGAGGCCAGTCCGTGGGCACCCAGACGCTGGCCACGCTCCTGCTCACACTCAGCAACCTCTTGTTCCTGCCGGCCATTGCCGTCGCCCTGCACCGCTACCACCTGGTCGAGGCCTCCGTTTATACCTTCACCATGTTCTTCTCCACCGTAGGTCCCTGCTTCCTCTTCCTCTTCCGATTCCCCCCTTATTGAGAACTCTCCCGGGGCAGCCTTCTGCAGAGCTGGTATTGTCTTGTCTGAAGGATCAAGTGCATCCTGTGCCACTGAGAAGGTTACCGGGTTCCTTCTTATTTCAGTGCAAACAAGGGGGAAATTATGTTTGCCCCTATCTGTACTCCTATCTGTATGTTTCTTTGTGCAGAATTCTGTGTTGGTCTGTGACCTTAATAAACACTTCATTTGTTCGCTTCCTCTTCAGCGGGGCGCGTGCTGTGTCAGACACCCGCTGTCTTTTGGTGGGGGTGGGGAGGACTGAGCAAGCAGCCCCTTCTCTGCCACGCCGGGCACCGAAACCCCTGCCTCCCCCCTCCATCCTCGCAGTTTGGCCTGACATAGAACATGGAGGCCACCTTGAGTGCGCCTGGGTCCCTGTGGCCAGCTGGGCATCTAGGCGCATGCAAGGGTGCTTTAGGGCCGGGCGGCCAAGGGCGCCTTGTCACAGCAAGATCCTGCAGACGCGGAAAAGCTGCCCTTCCCGGCCTCAGGAGAGTCCGCTGGCCTGGCTCTGAGCGGAGAGTTTGCAGGCTGACGGTCGCCCTTTCCCCCGGCTCTAGTTCTACCACGCCTGCGACCAGCCTGGGGTCGTCGTGCTGTGCATCATGGACTACGACACGTTGCAGTTCTGTGACTTCCTGGGCTCCGTCGTCTCCATCTGGGTGACCATTCTGTGCATGGCTCGAGTCAAGAAGATCCTGAAATACGTGCGTTTGGGGCAGCTGCTATGGGGGAAGCCAGGAAACAGCACAGAGGGTTGCAGGGCGGGAGGGAACGCCTCGGTTTGAGAGGGCCCTATCCACTAGCCTGCTATTTGCCATAAGCCCCCTTGGGTTTAGAGGAGGACAGGTTTGAGTCCAAACCTGGACCCAAACAGCCTAATGTCTCCCAAAGGCTCTTGCTGAAACGCACCTGCTGTAATTCAGCTGTGCGCTCAACAGCCCTTCCCACCGGCTGGTTTATGCCAGGTGGGCCGCGAGCTGGCCTTGGGCCGAGAAGCTCTTGCTGGGCCCTTGGGCAGGCCGCAGTTCCTCCGCTGCAAAACGACTCGGTCTTCCAAAGCCGGTGAGGCGTGTGGGTTGGTCCAGGCAGGCCTGAGCAGGGGCCAGGGGTCGTGAGCCCCAGAGGGGTTTGTGCCTTGGGGCATCAGGACCGGGGCCAGGCAGTCCGCTCTCCGCCCCCGCCTGCCTTGTCCTCTCGTGGGCTCTCCGAGAGGCCGAGGGCAGCTCTGATTCCTCCCTCCTGTCCTGCCTTTCCTCTCCAGGTTCTGTTTGTGCTGGGCACCCTCTTCATTGCTCTGTCACTACACCTGGATCGCAGAGGGGTCTGGAACATGATGGGGCCCTGCCTGGTGGCCCTCCTCATCATGGCCACAGTGTGGGTAAGTGGCTGGGCTCTACCGGGGGCCCATCTCTTCTTGACTTGCTTCCTGGGCCCAGAGGGAGACCCGGGGAGGAGCGCTTGAGCATTTCCTGGCTCAGGACCAGGGTGCAGCGAGATGGCAGCACATGGGTGTTTTCTTTTTAGATATTGTGACCCATCATAGGGACACGGAAAGCTGAGCCTGACCTTTGGTCCATCTAGCTCACTTTATTGCCTACGCTGGCTGGCAGCCGTGGCTCTTCAGGGGTGTCGGGGAGGGGCCGTTCCCAGCCCTACCTGGAAATTTCAGAGATTGAGCCTGGACCTCCTGCATATGTAAAGCAGGGGTCTTTGAAACGTGACCGGTTGAAGCATATAATTAGGGGCACATTAACAGGAGGCAGAACCATCAGGTTGGCCCAGCTGACTTCCCTGGGAGCCTTGCGGCCTGGTTCTGGAGTTCTTGATTGCGTGGGTGGAGCCCACGTGTGTGCCCTGTGGGACCATTAGCTACTCTTCTGGCTGGCCTGGCAGTAAACCCAATTTTCTCTGGCAGGTGTATCGTGGAGTGAGCCGGCGCCACTGCTACCCGCCCTCGTGGAAGCGCTGGGCCTTCTTCCTCTCCCCTGGGATCAGCCTGGCTCTCGTGGCCATCATGGTGTACGCTTTCATGGAAACCACGGAGAATTACTACTACACACACAGCATCTGGCACATCCTGGTGGCCACCAGCGTGGTCTTCCTCCTCCCGCCAGGAGACAAGCGCAAGAAGCCCTGGGCCTGGTCTCGCGAGCTGCTCTCCCGCTACCAGATCTGCAAGAATGATCGGGAAGAGCTCTACGCAGTGACATGAGACTGTCTGGCTGGGGAGGGAGCTACCACCTCCAGGCCCTCCCTCCTGGCTTGTGCGCCAGAGCACCAGCCACACTTCCCGGGGCCACTTGATCGGTCAGGAAGAAGGCCGGGCCCTGTGGAAGAGAGGGTGGTGCTGGGTGAAAAACAGGGAGCTCAGCCAACCATGGGAGGCTTGCTAGTTTTCACCCTACCCTGAGAGGTGACCATTCTCTAGTAAGGTGGGTCTGGCATGGAGGCCTGTCCTAGAATGGGGTTTCTGGAGCCTTGGGAAGCCTCGTGGTTGCCTACACCATACTGGAGTGGCTGAGAAGTGCATTAACAACCTGGGAGCAGGTGATCCTGCTGCAATCCTGGGAGCTGCTAGGAGGAAGGGGAGCTCAAGTCGACTCATCCTCGGGGGATTTGTAGGACTGAGACTACAAAATGAGGCCACTGTGGTGCTCTCAGCAGCCCCCGTCTGCTAACCTAGGAGCAAGAAGGGCTGAGACAGAGGGGCAGGGGGGGATGCCGCTGCCTTTTGTGGCATCACCACCATGCACATTGACGGCGGGAGATCAGACATGCTGGCAGTGAACCTGCTTGCTCAGACATGCGGAGGGTGCTGTGAGCGATCGACCGGTGGGAGGGGAGGCCCAGCAGCGTGTGCTTGGACAAATTGGGCTTTGATGCGGAGGTGCACAATCGCTCTTGTCTTGAACTGCCCGGGCCAAGAAGTGGGCTGTGGTTGCTCCCTTCTGGGGCAGCTGTGGCGGCTGATCCGCTGGCTTCACTTGCCACGCCGGCTTTGCTCTCCTTGTGGGTGGTTACCACGACCACGCACAAGCATGACCACCCGCTCCACGTGCGGCGTGATCGAGTGGTAGTCCTTGTGGCCTCTGGAAGTGTGTGGCTCGCCAGGCTGCTCTGGAGCTCCCCAACTTCCAGGTGGGCTGGGGGGGGGTAAAGGGGGCCTCCAGGGGCCAAAGGTCCTCAGGCTTCAAGTGGAGAAAGTGCTCATGGTGCCCATTAGCTCAGGAAGAACCACAGTGGCTGCAGTTCACGACATCTGTGTATATCTGCATCCTACTAGGCCTTTGTAAAGCTCTACTGGATGGAGCTGTTCATGTCTTAAATTAAAAGCTCCGTGCGAATGGTGCCGGTGCCTCCCGCCTCTTTCCTGGGCCATGGTGCCAATGCTTGGGGGGGGGGGGCACAGCTGCTTTCGAGAGAAGGAACATCTCACCCCCTCCCACGTCGGAAGCAGGGCACTGGAGGTGGGAAGGGGCCTGCTCGGGGACCCCGTTTTTCTGGGGTCAGGCTGTGGGGCACCAGGGATGGGGAGGGCCTGAAGCTGCTTCTGTGGGGCAGAGGGAGGCGAAGGGGGGGGGCTTCCCGGGAGCACCATCTAGGCCATCCCAGGTGGAAGGAAAGGCCCGGTGGCCCCCTTGACCAGCAGCCCCAAGGGACGACGGCTAGACGGGGAGGACTGCAACTCCCAGCATCCCCCATTCCCGCCGCCTGCTCACGACCTGAGCTGAATAGCCAGGTCCCCCAAGAGCAGGGTGACCATATAGAAAGGAGGACAAGGGCTCCTGTATCTTTAACAGGTGCGTAGAAAAGGGAATTTCAGCGGGTGCCATTTGTGTGCAGGCAGCACCTGGCGAAATTCCTTCTCCATCACAACAGTGAAAGCTGCAGGAGCTATACTAGAGTGACCAGACACAAAAGAGGGCAGGGCTCCTGCAGCTTTCACTGTGGTGATGAAGAGGGGATTTCGCCAGGTGCTGCCTGCCTACAAAGGACACCTGCTAAAAAACCCTTTTCTACGCAACCGTTAAAGAAACAGGAGCCCCCAGTCCTCCTTTCCATAGGGTCACCCTACCCAAGAGCCCCCCACCCCCGCCCGCCGAAGGGCCTAGCTAGGATTCCGTCCGTCTTCTGCCCCCGAGGCGGCTGGCAAAGGTTCCGGGGCAGAGGCGCCAGCAGGAAGTCCCCGCGGCCGCCCCTCCTCCAGCACCTGCCGCCGCCATGGCAACGGCGCCGGGCGCGCCACATCCGGGCAGCGAGGGGTTGCCCCATCTAGGCCCCGCCCGCGGCCGCCCGGCAACCAATGAGAAGGAGGGGGAAGCCGCTTCTGCTTCCGGGTCGTCCAGGCCTGACCTTCGCGCGCGGCCCGCGCTTCCTCGTGAGCAGCGGAGGTGTAGCTGTTGCCGTTGCTGCCGCCGCCGCCGCCGCCAGGCCTCCTCCGGCGATGCCGCTGCACAAGGTGCCCCCGCGGCTGTGGGAGGCGCGGAAGCTGGAGCGCGGGCTGCCGTCGCGGCTGCCGGCCCACTACCTGCGCGCCCTGCGGGAGGACCAGGCCGCCCCGCCGCCCGCCGTGCACTGGAGGCCGCTCGGCGTCAAGTACGTGCGCCACCCCGTCACCGGGGAGCGCCTGCGCGTGCAGGACGTGCCCGTGGCCCCCTACTACCCGCCCGAGAGCCAGGAGGGCCTGTGGGGCGGCGAGGGCCTCGTGTCCGGCTACCGCTACGCCAACGGAGACAAGGTGGGCGGCCTCGCCAGGACCCCCGGAGGGAGGGAGGGAGGGAGGGAGGCGGGCCTGGCACGGCCTGGCACAGGGAGGCGGCACTGAGCTATGTGTGCACCATGGGCGGGAGGGTGCTGTAGCGCCATGGCCTGCCTCGTGGACCCCTGGCCAATGGCTAGTTGGCCCCTGTGGGAACAGAGTGCTGGACTGGATGGACCCTTGGTCTGGTCCAGCATCAGGGCACTTCTGATGTTCTTATGCGCTGGGTAGTGGCTTCCACTCGGCCATGGAAACTGGGTGACTTTGGGCCAGTCACACACTCTCAGCCCAACCAGCCTCACAGGGTTGTTGTTGTGAGGATAAAATGGAGAAGAAGAGGAGGATTATGCACGCTGCCTTAGGTTCCTTGGAGGAAAAAAGACGGAATATAAATGCAATAATAAAATAAACTGCAGGCCCTGAAGGCAAGGCTTCCTTGAAGATGCAGCTCCTCCGGCTGGCCAGCCTGGAACCGCCCACCACCACCCACCAGTTGTTCTGGACTACAGTTCCCACGAGCCCCAGTGTGGCTAAGGGTTGTCATCCACAGCCAGGGTTGCCTGCCTTTTCCCAGAGCAATCTCCACTGCAGGGCAGGGAGGGGCTGCATTTGGCTGCATGGTTGCTTCTTTCTGTCTTCAGCTTTCGGCCCGAGTGAAGAAGGTCTGGAAGCCACAACTCTTCTATCGCGACCTCTACAGCGAGATCCTTGATAAGAAGTTCACCACCACAGTCACCATGAGGACGCTGGATCAGATTGACGCAGCCTACGGCTTTGACTTCTACATCTTAAAGGTAAATACAAGCTCCGGGCGACACCCTGAGCAGTGGGGGATCCCCCTCTCCCCACCCTGGACACTGGGATCTATTCTACCCTGTTTCTAAGCTCTGTGTGTGAAGAAACTCTGTGCCACCCTCTGAGGAAAACTTGGAGGAAGGGAGGAACCAGCCTGTGTGCCACATCTTACGTAATGCAGGTCCTGCGAGGACTTCTTGATAGAAATCGTGGCGTGTCTGTACTCTTACCTTGAGGCTTGTCTCTCTGAAGTACAGTTGCCTCTTTTCTGACCCCACAGACCCCAAAGGCTGAGCTGAGCTCTAAACTGGGCATGGACCTGAAGCGCACCATGCTCTTGAGGCTTGCACGACGGGACCCTGCTCTCCATCCAGATGACCCAGCAAAGAGAGAGGCGGTTTACAACAAGTACAAGGTGGGTGTTCCTCTTTGTTCAGAGAAGCGGCAGCGGTCTTTCTTCTGAAGTCCTGTAGAGTTGTTCCCGCTCTTGTTCTGCTATCTGGTCTGAGGAACTGATGCGGTGTAGTGAGGAGAAAACTGAGCTTCTAATAGCGATTGAATTTTAGAGTTGGAGCCCTAGAGAACTGATGCCGGTCAGTGAAGATACTGGGATGGATGGACAAAGGGCCTGGCGTGATGCATGGTGACTTCTTGCGTAGCTACTTTTGCTGCCTCCCCGTGAGTCTTCATGCTGAGTGCTATAACACACACTTACTTTGCTCACAGGCGTTTGTGATCCCCGAGGAGGAGGCTGAATGGGTTGGGCTGAGTTTGGAAGAAGCTCTGGAAAAGCAACGGCTCCTGGAGAAGAAGGTATGTCTGGGATTGGGCTCCTTGCTGTATGATCCAGGTGCCTTTCGGGTTGGTTGGCTAGTCTCTGCCAGCTCTTGCCGTCGGGACATCCATCTGCCCCTGTACTCCTCCTGGCGAGGCTGGGTAAAACAACAGGGCTTCTATGCCCAAATGCATGCGTTGTGTCTAGCTGCTTCCCCCTGCTGAGTTTCCTCCCTCGAGAGATAGGGCAAGATGCTGGCAGGGCATCTTGCTCAGACCAGGGACCGGTCCAATCTCTGTGCTCATTCCACCTCTCTGATAAGAAGTTGTCAGTTTCTACGCTGGATTGCTTTGTGTAACCTGTTCTCTCTCCCCCCATATACGGCTGTGTGTCTCAGGACCCTGTTCCCCTGTTCAAAGTCTATGCAGAAGAACTGGTGCAGCAGCTGCAGGGACAGAAACTTCCCGAATAGGCTGAGGAGCTGAAGTTCTAACAAGCCACAGCCAGCTCGGATTTGTGCACTCCTCGTTGTCTTTGGACTTAGGTTCAGCAAACTACGGGACGCAGCTTCCCTGTGCTAGGGCTGGATCCAGAACCGTGACGTCTGTGGAAGCTGCTGAGGCTTAATATGTGAGAAAGGGGAAGGAGATGCTGGCTGTGCTCCCTGGGAGAGACTGACAAAAGAACTCTGGACTTGAGGGAGGGAGCAACCGTTTTGAACTGCATTCTCATCTTCCATTCAGGCTGCTTTTGCACAGCGCCAATAAAGAGGAGGCTGCTTTCACCTCGATGCAGATTGCCAGTTTTTCCCACGTGTGACTGCTGAGCCTGCACCTGCAACTACTCCGCCTGCCTCGATCCCTTGCACGTTATCCTGGAGGCTGGGCCAGCCAAGTCGCGACCAGAGCCCTTCTGCTAGCACCAAGCTTTGGAGAATTCTGGGATACAAGCTGCGGCTTCTTAGCTTCTTGAAGTCCTAGGGTGTCCGGTTTCCTGCAGAGCTCTCTGCCAGCCAGGTAGCAAGCGCTTGCAGCAAAGTACAAAATGGGTTAAGTAGCGCCTCTTAAAGGCAGGGGCACTTGCACAAGCTGAGGTTGCATTTGGGTAAAAGTGTGGCGTTAAGTTCCAAATTGCAACAGCAAAGAATAAACAGCCTGTGAATTATTACTGAGGAGGCCCCTTTTCCAAGCTGGAATAAGAAGCTCTAGGCACAACTGCTTGAGCCTTAGGAGCTGGCCAGCTCTTTCCCCATCTTCTTTTTGGTCTAGTTGGAGCCAAAGTCTGCTGCTCAGACCTCTGAGTCGCACAGTCCTTGGTTCCTGGCCGCCTCAGCCAGCTACTAGCATGGTCCTCAAGCCCAGTTACGGCAAAGAAGGCAGCTGGGCCCCTGGATGCTCTGGCTTCCATGTGTAGGAAAAGTCCAAGCCCTGAGGAGGAGAGTTCTTCACAGGAGCTCCGTGTGCAGACCAGCAAAGCAGCAGCAACTGGCATAAGGGCCCTTTAACTCCATCAGGACGGGCAGCTCAGCACTGACAGTTAAGGTGGGCTGCACAGCGCTTATACCTTCACAGAGAAGCAACAGCATTTCTTCCATGCTGACAGCTGTTCCTTTTACTTAACGTTACACCTTAACATTACATTTAAGGGTCTGAATCTCCCAACGGCCTCTTGTTTGGGAACGTAAGAACCGTCTTGCAGAGTCAGACCTAAGTGTAATGGCTAACAGGGTGTGGAGCTCTGAGCCAGGGAGTCCTGAGTTCACATCTTGCCGCAGTCCAATCTTGCTGGGTGGTCCACCCAACCCCCACCCACCCTGCAATCGGAGGAGGATGCAGGTGTGCTGTAAGCGTTCCTGGGCCAGAGCTTTGCTGTGCGGTCTTTCCCCAGGAGCTAATGATCCCAGGCGCGTTGGCATCTGAGAATGAGAGTCAGGCTGGGCTCTCGTTACTGGCTAGCAGCCAGGTCTTTCAGGCATTTTATCCATGCCAAGTGGTCATCGCAAGGTCCTGCCACGTTCAGTTCCAGAAGTATTTGATATCCTGTGAGGAAATGCTGCCTTTGCTGTGGAAGCCCACTGCTAGTCAGTGAGGTTAGATGACCCTGAGCGTTGCTGGCATGAGAAATAATTCTTCTCCGTCCTACGTTCTCTGTACTTGCCTTCTTGTGCCCTGCTCCCCACGCGTAGACCCCCACCCATCAACCTTTGGTGGTTCTTCCAGAAGAGGGTGCTCGGATACCTAGATCACCTTCACCCCCTCGTCTCCACCTTCTCTAGCACTGCTGCCTTGCCCTTTGGGTGTGCAGCCGTGTCGTAGGCCATCCCCAGCTTCCCTGAACGTTTGGCACCTGCCTGGCTGCAGCGTAGGGTCCCTCCTTGAGGAGCAGCTTCGTCCATCCCCTGGAGAGGCCTGCTGCCCGCTGTTGCCATCCACGTTCCGTTTGGCTGCTTCTCCACACGCGGCCCTTTGGCCTTCTTGGCCATGGGCTGCTTGAAGGAGGGCGGGCAGTTTGTCACTCCAGGGGCAAGCGCGTGTGCTCTGGATGCCTCTTGGGTCACAGCTCCTGCCTCTCCGTCTCCTCTGAGCACCAGGTCCTGAGCCCAAGAGCCGGAGAGCTGTTGATCGCCTGGGCCTGCTGGAGCATCGCTTGCCTGTGGCCAGGTGGAAGGTCCCAGGTGCCCTTGATGCGGCTGTGCCTTCGCTGGGGAAGGACTGGTGCAGAGGAGGTGACAACGGGGTTCCTGGTAGGCGCATCATTCTGGCGCAGGTCCCTGTGGCGCGCTCAGTCTCCTCAGCTGGTGGGAAAAGAGGACGGTCTGTGATGTTGCCAGTCTGCACTGTGGGAGGATTGCTCACTCGCCCACTGGCATTGTGGGAAGGGACCATTCAGCCTGCGTCCAATGTGTGCGAAAGGCAGAAGCAGTGGATGCCAGAGTGCCTTGCCTCCAACGGGAGTGCCACAGGGTCCTCCCCCACCGCCCCGGCCTGCTTCTGCCCCTCCCCTCTTTGCCGTCAGCCCTTCGTTCCCCTGCCCAAGGTTGTTAGGTTTGGCCGTGGGGAGGGCTGCCGCTCGCCGTGCGCAGACAGAGACGCCCCGTGAGCCTGGCTTTGTGCGTTCAGTCGCAGCAAGGAGCAGAAGGTGCCCAGAGGAAGGGGAAGGGGAGGGCGGCGCCTCCTTCCCACAGTCTTGAAAGAGTTTGCGGCCCCCGAGTGCCTCACCCTAAAAGGGAAGGAGAGGGATCGTTCTGTGTGTGGGATGAAAGTGGCCTGTCTCCACTGTTTATCCAGCAATTATAAGTAAATCAGTGGTGGCTACGGGGGCCGGTTGCCATAGTTACAATAGGATTTGAAGGACCATCATTTGGTCCTGGCCTCAGCCAATCAGGCTGAAGAGCCAAAGCTGCAGTCTAAAGTAAAGATTGCCATCTTCCAGCCACACAGTTGCCATGAAAAGGAAAGAGGTTCCCGGAGTGTTGGAAAGTGCTCCGGACGGATCCTGTCATGGCGGACGTCGAAAAACCCAGCAGGAGGGCAGCGCCGCGCCGACAGCAGGTGAGACAACGGAGCTCTTCCTCCACCTCCACGGGCTGCTCCCTCCTCCTCCTCCTCCTCCTCCTCCGCTGTCGCCCGGTCCCACCCTTGGCTCCTGCCATCCACTGCCACGCCCTGCCCCCCGAAACGAGGAGAAACCGCAGACAAAGAAATCGGGGATGGGGAGACATGGCGCTCTTCTCCCCGGGCCGCCTTTGTAGGCCTTTCACATCGCGTTTTGCACAGCCGGCTCATGAAAGGCCCCCGGCTGGGCTCCTGCAGAGCCCGGGCTCCCGTCCGATTCCTGCCACCCACTGGCCCCTCCCCCAGCAGGGCCACAATTTGCCGCAAAGTCACTTTCGCTTAGGAAGCACGCTTCACAGGGGAACTGGGGTGGGGGAGCAGTGCCCAAATCCACCCCAGCCTCCAATCTCATTACCGGAGGCGTCCGTTGACGGGGCCGTCCGGAGGCCCTTTTGGAGATCAAAGCCGAGGGATTGGGACAGTGTTGTGTGTTGGCTGGTGGGATGGCGGTGGAGGGGGCTTGGTGGGGTGACAGCATCAGAACCGCAGGATGCACACGGGGGGGGGAGGGAGGGAGATTTCCTCCCCTGCTGCTCCCACCACTGCCACCCTCCGCGTTTGTGAATGGCGTAGCACCACCCATTGGCCCGTCTCGTAATGGCTACGCAGAAAATTGCCCCGGGAGCCTGCTGCTGCTGCTGAGAGGGACCCGAGGCAAACTTCTCCAAACTGAGCAGCTGAGAGAGGGGCGGGTCAAAAGCAACATCTGTCGAGATCTGGAGTGAGCCTGTAGCGGACCCGCTTGGTCCAGGGGGAGGCTCCTGACCCGGTGGCTCCGTGTCCTTCTTAGGAGCTCCGAGCGGTCTTCTTCGCTGCCACTCGCGTGGATGTAGTTGGCTGGCTGACTTTTCACCCAAACTGGGCCCAGAGTTTGGGGAGGAGGGACACCTACGCAGCGCTATTTCTCTCCTTCCTTCTGTGCCTCTCCCAACGGGAGAAGTTTCGGCGGGGCCTGGCAAAGCGGCCGCCGCGTTCTCTGCCTCCTGGGAGCAGGGCACGGCAAGCCCACGCTCCCATCGTTCGCTGCATCTTCAATGGGAAGCAAAGCCCACAGATGGCAAAATAAGAGAGTCGTGTCGGCTTCAAAGGGACCTTCTAGGGTGATTGTTGCATTATTAGGTAAACTCTGAGAAGAAAATCTTTTAATCCACTGTGGCTAATCCAGTCTACTTAGCCCCAACAAAAGGCGTTGCCTGGTGGACCCGGGCATACATAATGCATTTAGAGCCCAGCCACTCTGCTCTGGCGGCGGCAGGCACGGGGCTTCCCGGGTCAGCAGCAGGGGCTGGAACAGAGGCTCCGCAAGACTCTTACCCAGCGTTGTTTTTGATTTCAAAGCGTCTTGCTGATGTGCTTGCACTGAATTACCTTAAGGGAATAAAGGGCCCGAGAACAGCCGGGCCTTTGCTCAAGTGGCGCTCCTCCTCCTCCTCCTCCTCCTCCTCCTCCTCCTCCTCCTCCTCCTCCTCCTGAGGCCTCGGCTGGGGCATCCCGGCCCAGTGCCTCGAGAGGCTTGGCTGAAGCAGTCTGGCTCGAGCATTGAAGAGGCCATCCTGGTCCTCCTCGCCGCAGCATGGCAGCCCTGGAGTTGGACCTGGCATAACCCCCCCCCCACACACACACACACGTCAGGAGTCGCTCGCTCGCTCGCTCCTCAGCTGAAGAAAACTGTCCTTCTGGGGGTGGAATTCTGTCTGAAAACAGCCACATTCAGGAACCAGAGGGGGACTCGTTCTGTGCAGATTGGGGAGGTACATTTCAAGAGCTCTTCTGTGATGGCGGGATTTTAAGTTTGGAACCGATAACGGCAGATTAACGTCTAGCAGCGGCTGCTCCTGCCTTTGAGGTTGGGCTCAGAATAGCTGGTGCTGTCCTTGAGCGAAGCGGAGAAGATTCACCTGGGTGCAGAGACCTCGGTCCCCTTGAGGCTGCCGTTGTAGGCACTGAATTGGAGAAGAAATGAGGTGGTATATAAATGTAATAAATAATACATACAAAAGTAATGCTGTTGCTTCCACCTAGAGCAGCAAGTCAGTATTCTGTCCTTGCTCAGCAGCACATGGAAACAAAGCTGAAATGATGAAACATGCTGGCGTCTCAGCCGTCAAAGCTGCGACGGCCCCACAGCGCTTCTGCTAGTGACTGCGCTGTCCCTCGACCACCATTCCCGTGATTGCACTGGCTGCTGACGGCTCCTTCCTTCTGCTCTTCCTGCAGACGGCCCACCTTTGTGCCCGTGCTTCCATTAGTGCAGTTGGCAAGGGCGCTGCGGCAGAGGCCAGCTCAGAGCCTCCTCCAGGAGGACCTCGCCCCATTTCCCCATCTCAGCTTGAGTAATGAAGAGTGGACACAAGTGGGCATGTCCTGGAAGGAAGAGACCTTTCTGGAAGTCGCAGCAGAAAGTTTGGAAAACGTGGTAGAGCCGGTGTGTCAGGGTGCTGCGTTAGAAGCCCCAGGACCCTAGTTCAAATTAGCTGCCTGATAGATGCGGTTTCTTCCTTCACAGCTCCATGTATTCCATACAATGCAAAAGATACCCGTGGTGTTCAGTAAAAACAATGTGTTCCATGGCACTTTATAAAGACTAAAAGATTTATTGTGATGGAAGCTTTTATGGACTAGAATCCACTTTGTCAGATACGTAAAGTGTTGGCTGATAACACACAGATGGGCATAGAGGGAGGAAATGCAAAATAGCAAAGCCAAATGCCCCATGAAATGCAAGAGGTCCACTTTGACAATTCCATTAACACTTCAAGCAAATAAGCAGTAATTCTTCACAACAGTAATAAACTCTAATTTGCTATGTTAACACTGTAATAGGACGGGAAATTATTGGCTCTATTCAAATCCATACAAATGGAACCAAACATCCTTTAACCTCTAATTAAGGTATTTCATGCTGGAATCTTCCCTTTAAATTCTTTTGTTAAAATAGGCCAACTTTTAGATCACCTATCGAACGTCCTAGGAGATTGAAAAGTTCTCCCACTGGTTTCTGAAGGTTGTCATTCCTGATGTCTGGCATATGTCCATTTCTTCTTTTGCATGGAGACTTTGTTTGCACTGTGTAGAAACCAGAAGGACATTGCTGGCAGGTGATATCGTAGATAGTGTTGGAAGATGGAACAGCGGAATGAACCCTTGTCCCGGTGATGGCTGATGTTGTTAGGTCTTGTAGGAGTATTACCTGACCTCGAGTAGATATGGGGACAAATATGAGCCAACAATGCGATATGGCTGCAACAAAGGCAAATGCTATTTTGGGCTGGATGAATAGAAGTATAGCTTCCAAATCGTGTGAGGTACTGGTTCCTCTCTATTCGGCCCTGGTATGGCCTCATCTAGAGTATTGCATCCAGTTCTGGGCTCCACAATTCAAGAAGGACGCAGACAAGCTGGAGCGTGTTCAGAGGAGGGCAACCAGGATGATCAGGGCTCTGGAAACAAAGCCCTATGAAGAGAGACTGAAAGAACTGGGCATGTTTAGCCTAGAGAAGAGAAGATTGAGGGAGACAGGATAGCTCTCTTCAAATACTTCAAAGGTTGTCACACAGAGGAGGGCCAGGATCTCTTCTCGATCCTCCCAGAGTGCAGGACACAGAATAACGGGCTCAAGTTACAGGAAGTCAGATTCTGGCTGGACATCAAGAAAAACTTCCTGACTGTTAGAGCAGTACGCCAATGGAACCAGTTAACTAGGGAGGTTGTGGGCTCTCCCACACTAGAGGCCTTCAAAAGGCAGCTGGACAACCATCTGTCAGGGATGCTTTAAAGTGGATTTTGTATTGAGCAGGGGGTTGGACTCTATGGCATTTTAGGCCCCTTCCAACTCTGCTATTCTATGATTCTATGATACCTGTCTTTGTATCTCTGTTATGTGGCCTGTTGTTGCTGACAAATGGCAGTCTCAGATAGAGGTGCTGTGGATAAGCAAGGAGGAGAGTGCCACCCAAGGCCTGTGCGGAAGAAGTACAGCTTCTTTGAAAGGATGGCATGCTGGCCTGGGTTTAGCTGGGAGCTGTAGGTGACCAGAAGTGGTGCTATTTAGGTCTCTTGTCTTGGGTGGCAATTGTAGCTCTAGACACACCCAGTGTAAATAATTACAGTGAGTCCTTGTGTCCGATGAGCTGGAACAAATGTGTAATTGTAATAGTTTTGAATAAAAATGCTCAGTAAATTATTTGGTTGGACAAGAGCAAGAACTGACTGCCCCTTTCCAGAATGCTTGGGGTCCCTCATCTGCTTATCCTTGCACCACCTGTGGCGATTATGGATAGGAGGTTTGTGGTGGGTGTGGCCAGTAGTGGCTTATCTGTGGAGGCCAAAGGACTGGAAGATGGCCAATGTAGCACCACTTTTAAAAAGAGATCCAGGGGGATCTCGGAAATTACAGGCTGGTCAGCTTAATGTCTCTTCTGGGAAATTGGTGTAAAGCAATTAAAAATAGAATTAGTAAGCATATAGAAGAACAAGCTCTGCTGAAGAAGTATCAGCATGGCTTCTGCAAAGGTAAGTTCTATCTCACCAACCTTTCAGAGTTCTTTGGGAATGTCACTAACACACTGATAGGGGTGATCCGGTAGATATTGTTTACTTGGACTTCAAAAAGGCTTTTGACAAAAGCCCTCATCAAAGACTCGTGAGCTTCGGCTATTGGGCGGTATAAAAATGCAATAAATAAATAAACTTAGCAGTCATGGACCAAAAAGAGATCCTCATGGATCAGTAAGAAAACAATAGCAGCTCATGCAGGAGGACATATGCTAAGAATTAAGATAAAAATCCTCCCCTTGTTTCAGCAATGGGTGGGTGGGGATTTATACAATTGGGAGCAGGGCTGGGCAGTGGGGTCAATTGGCATGGACCTACGATTTTGAGGGGGACTACTCAATGGTGCAAGAATGTTTGCATGGATTTGCAGTTTTGAACATTAACATTGACACGGCAAAGTTGCTTGATTTTTCTGTTGTTGATGAATTTGCCCAAAGAAAAACACGTAAAGTATTTCTGAATGTGAAGAAGTCATGTCTTCTATACATCTTCAATAAAAGTGCTTGCCACTAGCTTTTTTCTAATAAATCATTCTAGTTCATATGTATTTAGAACTGATTTTAAAAAAGTTAATGAGCAGTTTGGAGTAGGGCCTACATTTCCCATCTGGCCTGGGCCTATGACCAGCTTGGCCTGGGCCTGATTGGGAGTCAGAAAGCCTGAAAAATCTGATAGATCTTCACCGACCTTCTGCCTAGCCATGCTTTAATGAGGAAGAATGAGGTTGTGCATGTAAAGTGCTCTGAACACCGTAGAGTGGAGTGTTAATACTAAGTGGTAGTCTTGATAATGGCCTGAGGCAGAATAATTTGGACACACACACACGGACACACCCTGAACCCTCCCATCAGTTTAGATTGGAGCAGGACCTTTCCTGAGTTGGTGCCGTCCCGCTAGCATTCTCTCTCCCAGGCTACTGCTCCAGAAAGACTGTAGGGGATGAGGCAAAACTTTCCTTTTCTGCCAGACCTCTGGAGTCTTGAGGAATGATTAGTGTGTTGAATGAGTTGTACGTGGTCCGCCCTTAAAGTGTTCCTAGTCGTTTTTTTAAGAACTCGTTTTAATTGATGGCTGCGTTTTAGGGGTGTTAGCTGCCAAGGATGGAATAGAGTAGGTGGATAGATAAATAAATCCTAAATTAAAACCCAAACGAGGCAGGCGAAGGTGCTCCAGCCAAGCCCCAGCAAGGGCTTCATTCTGGCAGCTCCATAGCACAGAACAGCGCGGGGGGGGGGGGGCGTTGGCGGGTCTCCTCAGCCATCTCCTGGCAGGGATCTGGGCCCGCAGGGACGAAGGATGCGTTTATTATTTCCGGGTCCCCGAACCTTGCTGCTTCCTCCTGCGAAAGGGCACTTTCTGCCCCCGCCGCGTGCCCCTCTCTGGGCCGGGTCTCCTGGGGCTGCGCTTTGGAGAGGGGGGCCGGGGCACCTCCGTGAGCGGAGCAGGTGCCCTTCGCCCAGACCGGCTGAGAGCGTAAGGACGTGTCCTTTGTTTCCACGCTGCACAGGAGGAAGCCCGAGAGGCGCGCGGATCGGCCCTGCGATGGAAAAGCCCCCTCCAGCGACGCCGGGACAGGCGCAGCAGCAGCAGCAGCAGCGGCGGCAGGGTAACTACCCGGCGCGTTCCCACGCAAGCGCGCGCGGCCGGCCGGCGGGCCGGGCAGGGGCGCAGCGGGGTCCCGGGCCACCAGGAAGGTCTCTTGGCTCCTCGTGCTCCCTACTGCCGCTCTGAAAACGCGTGTCTAGAGCCCGGGCGTTCACACCGGACCCACCCTTTGCTGCCCCTGGAGGGGGCCGGAGAGGCTCCGCTCAGGAGGGGAAGGGCAAAGCAGCCGTGCCCAAGGAGTCCCCGCCGGAGCCCGCCAATCGGGGGCGGTGCTGGTGGCGACACCCCCGCGCGTGAGGGGGAGCCAATCCACTCGCGGCCGGGAGGGAGGACAAGCCTAACAGCGCCCCCACACACCCGCCGCCGCCTCTCTACATGCCCTGCGTCACCAGAGCGGCCCCTTCTTCCGCCCCCGCAGCAATGCCAGCCCCCGCGCGTCCTTCCAGGCCGGGGTTCGAATCCCGGCTGGTTTGAGAGCGCACAGAGCCCGGAAAAGGGTGACGCCCAGGGAGGAAAAGGCACGTCTGCCAAGCAGCCCAAGGCAGGGGCCACACGGGGAGGCACAGACCCACACGGAGAGCAGCCACCTGCAGTGGCTCGTTGCTGGGGGTGGGGGGTGGGAGCGGGGATCTAGCCCAACCATCTTTTGCATATCTAGCCAGCACCAGGAAACGGGAACGTCTGGGGCATTATTATTATTATTATTATTATTTATTTATATAGCACCATCGATGTACATGGTGCTGTACAGATAACACAGTAAATAGCAAGACCCTGCCGCATAGGCTTACAATCTAATAAAGTTGTAGTAAACAATAAGAAGGGAAAGAGAATGCAAACAGGCACAGGGAAGTGTAAACAGGCACCGGGAAGGGTGAAGCTAACAGTATAGAGTCAGAACAAACTCAAAGTTTAAAAGCTATAGGGAAAAGAAAAGTTTTTAGCTGTGTTTTAAAAGCTGTGATTGAGTTGGTAGTTCTCAGGTGTTCTGGAAGAGCATTCCAGGCATGAGGGGCAGCAGAGGAAAATGGACGAAGCCGAGCAAGGGAAGTAGAGACCCTTGGGCAGGCAAGAAGCATGGCATCAGAGGAGCGAAGAGCACGAGCAGGGCAATAGTGTGAGATGAGAGAGGAGAGATAGGCAGGAGCTAGACCGTGAAGAGCTTTGAAGGTCAACAGGAGAAGTTTATATTGGATTCTGGAATGAATTGGGAGCCAATGAAGAGATTTCAGAAGCGGAGTGACATGGTCAGAGCGGCGGGCCAGGAAGATGATCTTAGCGGCAGAGTGGTGGACAGAGACCAGCGGACTGATGTGAGACGAGGGGAGGCCAGAGAGGAGGAGGTTGCAGTAGTCCAACCGAGAGATAACCAGTGCGTGAACGAGAGTCTTGGCAGAAGAGACAGACAAAAATGGTCGAATCCTGGCAATATTATACAGGAAGAAACGACAAGATTTAGCTACTGCCTCGATATGAGGAATAAAGGAGAGCGAGGAATCAAATATAAAGCCAAGGCTACGAGTTTCCTTGACCGGAGTAAGCGTGACATTGTTGACAGTAAGAGAGAATGAGAGGTGAGGAGAAGGTTTAGGAGGGAAAACAAGCAGTTCAGTTTTTGCCATGTTAAGCTTCAAGCGACGATGAAGCAGCCAAGCTGAGATATCTGAAAGACATGCCGAGATACGATCGTGAACATCAGGAGAAAGTTCCGGAGATGAGAGGTATAGTTGTGTGTCATCGGCATACAGGTGATATTGGAGGCCATGAGATTGAATAAGTTTACCCAAGGGCAGCATGTATAGAGAAAACAGCAGCGGGCCAAGCACCGAGCCTTGCGGAACCCCTACTGAAAGGGGAAAGGAGGAGGACGAGCTGCCGTTAGCCGACACGCTGAAAGAGCGACCCTCTAGATAGGAGGCGAACCAGTTATAGACAGAGCCACAGAGTCCAAGGTCATGGAGGGAATCTAAGAGAAGATCGTCTCCCTCACTGCCCCACACCTCAAGACCCAGTGGTAGGGGCAAGGAGCTGCTGGAGAACTGGTCTGGTGGAACAGCTCATGATTTACATGCTGGGTGCCCTGGGTTCAAATCCAGGGAAGTGGGGGAGGGGAGGAATTCCCCCAGCATGCTTTTGCCCAATGCCTTCTGGCTCCCTACTGCTGCTTTGCTGGAGAGGCCAGCCCCACTGGGCAGCATCCCAGAGGCCTCACTCGCCTTGCTCTGGGGCCCGGCCCCTGCACAGTCCAGCCTACCAGAGTGGGCAGGGAATGAATGGCTGGCCCAGAGCCCCTCACGTTGCCTGCCTGCCTGCCCCCCCCCCCCCCGAGTCCCCATCACCAAACTGAATGGCTTTTGTGAGTTCTAAGAGGCTGCCAAAGGAGAGGCCGGGTCTCCCTGGGTTTGTACACTAGCGACAATGAGCGGTGATTGGGCGCTATAGCCTCAGCTTTGCCATGGCGATGTGGGCAGGGCCCTTTTTAATTGCGCCCCTCTCATTGAAAGGAATTATTGGTGCAGGTCCAGGCATAAAGTGGTGGTGATGGGATAGGATACGGCAGCCTTCCCCAGCACGGTATCTTCAGATGTTTTGGATTACAATTCCAGCGTCCTTGACTGTGGGCCATGCGGAGGGGAACTGAAGTCGACAACATCTGGAGGGCACCCTGTTGGGGTTAGGCTGGGGGATGTCCTAACACAAGAAGCTGCCTTATACTGAGGTAGACCAGCCCTCAGTATTGCTGACAGTGATTGGCAGCTGCGGGTCTCCAGAGGACAGATTTTCCTGTCCTCCCTAGAGTTGCTGGGACCTTCTGCATGCAAAATAGGTCCTCACAGTCAGGATGCTTCTCCCCTGTAGGACCCACATTGTGCTGGGGTCCTGGGCTTCTGCCAGATCCTATATACAGATCTGAGATCGTGCACGCTCCTTTCATCCATATGGGGGGGGGGGCAGCCAAAAGATGGACTCAGGTCCCACAATGGAGGACCCCGAAGAGAGTACATGTGAGGCAGGTCCAGCATTGACCCCCCCTCCCTCTGGTTTGTTCAAATAAACCGGTTTCAGTTAACCCCGGTCGGTCCTGCCTGGTGCCAGCATTGCTGTTTTTTCGGTGCCAGGTCAAGGCTTTTCTTTTCCTCCAGGCGTTTAGCAATATGAGCTTAACCGATCCCGGATCTGTTTTTAGGTCCGGCTGACATCTTGTAGTTGTTTTGAGATGTATGTTCTTGTGTAAACTGTATGGCTTTCATAGAATCGCAGAGTTGGAAGGGGCCTACAAGGCCATCGAGTCCAACCCCCCTGCTCGACGCAGGAATCCACCCTAAAGCATCCCTGGTTTTAAATTTTGCATATTGTTTTTGTTTTAATATCCTATATATTAATTGTTTAGTATCCTATATCAATTGCTTTTAATTGTTTTAATATCCTGTATAAACGGCCCAGAGAGCTTCCGCTATGGGGCAGTAGAGAAATGTAACAAATGATAACAACAATAATAATAATAATAACAACAACAACAATAAGTGGGGGTGGTCAGTCAGTCAGTCAGTCAGTCAGTGCCGCTTGCTGCTGCTCCTCTTGGCCCTGCTGAACCCTCAGGCTGGCGCTCGCCCCGCGTCTTGGGCAAGGCAGGCGGCGGACCGGGCTTCCCCGCAGCCCCACGGGGGCTCCGTCCTCCGGTCCCGGCGGGAGGTGTGTGTGTGGGGGGGATGCTCGTCCCAGCAGCCTCGGCTGCCCTTCCTCCTCCTCCTCCTCCCTGGCGGCGCCCCCTCGGCCTGGAGCCCGCCGGGCCGCCCCTTCCCGTGTCCCGCGGCGGGCGGGCGGGCAGCAGGCGGCTCCGCGAGGCGCTCCGCGTTGCTTAGCAACCTGCCCCGGGCCCGGCCTACTGGGCCTGGGCCTGCTCCGCCTGCTGCTCGCCTGTCCCGGCTGGGGCCGCAGGGCCGTGCGGGGGCGCTGCTGAGCCGCCTCCGTCACGGGCGGCGGCGGCGGCGGCGGCGGAAGAAGGGCAGGGGAGGAAGCGAAGCAGCGGCGGCGGCGGCGGCGGCGGAGGAGGAGGCGCCAGGCCCGGCCAGGCCGAGCGGAGCCCAGCGCAGCGGAGCACCCAGCCGAGTCCCGCGCCGGCCCTGCGGCCATGGGGGCCCGGCGCCGCCCGCCTTCCCAGGCCGCTTCGCCGGGGCCGCGGCCGCCCCTCGTCCTCTTGGCGCTCTCGGGCCGACGCCGGTGAGTCGCTCGGGGCGGGCGGAGGCAGGCAAGCAGGCAGGCCCAGCCGGGGCGGGGGGCGGACGGAGGGAGGGAGGGAGGGAGGGCCGGCCTCTCCTCTCCTCTCCTCTCCTCTCCCGGAGCCCGCGCCGGCAGCCGACGGAGGCCAGGCAGGGAAGAAAGAGGCCGAGGCAGCAGCCTGCCTGCCTGCCTCGCTCGCTCGCTCGCTCGCTGCCTGCCTGGGCCCGGTGAACGTGCTTCTCGGCCTCCGGCCCGGGTTCCGCGGCTGCGCCCTCCTGCCCCCCCGCCCCGCTCTGCCCTCCGCCCACCTGACCCCCCCTCCCGGAGCGGGGCCGCTCGGCGGGTGCACACGTGCTTCGGGTGCGCGTGGAGGGAGGGAGGGAGGGAGGGCCGCCGGGGTGGCTGTCAGTGAAGGCCGCCTCGCCAGCCGTCAAACAAAGAGCAGCGTCCCCGCGGTGCACGTGTGAACGGCAGACCCTCGCTGGCGCTTCGGCCCTCGCTCCGCCTGCCGCCGCCCCCGTCGGTAGCGGGGCTCCCTTGCGAAGAGGGGGCTGGAGGAGCCGCCACCCACCCACCCAACCAGCCCCACTCCCGTGCCCCGCTGCCAGGCCCCCCTCGCCTTGGGCTGGGGGATGCTCGCCCACCGTGGCCAGGGGCTAAGAGCCGGGGCGGCCTCCCTGGGGTCCTTGCAGGCCCCTCCCCCACCCCCCAGGAGGGCTTGGAGAGGAGTTCTTGTGGCACAGCTGGGCAGGCCTAGTGGTCGTTGCGAATCCTGCGTGGAAGCCCCACGGGACACAGTGGGACTTCCCCGGGTCCCCCTGGGCTCAGAGGGGCTCCTGAGCCCACACGTTTGCCACGATGCCACTGTAGAAGATGGCAAGGAGCCCTTTCCTCCACACCCGAGCAGCCTTTCCCCCCCCCCCCCGCTTAAGACAACACACTCCTATTTTTATGCCGGTGTCCTAATAAAGTATCGCCCAAAAGATTAGAGTATCTCCCTTGGGCAATCCAGAGAATTCGTAGATTTCTTGCCCTTTCCAAGATTTAGGACCTGGAAGGGGCCCAGGCGTAAACCTCTTTTCAAGGGAAAGGGGGCCTTGCAGGTGTCTAAATTGATGTTTTAGTTGCAGGAGGATGTGGGATGTGTTAGGGCACCAGTGATTAAAGCCTGCACTGGCCACTCGCCCGTGTCACTGGGTTCCCTTAAGTCGGAGCGTGTCTTGCATCCTCCCGGAAGTCTTGCCCTCATTGCCCTGGGGCGATGCCCTCATGCCCTCAGTTCGTGGCACAGGGCTGAGAACGTTGAGAGAGGTTCACTGAGCTTTCTGACCCCCTTTTTCTGCTGTTGCAGCCGGGTTTGCATGTTCCTGCCTGGGCGCTGAGGCGGTGGCCATCCTTCTGCACTTGCTCCTGTGCCAGCAAGCGCCAGCAAGATGAGTGTTCAAGGCAAAAGTTTCCCTCTGGACCTTGGGGGAAGCTTTACCGAGGATGCTCCCAGGCCACCGGTCCCTGGTGAGGAAGGCGAACTTGTTTCCACGGAACTGCGGCCGGCCGGCCATGGATTTTACTCTGGCAAGTGCGATGTTGTCAAAACGGAGACTTCCACAGCAACGCCGAGGCGTCCGGATCTGGACCTGGGCTATGAGCCGGAGGGGAGCGCTTCCCCCACGCCTCCCTACCTGAGATGGGCAGAGTCTTTGCACTCCCTGCTGGACGACCAAGATGGCATCAACCTGTTTAGGACCTTTTTGAAGCAAGAAAACTGTGCCGACTTGCTGGACTTCTGGTTTGCTTGCAGTGGCTTCCGGAAGCTGGAGCCGTGCGACTCCAACGAGGAAAAGCGGCTGAAGCTGGCGAAGGCCATCTACAAAAAGTACATTCTGGACAATAATGGGATCGTGTCCCGGCAAATCAAACCAGCCACCAAAAGCTTCATAAAAGATTGCGTGATGAAGCAGCTAATTGACCCGGCCATGTTCGACCAGGCCCAGACGGAGATCCAGTCCATGATAGAGGAGAATACCTACCCGCTGTTCCTTAAGTCAGATATTTATTTGGAGTATACAAGGACGGGTGGGGAAAGTCCCAAGGTGTATAGCGATCAAAGCTCAGGGTCAGGGACAGGGAAGTGCCTACCTGGCTATTTGCCTACCCTCAACGAAGACGAGGAGTGGAAATGTGACCAGGACGCGGAGGAAGAGGAGTCCGGCCGGGATTCCATTCCCTCCAGTCGGCTCACCCAGAAGCTCCTCCTGGAGACGGCCCCCCAGCGCGCCACGACGGCCAGGCGCTACAGTGAGGGAAGAGAGTTCAGGTGAGACCCCGCAGGTCCCAAGTCCTCATCGCAGGCTGCCCTTGTTTAGCTCAGGCTCATTTCCTATCCGGTGAGAGGGGGGATCGCAGCGCGCGCGCTGTTTGTGGCTGCAGGGTAGCCAAAGGAAGTCTTTGGATTGGTCATGGGAAGGCTGGGGCTGGACAGGATGTGGGGCGGGCGGCAGCACCTGGTGGCTGGAATAGTCACAGGTCCCTCCTGGAAGTCACCCATCAGTCCGCCCAGCACTGCCTGGCCAGGGCCCTCTGCAGCCCTTCTCGGGCCTGCCGTCAGCGATTGCTTCGCACTGGGCTGGCTGGTGAGCTTGGCCGGGCCTTGTGCACCCCAGGGAGGGGCTGTTCCCCTGAGCAGCGGCCCCCTCCTCCAGGCTTGCAGAATGTTTATCTGTCTTGTCTAACCATGCTCAAAAAATGCAGATACACCTCCAGGTGGATAGCATGGTGAGGAATTCTCCAGAATTAGTACTTGTCTGTGTCTGACGCTTAACAAATGTATATTATTTAGCCCTTTGTTCTGCTCCTTGGTTATAACTCTGAATAAACCCTAAACCACATAAGACAATTACACATAGCAAAATTTTACAAGCCAAAAACACACACTCCTGAATCCAAATATCCCCCAGTCCCAGGCCTAAACTGGGCTGTATTTTAAAGTTGTCTGCCCCCCTTTCCCGGTCCCCCGATGTAAACAAGGAACATTAGAAACGAGTTTCTCCTCACGGAACTCCCCCTCTGCTCCTCCCCAACAAGCTCTGGAGCAGAGAGGCCTGACTCTCTTCCTCGCCAGTCTGGAGGCCAGCAGCTGAATTCTTCCACTCCCAACATGTGGTAGATGTTAGGAGTGGCCGACGCATCCCAACATGAGGCACAGCCGCATGCTCTTTTGAAAGACAGGCGCCCGGTCCACTCGATCACGGCAGCTGAAGCAAGCCCCCGTGGTTTGTGGCGGCCACCGTGCGGGCCAGGCACGTGACGGCCAGATTTCCCTGATTTCCCTTGCCTTGCCATCCGAAGCCAGGTGGCACGGTTTGTTTGGGGTGGGCAGCAACCCTCAAATGACCCATGGGCTGCTGTTGGGCTCTCTGAGGGTTGCTGTCCACCCCAGACAAGCCCAAACACTGGGTCTGGACAACATGGAAGCAACCCTAGTGTGGGTGATGGAGGAATCCCAGCCGGCATGCACGGTGGCTGCATCAAGCCAGGGTGGCTTATTTCAGTTGCCGTGAACGTGATCAACCGGCTCATTCCCTGCCCCCCTTGCTTCCCGGCAGCTTTCAAAAACCATGGAGTAACACCGCTAGAGGCTTCCCAGCAGAATGAAGTGGGGGCCCTGGTTGTCAGGCAGCCCCCCTGGTGCATCTGGAGATGGGAAGCCCTTCTGAACCCTTTGCGTCCTCTCGGTGTGCTCGTGTCAGTGGAGCGCTGGCAGCCGCTGCTGCGTTCACGTTTCAGGGGGGAAAGCATTCCTGCCGGATGCTGCCTCCGGGCTCTTAAACGGTCTCTGCCAGCCCTCCAACTGTGGGTGCGGGGCGGCCTTCGCCTAGTGAGGCCTGTGAGCCTGATCTCCTGCACTTGTCCATCTGATGGAGCAGGGGGACAAAATTGGGTTATGGGCACCTGCTGCTGAGATGGGACAGCTGCACCGTGCCAGTCAAGCTGGGGTTGTTCCGCCTACACACAGACGCCCAGTTTTTGCTCGTGGCTGCAAATGGCGGGTGTGTGCGTACGCGTGCTCCTGCCAGGCTGCCCTCGCTTCTTGTTGACTCTTTTCAGAATCCCTAACGAAATCCAGAGATAGCCATTTCAGGGTGAATGCAAAGGAAACCTGCTTTCTGTTCCAATCCTGGTTTCCAAAGCCGGCGAGAGAGAGGAGGCAGAACCTTCTGCCCCCCCCCCTTGCGGGTCCAGGAGCCCCACCCTTCCCTTTCTCAGATGCTTCCTCCATCATCACCATCTCTTGGCACAGGGGGTGCAGTGGCCCTGTGCAAGCAGCGTGCCGGCAGCGCCGTGGCGCCTTCTGCTTGAGGCAACGGCTGGGGACCAGAGCAGCGAGCTTCCGGGCTGTCTTCCTCCCAAATGCAAACAAGCCAAACACACAACATCTGACCTGCTGTGCGTTTTGTTTTGAATTTCATGCACTGTAATCATCTCAAGAGGTTTAATTTCAGGGTGCCTGCAAGTGCCTTGTCAAGAGGGACAGCTTAAGCAAAGTATTTGTCATCGTGCAGAATGTGGCAGCACTCTACTGTCCGCCTAGCACAGCCTTCCTCAACCTGGGGCGCTCCAGATGTGTTGGACTACAACTCCCAGAATGCCCCAGCCAGCTGGCTGGGGCATTCTGGGAGATGCAGTCAAACACATCTGGAGCGCCCCAGGTTGAGGAAGGCTGGCCTAGCACAATTCCATATGGGAGGATTTGACCCAGGATGGGTCTCAGCACTTTTCCTCCTGCAGACTTGTTTCTCTCTCTCTCTCTCTCTGTCACCTGAGGGCGACCTCCTGATGCTGCATTTCTATTATCAGAGGATCAAAACACAATTTGGCCCCACGTGCTGCATCCCAGAAGGTCCCTTGTAAATCAGGAATGCAGCACAATAATACCTTTCCCATTTACCTGCAGCCTTGGCTTGAGAATGCCAATTTCCGCATAAATGCCTTGAGCGTTTTGCAGTTTCATTTCCCTTCCTTGTTCTGTCAACCTCCTACCTTTCCTCCATCATGGCCTTCAGGGCGGTGTGTTTGGTGCTAACCCATCCAAGCCCTGACCGGACCCAGGCCTACTGAATTCTGGCAACGGGGCCACGTCAGATGCCTTCAGACCAGAGCCTTGGTCTGCCATGAACTTACATTGTGCGGCCAGCGATGGGATGCAAGAGGCATCTGTGGCTTTCTAAAAAAAATAAGCGCTCCAGGAGAGAGAGGGAGAGGGAGAGGGAGAGAGGATGCGTATTAACTCAGAGGTGGACCTTGCTTTTGCAGAAGCTACTCAGCTTCATCTAAATAAATGCCTGCTCGTGCCTCTCCAGGCTTCCAGCTGGTCTGCCGTGAGCGTGGGATCCGAAGCTTCTGCCCTGCCCTCTCTCCCTGTGTTCTCGCTGTGGGGCTGCCCCGCTTGGAGACAGCATCACGCCCCCTGCTGCCCCTCAATTGTGCACCAAATGTGTGTGCGGTAAAAGCAGAATGCAGAATGGAGTGTTTGGGGACCGGGAGACGGGCGTGGACCTTTCGCCCCGACTCTTTCCCCAGCCAGAGTTTTGCTCCTTTGCTTTTGTACCTCAGAGGAAGCTCAGCGGGTCCAAAACAGCCCAAAGGTTTTGCGAACTGGACTTGGCTGAAATGGGGGAAAGGGCCACGGAGTCGAACTGCCTTGCAGGCAGGGCGGGAGTGAGTGAGCTGAGAGGCCCGTTGTTGAAACTGTTGGGATTCTTTCCAGGCTCTGCAAAGAGAGCCCAGCTTCCAGAGCTTGGAGCATGGGATGAGAGCCCGGCCCTTGTCGCTGGCAATGCCAGCTTGGGCCTGTGGAACATCAGAAGCTGCCTGAGACTGAGTCAGACACACACACACCCATCCCACCCTGATCCATCCAGCCCAGCATTGTCGACACTGGCCTGGACGGTGCCCTTCTCCTCCTCCTCCTCCTCCTCCTCCTCCTCTCTCGGACCTTTCTGGCTGTGGCTGAGCCGTAGGTCCGACGCAGTCTCATCCCTCCGTGAAAATGCCGGAGCGTTTCTGTGGGCTTCCACAGCTCAGGGCGTGTTCTGAACAAGCTTTGCCAGGGACGCCCCTTGGAAGGGGCATTCCTGATGCAGCCGGTCTCTGGTTGCAGCTGCCAAGCAGGGCCCTTGGGCAAGCAGGGGCCCTCCGGCTGCTTTGCGTCGTCGTGCGTGTGACCAGCACTTCCCTTTGGCATGCGTCATGGGCTGGGATATGTGCGTTGGTGGAGAGCTGGTAGCATCGCATGCTTCCTCCATCACTACCACCACCACAGCCAGAGCCGGCCCCTTGAGCCGCCTGCCTGGGCTAGAAACAGCGGCGAAAGGCTTTGAAGCAGGAAGGCCGGGCTAAAGCTGCTCATATAAATGCCACAGAACGCGATCTGGAACAGTTTGCCCTGTGTGGGGATTCTTTCCTTCCTTCCTCTTATTCATAGAAATAATGTATTCCAGATGAAACGTTCCCTGGAATTTGTGTTAATAAAGAGGAACCCTTCCATGGCTGGCTGCCCTGAGCTGGGAATGTTGGATCGGGAGATCTCGCGTGAAGTCTCGCCTCGAGAAGTCCCAGGGCGGCCGAGTGCGGAGCAAGACAGGAAGGCGGCCGTCAGGCACGCCAGGCGCCCCTTGGGGCAGAATGCGCCCCTCACCTCCCCCCTGGGCCGGCTCCCTCTCAGGAACCCAGCCCGGTCTAGTGCTTGTGGGCCTGCCAGAGAGAGTATAAGGAACTTCCTGACTGTTAGAGCAGTATGACAATGGAACCAGTGGCCTAGGGAGGTGGTGGGCTCTCCCACACTAGAGGCCTTCAAGAGGCAGCTGGACAGCCACCTGTTGGGGATGCTTTAGGGTGGATTCCTGCATTGAGCAGGGGGTTGGACTCGATGGCCTTGTAGGCCCCTTCCCACTCTGCGATTCTATGATCCTCTGATTCTAAGAGCCCTGCTAGATCGGACCAAGGGTCTATCTGGGCCAGCATTTTGGTTGCACGGTGGCCAACCAGCTGTTTCTATGGGAAGGCCGCAAGCAGGGCAGGAGCACGACAGCGCCAGATTCTCCCCCCCCCCGCCCCCACCCCGATCCCCTTTTTCAAGAGGTGGGGTTACACGGGCCGTCTTCCAGGCCTCCTGGTACAGAGGCTGATCTTAGGGGCATGTTGCATACGTTGGTTAGGACAACGCCAGAGATTGCATATTTGAGTGTTTTAAGAACTCTAGGATGGTCTCACCCTCTGGGGACTTACTAACTTTCAATTTGTCCATGAAGTCGAGAATGTCCTCTTTTGCACTGGTGTTTGCTGCAGTTCCTCAGTCATTTAAGGAACCAAGAAATGTAATCAGAGGGTGTTGTAATAATGGGTGACTTCAATGAACGCCCCCCCCCTCGAAGTGCCTGCCTGAACCTAGTTGTGGAAGCAGGAGGCAGGCAGAGGTCCGGGGTTGACTGCTGCCCTTCTCTGGGCCTGCTGAGGAGCCTCTCCAGAGCCTGAGTGCTGCAGGGCCATTTTCCCTGGGGAGTGATGCTCAGGTGCGCATGAAGCCGCTGCTCCCTGGGGCCTTGTCCAGGGCATCTGAGGCTCTGAAGGGGAGGGGGAGGGGCTGGGGCCTTTTGTCTCCAGCCCCTGAGTTCTGCCCCTGGAAGGGGCTAGAGCTGCCCCGGTCTTCCCTTCGGGAGGCAAATGCCCAGTTCCTGGTCCCTCTAGTTGCACTCGGGGTGGGCCGAGGTCTGCATTTTGGCAATTCCGTGCCTGAGACCCTGCGAGGCTCCCTCGTGCCTCCTCCTAAGGAGGCTGCGTCTCTCTCGCTGCCTCGGCTGGCGGGACCTGGGCTGCGCCCGGTAGCCTCACGTCCGCCTCCCTCCCCGTTCTCCTTCGCAGGCATGGGTCTTGGAGAGAGCCGGTTCACCCATACTATGTCAACACAGGCTACGCCCTGGCACCGGCCACCAGCGCCAATGACAGCGAACAGCACAGCATGTCCAGTGACGCAGACACCCTGTCGCTGACGGACAGCAGCGTGTGAGTACTACTTCTCCCGCCCCGGGGGCGGTGGTGGCCTTGGGGGGATGGCAGGGGGAGCCAGGGCCGTGCACCTCTGTGTCCTGGCTGAGGGGTGGGTGGGTCTCCAGCAGCAGGGCCAGGCCAGGCAGGGTCAGGCGCTGCTCAGTTGCTCCCCGAGAGGCTTGGCTCAGGAGAGGTGGACGTGCCAGGGAAGGGGCCGGCAGGGCGTGGGGGGGGGAAGCAAGGCTAAGGCCAGTCCGTCGCCTGGGAGGCTGGGATGCCTCCTCCCCCCCCCCTCGGGACCTGCCCTCAGAAAGAGCAGCTCCCACGCACGCCAGAGACAGAGTGGCCCTGGCCTGGGCCTGTGGCAGCCACCCTGTGCGAGAGCCCGCAAGCCCTGCCTGCACTGGTGTCCTGGGCCCCCCCCCTTCCTCCTCCTCTGGAGCTGATATTCGTTGTGTGTGTGTGTGCGTGCGTTGTGTCGCTTCCTCTTGGCAGAGATGGGATCCCGCCGTACCGACTCCGCAAGCAGCATCGCCGAGAGATGCAGGAGAGTGCCAAAGCCAACGGACGCGTGCCGCTACCTCACATTCCTGTAAGCCACAGGACCTCCCCCCACCTCCCGCACTCCCCTTCCTGGGCAGGTGTGCAGGGAGGGGCCTCGGCTCTCTCTGCTCCCCCCCCCCCCCCCGGAGAGGGGCCGCTGCCAAGCAGGTGATGGCAGCCTTTCCCCAGCCGGGACCCTGTGGATGCTTTGGGTGGGAACAGTCCTGTCACTATCCCTCACCATTGGTCTAGGTGGCCAGGGATGATGGGCTAGGTTGAAATGGTGAATGCCGGTCTCCTTGCTCAAGCAGAAACGAAGGCTGATCGTGTGATGGTTGTACAGGGCGGCTTTTGGCTGTTACATCTGCGATACTCTCTCCTGGGCTTCAGCCCTGGAGCAGGGGTGCAGCTATTTTTAACTATCTTTGGGGTCTGAACAACCCTGGGCCGAGGCTTTGGCAGCCGCTTAGGGGTGCAGACTCCCTCCCTGCCCCAGGGACTTGCCTGCCAGGCTGCTGTCTCCCCCCCCCCCCCACACACACACACTTTGGGACAAGATCGCCTCCCTTGATGGCTCGGAAGAGCTTGCTGTGCTAAGTGGCGGAGTGTGTCTGTGTCTTCCGCAGCGTACCTACCGAATGCCAAAGGATATCCACGTTGAACCACAGAAATTTGCTGCTGAGCTGATCAATCGCCTGGAGGAAGTCCTACGGGACCGGGAAGCTGAGGCCAAGTTGGAGGAGCGCCTGAAGCGTGTCCGAGCGGTGAGTGGCAGCTGCCAGCTCCCCACCCCCACCCATCCGCTGCTTCCGGGGCAGCAAGGCGGGTGCTCTGGGCCTCCGGCCCCGGCTGAAGGGACACCCCTGGGGTGGGGGGCCTTGGTTTCCCTCTTTGCTTTTGCAGCGCTCTGCTCTGGTTGGGCTGGGCAAAGGGCCTCGTCGCCCTCGTCCCACGCGGGCTTCCCTTCTGGAGGGGGCTGCATAAGGAGGCGCGTTTTGCAGGGGAAGGAGAGCAGCAGCAGGGGAGACAGGCCTTCTGGAGGGAACCCCCCGGGACTGCTGCTCTGGGCTGTGGGGCAGTGCGGGCCCTCCCCTGGGCCAGCTGTGGACCCCTGTGGGGGGAGGCCCCCCTCCCAGGCATCCAACTGTGCCCTGCTGCCCCCTGAAGCGCCCGTTGTCTCCTGACAGGAGGAAGAGGGGGAAGACGCGGACGTCTCCATGGTCCCCTCCGTGGTGAGCCACAAGCTGACTCCCACGCAGCTCTTGCCCCACTTTGCCCCCCGCTACGCAGAGATGCAACTGCGGGACGCTCACGAGGAGGACCCGGAGAGCATCCTGGACGAACACGTCCAGCGGGTGATGAAGACGCCGGGCTGCCAGTCGCCAGGCCCTGGCCGCCACTCCCCCAAGCCCCGCTCGCCGGACAGCAGCCTGCCCGGCAAGCTGCACGGCCTGATGGGCGCTGGGCCGCCGGGGCATGGGAAGCACCCCGCCAAGGCGGGGCTGAAGCTGGACGCAGCCAGCCTTTACCACCACAAGCACGTGTACCACCACCTCGTCCATCACCACGGCGCCCTCAAGGCCAAAGAGCCGGCGGAGGCGGAAGCCGGCCAGCGTGGGGCCGGCGCCTTCGCCTGGGCGGTGGATGCTCACGGCTGCTCCCCCAAGTTGCGGGCCTACGGGGATGGCCTGGGCCCCGGCCCCTTGGACGCCTCGGCTTACAGGTGAGGTGCTGGGCAGCTGGGAAGGAGGGAGGGAGGGAGGGAGGGAGGGAGGACTTGTGACTGGGGAAAGGCCTGGAGGAGCGTCTGCTGCCACAGGCCACGTCGGCCACACGGCCAGGCTCGTGGCTCAGGATGGTGTGAAGCGCCCCTCTTGGCAGGCACACCTGCACGTGGCGGCTGGGAAAGAGCAGGAGGGGGCAGCTCCTGGGGGTCGCGCCGGACACGGCCGGCCTGGCTAGGAGGCCCAGGACTGAGGGTGTGGCTGGCTGGCTGGCTGGCTGGCAGCTCTCCCGAGCCGCTTCTGCGGGCAGTGCTGGGTCACCGGCATCTCCCAGGATCCAGGCTCGGCCTCGGCTGCTGCCATGCCAGAGGGCCGCCACTTCTGCCCCGGGGGAAGCCTGATGGCCCTGGGGGAGCAGTGCCCAGCCGTGGTTCCCTGGGGAGGTTGCGAGGCACCGCCCCCCCCGTGCTCCACTCTTCCTCATGCAAGCAGCTAGTGACAGCTGCTGACACGGCCCCCTCCTCCTCCTCCTCCTAGCGGGAAAGCCGGCCTGCTGTCAAAGCGGAATGTCAAGAAAGCGGATTCAGGGAAGAACGACGGTGCCAGCTACGATGTGCCGGGCTCTCCGGAAGACGTGGAAAGAAACCATAAGATCATGCAGTGGATCATTGAGGGCGAGAAGGAGATCAGCAGGCACAAGAAGACGAATCACGGGTGAGCGCGGCAGCGGGGGAAGGAGCCCGGCAGCGAGGGGGGCGCGAGGCGAAAGGCGGAGCTGGCCCCGAGTCGCCAGGGCGCCGTTGCCACGAGCGAGGCAGGAGCCTCCGAAACTCCCCAGCCCAGAACCTACGGAGAATTTGGCGGCTGGATCCAACCAATGCCTCCCTGGCCCCGTGTCCCACCCTGGCCAACCAGGCACCGGCAGCTTCCTGGTCGCCTTGGCAGGCTCGGAGTGTGTGTGTGTGTCCTCTGCAGGCCTGTGTCCGCGCGCCCTCCGGGGCCCTCATTGCCCCAAATGCCCTTGCCCTGCTCCCCCTCTGCCCCTGCCCCTCTTCCCCCCGGAATCTGCCTCTGTACACACTTGGCCCAGGTCCTCCTCCACCCCTTCTCCCGCACCTGCGTCGGGGCTGAGGTGGAGCCTCCGGGCACAGCGCGGCTCCTTCTGTGCTCTTCCATCTCCGGCTTATGGTTGCTTTATCGTGCGTTTAAAACAGTGGCTCCCAGTTAGCTAAGTCCTGCGGACCCCTTTCAAATGCCAAGCCATGGGCCCACGGCTTTTGAAAATTTTGCTATCTCTATGGTAGGTACCTGTGCGAAGCAATGTTTTGGAGAGAATAAGAGGTAGCCTCTAATAAGCAAAGGATTTTAGGTAAACTAAAAAAAACAGACCATAAAATTTTGTGATATTACCACGCAGAAATGACAATGATTTAGTTAGGAATATAAAGACGAATTTAATTTTACTAACGTCTAGTTTACAATTGAACAAATTATGACACGTTTAGCAGCTACTACACCTAAATGTGATGGGAGAAATCCTGCCTCTTTTTGTCCCGAACAATCCCTTCCACATCTGGTTCAATATTTCGATGGCCTTGTAGGCCCCTTCCAACTCTGCTATTCTATGATTCTATGATCCTACTTTTAGTCTCAAATCTGGATCAACATTGAGCATATTTTCTTTTATTAAAATGCGGACCTTGCAGAGCGAATATGTGAATGCTGCCACGGACCCCCTGGGTGGGTTACGTGGACCCCCTGGGGTCCACAGACCACCAGTTGGGAACCACTGATTTAAAATATTTACGTAACTACCCTTCATTACCAAACCACAAGGTGGCGGCGTACAAAATGCGTTAAAACGACAGTTAAAATATAATGCTAAAGCTGGAAACCAGGACCTCTGCTAAGCGAAGCGTTGAAACCACCCCCAGCCCGGGGGATCCAGGCGCATGTGCAGCAGGGTGCCCTACGTGCCGCCACAGAATTGGCCCCTGGGGGAGTGCCAAAGGCATGGGCGGAAGGGGCCCACACTGGAAAAGGCTCTGCTCCTGGTTGCAGTCCAGCTGTTCCTGTGCAGGTGATGGGGTAACCCAGCGCCCCACCCCCACCCCACCCCTGTGATCGGAGGAGGCGCTCCCTCGCGGTTTAGGGCCTCCCTTGTCGGTCACGTCGCCTTGGGCCCGGCCCAGTCATAGTGTGGCCATTCAGATTGTGAGCGCCTCAGGGCAGGTGCTTCCTTGTGTTCCTCTCTTCAGCCTCGTGGGCGTGGCGGGCGCTGTGCAGAGGACTGCCTGGGGGCGGCTGCTCTGTGCTTCCTTTGTGGGGGCAGAGAGGTCTCCAAGGCCACGTCTGGGTCTGTGTGTGTGTGTGTGTGAGAGAGAGCGAGAGAGGGGGGGGGCACACCAACTTGGAGTCGATGTGTTTGGACTGTGCCCAGCCTCGAAACATCGGCGATGGCCATGGATGTCCTCAACAGCTGAGGTCCAGCAATCGCCTCCTCCCACGCCAGGCTGCCCGCACCCTCAGCCCTCCCCTGCATGCCCCAGATGGTGCAGGCTCCATGAATTTGCAGATGAACTGCCTGTGTGACGCGTGTGTCATTGAGCAAGAAGTGTGCGTGCGCTTGTGTGTGTCGAGTGAGGGAGTGTAAAGTGTGGATGTCTGTTTGCAGAGGCCTCAGGTGAGGATTCATCTGTTGTCTCCTCAAACGGCCTGCGGGGGAAACTGTTTCACTTGCACTGGTTGAATCTGGGAGTTACGATCTCACCGTTACTCAAAAAATTAACGAATTCTGCCTAGCAGGAAAATGGAGGCTCCCAACATCGAAGACCGGGGGTTACGATTTGCACATATTGGGGCCCAATGAAGGACCTTGCTGCCAGGGGAAAAGGCACCCAGATATTGGGGCACTTGGCTGACAGGTGTCAATCTGGATACTGTTTTATACTGTTGTTTTTATATTTTTGATGGTTTTGAATTTTGTATACTTTTTTTTAATGTCCACTGTTTTTAACTTATATACTTATTTATATACTGCCCCAGAGAGCTTCGGCTATGGGCCGGTATATCAATTAAATAAATAAATAAATGGAGAGGGAGGTGAGAGGGGGCCTTCTCTGTGGGGCTCTTTGCCCCACGGCTGCCTTGGGTCCCCCTTTCATGCCCCCCACCCCCCGTGCAGGTGGGTGCTAGTTTGATCGGGTAGCCACGTTTCCATCCAATGCCTCGAGTTTTATCTGCTGCGCCCCTCTCTGTCCCTCTTCTCTTGAACGTGTATTCCTGTGCCTCTTGGACCGTTGCCCTGTTTCCCGGTTCTTTCCACATTGTCATGGGCTGCCCCGAGCGGTATGTAAAGCCACCCCAGGAGGGTGTGAAACGTTCTCTGCTTGTTTGTTCCCCAAATAGTTCTTCCGGCACGAAGAAGCAGCTGGCTCACGACCTGCCCCGGCCGGCCTCCGTCGAGCGCCCTGTGGCCGTCCACCCCTGGGTCAGCGCCCAGCTGCGGAACGTGGTGCAGCCTTCGCACCCCTTCATCCAGGACCCCACCATGCCCCCCAACCCTGCCCCCAACCCACTCACTCAGCTGGAGGAAGCCCGGCGGCGGCTGGAAGAAGAGGAGAAGAGGAGCGCCAAGCCCCCTGCCAAACAGCGGTACAGTGGCCGGGGGGCGGGGGGGGAGCTCTGCTCAGGTGGTGGGGGGCTGGGGAGGGGGGCGAAGAGAGGAGGAGGAGGAGGAGGAGGAAGAGGAGGCTCATCTCTGCGGTGCTGCATCTGCCCAGCTGCCGCCTTGGCCAGGCGAGAGAGCATGGAATGGACAGTTGCTCCTTGCTCTCACTGAAGCTCTGCCTGGGTCTCTCCCTGAGCCATCGTGGCCTGGAGGCAGAGGCCCCTGCTTATGGCTCCCCCCCCCACTGCCCCCCTTGGCTTCTTGTCGTTTGCATGAGTTTCCCCTAGAAGGCTTGACTGTTTTCCGAGGGGGAGGAGGAGGAGAGCGGGAGAGAGAGGTGCAAGGCTGTGTGGACTGTGCCCCCTCCCGCCTGGGGTTCCCTTGTGGCCCCTTCTGTGGGGCAGGGAGGAGCGATGGTCGGCTGGGCTCCTGGCCTGCCCCCCATGAGCAGGAGGCTCCTCTAATGTCTCAGGTTATTCTTCAGGTATGTTCAAGAGGTTATCCAGCGTGGGCGCTCCTCGGTCAGGCCAGCTTGTGTGCCAATGCTGAATGTGGTGCCCGCCGTCTCCGACCTGGATCTCTCCGAGTCTGAGTATGTGCTGCAGCTCTTCCCCTCCTCCTCCCCTCCCCCCCCCCGTAGCTCCTCTCTAGACCCCCTCGCGCGCCTGGGAGGGGCTGCCGGTCGGGGTCCTTTCAGCAGCACTGCAGTCCTCATGGGGCTTGGGGGGCGCTCAGGCTCCTCCCCAGATGGGGCCACGACAGGGCCACGTGCTTCTGTGAAGCAGCTGGCGTCATTTGGGGGCAGAACTGGAGAGGGGGGCAACCTTGAGCCCCCTGTCCGAGCCAGGCGCCTCTGTTCCTGTCTCCAGAGGATCCCGGCTTCGTCCTTCGCGGCATGCTGTCCCACAGCGCTTCGATCCCGTGGGGGCGGGGACTTTGGGCAGGCGGGTCTCTGTGGGGCTGGTCCCACGGCCTGCCTTTGGGGGACGGCGGCTGGCCTGACGGGCAGACGACTTCAGCCCATTGCACTGGCTGTGGATCAGCCCCGGGAGCAAGGTGGCCGTGGCGGCCCGAATCCTGTGCGGAGGTGCCGGGGAAGAGGTGGGCCGGGGCCATGCAGAGATCCTGCACGCATGCCTATGGGGGCCCAGCTGGGCTGGCGCCGCCTGCCTGCCTGCCTGCCTGCCTGTGCTTCGGCCCTGCTCCCAAAGGAATGCTTGGCAGCCGCTGGGGTCTGTGCAGGCTTGTCCTGAGAGGCTGAGCCCATGGGCGAGCTGTTTGGGGGGCCCTTGAAGGGCGTCGTTCAGCCGGCCGGTGTCCGGGATGCGTCAGGGCCCCAGTGGGGTCGGGGGGGGCGCAGAGCACAGATCTAGGAGTGCAGGTCTTTTTTGGAGCTTCTTTGTGTAAATGAAGAAGCCCCCCCTCCCTGAGTTTTTTGAGCCAGGCATTACAAGACCAGGAGGTGGGGCTGGGGCCCCCTCCCCAAGACAGGCCCAGCTCCCCGTGGGAGGGGGAAGGCCCTTTGCACAGGCTGGCCCTCCCCGATGTGAAGGGGCCCATGGGGCCGGCAGCCACAGCGAGCAGCAGACGCGAGCAGCAGACGCAGGGTCCACCGTGATAAAAGCCCCCTCAGCGTGTGTGTGTGTGTGCGTGTGTGCCTTGCAGCTGCGGAAGAGCGACCCCCCCGCCCCGCCCCGCCCCGGCTAGATGGCCTCCGGGCAGCAGAGTAGCGCTGTTGTTTCCCTCCCCCAACAACAACGCCAGTTCCACCGGGATCGGCCCTGGCTCCCGGCTCTCCCCACGCCCCCCCCTTTGCCTTTGCCATCTTCTTGTGGGCCAACGTGGCAGTGCAGGTTTCTCTGCCCTGTGACGTTCACAATCCCTCCTCCTCCTCGTCCTCCTCCAGGCCTCTGGGATTGGGGAGGCAGGTTTCCTTCTGCAGGCTCATGGGGCATCTCTTCCTCCTCCTCCACACACGGCTTCTCCCCGCAGTCCGAGGCAGCCCAGCCAGGCTCCCTGGCAACGCCGTGTGAAGGGCCCGCTCTGTGTTTGCCCCCTAGGATGAAGCCGCAGAAGAGGCCGGGCGGCAGCTCCTCGCAGCCCTGCGAGAACATCGTTGTGGCCTATTACTTCTGTGGGGAGCCGATCCCGTACCGCACCCTGGTCAAGGGCCGCGTGGTCACGCTGGGCCAGTTCAAGGAGCTGCTCACCAAGAAAGGGAGCTACAGGTAAGGGCCGGGCAAGCGAGGCCTCTTTCTCTCTCGCACCCGTGACGAGCGCCCCAGCACGCTGCCTCTCCTCTGTGGGCGGGCTGGCTCCCTCCTCGGCGGGTGCTTCTGTCTAGCTGTGGCCTCAGGCCTCGGCCCAAGCGACACCTCCCACAAGCAGGTTGTAGGCGGGCGAAGGCTACTTGGGAGGCAGGTGGCTGCTGGGAGGGGCTCCGAGTGGCTTTAGTGGGCATCATTCCCAGAGGTGGTGGGCTCTTCTCCCACACTCGGGGCCTTCAAGAGGCAGCTGGACAGCCCTCTGTCAGGGATGCTTTAGGGTGGATTCCTGCATGGAGCAGGGGGTTGGACTCCATGGCCTTGTAGGCCCCTTCCAACTCTGCGATTCTAGGATTCTGTGAGAGCAACCCCCTCCCTCTCAGATGATGTGGCTGAGGGGTCACAGCCAGGGGCCCGACCCACAGTAGTCAGGACCCAGGGAGGTGTGGCACTCCAGCAGGCCCTCTTGCAGAAGGGGGAGCATTGCCTTGCTGTGCCGGGGCTCGGGCGAAGTGCTGGTGCCAGTGGCTTCCAGCGGGTTCTAGGCCAGGGCTGCCCCTCGTTCTGAGGCGTCCCGGGCTGGGCGGCGCCAGCAACGCCTCGCAGGTGGCCAAGGGTGGCTCTGAGGCAAAGGCTCCCCGTGACGCTCTCCGTCCCTGTTTCGCAGGTATTACTTCAAGAAAGTCAGTGACGAGTTTGACTGTGGCGTGGTGTTTGAAGAGGTGCGAGAGGAGGAGGCCGTCTTGCCCATCTTCGAAGAGAAGATCATTGGGAAGGTGGAGAAGATTGACTAGGCCTGAGGAGGAGAGGACCGAGGCCGTCGGAGACGGGGGGCAGCCCCGGCTGAGCCGAGGGAGGGGCTGCGGCCGGCAGCGGTGGCACTCCGGGGGGCGGCCCTGTGCCCCACCCCTCTGGCCTGTGGGGCGCTCCCAGCAGCCTCCGCTCGGCCCAGGGCCGCGGCTTCCTGTGTGGCACGACCGCCGACGCAAGCTCACATCCTGGAAAGAAACTCTCCTGGCGGGGGACTGGGGTGATCCGGGGCTCTTGACATCAACACCCGAGGAAGCTGGAGGAGGCCGAAAGCGTGCAGCTCTGTTAGGGAGGGGGCAGCCAGGCCGGTCGAGCGGGCCCTTGGTTCATGCACGTGTGTGCGTCGCTCTCGCCCCCCTCCAGCCCCAACCAGGAACACTGCGCAGGGGTTGATGCTCGGGGCAGGCTCCCTCCGGCCCCTGGGTCTCCGCCTTGGCCTTCCCCTGCCGGGCTTCTTCTTCTCCTCGCGTTCTTGCTGCTGGCTTGGGGCTGGAGGGGCAGGGCCTTGGAGAGAGTGGATTTGGGCTCTTAGAACGAAGGGGGTGCTGGTGTGTCCTGGCGCCGCCCACTTTAGAGACGAGGTGTTGCCAGCAGTTTCTGAGCAGGGAGCGCTTTCCCACCTGCGCACAGCCCTTTGGGCCTCCTTACGCCGCGTGGAACCGCGTGTCTCTGTCAGTGCAGTTGGCATTTCCCTGCCCCCAAGGTGGTGGCTGACCGCTAGCCCCTCCCGGCCTCCCTCCCTGCCTCCCCAGGGCTGGGCTGGGGGCTCCCACTGCTCCACCCCCAGCTCTGTGCCTCTGGCTACTGCCACGGCTGCTCTGGGCACTTTTGCCTCGTCCTGATGGGTCTCCAGGTCTCCCTTGGCACGGGGGTTGGGGTTGGGCAGCCCGATACCCACGCCTTGTGTACGTCACCGAGTGCCTTCAAACAGAACTCCCTCCTCCTCCTCCTCCTGCGTGGTCATAAGAGCACGGCTGACCCGTCCCGTCCCCCCACACCACCACCCCTCTCTGGGGCCCTGCTTGCGTTCCACATTGGATGAGGTTTTTAACGCGTCCTTGCCCGGCCGTGGCGGGTTCTTCATTTCCCTTTTTTTCTGAAGGGTTCAATTGTAAATATGTATATTTTCTAAACGTGGCGCCAGCCCCCGGGGGCTGGGCGTGTGGCTGGCATCTCCGGAACATTTTTCACATGCTGACTTGTACAATTTATCTTTTCAAAGGTACTTGGATAATAATGGAATAAAACCCCATGTTCGAATGGCTGCCGTGCGCGTGGTCATCCAGGGATTCGGCAAGGGCTGGGGTGTGTGTGTGTGCGTGCTTGGTATCCCCTTCCTTCCCCCACTCCCATGACTTAATTTGCAATGGGGGGGGGCGATCTGCTTCCGGAGGGATGGAAGGAGAAATGGTTTATGGGACCTTCCCAGCCAGCATGCTGCTTGCTGGGGGTCTCTGATCTGCTTAGCTCTGCGTAGCGGGTTTGACCCCGGAAGCCTGGTGAGGCCTTGTGGGGGCTCCCGCAGCCGTGTCCTGAGTGGCCGCGCAGCTCAGGGCGCTCCCACAGCTCCAGGACACAGTGGTGGGGGCACGCTAAACTCCTCCCCAGGCTTCCGGGGTCAAACCCACTACCCTCTGGTGTTTCCCCTCCCAGACAGCTGAGCGTGGTCCGTGGCACGTGGGCCGTTTGTTCTGTCCTGCCTTGGGTGTTCCTGGGGTGGGTCCTTTGCCATTTGTGTCTGGGGCAGGGGCTGTGCTGGAGGGATGCCCTCCACAGTGCCATCCACGGGGGGGGGGGGGCTTGGGTTGGATCCGTTGCGTGGCAGTGGTTTCTCAGCGGTACTGGCAACAGCACCACATGCACCTGGCTTTGCTCTTCGGGCCAGGAGCTGCTTTTGGGGCCGGGCAAAAGGGCTGCAGGCTCCTGCGCCGTCTTTGCAGCCTGCCAGCCTCTGGTGGTTGCAACGGGGCCCACGGCGATCCAAGGAGGAGGCTGCCCCACTAGAACCCTCCTCCTAAAAGGCTGCTTTTCCGCCAAGCAGGCCACGGCAACGGGGTTTTCTGCCTCCGCTGCTGCTGCTAAGGCTCCGCGCTCCCTCTGGACATGGAGGCAGCGGAGCTCCTGTGGACAGCTTGGGAGGGCAGGAGGGACCGCGGGGGAGAAGCGCCCGGGGGAAGGAGCGGAGCAGAGCCCCAAAAGGCCCCTGGGGGGAGGGGAAGCGCTTTGCACCACTCACGCGTGGCCGGTTTCAAGGCTCTTTCTTTATTTGACATTTGAAGGCCACACAGGCCTCGCAGGGCAGCCGAGAGACCTGGAAGGCCCCGCCCTGCCCCGCCCCGCCCCTCCATCTCTACAGTTCATCGCGTGGCTCTGTGGCCTCGGCTGGGTTCGTGGTGTTCTCCTTTGCTTCCTTGCCAGTTCCAGCAGCCTGGAAACCAGAGCCAAGTGTTCCCCTCCAGGCCACGCATGGTCAGCGGGGTCTGCTTAAGAGTCTCAAGGACCCCAACAGTTCTCGTCCGCAGCCGCTCAGCTTGCGCCTCGGGCCCTGCCCTGATTCGCCTCTTTCCCAAAACTTCCACGGGAAGGGGAAGCGGCCCATCTGGGAGGAAGCCAGGAGCCCCAAGGCCAAACCCTGCCCTTGGAAAGGCCAGCGACTGTCGGGCCTCGTCCTCTGAACTGGGGCTGGCAAGTTCATGGGCACCCCCACCCCACGGCCCTCCCCACTGAGTGGGGCATCTAGAGGCGGGGGAGGGGCAGCTAGAGGTCCTTACCGCTGTGCCCTCCGGGGGAGGGAGCTCCCCTCCGCTCTCCAGGAAGCGCGAGAAGCTCTCCAGGTCTCTGTCGCTCCTGTACTCGGTCATCTGGGGCAGGGGACAGGGGCGTTGGTTGAGCCAGCAGCACCCTCCTCCTCCCCCTCCCCTTGCCTGCCCGTGGCCAAGAAGGCCTCGCTCCCCCCTTCCTGAAGAGCAGGTGGTCCTGCGGCTGCAAAGCGCGCGCACCCCCCTCCCCCAGCCCCACGTACCTTCTTCTCGTGTCCTGCAGGGAAGTAGTAGAGCGTTGGGTAGGCCGGGACGGGGAGTCCGGCCACCTCGTTGGCGGTGCCGTCTATCTCAGCAATGACGACGTCCTCGTGGTCTTTATATTTCTCCCCCAGCTCCTCCCAGGCGGGGGCCATGGCCTTGGAGTGGGGGCACCAGGGGGCATCTGTGGGCGAGAGGAAAAGGACTCGTTCAGATCTAAGTTGCGGAGGGAAACATGCGGATACTTTGGGGGAATTGTAAGGGGTTCGGGGTTAAATAGAGGAGGGCCCCCAGAATTAAACCCCCCTCCTCCCAGAGCGCCACAGGCAAACCCACGCGCCACGGCTGCTTTGAAGGTTAGCAGGGTTTGCCTGGGCGCATTCTCCGCCGGCTTCCCTCCATCCACCCCCACAATCTTGCAGAAGCCGCTGCTAGGAGGGCTCCTTGCTCTGCTGACGGCCCCCGAGCCTCTGTGGCTGAGCATTATTGGCGCATCGCCAGATCTCTCCCCCTCCCTGCTGAGCTTGGAATCAGCGTGGTGCTCATGGGGTGAGCTGGAGGGAGTGGGGGGTCTGGCTAAAGAGCTCTGGTGGCTTCATGCCACGCAGCCTCCACCGCTGCCCTCTCCCTGTCAAGTCTGCCAGTGCCTCGTGCTGAGCTGGGCATCATGCCTGTACTGGGATAGCTCTGCTCCCAGCTCTTCGCCAAAACAGCTGGGAAAAGGAGCCCGCCCCCTTTGTGGCCCAAGGCAGGGCGGCAGCCTCTGGGCCTGTCTTGGGAGCTCCCCAAGTTGGGTGTCTGGCCAGCAGGTGCTGGCTGGGCCCTGGGAGTAACGGGGGCTGCTCCACTCGGGCCACGGGAGAGGGGCCCCTCCTCCTTTACCAGTCCTGACCGGGGGGGGGGGAAGGGGAGGGGTCAGACGCAGCACACTTACAGAACTTCACAAACACGTTTTTGGTTTCATCCAAGGCCACCTGCTCAAAGTTTTTGCCCACCAGGACTTTAACCGGCCGCTTGTCCCAGTCAGCTGGGAGCTCCTCGCTCATCAGGTGGGGCTACAAGACAAAGCCAAGCCGGAGCGGTGGGTCTGGGGGCACCAGGATCGGGGCAGCCTTGAAGCGGGAGCTTTACCAGGGGTTTCCTTCCACTTGACCCAGACCGGAGGGAGGAGGGAGGGCCAGGTGGCCTGGGGGTGTTGAAGCCGCCTCTGGGGTGCCAGGGAGCTGGGTCTCTGCTGATGAGGCCCTTCCCTACGGCTGGGGAGGGAGACTAAGGAGCCCGGGGTGGGGGCAAGGCATTGCCCATGGGCCGGCTTTGGGGGTGGGAGCTGCTTGCTAGCCTGGGCCTTGAGCCCCGGGGGTGTTGTCCCCCTACGCCCACCGCCCACGACTGACCATCCGGCTGCCCACCTGGACCTTGCCTTCAAGCACGTCCCAGCAGAAGGTGCTGAGGGAGGCCGCGCTGAGCCCTTCGGGGGCCAGGCGGTATTTTGTGTTGCTCTCAATATTGATGAACCGGATGGCGGGCGCATCCTGGCCCTGGAGGCCGAAGTAGTGCAGCACGCCGGCTCCTTCCCCGCTCACGTCCGCAAGGACAAACAGCACCTGCCGAGCACAGCCATGAGCTCAGCCTTCGCCACTGCGCCTGCCGCCCTTTGGGTCAGCCGGATCAGGGCCAGGGGCTGACCCTCTCCAGCTGAGGAGGCAGGCCAGCGGCCGGCTACAGAGCAAGAGGAAGCACACGGCGAAGGTGGGGGTGGGGTTTTGAGAGACAGGTGCTACCAAAGTGGCAGACGAGCCCTGGCCCCCTCCCCTGGACAGCAGCCAAGAGACCCCGCCCACCCCCAGGAGGCATCTTGCCCTGGCAGGCTCACCTGGCCCCGGAAGGCGGGCGCCGCCCCCTGGAAGCTGTCCAACAGCTCTAGCTGGGAGTCCGCCGTCTTGTTGAGGAAGAGCAGCAGATGGTTGAGGATCTTTGCCCCAAATATCTTGGAGGAGTTCTAAGGAAAAGCCACAGGCAGTGATGCTCCGCAGAGGGTGGGCAGGACCAAAAGAGGTCTGTGGGGGTGTGTGTGTCACAGATGTCCTGGAGCTGCAGAATCCGGGCCCCACCACCTGGTGCCCAAGCGGCAGCATAAGGGCCTTGAGAGTCTTTTTCATGGGGGAGCCGAGAGTCGGCCCTGGGTCCTTCCGCACACAGGGCTCTGTGGTCCCAGCCACGGGGGCTGCTCCCCCCACCCTCCGGGAACCTCAGTTTGGAACCCCAGGAGGCCCAGGCAGCGCTCTCCCTCGGCTGCAGGGGGCCCTGGGGTGTCCCGTGCCCCAGGAGACCGTGCCCCCTCTCCAGGAATAGGAGGGTCCCTCTGACCTTGCTTGTAAATTCCATAACCGCCGCCAGGCTCTGCACCGTGATGAATCGGGCCAGCTCAGCGGCATCCAGGCCCAGCTCTTCATCGACCAGGAAGTCTGCCCGGGGCTCGTCATGCTGCAAGAGAGGACCGTGTCCCTGCAGAGAAGGCGGTGGCAGAAGCAGGGCCACCCTCAGGAAGAAATGCCCGTGTAGGGGTGTGCGTGTGCGTGTTTGCACACCATGGGTTTTCAGGCGTCCCCTCCCTGCAGGGATCTGGGCTCACCTTCCGGAAAAGAGAGACCACGTCGCCTCCACCAGTAGCGTTGTATTTCTGGAAGAGCTCCTGGCAGTCGGTGAGTGCGAAGGCCACGTCGGGCTCATCACTGGCCACATCATAGAAGAGGCGCACGTCCGGATCCTGCAGGTCCTGCAGGGGAGGCCCAGGAGCCGGCTGGGAGGAGCGCACGGCGCACAGGGCATGCCCAGGGAACGTGCCCCCCACTGGCCCAGGGGTCTCAGAAGCACCGCTCCCTCTGGGGGTGCTCCCCGAGTCAGATCCAGAGATGCCACCGTCAGAAGCCAGCTGGGCAGGCCCCAGGCATCACTTGAAACGGGCAAAGGACCCGTTGCTTTGTGGTGGCCCAGGCTCAAGGCTGCCTCCCTCCTCCCAGCCGCAGTGAGTGGGAGCAGAGGAGCAGCAAGGGCCCAAGCCAGCCCAGCCAGCAGCAGCTTCAAGATCCCAGAGGCCCCACCAGTTACTCACATGAAAGAATCCAATGACCGCCACAGCGTGGGCCTCCAGGAACGCAGCGGCTTCTTCTGCATCCTGCAGCAGCACGGCGCTGGGCCCGGCTTTCCGTTTCAGCCATCTCACGATTCCCTCGGCATCTGGCTGGCCTGGTGCAGAGACAGGTGTGTGTGTGTGTGTGTGTGTGTGTGTGTGTGTGTGTTGGGGGTGGACTTCCAGCTCATGGTGCCCCCCTCCTTCCCCTTCCCTCGGGTTTTTCTAAGCCTGAGAGCAGCAAGTTAGCAGGAGTCCGCACGTGAGGCTGCTTGGGCCCCGTATGCCGCTCCCGCGAGCCAAGGCAGGTGTGAATGCAGTCCGGGCCGGATCGGGCCAGGCCAACCTGGTGGGCCGAGGACAGCATTCTACTGAGGACGTCGTGGGCCCCTTTGGTTTTCAAGCAGGACACAGTCAAGCTGAAGCAAAGGGGAGCTGTGGGCAGCCGCCCCCTCCCTCACAAGCCCTTTGCCTTTGAGAGAAGGTGAGAGGAAGCAGGGAGGAGGCCGCTCTCGCCTGCCCTCGAGGGGTCAAGACGGGATTCGGAGGGAAGGGAGAACTCCCTGATGAGGCTCTGAACGCAGCAGGGCCTTGGCAGTAGACGAGGGGGCCTTTGAGGTCCCTCCAGGCCCTCTGCTACGGCCGTGGCTCTTACCCGTGAAGTCCGTGGGGTGGGTGCGGTTCCCGTCTCTGAACAGTTTGAGGACGGGGTAGGTGGTGACCCCAAACTCCGCGCTCAGGGCCTGCTCCTCCAGCGAGTCCACCTTGGCCAGCCTCCAGGGGGAGCTCTCGTTCTTCAGGGCTGCTGCCGCCTTTGCGTACTCAGGGGCCAGGGCCTGGCAGCGCCCGCACCCCGGGGCGTCTGAGCAAGAGAGAGGGGGGCCCCTTCGTCAGAAAAAAGGCTGGCGAGGCAGGATGGGAAAGAGGAGGAAGGAAACGGCCACAGGGTGGAGAAAGAAACAGGATCAAGAGGACAGCGCTCTCCCCGGAGGCCTGGCGCAGGCCGGCTCTTGGCTTGGCATGTTTGCTTTTCCAAACTGCTGCTGATAGCAGCGTTCCTTGGATCAACACCTGCTTGTTCAGGTGCCCAGGCTCTGGGTCGGGGGCCTTGCTTGCTGCAGGTGGCGCCCTGGAGGTGCCCAAGAGGAGGCCGAAGTTGCCCGGGCTGCCCTCTCTGGCTACAAGCTGAGCTGCAATGGGAAGCCTGGCTGTGAGCACCCCTGGCCCACCCAGCCCTCCGCCCCAAGAAATGGCCCCGGAAGGAAGGAGCGTGTGGTCTGGGCGAGCTGGCTTTGAAGGCTGCGGCAGCTCCCGCCCAGGCCTCGGCCTTTCCGCAGGGCACACAGGGCAAGGGGGCCCCTGGGGGCAGCTGGGAGGCTCCCGGACCCCTGCAGTGCCTGGCCCTCCTGCCCTCCCCCCTCTGCGGCTGGTACTCACAGAACTCCACCAGGAGCAGCGGGTGCTCGTGCAGGGCTTGGGCAAAGTTGTGTTGGGTCAGGACCAAGACCTCGTCCTCTAGCACAGGCTCTCCGGGAGCCCCTACCTCTTCCGGCTGCCCCTCTGCTGGGCTCTTGCCCTCTGCGGCCTCCCCAGGAGCCCCCGCCAGCCCCAGGAGCAGCAAGCACAGGACAGTGGGGAAGTGAGCCATGATGGCCGGCCGGAGAAAGCGCCCAAGCCAGCCACGCCAGCAGGAGCCAGGAGATGCCAGGCAGGGGAGGGGACAGATAAGGCCCCGGCACCCCACGCTCCTGCCCTGCAGCGGCACGTGGCCCGTTCTGACTGGCTGCTCCACTCGCGATAAGCCCTGCAGGGGAGACCTCCAGCTGCCCTTGCTGACGGTGCCCTTGCAGGCCACGCGGGGGCGGGAGGGAGGGGGCAGATTCGCCTTGCCAGGCCCCCTGGCGGTTGGCTCCGTGGAGTTGAGAGGCGCTAGCCGTGCCTCGGACCAGGGTGTGGCAACCCCGCTGCCTTCGGGGCTCGCAGGCAGGTGTCAGAAACGATTGCGGAGAGGCGGCTGGCCTCCCTGGCCGGGCTGTTGCTTTTCCTGTGGTGATGGCCTGGATCCTTTCCAGCAGGGCTGGCCCTCCGCTGGGCTCACCGACCGGACCTTTCAGGGTGCTTTGTATCGGTGTACCCGGAACAGAGGCTCAGCTGACTAGCCTGGGATTTCCGGGTGGGCCCCACCGGGGCCAGGGGCGGTCGGGGCTTTCCAGTGGCCCAGAAGGGCCAGAACTTCAGCTCTTTCCCCCACGATTGGCCTCATTTGCTCAGACTCCCTTTGGGGCCCCATCAGTCCGGGTCCCCCCTCCCCCTGCTGCAGTGAGGACGGATGGAGAGGAGGCGCTGGGTTTCCCTGCAGTCGCGTTTCTCCTCCCCGGGCCGGGACAAGCCAGCCCTGCTGCCGCCTCGCCAGCCAGCTGCTGCGGGCGACTCCGCGCAAGGAGGAAGCCGGGCGGGCGGGCGAGCCTCTGCGGGCCCGGGGCCAAGAGCCACGCGGGGGGCGCTCTGGCGGGAGGGGGCGGGGCGCAGGCCTGCGGGGGGCGGGGCCGAGGACCCTGACTGGGACCCGGAGAAGGGGGCAGCCCCCAGGGCCGCGTGGAAGCCGGCGCTCCTCCCCCCGCAATAAATGCTGGCGGGCCGAAGTGCCCGGGGGGGAAGAGCGAGGCGCGTGCACAGCGCCACACGCACGCACCCGGCGACCCCCCCCCCCGCCGGTCCTCTTCCTCCTCCTGAGGAGCTGCCCCGCGTCTGGCCGTCTGGCCCGGGGCGGTGGCTGCATCCCGGGTCTCCGCCCTGCCCGGCCCCAGGGGAGCTAGCCGAGGTGCTGAATGCGCGCCTTCGGCAGCGCCGTCGAGTTCTGGCTGGAACCCGGCAGGGAGTCCCTGCCCCGCGGAAGGCCCTGCCCGCCCGCCCGGCTGCGAGTCCGGCTGGAGCGCGTCCCTTGCGCAGCGCCGCAGAGCGGAGGCGGGGCGCTCTGCACGTGCCCAGAGGCGCGCCGGCCCTCGACCCGCCGGCCTCCCCTGCTGCTGCTGCTGCTGCTGCTGCCGCCTGGCGGGGCGGGGCGCGCCGGCAGGGGGCGGCCACGAGCCGCGCAGGATGAGCCCCGCCGGGCCGGGCAGCCGCGCCGGGAGAGCCGGGCTCTGCGCTCCGCTCCGCCTCGCCGCCCGCCATGACCATCAGCGCGCTCCGCCCGGGGGGCTGCCCGCGCCTGCAGCTGCCCTGCCTGGCCAAGGTAGGGCGCGGGGCGGCCGTGGGGGGGTCGCCGGGGCGGCTGCGGCTGGCCGGCCGGGCAGCAGTCTTGCGGGGGGGGGGGCCGCCGGGGGCGACGTTTGGCTTGGGCCCCTCAACGGCCCGGAGGGCGCTTCTGGCGGCGGGAGGGAGGGAGGCGCTCCGGGTCTTCCCGATGGCGGGAGGGGCCGCCCTGACCCCCCTCTCCGCGCCCCTCCCCCCCCGCAGATGGAGCGCGTGGTGGTGGGCATGCAGGACCCCGACATGGGCCTCAAGATGCGCAGCCAACGCCTGCTCATCACCGTCATCCCGCACGCCATGACCGGTGAGTCCCGGCTCGCGTCGAGCAGGCGGCGGGGCGGGGCGGGGCGGGCTCTCCGCCAGCTGCTGCGCCCTCGGCTCGGTTGACCCCCGCTTCCCAAGGCCAGGGCCGCCGCGAGGGGCGGTGAAGGGGCTTCCCCTGTGCCGCTGGCGCTGAACATCTGCTCTCCGGGGGTCTCTGGCCACAGCAGGAGGTGGAGGCGGGGGGGGGCTGGGGAGAGCATCTGCTCTCCGGCCTCAGGGCTGTAAGGCTGCGGCTAAGGGGGGGCCATGATCTGCCTGGCCTCAGGGCGGCACACCGGGGGGGGGGGGGCCGGGCGAGCCCAGGACTGGCTCCCAACCTTCCCTTTATGCCAGTGGCGGCTGGGCCTGGCCTCTCCCTGCTCTCGGCGCGGGGTGGCCCCTGCTGCACCCCCCTCCTGGCCAGGGAGGAGACGCGGGTGGGTCGGCTGCAGCCACGGACCCCCGCAGTCGGGCTTCCAGGCGCTTGCATGGAACAGTGAAAGGGCAAAGCCTCTTCGTTGGATGAGCCCCCATGAGGGGGGGAGAAGAGGCTCCCAGAGGGGCACGGGTGAGTTGGGCCAGGGGGTGGGGGCTTGCCTCTGCCGGAGCCCGTCCTGAGCCAGGCGTTCTCTCCCCTCCGCAGGCATTGACATTGTGGAGTGGCTCATCCAGAAATACGCCATCTCGGAGGAGGGTGAGCGGCCCGCCTGGGCTATGGGGGAGGAGGAGGAGGAGGAGAAGGAGGAGGAGGAGGAGGTCTCTGTCCTGCCAAGGCGGGCCACAGACCCCGGGGGCGGGTAGGCACTGGTCCCATGCCCTGGAGCGGCTGCCGCCTTGCAGAGCTCTTCCCCAGCCCTAATGGCCTCCTTTCAGGCTGGGCAGACACCTCCCTTGTGTGCCGAGGCCTGGGGAGGGGGCCTGGCGTGGAGCCCCAGGCCAGCGGCGAGGTCTCTGGCCCTTCTCCGGCACGGTGTGGCAGGCTGCTCCTTCCTGGAGGGGGGATCCGTTGCCAAGGTGGGGTTGCCACAGAGGGTCTGGTATCACCCCTCTCGGAGGGGCAGACCCCCTGCTCTTTGGGAGAAAGCCTCCCAAGGAAGGCTGGGAATTGCAGGGGCTGGCCAGCAGTAGCCCCTCTGGCCACGGTCTTCTCCCTTCAGAGTCCTTGCACCTGGGCAACCTGATTGTGAAGCACGGCTACATCTACCCTCTGAAGGAACCTCGCAGCCTGGCACTGCGGGCGGACGAGACGCCCTACCGATTCCAGGTAGGCCTGGAGAATCCGCAGCCCCCCGAGGTCCTGTCAGGCCAGCCTGTGTTGGGGGCTCCCAGCCAGGCAGCCTGGAGCCAGGAATCCAAGGGGGTGGGGGGTCAGGGGAACATCGCCAGCCCGGCACACCCCCTTGGCCTGTCACTGCTGCTGGAGTCCTGCAGGCTGCCCCCACCCCCGTTTCTTTCCGTCCACCAGGCTCTTGCTCCAAGGCCCCAGGAGGGGAAGCAGGAGTCCTTTGCAAGCCAAAGAGGGTGGGCTACTGGCCTCTGACCTCCCAGCCCAAGAGGGCCACAGGCTGCCTCCCTTCTCCCCCCCCCACACACACATTGGCAGCTGAACTTTGCCTCTTCCTCTGTCGTCTGCAGACGCCCTACTTCTGGATGACCACGAAGTGGCCGGCCACGGAGCTGGATTACGGTGAGCGCCCCCCCAGTCTCCCTTTCTCACAAGGAGGGAGGGGCTTCCCCCTCCCTCCCTCCCTCCCTGGTTTTATCCCCAGTAGCCAAGAGAGTCTTTGGGCAGAAGAGAGGCACTCCTGACTCTTCTCCCTCTTTCAGCCATCTATCTGGCAAAGAAGAATATCCGCAAGCAGGGAGACCTCATTGAGCACGAGAAGGTAGGGGGGGATAGGCCTGGTCCCGGAGAGCAGGTGAGCATGGCAGGAGACCTGCGGGGGGGGGCAGCAGGAAGAGCTCCTGGGCCTCTTCAGCGCCACGGAATGGGTCGGGGTGTGTGTCAGCAGACCTTGTGCGTCTGACGCAGGCGGGGCGTCCTTGCAGGAAGACTACAGTCAGCTGCACAAGAGGATCAACCACTCCTGGGACTTCGTGGTGATGCAGGCGCGGGAGCAGCTGCGGTGAGCCCACGGGGAACCTGCCTGTTTGGGGGCTGAGGTGGAGCTGCAGGGGGGGAGGAGAAGGGACCCCGAGGCCTTGACGCTCCCCCTCCCTCCCTCCCCACAGAGCCGCCAAGCAGCGCCGGAAGGGCGACCGCATCGTCATTGAGTGCCAGGAGCAGGCCTACTGGCTGGTCAACAGGCCCCCGGTGAGCAGGCAGGGGGGCAGCAGAGGGGGCAGGGAATGCGTGTGCTTGTGCAGGGGGGACACACCACAGCATGGATTTATTCTATTTATTTATTGCATTTATATACTGCCCCATCGCCGAAGCTCTCTGGGTGGTTCACAGCCTGCGGGAAGCTGTGTCCCTGGGCGCAAAGAGGCGGCTGACGGCTGGTGACCCGTGTCTTGGGCTGTGTGCAGATGATGGGTTAGAGAGTGGCTCAGAAGCTGGGGTTGGGCTCATGGGCGGGGCAGGGCGGGGCAGGGCAGGGCAGGGGGGGCACAGTCCTCAGCACCTGCCAATTCTCAGGGCCTCTGTTGAGCCGGCAGGACCCAAAACCATGGTGGGGGGGGCCTCTCTGCTCCCCATGGGTATTTCCAATCCAATGCCTACAAGGGGCGTTGGGAACTGGGGACCCCAAAGGTGTGGGGGGAGGGGAAGTTGCCCCGCCCTGCGCTGATCTCCTCTTCAAGCTCTCTGCCCGCCGCAGCTCGCCCTGGTGCCTCATGGGCTCCTTGACCCCGGTTCCTTCCGGCCAGAGAGCGGCGTGACCCTCGCAGCCCAGCCCTGTCCTGCCTCAACACGCCCCCTGGTGGTGTGGAACTGCAGGGGAGCAAATCTGTCCGTGGGGGACCCAGGTTCCTGGGAGCTGGCTCCCTTCCAGTGTGGGGTCCAAGCCCCTGGCTGCCTCCTTGTGCGAATGGCCCCTCGAGGCAGGGGAGGGCCGGTGCCAGCCTCTGTTCTGTCCTGCCCACAGCCTGGAGCCTTGAACGTGATGGATCAGGGCCCCGAGCGGAGGAACCGCCAGAGCACTAGAGTGCAGCTGGTAAGTGGGGGGGGGCAGGAGGAAGGAGGGGGAGAGGGGGGTGTCAGTGGGGGGAGGGGATCTGGACTTGACCGTCCTGGCTAACCAGCGCTTGGGCTGCACCTGCCTTCTGGCAGCCGCTGGAGTCCCCCCTCCCCCTCCCTCCCTGCTCCTGCTCAGGGCTCATGGGCTCTGCCTCTTCATCAGGGGGGAGGGGGGACTACTCCCCCTCCATGCCACCCTTGCAGCCACCTCAGTGCAGTGGCAGCCGGGCCTGCCTTTGGTTTCCCTGTGTGATGGGGGGGGCTACTCCACCTTCTGGGCTGCTGCTGCAAGGCTCTGTGGGGCTGTGGGGCCTTTCCAACCCCATGAAGGGGTTGAGAGGGGGAATGGACACGCTCCCCAGGGGCCCCCACTGCAGCTTTCCCCATCCAGGGGCTGTGCCACCACGTGGCCCTCACTAACTCTGTGTCCTGTCTCCGTGCTGAAGATGGGTGGGGAGGGGGCCCAGCCGGACGCCCTCCAGGTTGGGCTCTCCCCCTTCCAGTGGCCTCCCAGCACCCTCCCTTTCGCTTGCTGTTTGTCCATGGGCTGCTGCTCCTCCTCTTCCTCCTCCTCCTTGTCCCTGAGCTGGGGGCGGGTGGGGGCTCATGACCCGTGTCTGTGCCAGAGAAAGTAGGAGAGGGCCGGCCAGCTCCGCCTTGGTCTCTTCTCTGAGGAGTGGGTCTTGCTTCCTCTGCCCACGTCCCCCCACCCCAACTGCCCCCACCCCCACATGTTCCCTACTGACTGTTTGGGTCTGTTCTCTTCTCTCTTCTGTGTGGCGCCTTGTCCGTCTGTCCGTCCACGTAAGTTACTAACGTGACCACTAACTCACAAACTGCAGCTGGAGGTGGTGGTGGTGGTGGGGCTTGGCTTGCTGAATGTGCTGAAGTGGGGTGGGGGTGGTTGGGAGTGCCTGGGACAAAAGGGACTTATGGGGTGGGGGCTAAAGCATTTTGAGAGCTTTGGCATGGAGAAGGTCTCAGGATTGATCCTTGCCGTGGCCAGTTGTATGGATCAGGCCCAGCTGCCCAAGAGGCTGGAGCACCAGTCAGTGTAGATCGGCCTTCCTCAACCTGGGGCGCTCCAGATGTGTTGGACTACAACTCCCAGAATGCCCCAGCCAGCTCTGCTGGCTGGGGCATTCTGGGAGGTGCAGTCCAACAGATCTGGAGTGCTCCAGGTTGAGGAAGGCTGGTGTAGATGAATGATGCTGCGGGGGGGAGGGGGAGTCCGCCTTGGTGGGAGGCAGCTTCCGGAGGGAGTTGGGGGGGGCAGGCTTGGCAGAAGGCCAGGGCCTCAGCCGAATGGCTGAGCCGGGCTCCCCCCCTCTCTTTTAACCAGGAGAAGAACAGCGACTACTACAAGAGGGAGGTGAGTGGGCAGCAGGGGGACGGGGGACAGGACGGGGAGGGGGGAGCCGGGAACGGGGAGTTCCAGGCCTGCTGGAGCCCCCCTCTTCCACGCCGGGCCCAGGAAGTTGGGGTGGGTTCAAGCACAAGGCTCCCTCTCCGGAGGAAACGACCCAGCCCCTGGGGGTGGGGGTGGGGGTGGGGGGCACACAGCGTCCAAGCAGCCCTTGCTGATCTGCAGACGGGGAGATATGGGAGCCTTCGAGAAAGCAGCATTGCCAGGTTTTCCGTCTCCGTTCAGAGTCAGCCTGTTGGGCCTTTGCTCCAGGCAGCTCTTGCCATACTAAAACGGGGGCCCTGAGGTGGGGGGGACTGGGGGGCACAGCAGCAGCACCAGCCACCGCCTGACCCCTGGACCCCTCTCTTGGATGCAGATCCGTTACTTCCGCGCCGCCATGGGCAGGTCACGCATCAAGTCTTCCGTTTGCCTGGAAGGGTAAGTGGGGAGCCCACCCGGGATCTGGGGCTGCCCCCCCTGCACGGAGTGAGGGAGGGGGCCTTGCCGGCCAGCCCTGACGCCCTGTCAGCCCGGGTCCCACAGCTGGAGGGAAAAGGCTGCCGCTCCGCCCGCCAGGGGGCTGTAGGGGGCCACAAGAGCCCGCGTGTGGAACGTGTCACGGAGCCGCACGAAGGACTGCCGAAGGCTTTGTGCAGCCGCTCCCCATGTGGCGTTGGGCAGCCACTGGAGGAGCTGCCACATCCCCCAGATCTGGGGCACCCCACCCGCCCGCCACGGGCACCCCTCTTCCTGCCTGTGGGGCAGCCCCTCGTCATCCCAGCAGGCCGCTGAGAACTAGCCCCGCCTGACCATTCCCCCACCCCGCCCCTGCCTTTGCAGGTACATCAAGTTCAATGAGCAGTACGTGCCCCACGACCCCATCATGTCTGGCTGCCTTCCCAGCAACCCCTGGATCACGGATGACACCATGTACTGGGTGATGAACGCCCCCACGTAAGGGCAGAGACCCCCAAGCTGGTCGAGGGGAGGGGAGGGGAAGGGAGGGGACGCACCCCTCCTGCCTTGCCCGCGTGGCTGCTGGAGGCTTCTCTGTTGTGTGCCTGGGAGCGGGGCGGGGGGGCTGCCTTGGATGTGTGGGGCTGCGGACCCCAGCACTCCCCAACGGGCTTCCCTTGGGGGCGTTTGTGTGGGCGGCTCTCGGCTTCTGTAGCTGGGGGGGCAGGGTAGGGTTGGGGGGATCCTGGCAGATGCCGCCCCCCCCAAGAGGTTTCCTGCCCACAGGGTGACGGCCCCCACCAAGCTGCGCGTGGAACGCTGGAGCTTTGGCTTCAGTGAGCTGATCAGCGACGCCCTGGGCCGGCTGCAGCTGCTGGAGTTCCTCAAGAAAGAGTTCAGCGGTGAGTGGGGGTGGGGGAGAGAATCCCTCTGGGTGGGTGGGTGGGGGCTCCTGTGCCCAGAGCTGCAGAAGGGTGCCCCCCAACTCGGGTTGCCTCCTCGGCGGATGCTGGTGAAGCGACATTAAAGACCTCCCAAACGATTCCGCCTCCAGACGGGCATCAAAACGGCACATGTGGCTCAGCGCATGCTGGCATGAGCGGGGGGGGGGGCAGCCTTCAGGCTGAGGGGCGATGAGCTGGCGGGGACCAGTCGCTATGCCTATGTAGGCCAGTTGCTGTGGAACATGGGCGGGAGGGTTATGCTGTTGCCTTGGTGCCCAACGCCTGATGGGCTCTGCTCTCTCCTCCCCGCCCCCCTTCCGGCACAGCGGAGAACCTGAGCTTCTGGGAGGCCTGTGAAGAGCTGCGTTATGGGGAGCAGGGGCGCATTGCTGAGATCGTGGACTCCATCTATCAGTAAGCTGCTTCCCCCTCCCCCTCCCCCCAACCCCCACCACACTGGGCAGGGGGCGTTGGCCTCCCCACCCCCAGAGTAGAGCTGGGGGCACCACCCTCTCCCCAGCCTGCGCTGATGTGCTGGCGTGTGCGTCTTGGCGAAAACCCCCCCCCCCCGCCTGTTTGGCTTGGCGGTGTCCCTTCCTGGATGGCTCCGGAGACCCTCCCTCCTCTCCTTGAGCTGCCCGGCTTGCCTCGGCCCTCTGGTGTTGAGCTCCCGGCCTGCTGCAGGCCGCTCCCGCCTCCGCCCCGGGCACGCTCTGCGGCCTGCCAATCTGCGCTGGTCACCCCCACAGGCAGTTCCTGGCCCCCGGAGCCACCCGCTGGGTGAACATTGACAGCAAGACCATGGAGCGCACCCTGGAGGGGCTGAAGACCCCCCACCGCTACGTCATGGACGACGCCCAGATGCACATCTACATGCTGATGAAGAAGGTGCTCAGCCTGACCAGCCTTGGGGCACCGGGGGGGGGGGGGTGATGCTCACGGCTGGGTCGTGGGCCCTGCCCGGGCTGGGGGGCACTGCCATGGCCAGCGTGGTGGGCTTGTAAGGGGCAAAGGGGAGGGATCCAGCTGAGCTATTTCTCCCCATTCCCCCCCCCCCCGATGCCAGGACTCCTACCCGCGCTTCCTGAAGTCCGATCTCTACAAGAGCCTGCTGGCAGAGGCCCTCATCCCGCCAGAGACCAAGAAGGGGTGAGTGGAGGGGTGGGGGTGGGTGGGCAGCCTGCCTTTGCCTCAGGGAGGAGGAGGAGGAGGAGGGGGCTGGGCTGGGCTGGGCTGGGCGGCTCCCCCTGACTCTTCCTCCCCCCCCCCCAGGGTCTTCCCCTTCATGCGGAAGCAGCGCCACTCCAGCCCCAGCCCGGCCTGGCTGCCCCCTCCTGGGGACCCCGAGGTGAAGGCGGAAGAGAAGAGCCCGGCTGCTCCAGCCCCCGCCGCTGAGCCTCAGCCCGAGGACGACAGCTAGTGGGCCCTCCGCTGCTCCCCTCCCGGCTGCCCCCACCTTCCACAGGGGCCGGAGGGGCCGGGAGCTGCTTTGGCCTGGCCTGGGCCCCGTGGACTTCCCGCTCCTTCCCCAAATCCGGACAAGCACTTCTGCCTCCTCCGTTGCTGTGGGGCACCTCAAGACTCCCCTGCTGTTCCTGACCTCCCCCCCCCCGGACACAACTGGAATCAAGCCATAGGGTGGTGAACGCCCGGCCCCCACCCTGCACAGCACCTCCTCTGCCTTAGCTGGGATCCCTCCACGGAAAGACCCCCACCCCGCCCCGGCCACATCTCTTGCCTCAGGAAGTGCCCCCCTGCCCCCCCTCCAGGGATGGCTGCTGCTCCCTGCCTCTATGGGCAGGTTTCCAGGCCCCGGGGCCGGCACACGCATCCCCCGCCCTCTCCGTCATTCCGTGCATGATGGACGCGCAATAAAGCCCTTTTGGAGAGCGAGGTGTCCGTTGCCTCTGTGGGCAGGAGGGAGGGCAAGGGGCAGCCCCCCAGGGGCAAGCCAAACCCCCTCCCCCCATGGCCCCTGGCGTTGGGAGGCGGCTGCCCAGGATGCCACAGGGAAGGCAGGCTGCTGTGGGCCACGGCTGCTGCCTGGTACAGCCACGGACGGGTGTGTCCATGGCCCCATGCTCCCTTGGAGGCCCTGTGCTGAGCCGCCAGCCAAGGGCACGCCTTGTCGGGCTCCCAGAGCCCCAGAGCCCTTCCAGCCGCCCGGGGCTTCAGGAGAAGACAGGTGTGGAAGCAGACGGCTGTCCTCCAGCTGCCCTCCTCGGAGCCTCTTCCTCTGGCGCCCCCTTGCAGGTGGGGCCGAGGGGAGGGGAGGGGAGGGGAAGGGGGGTGAGAGAGCGCGTCCCTTCGGGCACAGGCTGTAGGCTCCCCCTCCACCCGCCCCACCTCTCCCTCTGGACCGCCTCGTCCTTCGTCTCCCTCCAGTGCTGGTGTGTGTCTGGGTCCTTCTGGGCACTTCTCCCTCCCCCCCATTCCCTGAGCGGCTTCGGACACCTCCAGGGGCTTAAACCGCCCTGCGGAGGAGCAGGGGATGAAGCGCCCAGCTGCCTCTTGCTCTTACGGGCGAGCGGGGGGGGGGGGGAGGGGCGGCACGCAAAGCGCCCTTTGGGAACGCCAGGAAAGCGCTCGGAACAGTTGGCAGCCTGGGGCTCAGCCGGCCTGTGCGGAGCGCGCCTAAGCGGATTAGGGGCTGGAAGGCTGCTGGGAAAACAGCAGCAGCAGCCTTGCTGGGCACGTCCCCCTGCCAAATCGCTTTGCCCCCTCCCCATCCTTGATCCACAGTATGGGGGCCTGGGATGCAGCAGCAGGCAGTGTGTGGGGCAGCCCCCTTCCGCCGTTGCTCATGGCGGAGGGCTGGGCTGTCCCAGGGCCACTGGCCTCGGGCGGGCGTGGGAGATGCCGGTTGCTGGGGCCCCCTCAACCTCAATGGGCCTGGGGGCAGGTTTGGGGTGCTGAAAAAGTGCTGTGGGGGCCGCCCCCCCTCCTGGTCCACTCCCCCACTCCAGGGGGAAGGGGACGTCCTTGCAGCCTCTGTCAAGGGACGCACAGAGCAGCCGTGGGGGAGAGAGGAGGGGAGGGCTGAGCTGGCGGGGGCCGGGGCCTCGGAGCACGGCGGGAAAGTCGGCGCAGCCACATCGGGGCGGAGGGACGCCTGCACTCTGCGAAGAACCGCCAATGTGCCACGCGTTGATTTGGAAGGCTGGGAATAAACGGGCCGGAGCCGGAGCGTTCATCCAGGCGGGGCGGGGCTGGCCTGCGGAGGCTCTGGGGGCCACGGCGGAAAACGGCCCCTTAGGGTCCCTGCTGCTGCCTTGACCAAGGAAGGAAGAGGGGAGCTCCAAGATGGCCCTGCCCGCCCTGCCCCTTCCACACCCACACCCCGATGCTGCCAGTCCGGGACGTTCTCCTCTGACTGGGGGCAGGGGCAGAATCAGACGGGGCTGAAAAGTCCCCCCCGCCCCCTGGAGCGTGAGCTCCGCCCCCATCAGGTGTGGCCGCAGGAGCGTTTCAGCAGGCGGAGGAGGGCCCCTCCCTGTGCGGGGAGGACAGCCACAGCAGGGGGGGGACACGGGACGTACGTACGTGCCACCCTGGCCAACGGGGATCCCCCTCCCCCTCCCGGCCATGGTGGGAGCAGCTGGGCTCTCCCAAGCAGGCAGTGGCCTCTCGTGGCCAGTCTGGAAGGAGAGCAGGCCCGGCCTCCTGGCCACCGCCTCTGCTGCAGCTGAATCTCCAGCGCCCAGAGGAATGGAAGGGCGAAGGTTACGCCAGCCCGGGCGTGCGGGCCGGCCACGTTCAGTGTGTGAGGGTGGTGGTAGGTGAGCCACCTGGCCAGAATTTGGAATGGTTTTGATCACCGCATGGAGAGGGGCGGAAAAGGCCATGCTCGGGGGTGCTGGGGAGGGGCCCTGGGCAGAAGACCCCGCAGCCGCCTCCTTCAGAGCAGGGTCCCAGCCCCAGGCCGGCATCTCCCCCCCCCCCCATGTCCTTCCCTCCCTGCTCCTTCCACTCACAGTAACGCAGGAGCCGGCAACAGACAGAGGAACACATGGCGGAGTTGTGGACAAAAGGAGGCTTTATTGCAACCACTACAGCAGCAGGCCGCGCGGGGCCCCCCAGGGTGCCCCCGATGCCCAGATCGGCCGTTGCGAGGCCCCGGCTGCCTGAACCCCCCACCAGCGTCAGAGGAAGCACCGATCAAGACCCAAATGAAGCACCGTTGCTTAAATTGATCACAACAGAAAAAGCGATTGTACGGGCCCCAGGACCGGGGGCGGGGGGAGCTGGACTGAGCAGCCGCTTCCTGAGAGCCTCCGCCCTCTGCTTTCCGCAGCAGGCCCTCGACTTCCCACGCCCTGAAGCGGAGCCCAGGGTGTCCTGGGCCCCTCCCCAGGAGACTCCGGAAGGGTCTTCTTCCATGGAGCCCCCTGAGGCAGGAGCAGCCAACCTGTCCAGGCGGCGGTTCCCGGGGGGGGGGGGGGCTGCCAGGGGCTGCACAGCCTCTACGCCAGTCGCTGGGCTGCCAAAGGGGAACCCTGCTCCTGTCCCCCCTCCCCGCCCTGCGTAGGAAAAAGGCTGGGGGAGGGGAGGGGGCTTGCTTCAGGGCTGCTCAGACGATTTGGGGCAGAGGCCTGGGAGGGGCCGTGCCAGTCAGCCCCCCACCCCCTCCCCCCCGTGTCTCTTTGGTTCGGGATGAGCCTCAGAGGCTTGCTGCGTCAGCCAAGGGCCCCATCGCCACACGCCACACCATGCTCTGCCCCCCATGCAGGTGGCTGCCCTGGGCTGGGGAGCGGGGGCAGCCGCCTCCATCAGGGTCAGGCCTCCGCTCTTCCGGGCTCTTCCGGGGTCGTGGGTCTCTGCCGCGCCCCGGCCGGAGCTCACCGGAGGCTGCGGTATCTCATGCGGAGGAGCCGGTCCCGGACGCTCTGCTCGGTGTCCTGAGCCAAGGCGCTGAGCCAGACCACGCGGCTGCCGGCCACGTCCTCCTTCAGCTTCCGCTTGGACAGCACCACCGGCCCGGGGGCGCTGCCCACCCGGGGCCCCGTCAGCAGCACGTAGCAGGCGTGGCGGCTCCGCTCGAAAAGCACTCCTGCAACCCAAGGTGGGGAGGCGGTGACGGCACGGCTCCCTGGGCAACCGTGGGGGACGGGGGACGGGGGGATGGGACCAGGACGGTGGGGGGGGGGGCGGGGGGCGCTCACCTTCAAAGGCCACAATGGGCTCCGTGGTGTTGCTCATCTCCAAGAGGACGCTGGGCAGGGAGGGGTGGAACAGGTACAGGTACAGCTGCTGCTGCTGCTGCGGAGCCCCTTGCCCGGATCCCTAGAGCCAAGAGAAGGGCAGCGCTGTAGCCCAGCCAGGGAGGAGGGAAGGGCCCGGCCGGCCAAACCGCTCCCCCCCCCCCCCGCAGCCTCTGCGAAGCTTCCTTGTGCCTGGAAGGCTGCCAGGGGAAGGTGGTGGCGCAGGCGTGTCCCTGTGGCTCCCGAGGGCAGAACCAGAGCCAGCGTGCAGAGAGCAGCTTCTCCTTCACTGGAGGCATTTCCACAGAGGCCGGATTGACGGCTGCACCTGCATTGAGCAGGGGTTGGGCTAGATGACCTCTCAGGTCCCTTCGAACACTAGGGCTGATTCCGTGACTGCTGCAGGAAAGACGGCGCTGGGCTGTGGGCGTTTGGGGGCACAGCAGGCGCCAGCGGAGCGACTCCTGCCCTAGGCCAGGCAAGAGGAGGCCGGCTCAAGGGGCATCGGGGCCACGGGCGTCTCTGGCCACCTTTTCCCCTCCCGCCTGCCCCCAAAGCCTGCCAGCGCACGAGGCCAGCCTAGCCGACGCCGGCTCGGACGTCATCGTGGGGCTCCAGCTTGAGGCCCAGCTGCAGCCCCCGAGGCAGAGTGGCTCCCATCCCATTCCGTCCAGGCCCCCCCCCCAGCTCCCACATGCCCGCAGCCCCTTCCCCACTCACGGTTCCGTTCGTGTCCCCCGGGTGCACGCCCCAGAAGAGGAAGGCGGATCTGTGGTCAGCGGTGGCCAGGGTGGCGGGCCTGGGAGCCCCCGGCCCCGAGAGCAGCTCCACTTCCCACTCCAGGCCTCCGGAGACGCTCTCCACGATCATGACCTACCGAGGGAACGGCCACCTGAGCTGGGGGCTGCCCCAGGCCTCGGCACGACTGCCGGCCACCTTCACCCCAAGGACCTGCTCTCCCCCCGGCCCCACGGCGGGGCGGGGCGGGGCAGGCACAGGCCACCACCACGCGACTGCTGCCGGGCTTCTCCCCTTTCCCTCTCGGGGGAGGCCAAGGGCCGCCACCGCCGCTGTCCCCAGGGCTCCGCGTGCCCTCCGGACCTCCTCCCACAGCGCTGCAGACGGCGCCCTTTCCCAGGGGCGGGGCAAAGAAGAGCCCACCGGCCGTTTCAGGAGCTCAAGCGGTCGAGCGTGGGAAAGAAGGCCAGGTGCATTCTGGGAACTCTGAACTCCTGCGTGAGAAACCGGGTCTGCAGGTCCACCGGGACGCCTCCCCAGCGGGCGAAAATCCCCCGTGGCGCTGAGCCAGCAGGAGGGCTCGGGAGCTTCCGGGAGCACAGGGCCTACCCCCCTCTGCCCCCCACCCCCCTCTGCCCAGCTGCGAGCGCCCCCCACGCACCTTCTTCTTCTGGGGAGAGACCCTGCTTTCCACCACCACGTCAACCGCGTCGGTATCGTAAGCCCCGAGTACTGGCTCACTGCAGGAGGACAGGGGAAAAGGGGGGGGCATGAGCCGGAGCTGCATTCAAGGTCAGAAGGCCCGAGGGGTGGGGGGAGGGCTTGGAGGGCAGGGCGGCAGCAGCAGCTCCCGGCACTCCTCCTCCCCCTCCCCCCGTTACCTACAGGGGAAGGAGAGAGCAGGGAAAGGGCCGCTCGGCCTCCGGGCCGGCCTCTGGCCTCCTCCCTCCGGGCCCGGGGAGGCAGCTCAGCACACGCCAAAGGCCAGGAGGGCAGCAGAATGAGGCCACAGAGGCCTGGCATGTGCCCCCCCCCCGCGCAGGAGAGGAGGGGCCCGGCCCTAGGCGTGGACGCTGCCCGCCCTCCCTCCCGCTCCAGGGCCAGCGTTACCTCAGGAGGTGCGGGATGTCAGTGACCCACATGGAGCCCAGGCGCTGCTCCTCCACCAGCTGCAGGGCGGACGACCTCGCAATCAAGAGGTTGGTCCCCGAATTCACAGGCACCTTTGTCAGGTATTGGATTTCTCCAGAGCTGCAGGAGGAGGAGAAGGAACAAGGAACAGCCGTGATTCGCAGGAGGCGCCCACGGCAACCGAGGCGGCACCGCTCCCCATGGGGAGCCTGCTTTCGCAGACCCACCGGCCGCCCCAAGTCCCACCCTGAGGGCTCCCCAGCGTGGCCATGAGAAAAGGGGCCGCGAGCCTGGGCTTTGGATCCTTGCGGCAGTGCCAGGCGGCCTGGAGCTTCACTGCTGCTGCAGCCGGAGCCTCATAAAGGCTCCCAACAGCGCCGGCCCCTGAAAAGCACCCCTGGGGGAGGGCGGCCTGGGCCTCTCGCGAAGTGCGCAGCGCCTCCCACGCGGCAAAGCCCCCGCCCGTACCTGAGCAAGGGGACCTGGTGGGTGAGTCCGTCAATGATCTGCTCCCAGTGCAGGTCCTTCTTCAAGCTGGGGCGCTGTTGGTCTCCCGCGGAGAGCGCCATGCGGTAGAAGAACTCCAGGGAGTAGGCATACAGGGCATCGGCTGCACCAGGAGAAAGGGGGCCGGTGAGCCAGGGAGGCCGCCAAGGAGCCAGCTCCCCCCCCCCCCGCCCCCGCGGTGAGGCATCCAGGCTGACATGCCGCCGCCCATCTCTGGCAGCCGCGGGACTCGCCTGTGTAGAAGAGCACATAGTGGGCTTCGTTCGGGGTGACGTGCAGGAGGTGGCCCACCCTCCCCGGCAGACGCAGCCTTCCGTGGGAGCCGATCTTGGTGCCGTCGCTTCCCGAATGGAAGGCGCTTTGGATCTGCGGGGAAGAGGCAGAGCAGCGCTGCACTCCCTGGGCCCCGCGAAGGGGCCGCAGCGCCGTGGCTGTAGCGCACGGGACCGCCTCCCGTGGCAGGGCCGCCCCGTGGCTCCAGCCCGCCTCACCTCCTCTCCCACGGCAGCGAAGAGCAAGAGGTCTGGCACACCGTCCCCGCTGATGTCTGGGACCTTCAGCAAGGGACTCAGCACTGTAGCATTGGCTCCGAAGTGGGCCGCCTCCTGCCACAGGGTCCGGCCTGAGGAGCAAGCAGAGCAGGCGGCGCGGATTCAGACAAGACCAGCTGAGGTGGGGGGAGGGGGAGGGGGAGGGAGACCCTTGGGGCCCAGACTCCAGTTCCCAGCATCCTCTGGGCCTTTGCTGTGGCCACCGGCTCAGTCGGCGTTGTTTGCTGCTTGTTTTGCCTTGGTCTGACGTGCCGCTTCGCCCCGCGCTGCTGGCTTTAGCTAGGGTTTTTTATGACGCGTCACTGGGTGGGAAGGGGTCGCTGCACCCTGCCCGGCCTCGTGGGTCCCCGGCCGACGGCTGCCTGGCCACTGTGGGAACGGAGCGCTGGACTAGACGGGCCCTCGGTCTGATCCAGCCTCAGGGCTCTTCTTCAGCGTTCGCAACGATCGTTGGATGTGCCTCGTTGCTCCAAGAGAGCCGCCTTCCCTGCAAGCCCTGCTCGTATCAGCAGCCAACCTCTGCTCCCGGGCCCCTTGCCGGGGATTGGGCCTGCATACGTATCTGCTTCTGGAACCACCCCGCCCCCTGCCCAAGGCCTGGGTTGGGAGCCTACACCCCCGGCTGGATTTTCCACGCCGTCCCAGAGATGCTGGCGGAGTCTACCTGTCTCCAAGTCCAGGGCAGCGAGGAGGTCTGGCTTCCCTGCGATGAGGCAGGCCGGGGAGTGTTCGTGTTCAGCCGAGCAGTCCATCAAGAGCAGGTCTTCAGCCACAGGCCTCTGCCAGAGGGTGCTGCCGTTGGTGCCCGAATGAGCGGCCACGAAGGCACAGGGGGAGGCAAAGCCTGGAGAGAGGGAGGGAGGGAGGGAGGGAGGGAGGGGAGGGAAGGTCAGCACCCCCCCCCCGATGCTGCCTTCTGCCCCCCCGACCCCCCTTGAATCTCAGATCCTCCCCTCCCCCAACTCTTACCTGCACTAGAGCAAGAGCTGTTGGCACTGCTGCTATTGAGCCCGCCAGCGGCAGCCGCTTTGAAAGCAAAGAGGACGTCCTGCACTCGGTCCTTGTCCACGTCCCCCACGGCCAGGAACGCGTACGCGGCTGCAACGAGATCAGAGAAGGGCGCTGGAGCTGGGTGCTGCGGTGGGGGTCATGGCGCACACGCACCCCAGTGAGACGCTAAGACGGGGCCCCCCAATCTTTGGGGACATTTGGTAATTTGAGAACATGCTGTGGGCACCACCACAAAATGCCAAAATGCCGCTCACATCGACGGCTCGGAGGCTGCATTTTATTCAGCAACATGTTTTGTTGAGTGTCCACTGGACAACACAGCCGCTCTTTCGTAAGGGATTGTCTAATTCTGCTCATTGCTGGTGGTGTAGCACAGGGAATGATTTTTTAAAGCTTATGTTTTAGGCAATGTCCAGTAGTTGCTTCTTTTTGCAAAGGGGGGGGGGAGTTTAGCACATGGATAAATTTTGTCCTGGAACAGCCTTGATGCACACACTCGGTCAGCGTAGATGGATTCCTCGCAGCCTTTTGATAACTAAAAAAATATGATAACATTGGAAAAACAAACACTGCCCTCCTATGACATAATGGATTGAGGACCTTACAACACTTTCAATATTTGAACGGGTAAACCGTAGACACCACCTTCAAATACATATTTACATGGATACGAAGTCTGCTTTTGTTGAAACCTATCTTTTATTACTAGAACGTTGTATGCATTTTGTACAAATCCATGTAAGTATATTAAAAATACTAGAAACCATTGGGTGCCTTTGTGGGCACCATCGGAGGTGCCTACGGGCGCCGTGTTGGGGACCCCTGCGCTAAGGAGCCACCAGACCCCTCTGCCGCTGTGCCCACGAACTCACCTGCGTTGTCGTAAGTTCTGTGCCACGTCCTTTGGGAAACAGGCCTCACGGGGCACGGGATGATGAAGGAGAAGGCAAACACCACCATCAGGCACAGGAAGAGCGAGAGGAAGAAGGCCGCCGTGCGCCACCGTGAGAGCCGGCCGGCCTTTCTCAAGGGCCCCGCTTCCTTCTCAGCGCAGTTCGCTTGGCTCTCGGGCGCGTTGCACTCCTCGTTCTTGAGTGGGTGGATCTCTGCCTCCAAGTCCTTGTTCTCCATCCTGGCTGGTTCTCCTGGAAAGGTTCTTGGACCCGATCCCACCTAAGAAGGGCCCCACTGAATCAGACTGCAGGCCTGTCCAGCCCACGAAGCCAATTCCCACAGTGGTCAAAACCCAGGGCAGAGCCATGCTGCCCCCAGCCCAGGGATGATGATATTATTATTGTTGTTGTTGTTTGCATTTACATACCACCCCATAGCTGAAGCTCTCTGGGTGGTTTATGAAGGTAGCATAAAGCCATTTGAAGCCAGCCCGGCACACAACACCGCTGTGGGGACAAAGCGGCCAAAGCAAACAACACGTGTGCTGTGCGGCTCTGCCGGCAGCCTGCGCATTCCCGGGCCCAATGTGAAGGAAGGGCTGCTTGTTATGGTGAAAGCCCTGGATGGCGGAGGGTGACTGGAAGGGCCGCCTGAGGCCTGAGCCCCAAGACCCTGGGCACTGGCCTCGCTCAGAGACCGGCCATTGAAGCCAACCTGGCCGCCAGGTGCCAAAGGGAGGGGCTGGGGGAATTCCCCACCCACCCCCGCCCCGGACGCAGCCCTGCCCCCCTCCTGAGCCCAACCCACTTTTTATTAGGGACGCAGGACTGGCTTTGTCAGCTGACACGGCTTATTGCCTTGAGTTAAATTCCTTTAGGTTGCTGGTCTGGGTTTGAGTCCTTTTCTGCTGCAAGATCTTTATACTTAAGGTGCACTTTATGTCATTTCCAGGGGCCACCCTCAAAGGCAGCCCCAAAAAGAGAGAGACCGGAACCCAGAGCCTGAAAGGGACCCTCCTCCTCCTCCTCCTCCCCTTGAAAGCCCGCCGGAGCCTCGGCCCCCGCATCCACCCACCCACCCTCCGCGCAGCTCTGTGGGCCCTTGGAGGAAGGGGCCCCGCATCGGGCCTTCCCCGGAGCTCCCCGGACCCCCACCCCAGGGGCCCAAGGGCCGCCCGCCCAGCCCCCTCCAGCCCAGCAGGGCCGGCACTGCGCCGCAGGGGGGTCACCGGCCCACGGGGGCCCACGGGGAGGGGGAGAGGGAGGGGAGGAGGGGGAGCGCATGAAGCCCCCCCTCTCCTTCCATAAGGAGCTCAGGCGCAGACCCCCGGGGGGAGGGGGAGGGGAGGGGAGGGGAGGGCGCCCCTCCCCCGCCCCCTCCCCCTCCCCCGGCGAGCGCTGTCCGTGGTGGCTGCTGCTGCTGCTGCTGCTGCTGCTTCCGCCCTTCTGCCTTCCAGGCTGCGACTCCGGGGCGGGAATCGCCCACGGGCCTCCCCGGGCTACCTGCCTGCCTGCCTGCCCGCCCGCCCGCCCGCCCGGGAAAGGCGCGTCCGAGGGCGATGCGGGGGGGAGAAGGAGAAAGACGCCCCCCGCCCCCCCCACCTGCCCCAGTCTTCCGACACTCTGCACATGCCCAGGGGCACCCGCGCCGCGATCGACGGGGCCGGCTTACCACGCCTCCCTCCTCCGGGCCGCCGCGGTGGCCTCAGGCCTCTCCCAGCCGAGGACCCGGGATTCGCGAGCGGCGGCGGCGGCGGCGGCGGCGGCGGCGGGCGCATGCGCACTCCAGCGCCTCTTCGGCAGCGGCCGACCGGATGGCGAGCGGCCGGGGGCGGGGGCAGCAGGCCACACCCACACCCGCACCCGCGACGTCACCGGAGCGCCCGCCTCGGCTGCGGTGACGCCCCACGTGCGCCGGAAGTGGCGAGGCAGCCGGCCAGCGCGTGGGGATGGCGAGGCCCGAGCTGCTGCTGCCGGTGCTGCTCCGCGGGGAGCGCCGCCGCCGCCTGGGCCTGCTCCCGCTCCTGCTCCGCGCCGGGACCGGGCGGGGAGTGGGGGGCAGGGGAGGCGGGGCTGCCGCCCTCTCCCCCCGCGCTCCGGCCTTCTGCTCCCTCGCCGCCCTGGCGCCGCCAACGCCGCCGCTCCTGCCCCTGCCGAGCTGGGCCTCCGGGCGCCGCTGCAGCACGCGGGCCGCCCCGAGCGGCGGCGAGGAGGACGCGCCGCCGCTGCACAGGCTGCTCAGCCGCCCGGAGAGCGTCCCAGGTGAGCGGGCGGGCGGGCGGGTGCGTGGGCCGGGCCTTCCCTCCCTCCCTCCCTGCCTCTCTGCCTGCCTCCCTCCGCCGGGCAGCGCCCACGTCCCCTCCCCGGGCGTGTGGGCAGGGGCTGAGGGCTTGCGGGGCGCGCTGGCGAAAGACCACCGACCCCCGACCCTCACGTCCCCCTTCTTTTGCCCTTGCAGGTTCCGCCTCCACGCACGAGTTCCAGGCCGAGACTCGGAAGCTGCTGGACATCGTGGCCCGATCCCTCTACTCGGAGAAGGAGGTAGGCCGGAGCTGTGCCCCGGTTAGGTCTGACCCGGGGGTTCCCCTGAGGCTGGGCCCCCAAGGGCTCTGCTGCCGCCCGTGGGTGGGTGGCCACCTTGATGAATAACTCCCTGCATTTGCAGTCCACCTTTCCCTTCCAAGGGCCCCAAGGCAGCGGCGGCGGCCGCAGGTGGGTCTCCGTCTCCTCCTCCTCCTCCTCGCTTTTGGGGTAGCTTAGGCTGAGGGCCAGCGACTGGCCCAAAGGCTCTGCTGTGTTTCCCCGTTTTGCTTTTGCTGCACACAAAAGTGAAACGTAAGCCAGCTTGCAACAGCAACTGTTTGTGTTTTGAGGATGTGGTGTATTGCTGATGGTGGGTGTTGCTATCAACTATGAAGCGCCTAGAAAACGAGGGATTCTTCAACACCACAATCAAGATTAGGCAGCAAATGACCAAAAACAAAACTTAAAAGCGAGAAAAAGGCATAAAACATTTAGGCTAGTTGATAAAGCGACATCGTAAGGTGTGCTTTGAAAAAGATGGAGAGTCAATTGAACAAATGTTGTGCGGCTAAGAGATCCAAGGAGGAATTGCACCAAGATGTGTGATGGAGGAAAACGACAAGATTTAAGCAATAGGGAATCAGGGTAATACAATGCAGCGAGATCTGAAGGAGAGAATAAGCAGGAGATAAAGAACAAACACACCTGGAATTGAAATAGAAAAGGAAAAGGAGAAATCAAAAGCAGAGAAAAGTGGTTAGACTTGTAGGTGGCAGAATACAAAAAACAAGAGTCCTGCAAGTTGGAGCTAGGGAAGGGCCTACTGAAGGAGCTGATCAGTAATCCCACCCTTTGGAGAAGTTGCCATGTCCTCTTCCTGCAGGTATTTATCCGGGAGCTGATCTCCAATGGCAGCGATGCGCTGGAAAAACTGCGCCATAAAATGTTGTCCGAAGGGAAGGATCTGCCAGAACTGGAGATTCATCTTGAGACAGACTCCAAGGAGAGAACTCTCACCATCCAGGTATTGTGGCAGGAAGGCAGGTCCTGTAGGGCTCTGGGGCCTCCTTCCGCCAGGCTTCCCTTGCTTGAAAGACCTGGCCCTTTCCTTCCTGCTCCTCAGCTACGCTCGCCAAGACCTCTGGGCCAGAAAGGGTTTTTCTCCTGCCTCTGTGGAGCATCTCCTTGCCTTGAAGCTCGGGCCATCGTGCAGCATTGTCTCAGCTATCAGGGAGACATTGTTAGGGTCCAGCTTCCCTCAGCTCCTGGGCGTTCTGGGGTGATGTGCGTCATTCAGAAGCCCTCCATGATGCCCGGGGCTTGGCTTTAAACTTGGATGGCTCTAAGAGGGGATTCGAGAAATTCAGGGGAGGAGAAGGCTGTCAGTGGCTACCAGCCAGCACGGCTCTGGATTCCCTTCCAGTCCCAGGGGGAGGCGGGGGGGGGGGACACAAGCGGTTGGGCGCTCTTTGGGGCAGCTCTGGGCTCCTCTGGCTTTTTAGCGTTTCTACCAGATGCGCTTCATGGCAGAGCGGGGGTGGGGGTCTGACCCTGGCCTTCCCCCTGTCTGTTCCCTCAGCACTGTCCCACACGCACCAGCCTCCGGGTGCAAAGTCGTCATCACCGTGGGACCTTCCACAAACAAACTTCTAGCTGTCGCTACGGCTTGGCTGCGTCCCTGAATGTGGAAATGTCGAGGGAATGCCTGAGAAGGCGCACCTCTCTTTCCACCTCTCGCCCACCCCGAAATGGCGCGTCTCTTCCCGTGTCACGGACATGATGCCGCTTCATGTGGTTTTAATTTTTGTGAACCGCCCAGAGAGCTTCGGCTATTGGGCGGTATAAAAATGTAATAAATAAATAAAAATAAATAAATAAATTCATTTGCCTTTCTGTTCCTTGCAGGACACGGGCGTTGGGATGACCCAGGAGGAGCTTCTGTCTAATCTTGGCACTATCGCTCGATCCGGCTCCAAGGTAAGCCAGAGGGGTGGGGTGGGGTGGTGGATGGCCATTGGGCGGAGGGGCCTTTGCTCCTGCTGCTGCCTTTACCTCGAAGGTGAGTCCCTGCTTTCGGGTGCAGCTACCGGCTTCTGGTGCTTTCTCGGGCCACCTTGCTTCTGTTTTTAGTCTTGTGGTTTGTGTGTTTCTTAAAACATGTGTGGCGTTCTTTAAATGGAACTTTGTAAGCCGCCTTGGGAGGGCTTTGTCCTGGGAGTTGGCATCTGAAGACTCCAAGTGAAAATGCCTTTGGGGAAGGCGCCCTTTGTGGCCCGCCGGGCCCTCTCCCTCGCTGGGGTTCAGCTTATCGGGACCTGGGTGAGCTGTCTGGCTGAGGCAAGCACAGCACTCCCGGCGCTTGGGTGGGCGGCCTGACCGCAAGTGCGCATCCTTGTGTCCTCAGGCCTTTCTGGATATGCTGCAGAACCAGACCGAGGCCAGCAGTAAGATCATCGGCCAGTTTGGAGTGGGTTTCTATTCATCCTTCATGGTGGCTGATCGGGTGGAAGTTTTCTCGCAGTCCGCAGCGTCCGGGAGCCCCGGCTACTGCTGGCGCTCAGACGGGTAAGAGAGGCGGCGTGGGTGTGCGCGCGCGCGCGCGCGTGCCAGTGCAGTGGGGAGGAGCAAGGGCCAGGGGTGCTTACGGGGATCCTCCTTACCCGAGACGTGGTGGAGGGGCCCTGTTGCTGCTGCTGCGTCAAAGCTCAGGGGCCTCCAGTGCCTCCTGTCTGCTGGGGCTTCAGCTGCTTGGATTCGTCACTTAGAATGTGAGCATGGGTAGAGTGCAGTGCCTGCACTACTGCCAGGCTGGCCTGCAGTTACATGGAAGCGACGGCTTCTTCTCTGGAAGCTGCCTCTGAGCCTCTTGCTGAATTCGGTTTCGAAGTCACGGGGAAACGTGACTAGAGCGTTACTTCCTGACATGGAGCGCTGGTCCTGCCTCGGCACGAGGGGCTGGCCACAGTGCATCACCCTGTGCCATGGGCTGGTCACAGGCCTCTGTCCGGCTGCTGACGAGCCCGTTTGGGAGCCCCTGGGACACGTGGGCCAGGGACGGTGCCGAATAATCGGATGATCCTGCAACTCTTAACCTTTGCACGTGGAGGTTCTACTTGCTGTGGCTGTTTTGCACTTCCAGGGGAGGGGTTGGGGGGAAGCTGGAGCTGTTGCCAGCAGGTGGGTGTGCAGGTCATCGCTGGGGCTCCTCTTGTTCCTGTGACAAACGTTTCTGACCCTCCTTCCCAGTTCAGGGACATTTGAGATCTCAGAAGCTTCCGGAGTTCGAGCTGGGACCAAAATAGTCCTCCATCTCAAGGAGGACTGCAAAGAGTTTGCCAGTGAAGAGCGAGTCAAAGGTGAGCAAGCAGGGCTGGGCGGCTCACCTGTTGCCCTCTCCCTATGCCTGGGTGGGTGTGTGGGCACTCCCTGAGTTCCCTTGGATTCCCAGGGTGCTTCTGTAGCCCCCAGAGTTCGGCTCGTGGGGAGGATGGGCCGTGGCATGGTGGCAGCGGGCCACCACCTGCTTCACCTGCAGCAGAAGGCCCCCTAGTTGATTCCCTGCCATCTCTGGTCAAAGGCTCAGGCCAGACTTCCCTGCCTGGGACCTTGGAGAGAGCGCCCTGTCCAATCAGAAGGAAGTTCACGGGGAGGGGAGGGGGTGGAGCCTCTTCATTCCATGGGCTGAATTCCGCCTTGGAGAAGCTCTCAGGGCTGCTTTCCGGCAGTGGGAGGAGCCAGAGGCAAATGGGCGGGGCCAAAAGTACAGAAAGTACCAGCATGTTGTAGCTTTAAAGCTCTTACACCAGCTGCTTTAGGAGACACGTTTAGTTAGTTAAACTTTTTAGAACGGGGGAAACTGTGCCAACGCTGAGAAACCACCCAGTGATCCTTTGCGGGGGAGGAGGTTGGGGCCATTTGGAGGACCGGGGGGGGGGGCAAGATTTAGCCCCCCCCCCCGCTCGAGGCTCTCCGCCTTGGGGTAGGAAAGACTCGCGGCGGTGCTCAGTGCCTCCTTTTCCTCCGTTAGAGGTCATCACAAAATACAGCAACTTCATCAGCTTTCCCCTCTACCTAAATGGGCAGCGTGTCAACACCTTGCAGGTAAGACGTGTGCTGGCAACGGGCCGAGCCCTGACGTGGGCGACAGGGCAGCCCTCGTGCGTGCAGAGGCCCTGCGGCCCTCCTCCTCCTCCAGCGTCCTCGGGTAGTGCCGGTGCCAATCTCGCCCCGAGCAGCACCTCATTCTTCCTCCGGGACCCCCCTCTCCCCTCTCCCATGCAATATGGGGGCGTGTTGGTTGTGGCTTCCCATCTGAGGAAAGGGGGCAGAGAACCCCTCTTACCTGTGAGCTGCCGTTGGCAGTTCTCCCAGTTTGCATCTGGGACAGTGATTTGCACAAGGCTGACTCCCCCCCCGCCCACTCAAGATTTGGTTCCCGCACCTAAAACCATGCTCTGGGGTTGATTCTTCTTCTCCTCCCTTTGCCCCAAGATTACTACTACTACTACTACTACCACCGTATTTCTTCGATTCTAAGACGCCATCGATTATAAGACACACACTAATTTCAGTACCACCAACAGAAAAAAAAGCTTTGCTTCTAAGAAATAATAAACGCACCCGCGATTCTAAGATGCACCCCGTTTTTAGAGATGTTTATATGGGGAAAAAAGTGCGTCTTAGAATTGAAGAAATACAGTACTAATATTTCTTACCTGCCTCTCTGTTTTGATCGAGGTGGGGAACAGCAGTAAGTATAAAATACCGATTGAAAACGTAGTATCCATTGCTCAAACATCCTAAAAAGCATCCTAAAAGCCTGGTCTTCTTACAGTCCAAAGGCTCTGAGAGGTGCAGCCGCAGGGTGGCCGTGGGGGCGGTGGCTCGGCTGCCGTGAGACGCCCTCGGGGTCCTCCTTGCCCTGCCCGGGTCCTCAGCCGTGCCCGGCCCTTCTCTCTGCTCAGGCGCTGTGGGTGATGGAGCCCAAGGAGATTGGGGACTGGCAGCACAAGGAGTTCTACCGCTTCATCGCCCAGGCGTACGACGAGCCTCGCTACGTCCTCCACTACAAGACAGACGCGCCCCTTAACATCCGCAGCATCTTCTACGTGCCGGAGACGGTGAGCGCCAAGGGCGGCTGGGCAGCGGGTTGGAGTCGTCTCCTTTGAGTGGTCTGGCATCTCAGACCGCAGGGGCACGGGGGACACGCTGATGCTTTAGGGTGGATTCCTGCATGGAGCAGAGGGGGTTGGACTCGATGGCCTTGTAGGCCCCTTCCAACTCTGCGATTCTATGATTCTGTGAAGCAGCAAGCCCACCCCGGGAGGCTGGGTCCCTTCACCCACACTCTCTGCCGCCATCTCAGATTCCTCCTGCTTTCTCTCCTGTACCTCCAGAAGCCTTCCACGTTTGATGTCAGCCGTGAGCTGGGCTCCAGCGTTGCCCTCTACAGCCGCAAGGTCCTGATCCTGACCAAAGCCACGGAGATCTTGCCCAAATGGCTGCGCTTCCTGAAAGGTAGCCAGGCGGGAGAGCGCCTGGGGCAGGAGGCGCCTGGGGCAGGAGGCGCCTGGGGCAGGAGGCGCCTGGGGCAGGAGGCGCCTGGGGCGGGTAGCATCACAGCTGCCTTCCCTGATGCCTCCCTTTCCTTGCAGGGGTTGTGGACAGTGAGGACATCCCCTTGAACCTCAGCCGGGAGCTGCTTCAGGAGAGCACCCTGATCAGGTGAGCAAGCAGCCCGGCCCCCCTGCACCTTGGGGGCCGCGGTCAGCTGTGGCTTCCCTTGTAGTCGGAGCCTCAGTTGGGACGTAGCCTGCTCACTGAGCTGGCAGCCTGTAGGAGGCGCTGTCTCCAGAGTCTGCTAGCCCAGGCGGGCCTCTTCTGGCGGGCATTTGTGGTCGCAGGCAGAGAGGGGGCCTGTTGTGCACCCCCCCACACTACCTGACCCTTTCAATGTGGGGATGGCACCCCAGCGCACCATGAGGGCTGTGCACATGGGGGGGGGAATGCGCTCTTGGCACGTCTAGTGGGGGGGTGCTGTGGTTCTTGCTTAGCTTTGACTGCTCACATTGAAGCCAGGGCATGTTTTTGGTGAAGGGGTTGAGGGGGAGTCAATGCCCCCCCTCCCCCAATCCGCCCCCCCCTCCCAACGTTGGCGTTTCAGCGGCTCCTGTGCTCTTTCGCCCTGCCTGTGCGCGCCGCCATCCGTGGCCCGTGCTGCACCCCTGGCACGGCTCTCACCCTCTGGGTGTGGCTCCTCTCTTGCAGGAAGCTCCGGGATGTCTTGCAGCAGAGGCTGGTTAAGTTCTTCGTCGACCAAAGTAAGAAGGACCCCAAGAAATACGCCAAGTTCTTTGAGGACTACGGGCTCTTCATGCGTGAGGGGATCGTGACGATCGCCGAGCAGGAGATCAAGGTGCGCGTGGCTGGTGGCCGTGGGGGCGGATGGCCTTGCCACGTTTGGGGCGTGCGTGCGTGGCTCCTTCCCTTTGTGGCTGACGGGACCTCCCTTCCCAGGAGGAGATTGCCAAGCTGCTGCGCTACGAGTCTTCCGCGCTGCCAGCCGGCCAGCTGACCAGCCTCCCGGACTATGCCGGCCGCATGCCAGCCGGCAGCAGGAACATCTATTACTTGTGTGCCCCTAACCGGCACCTGGCTGAGCACTCGCCGTACTACGAAGCCATGAAGAAGAAGGACGCCGAGGTGAGCGAGGGAGGCGACGTGGTTCTGGGGGTGGGTTGCAGCAGCGGCTGGGACTGCCTTTGGCACAAGCCCTGGGAAGCGCTGCCTTTGAGCGACACGGCCTGCGGAGATGGAAAGGCCTCGTAACGCGCTGCGGGTGACTGAGAGCGAGCGAGAGGGGTGTGTGGGCCCTCTGCTGCATTGGTCTTGGGTCCCCTTCTCCCCACTAGGTGCTGTTCTGCTATGAGCAGTTTGACGAACTGACCCTCCTGCACCTCCGGGAGTTTGACAAGAAGAAGCTGATGTCCGTGGAGACAGACATTGTCGTTGACCACTACAAAGAGGAGAAGTTTGAGGAGAGCCGCCCAGGTAGGCAGACGCCTGAGGAGGAAGGAGGGCAGCCCGGAAATGGCTGAGCTGCCGTTGGCCAGAACCTGCTGCCCGGGGCTCTGGGGCGGGGAACGGGCATCGGTGCCAGCAGGAAGGCAGCAAGATGAGGGGAGCAGGTGGGTTGTGAGCCTGGAGGAAGTGGCCACGATCCCTGTGGGGCAGCAGCTGCAGAAGGGGCTTGGCTGTTCCCGGTGTGTGTGTGGTGGGGGGGACAGGCCTCTTAGCGAGCCCACGGTGGCTTTGGGGCAGGAGGGCTCTGGATTTCTCCCGGCACCCTGATGATGGCGTCGTGCTCCCCCTGCAGCAGAAGAGTGCCTGAGTTCTCCAGATGCAGAGGACCTCCTGGCCTGGATGAGGAACGCTCTTGGCTCTCGCGTGGCTACGATCAAGGTAGCGGGGGTGTGTGGAGGTGCCTGGCCTCGCTGGGCCAGCGTGCGGCCTGTGGGGGCTAGCCCTGTCGGGTGCTGCGGGGGCCTTGGCCTCACTTACGGCTGCTGCCCTGCAGGTGACCCCACGGCTGGACACGCATCCCGCCATGATCACAGTGCTGGAGATGGGTGCCGCTCGCCACTTCCTGCGCATGCAGCAGCTGGCCAAGACCAGTGAGGAGCGGGCCCAGATGCTGCAACCCACGCTGGAGATAAATACAGGGTATGAGGAGTTGGTAGGCCGGGCTGGGCCTGGGGGCTGAGCCATGGCGCCCGGGAGGCCGAGGGCAGAGGGGCTGCCAGGGAGCCACGCCCTCGGTCCCCTGCTAGCCTGCAGCTCTCTCGCTGCCTCTCCCCCCTGCAGGCACGCGCTGATCAAGAAACTCAGCCAGCTGCGCTTGAGCCAGCCGGACTTGGCCCAAATGCTGCTTGACCAGGTGAGTTGTAGCGGCTGCCTTCTCGGCGTGAAGGAAGCGCTGACAGAGTCACAGCTCTGAACCACCTCAGCCTCCGCTACTGCTGCTTGCGGAGCGGGGGTTCAGGTAGCCGTTATTGCCACCACGTGGATTTATTTATGTCCTTGGGCTCCTACTGTGGTAAGAGCCCTCAAATTGAGCTCTCTCTGTCTCGGATTGTGTCTAGCCGCTGGAACCAAATAACAAATAGACACGGGGTAAGATCAAAGCCTTGGCTTTATTTCCGCAGCGAAAAGACTGCCTGCTTCAAATTTAGGAGCAGCAGCAGCCCCGAATGCTTCTCACCCAGGACTTTTATACTGTATGGCAAACAAGTTACATCATATTTGGTCATACAGTGTCATGCTTGGGTATATTTCCACAAGAAGCCCATAGACTAACATTGCAGCCACTGCCCTTGGCAGAAACCCATTGTGTATTGTCTGTTGACTGAGCAAGCCGGGTCTTTCCAGATAACGCGCTTACCTTTTGACCCCCACTGTGTATGTGGTCTCTTCGCTTAGGCTGCATGTTTGCCTCACTGTTTGTCTTCTGATAGAGAACAGTTAACTATTCGTTAACTATTATTTATATCACTACCCCCACACCAGCCGCTTCTTTGAGCTGTTCCTTCTTTGTCTGCAGATCTACGACAACGCCATGATAGCGGCAGGACTGAACGACGACCCCAGGCCAATGGTGAACCGGCTGAATGAGCTCCTCGCCAAAGCCCTGGAGAAGCATTGAGGGCCACGTCCTGAGCATGGCGCCGACACTGTCTGAGTGCGACGTTTCCGCACTGCTTGCCGGGACGCTGTTTTTCTCCAGAGAGGGGATTTGGCCTATGTGGCTGTCTTGACTTTTCCAGTGCATTTGTGGAAGCGGCTTGGTGGCTCAGTCAGCAAGCGGCCCTAAGTCTGGCTTTTACCCTGCTGAAAACAGCAAACAGATGTGCTACGTGGAAATGTCTTTCATTTCATTTTAAAATGTGCACTTTTGGATTGCTCTGGGGGTCCCTGCGGTGCCGGTGATTGGCTGCCAGGGTTTCCCTGAACTTCTGTGTCCGAATTCTAGCGGCCCTTGAGGGCTGGCAGTTACTCTTCCTTTGTCTTGAATAAAGTCTCTTTTCAGTTCTAAGACGTTCGTACTGCCCCCCCCCCCCCCGGCGTGTTTTGAGTTTGCCTGGTTCATGGATGGGGTGGGGAGGTGGACCTCCAGGCTGCTCCAGTCTTTGGGGGACCCACTGGAAAGTGAGTCTCCTTGAAATCCATGGGACTTAACTTCTAAAAAATACAGTTTTTATTTATGGATTAGATGTTTCTTATCCTAATAAAGCTTGTCTTGAAATATTAACAATAAATTCATTATGTATGCGACTGCGTTGCCTGTCTTTTATTACACAAGGTTTTGGGTTGCCTGGTGGCTTAGGGTTTGGGTGTCCGAAAGCAGCCCTCAAATGCACGGGGTCTTGTTAGGACCGGCCCCTCATGCCTCGGCCGTGGAGGGTGGCGTTGGGCTGGCGGGCGCCTCGTTTTGGAAAGCCAGCCGGGAAGGGCGGAGGTGGAGCCTTGCTCCCTGGGAGCTGCCAGCGAGGCACCGGCCCAGAGCGCCAGAGGCCTGGCCCTGCTCCCTCCTCACAGGTAGAGGTGCCACGTGGCAGCCCGTGGGGCCTTCACTGACCCAGCTGCTGGCCACCAGGAGGGACAGGCCCCGGTGGGGGTGACGGGCAGCCCTCCCAGGCCAGGGCCTCTAGGTGGCCAGAGGGGCGGGCCTGGCCGGTGGGAGCTGCCTCAGGCCAGGTCAGGCCCCTCCCCTCGGCCTGGCCGCCCCGCCCTCCAGGGCCAGCCTGCCTGCCTCCCAGGCTCCGCTGGGCGGCGCTGGCGGAAGAACCTCGGCGACGCTCTGGGAGTGCTGCTGGACAGCGCCGCTCTGGACGCGCCTCCGCTTGGCGGTGCGTCCTCCGGGCCACGCCCCCCGCGCCTGCGCGGCTGAGGCGGCGCTGCCATGGGCGAGTCCGAGGACGAGTTCAGGGCGCTCCCCGCAGGGGGCCTCCGACGACGCCGACGACGCCGAGGGGGCGCCGAGGGGGAGGGGGAGGGGCGCCCGGGGCCGGGCGAGGCGGGGGCTCAGCTGCCGCCGCCGCCGCCGCCCGAGGCTGACGGGGCCGCCCCCGGGGGGCTGTCGCAGGGGTCGTCGTCGTCGTCGTCGTCCGCTTCTGCCGCCCCCCGCCGCCTCCCGCCGCTGCCCCCCCGCGCAGACGCCGCGGCTCCTCCGCCACCGGGGCCCGGGCACGACTGCCAGCAGGACCCGGGCGGCGCCGCCCGCCAGCAGCACGGCCGCAGGTGCTTGGAGCCGGCAGCGCCCGCCCGCCCGCCCCCTCACCCCCCTCCCCTCCCCTCACCCCTCCCTGCTCCCTCCCCCTGCCTGCACCCCCTCCCGTCACCCCTCCCCTCCCTCCTGCCTGACCCCCTGACCCCCTCCTCTCACCCTACCTGCACCCCCTCCCCTCCCCCTGCCTGCACCCCTCCCCCTCCCCTCCTGCCTGACCCCCTCACCCCCTCCCCTCACCCTACCTGCACCCCCTCCCCTCCCTCCTACCTGACCCCCTCACCCCTGCCTGCACCCCTCCCCCTCCCCTCCTGCCTGACCCCCTCACCCCCTCCCCTCCCTCCTACCTGACCCCCTCACCCCTGCCTGCACCCCCTCCCCCTCCCCTCCTGCCTGACCCCCTCACTCCCTCCCCTCCCCTCCCCTCCCCCCTGCCTGCCCCCCCACCCCCTTGGGCTCTCTGAGCTGGTGGCCCCTTGGGACAAGGGTGGCCCAGCTGGCAGCCTCCTGCCAGGCTCACGAGCCAGCCAAGCCCCAAAGGCTGCTGGACCTCCTTGACCTCCTCCCTCTTCCTTGCAGGCGCCCGGATGCCCCCGGCCCGGCGGTGCCCGAGTGCCCCATCTGCGGGCAGCGCTTTGGCACGGCCAAGAGCCGAGGCAGCCACTTGAAGCGCTGCGCTGCCAGGATGGACGTCCCTCCCACGCTGCTGCTGCAGGCCGTGCGGCGGCAGCAGGAGGAAGCGGCGGCGGCGGCCTGGCCCTGCGGCCCTGGTCTCCCTCCGGCCCTGAGGTGAGCGGCAGGGATGAGCAACGGGCACGGCGGGGGCCAGGAGGAGAGGGCGGCTGAGGGTGGCGGCAGGCGGCATGCAGCGAGGGGGCCTGCAGTGCCAAGGGGGGGGGGTGCTGAGATGGAGCTACACAGGGAGGGGGGGTGCAAGAACGCCACGGGCGGGAGAGAGGCGGAAGGCCGGCACGGTGCCCGGTGGGACCACGGCGGCCCTTTTGAGCAGGCCTCGCACCCAGACAGGGAGGCTCCTTTCAGCCGGGGCTGGGAGAGAGCTGCCCTGGGGAGCTGACCGCTGCTTCCTGCCCGCCCTGCGACGGAAGATGCCCCTGCCTCTCAGCTGTCTGTCGCTGGAGAGCCGCTGCCATTTGTGTAGGAGCAGCAGAGATTGGGGAGGGCTCGTGGGCTGCCGGCGTGGCTGACTGTCTCTCCTGCCGCGTTCAGCGGCTTGAAGCGCAAAGGTGCTTCTTCTGCAGAGCCCTCGGCCAAGAAGCCCAAGAAGGCGGCCCGGTTAGACGGTGTGGATGAGGACCTGCTGCTGGCGGTGGCCATGTCACGCTCTCTCCTGGAGGAAGAGACGGCAGCGGCCAAATTGCTGGCCAGGGGGAGGCAGGACGGCCCTTCGCGAGGCAGGAAGCCCCCCAGAGCAGGTTTGCCATCGGGGAAGGGCCGGGGGCTCTGGAGGGGTGGCGAAAGCAGTCGTTCCCTTGAAGCGCTCCCTTTTCTGGAGGTGCGTCTTGAGCTCTTCCCTTTCCCGTTGGTGGAGATTCGTGCGCGGGACTGGCGGGTGAGGGAGGCCTCTGGATCCTGGCCGCAGAAAGTGACCTCTCTCTCCCAATTCATTCTTTGTTATCGTGCCCAAAGCTTTCTAGCCCCTTCCCCGGCGTGCCCCCCAGGTGTGGGCTTCCTTGGGGCCACGAGGCTCTTGCTGGGCTGGCGGGCGGAGCTGACTGTGCCGTGTCCCCCTGCTGTGGCGTAGGGAAAAAGAGCCGCGCGAAGCCTGCCCGCTCGCCGCCTCCGCTGCTGCTTCAGGACCCGGAGAAGGCGCGCCAGGAAACGGAGCGGCGTGTAGCATCGCTGCTTTCAGAGGCGGAGGAATTCCCCAGCACCCCTCCGCTCCCCGGCAGCCACCTGGCCTCGCCCAAAGGCCTGCAGAGGAGGTCGCTGTGGGAGTTCAGCTCCTTAGCCGGGCCGTGTGCAGCTGCAGGGAGCTTCCGTGCCGTGGGTCTGCTCCCTCCCCTTCCTCCGCAGTGCCCAGTCCAGGTGCGTTGGGGTTCCTTGGTGAGACCAAGGCTAGGGGCCTTTGGGAACCGTCCGTTTTGGGCTGCCGCCTGGTGTTGAACCATATAGATTGGGGGCGGGGCGGGGACTGATATATACACACACACGACTCCCACCCTCAGTTGATGGGTCATCTTGTCACTCTCAGTCAAGCTGCCACGGGCTGCCAGCGAATGCCCTGCCCTTCCTTCCCCAGAGCCCAGTGCCTGGCAGCCCCCCGGAGGCGGAGCCTGTGGTGCCTGACGCTCAGCCTGTTCGAGGCCCAGGCCGTGGGGACCTTCTTCACGGCAGCGTGGCAGAGCCAAGGGAGGAGCTGGCCTGCAGCCCGAAAGACGCTGAGGCGCTGCAGGACCTCACGGAGCTGGCTGGCGAAGGGCTGACGCTCACCCAGTGGGGCCTGGAGGTGCAGCGGCTGCAGGGGGCAGGTAAGGCTCGTCGGGGCAGGTCAGCGCTTTGCACAGCCGGGCGAGTGCTCCCAGCGCGGCGGGATGGGTGGCGCACCCGCAGGGCTCCGCAGCCACCAGCCGTTCTTGGGAGGCAGGATTTGGGGCCCCCACGAACTGTGCGGCCCCCTGGTGGGGCGAGTCCTTGCTTGCGACGTCACGCTGCGCTCGAGGCCTGGTGTCCGCTGAGCCATGGAGAGGCTCGCTCTTTGTGAAGGCTGAGAGCGCCCAGGGGATTCTCATGAGGAGCCCACACCGGCTGGCGCTGTGTCCACCTGCAAGGGCAGGGGTTGGGCCGGGCCAGAGTAGGTATCTGAACGGTTATTTCTGCCTTGAGGGCAAGAGCCGGCGGAGAAGGGTGCCCTGCAGAGCCGTCCTGTCCACTCCCAGGAGGAGGAGGAAGAGGAGGAGGAGGAGAAGCCGTCCCCAAGAAGTTGTCATCCAGCAGTAAGTGAAATGTGTAGCTGAATCCCCCTTAAAGCAAAGCGTGGCAGAACCCGTGGGGCCTCGCTGGGACACACCCTGCTGCCGCTGACGGGGGGCAAGGCAGCAGGAGGCGCTGCAGGCAGGGGGGGCGGAGCAGGAGTGGAACTCTGGAATCCCTCCCCCCCCCATCCCGCAGGTGTTTCCAGCCCAAACATGTTGATAGCGTTTGCTGAGCCTGTAAAGGTTTTGGTGGGGAAAGGGGGCGGCTGGGTGGGTCTGCTGACTTTCCCCAAAGCTCCCCTGACTGCTGCTGCTGCTGCTGCTGCGGCTTTTCCTCTGCCAGCACCCGCTCGATTCGTTGGCTGCGGCCTTCAGGGGTATGGTCAACAACCCCCACTTGAGTGACATCCAGTTCCAGGTAGACAGCGGGGACCTCCTCTACGCCCACCTGTTTGTGCTCTACGCGCGCTGCCCGCAGCTCATGCAGATGGTAAGGGAGGGGCTTCCGGCAGATGGCCTTTCGGGGGTGGGGGATGCGCATGTACACCCCCTTGGAGGTTCAGCCCTGAGGCGAGCCCGCCTGCCTGCCTGCCTGCCTGCCTGCCCCAGGCTGCTCTGGGTCTGGATTCTTGGCCTGCTTCATCCTGTGGGCCTAAGAGCTCCGCTCCGCTCCGTTTCCTCGGGATGCCGCTCTGGACTGGGGAAGCTCCCCGAGGAGAGCCAGCGCCAGGCGCGGGGCCTGCCTGCCTGCCTGCCTGCCTGCCTGCCTGCCTGCCTGGCCTTCTTCAGGCAGCCTCTGGGAGTCACGGTCTTCAAGGCGACGGCAGCTCCTTCGGCAAAGAGGCAGGAAGAAACCCAGAGAGCGGAAAGTGAGGACGAGTGGCGGATTTTATAGACCGGACATGGAGGAACGGGGTCGGGGCGAGCTCGGCTGCAGCAGGAGTCCAGGGGGCTGTGTGGCTGGGTGAAGGAGCGACGGGCTCTAGGCCTTGCAGGCTCCGTGGGCTGCGGTCCGTGTGGAAGCCACCAGGCAGCGAGCAGGGCAGGACGTGCTGGAGCGTCTCCCAGCCTGCATCCAGGACTGCCTGGCACAGCTTCTGCCCAGGGTGCGCGGCTGCCGCAGCCTCTGATTCTTCTTCTCCTCCTCTGCCAGGCTGACCGCCAAGGCTTCACAGTGGCTGAAGACGGGGCAGCCGAGACGTGCCGCGTGCTGCTGAACGACGTGCCCGGGGAGGCCGTGCGGGTGTTCTTGAAGTATCTCTACACGGCCGACCACGACATTCCTCGCCACGTGCTGCCAGACGTGGATGCTCTGGCCACGAGGTTTGTGCGTTGCTGCTTCAGGCTGTTTTCCAGCGAGGTGCCCATGGCGGGGCTGGCCTAGCAGCACTCCCACCCAGGCGCCTGGCCTCAGGAGCTCGTGGTGGGCAAACAGGGAGAGGAGGAGGAGGGGGAGCATTGCTGCTTACCCGTGTTGTTTCAGGTTCGGAGTGGCGGAGCTGGCTGCTCTGTGCAGAGCCCAGCCTGGTCCAGGGGTGTCTAGAAGAGAGGAAGAGGAGGAGGAGAAGGGGGAAGGAGGTACAGCTGCCACTGAAGAAGATGACGGCCGAGCGGAGACCTTTGAGGAGCTCTTGAAGTCCATGTGGCTGGAGGAGGACGAGGAGGATGCTCTGCTGAAATGCGCCCGCCAAGGCAGCGCGAGCAGCAGCAGGGACCACGTCAGCGGGCCGGAGCTCGAGGAGATCTACGCCTTTGCCGCTACTCAGCGCAGGGCAGCTCCAGGCAGGGCGGAGGAGGACAGGGGCAGCCGGCAGAGCCAGCGCAAGGAAGGCGGAGGACGGGGGCCCCCCGGGGAGGCCTGGTCGAGGAAGGGGCTGGAGGAGCCCCCGGCAGCCGTGGCCACTGGGGAGCGCCAGGAAGAGAGAGATGCTCTGGGGCAGCTTCCGCTGGGGGCCCAGCAAGAGGCCGAGGAAAAGAGGCCCCCAAGAGCAAACGCCAGCGGATCATCCCCAACGCAGGCCCTCCTTGGGTGGGCTGAGGCTTCGAAGGAGGGCAGCTCCCCAGAGCTCCCAAGGGCGTGGCAGGGATCCCCCAAGAGCCCCCCTGCCAGGGAGCCCAGCACCGGCTCAGCCGACCAAGACACCGTCCCCGGGCAGCCTCCCAGCCCTCCCCAGGGGCCGCCGAAGGACCTCCGGCCGGCACGGGGGCTGTTCCCCAGCGACCGCCATGGGCCTGTCTTGCCCAGGGATGACTCACCCCCAGGATCCTCTGCCGGAGGCCCCTCCCATGCTGGCCCTCTGCTTCAGTCTGCATCGCAGCTGCCGTGCGCAGTCGGGCGGCTCTCTTCCTCTTGGGACGGCCAGCAGGAGCACAAAGGCAGCAGGAGGCGAAAGAGCTCAGAGAGGCCCGGCTGTGGGCCACGTCCTCTCCAGGCAGACGCCGAGGCTGCCCTCATTGTGGTGCTGGATTCTGATGAAGAGGTGGAGCTGGGGCAAGGGACGGACCCGGGTCGCTCTGGGCCCAGCCCGGGGGCCTCCGGACGTAGGCTGAGCTGGGGGGGGGCGGACGTCTCCGGCAGCCAGGGGCCATCCCCCCACCCGTATCGGATGACTGCAGTCCCTTTGCTGGCAACGCTAGTCTGTGAGGATGCCGGCAGCCCCCCGGGCGAAAGCCCATGGCTTTGGGGTCTGAGCAGTGGTGAGGAGGACGGCAGCTACGGCGAAGGACGGACTCTGCTGGTCCCAGACACTCCTCTGCTGAGCAGGCTGGAGGCAAAGCGCAACGGCACGCCTGGGCCTCGAGAGCCATGGGCCCGGGCCAGCCCCACGGCTCTCAGCTCCCCTCCACGCTCTTTCCCAGACAGGCCGTCGCTGCAGAGCTTACTTTCCGCATGCGACCGGCCTCCCTCGCTGCCCTCGGCTGCCCGCTTGTCCGGCAGTGGCCCATCCCCCCCGGGGGCTGATGTGGTGGTGGTGGTGGACGACAGCGAAGAGGAGCCAGAAGCAGCCCCGCCTTTCCCGGGGGGCGCCTCTGCTCCAGGGGGGGCTCTGCCTGCCCGGGAGGAGGCTGCCGGCGGCCCTCTGCCCTTTGTAGGACCCGGAAGCCAGCTGGGGACTCTTCTGCGAAGCGAGGGAGGAAGCCCCAAAGGCCACTTTGGGAAAGGCCGTTCCTGGGAGCCGGCGTGGGCCGGTTGGACCGGAGAGGACTCTGACGACAGCAGCGAGGGGCCCCCCCTCCCTCTCACGCAGATGCTGCCAGCGTCAATGCCGCTTGAGGAGACGCCAACGCCACGTAAGGCACTGGCCTGACCCCGGGGGGGGGGGAGGGAGGGGACCTGCCCCTGGCTCCGCTCTCCGCACGCGCAGCTCGTCCACTTTGTAGCCGGGCGAAGAGCTCTCTGACCTGGGCCGTCTGCTGCCTGAGACCCCACTGGCATAATGACACGAGCGGGAGCCCTGAGGCTGCTTCAAAGCTCTCCTCAGGTGCTGCTGCAGCGGCAACAGCCCCCCCCCCCCCCCCCGGCCCTGTCTTGTGGAGAGTCCTTGCCTCCAGCGGCCGAGAGCACACACACACACACACCCCAGGCCAAGATGGGGGCGGGACAGTGCGGCCAGCGACCGTCTCCCATGATTGGCTCAGCCACGGCTCTTTGGAAGCCCCTGGGGCCAGCCTTCCTGAAGCCCTGTCCTGGCTTCAGGAAGACCGAGTTTGTGCGTTGCGGGGATTTGTGCCTCGTGCTCGATTCTGCGCAAGGGCCTCCCTCTGCTGCCGCTTCCGTTACGGCCGCTTTGCCGGGCGAGGAACTGTGGCAAGTGGAGGCCGCTGTGCTGCTACTGCTGCTGCTGCCGCCAGTGCGACGGATCGCTGCTTCTGGGAGCTCATGGGCTTTTCTCCAACTTCTTGCGCCTCAGAGCTTGCCCGCCGGGCCAAGGATGTTCCATGTACAACTCCGCTGACGCCCCCTTATTCAGCCATGGAGACCCCCAAGCTGAAGAAGGAGCTGAGCAGGTGGGTACTGTCAGGATGGGAGCCGCTTCCTGCTGCAGCTGGAACGGCAGAGAAGTCCAAGGTCGCAGACAGCCTGTGGGGGGGCGGGGTGGGCAAAGGCCTGCGCTGACCTTCCTTCTGCTTTCCCGTGCTAGGTTTGGAGTCCGGGCCCTCCCCAAGAGGCAAATGGTGCTAAAGCTGAAGGAAATCTTCCAGTATACTCACCCAAAGGTGGGAACGGACTGCCAAGCGCGGCCCATGCCCTCCCAGCTGCCTCCGCTCCACAGCCCAGCCAAGACCGGCCCGAGAACTGCCCAACGGGCACCGGCCTCCAGCACTCCAAAGAAGCAGCGGCCAGGATTTTGTCAGAGGCTTCCACCAGGGAGGCCCGATCCCTCCGGAGGAGGTGATCCGGGCTGTGGGGAGATGGCTGAACCGTGCCGTTCGCAGGCTGGATCTGGGCAGCCAAAGGGGGCGGCGTTACCTGCAGCCGGATTCCCCGCTGGGGGCAGCACGGACGGCCCGTCCCTCAGCGCTTCGCAGGAGTCGACCGGGTCCTCCGTCGCCGGCAGCGAGGCCTCCGTGACATCGCAGAGGTACGAGGCTTCCTGGCGGGGGCGGGGGTGGGGGCGGAGCTCATTCTGGCCTGGTTCCCTTTGATCTGGGTGTAGACGTGTCCACATTCAGCCCTGTGCTCTGCGTTGAGATTTGTCAAAGGTAAGCGGAGGTGTTTTCTGGCTGCCTGGAGTTTTTTCTCTTTCCCTCCCTCCCTCCTAGCTCTTCATCAGCAGACTTTGAGAGCAGCACACTGGCAGCGGAGGAGGAGGAGGAGGAGGCGGAGGCGGAGGCGGAGGCGGTCCCGGCCTCTCAGGCTGCGGCCCGTGAGGCACAAAAGCTGGCGGCCTTGCAGCACTACCTTCGTTCCAAGCCGGCGCTCCACCGCCAAATCTTGCGCTACCAGCCCATCGAGCTGGCTGTGCTACAGGCGGAACTGAAGCAAAACGGCATCAGGATTGCGCTGAGCAAGTTGCTGGACTTCCTGGACGTGCGCTGCATCACCTTCACCACGGCAGAAGCCCGCCGAGAGAAGCAGCTCCGCCACAGGACCAAGAAAAAGGGGAGGCGGCGGCGGCTCTGAGCCCCTGCTGGGGGGCAGCGCCGTGTCCTTTCTTTGCTGCTGGCTCATTTCCCCTTCGCTCCAGCTTGCTTGTCGCCAGGGAGAGTAAGTGGCCTGTTGCTGCCGCGACTCTTCCCCTCCCCATTCGTTTCTGGGCTGCAGCGGAGCGTTGCAGGAGGCCTGCGCCGTGAGCGGAGCTTTGCCTTGGGAGCAAACAGCCCCTTCGCCTGTGGCCACCTCGGATCCGTGCCCCGTGTGGGTCCCCGGCACAGCTGGATCAGTCAGTGAGGGAGACCTGCTGGCTGGCTTCCATTCTAGCCACCTCGTGGGTCTCGCGGTGCCATTGCCCGTTTTCCACTGGCCAAGACTTGAGGAGGTTTGGTCATGCGGAACTTTTGTTTTCTTCGGGCTTGAGTGTGTCTCCCTCTCCACCACCTTCTTTAATGCTACTTTTATACAGGTGAGCTTGACACGCCGGTCTATAGAATAAAAATTATTTGCAAGGTTGACAGGAGGCTTGACGTGTATGTCGCGGAAGCTGGGAACCGCCAACTCCTTCAGGCCTCAGGGCTTGAACGGGAGCACAAGGCCAGGCTGTGGGGGTGGGTGGGGGCGCATGTCTCCAGCTGCCCACGTCCAAGAAACAGGGTTCCATCTGCTTTTGTAGTGGACGTTCAGAAACTGAGCATCTCCACAGGGGTACTTTGGCACAGCCCTGAGCTGGAGGCTCCCCCATAAGCGAGGAACACAAGCGCCTGACTCAGCCAAAGCCTCAGCTGAACTAATGAACCTTGGTAATGAACCTCCCTCTACTTTTTAGCAAATCTAGGTAAAAAAGAAAGGGGGGGTTGTAATGCAAGACTCTAGCCGAGAGAGGGGGGGGGCGGAGAGAGAATATGTAACATGTAACCTTTTAATTACATATATAAATAAGTTAACATGTAACTGGAAAAAACCCACAAATCTGGGAGTAGTGTAGAAGTAGACAACCGTTACTGTTATGCACCTCCCCCCCCCGCACCTTCAGTTGCTCTTTCTCCTGTTCCAGCCTGGTCTCCTCCATCCCTATCCCAACGGTCAGTCTTGTCAGTTCGGAAAAGCTGTATGCTTGACCTGCCATTTCAAGGCGCTTTGCCTGGAGTCCGTCCCGGAGCCCTTGCTAGCACAGAGGCCAGGCGCCTCCGGTGCGCCGCTTTCCCTCAGCATCGTGTCTCAGCTGCTTGCTGTGGGAATAGCGGCCCGTACACGTTGCGACAGACCCGCGGTGGCAACGGCGAGGGAAATGTACATAGAGGCAAGCAGCGAGACCCGCCTTCCTCCAAATAAATCCCTGCTGCAGGGGCTGGTTTGGCAACCAACCAAGTGCCCGACTAGGTTGTGTTGTTTTGCAAACTACTATGAATCCTGCCCACGTGCATTTCGAGAGGTGGAAGCATGCCTAGATGATGCTTGAATTCACTCCTCTCCCTTTCAAAAATAAAGTAAAAACAAAAAGTGAGCCAAATTCTGGAAATAATCATGAAAACCCCAACACCAGAATATTATGAAGGAAACCACGGGGGTGGGGGTGGGGGTCACTTGGCCAGCTTTGAGGCATGGAAGGCAGCAAACGATGAGAAGTGATCACCCCCTGCACCCCCTCAAAAAGGCTGCGCTGTTGCAACGTGGTTAGCGCTGAATTGCAGACCCCCTTTCCCACAGCTGCCACATGGGTCCTGTTGGATGCTTTGGAGATGGTCAGGTGCTTTGCGCGGACAAACCCTCCGTTTGAGACCTGTGCCCTGGCCGCAGCGCCCGGCTTCAGAAGCCAAGAGAGCAAGACCACTTTGAGGAGGGAGGGAGGGGGCCCCACCCATGTCCACTCAGCCTAATAGTGCACGGAGCCACTGGGAACCACCCTTCAAGCGTTTTTACCAGCTTTCTTAGAAACACCCAGCACATTCCAAGTTCCTTCTTTTTGATCACATATATTATATATGTTTTGGGCTTTTCCTTGTAAGTATACCATGTGCCACAGCACAAGGACTTCCCATCCTTTCTTTTTAGACATGTCTGGGTGTTTATAGCCACTGACCACAACCCAGACTGGACATCCTGATTGCTGAAGAAGGATGCAAGGAAGAGCTGAAGCCATTAAAGTTTCATATGCAGATGCTGAAGCAGAGATCATCTACAGCCTGGAAAATTGAATAGAGGCTCCGCTGCGGTTTTCATAGTACTAGGAAACTCATCAACCTCCACCCCCCCCCACCCCATTCTACATTACAAAAATATTGACATTAGCACTTATTTCACTTAAGAATGTCAGATACTCCAACCAACAACAGCAGCCTTATTATTGTGGGAGCAGGAAGCACTTGTTTCGTTTTCTAGCCCCCCAAAAAGTTGTAACTTGGATTTGATATCTGAGACAGATGACTGTGGCCTTAACGTGTAACTTTACTAAGTAGAGAATCTAACTCCCATCATCCCCGCCTGCATGAGGAGTTGTAGTCCAAACATACCTGGAGGGCACCAGGATGAAGGAAGGCCGAAGCGCCGTTTACGAGAGCTATCGCCCCGTCCAGCATCAGAAGAGAGAGGGGGTCACCAGTTACGGGACGGAAAGCCCATTATGTCCTGGGATTTCCCATCATGCTTTGGTCTTAGGAACGTTACCTAAAATAAATACCTTAATTCCAACTAGTGATCTGTCGCTAAATGAATGCATTTTTTAAAAGAAAGATCAGCCGTTAATAACTTATTCCTGTTAACTCTTATAAATGGAATTCTCCAAATATTAAATTAATAGGAGACATATTACCCTTCTGTGGTCTTTCATAGGTACACACACATAAGGGTTCTGCTGACATGGTACCATTGGGTATGTGTCTGTGTGCGCGAGTAAAACCTTACAACATTTGACATGTTTTTAAAGAACAGAATACATGTTAAAAACTTCAGTAATTTATATCACTTTTAAGCAATACTTTATATACAATGGAAAAAGACATGCATAGTCCAAATACAATGTTGAAAACGGCATTTTTCATAACAAAAAAATCCAAACACTAAGTTAATACCATGTACATGAATTCAAGGACCACCCTTTTTGTCTGTGGCACACAGTTTATTTAACAATATGCTATAGAAGTAAGAAATGAGTTTGCTTTCCCCCATTCTGTACAGTGATTGAATCTTGAATTTTTCATATTTATAGTAATTATAGAGCTTGCATGATTTACACTATAATTGCTTTTCCTCATTTCAAGTTTCACATCAAAGAATTAAAGAAAAGAATATGCTTCTTCCCTGTTAAAATTAGCATGGCCTAAGACGTGATCGTCCCTGTGTTTGTTTATTTATTTGTAAATCTAAAACCAGTTTTATCAGAGAAACAAAGCAACGATCTCTACATCGGCAACGTGTGTTTCTGTGTGCACAAGTCCGTTCCTATCTTTTCCAGGGGTAATAATACTTCAGATACCTGCAGAGTTCAGTATAGAATAGAAAAAAATCTTTCTGCCAAACGTCAGAAAGTTAGCAGGATACATTAGAATGTTGCATTATCTCAGGAAACAGTTTCTGAATATTATTTGTCTTCTCTGTTAAACGCAAATGCTTAGTCTTGAAAGTACAAATAAAAATATGAATATAATGGACTTGTTTTCCCCTTTAAAAAAGCAAAGTCAACAGTAACAACAAAACTAAAAAAACAAAACAAAACAAAAACCCTAAAAAAAAAAACCCCACAACAAGAACAACAACGAAAAAAGAGAGACCAGATAGTTTAACAACCCCGGCTGGCTTTCAACAAAAAAATATATATTCTTTGTTTTTGTTTTTAAACAGCAATTCATCCTTCCATGGGTGTAGGACGAACCAGTCCCACTTGGGGCTTCACTCAAGCTAGAGGTCTGCGTTTTCAGTACAAAATGTCCAGGAGCCCGAGGGAGGGGAGGGGAGGGGAGGGGAGGGGGGTCCGGCCGGCAGCGGGGCGGGTGGGTGGGTGGGGGGCCTCCCGCAACGCTACAAGCCCTCCACAAACTTCTCTAGTGTGTCTCCTCCTGTAGTGTCGCCAACCAGGGATAACTCATTGGGCAAGACGTTCCTGTTGGGGGTGTTGAGCTGGGGAAGCATTGCACTCTGCTCGGGGTTGCCCAGGTCCATGGAGCTCGCCAGGGTCACGGCCAGCCCGGGGTGGGGGGAGCCAGTCTGGGGCGAGGCGTGGTGCGGGGAGGGCTGGGGCTGTATCCGGGGGGAAGGGCTGGAATGTGGCGGCTGGGACTGGGGCCGCGGGGACTGGACAGGCGCCGGCGACCGCACCTGGCTGCTCAGAGAGGCGCTCATCGGCTGGCCGGGCAGGTGGGGGGCGCCCGCCGGCGCCGGTGGGGCTTGTCCTGAGAGCAGGTGCTGCTGGGGACTCATGGGGTTGGCCTGGCCCGGCGAGCCCAGCTGCTGCTTCATCTGCTGCTGCTGCTGCTGCTGCAGGATCCGCTGCTGCAGCGCTTGCTGGAGGCTGGGGCTGCCGTCCGCCCCCAGGCCAGGCTGCCCCATGGGGTTCAGCTGTCCCATCTGAGCCATTGGGCCCAGGGCCCCTGCTTGGATGGAGAGGTGCTGCTGCTGCTGCTGCTGCTGCTGCATCCGCTGCTGCTGCATGGCTTGGGAATAGCCACCAGGGCCTGGAGGCTGCTGGAACTGATTGTGAGCGGCCATCCCAGCCCCGCCTTGCTGCTGCTGCTGCTGCTGCTGCTGCAGGAGCTGCCTTCTCAGGATCTCCCTGTACTGGGGGCTCATGCCGGCTATGCTGGAGCTGTGGGCCGGGTTCATGATGTTGATGGGCTGGCCCTGAGCGGGGTTCAAGCCGGCCAGTCCTGGCTGCTGGGGAGGAATGCCTGGCCGCTGCACGCCTGCCTGCATGGCACTCATGTTCTGCAGGCCCGGCTGAGCGTGCAGCCCTGCGGGCGGGGGCGGGGGGCGGCTGCGGCGGCTGCAGCGCGGCCTGGGGCTGCTGCAGGCCCGGCTGGTTTGCTACGTATTTGGCTGTTCTCTGCTTGATAAAAGCTGCCATGAGTTGCGGGTTCGACTTCAGAATGTTGAGCACCTGCTGCTGCTGCTGCGGGGAGCTGGGCGATTTCAAGGTCCGTAGCAGCTCCTGCAGGGCGTTGGGGGGGATGCAGCGGGGCGGCGGGGGCGGCTGCACCCCTGGCATCCTCGGGCCGGCCACCGCTTGCTGGGCCGGCACCGGCAGGACCGGTCGGGCCATTCCGGGCTGCTGGGCGGGCAGGGGAGCCGACTGCCACGGCCCGGGCTGCAGCGGGGAGATCGCCGGGCCGCTCACGGTGTTGGGCCGGGTGACATTCACGCCAGCCTGCTGCATGGGGTTCGCCGCTCCCACCGCCGGGCTCACCAGGCCCGCCCGCCCCGGAGGCAGGCCGTTGCTGCTCACCCGGTAGAGCTGCTGCTGCTGCTGCTGTTGTTGCTGCTGCTGCTGCTGTTGCTGCTGCTGCTGGGCTGCTTCGATCTCAATTTGCCGGGCTGCTTCCACGGCCCCCGGGGGAGGCTGGGTGGGCGGTGGGGGCGCGGCCCCCGGGGGAGGCTGGGCGGGCTTGCCGGTGGACACGGGCGGTGGCGCTGGAGTCCTTGCGGCTCCGGGGAAGCCGGCGGGGGCGGGCTGAGGCGGGGCCTGCTGCGGGGCCGGCGGGGCGCCGGGCGGCTGAGGCGGGGCCTGCGGCGGGGCGCCGGGCGCGGCGGCTGAGGTAGGAGAAGGCAAGCTCTGCTGAGGCACGTTGCGGGTGGTCATGGTGGCCATCCTGCGGCGGATGAGCTGCGCCTGCTGCAGCCGGTGCTGGATCTGCTGCTGCCGGAGCTTGTGCTTGATGTTGGGGCAGAAGGGCACGGGGCACTTGTTCTCCGGGCAGTGCTTGGCGTGGTAGCAGCACAGGGCGATCAGCTGCTTGCAGACCGGGCAGCCCCCGTTGGTCTTGCGCTTGCAGCCCTTGGTGTGCTGGACCACCCGCTTCATCTTCTGGCAGGAGGGCAGCGAGCAGTTGGCGTTGCGGCACTGGCAGGCGTGCACCAGGGACTGGATGCAGCGCTGGATGCTGAGCCGGCGCGACTCCTGGGGGCTCTTGGACTGCTGCTCGCCCTGGCTGCCGCTGTCGTCGTCCAGGCCCAGGCCCCACTTCACCATCTTGTGTTCGTGGCTCTTGCTGTTGTGGCAGCTGATGCAGAGGTCGTAGTCCTGGGAAGCAGCAAGAGGAGGAGAGGAGGAGAGGGGGAGAGGGGGGGGGCATGCGTCAGGTTCCGAGACCGAGGCTCTTGCACCCCGCCCACCGCGCAGGCACACCTGCCCCACCCCACCCGCCCCATCGCAAGACAGGGGAACAAGGGCGGGCCACGAAGCGCCCCCCAACATGGAAGGAGTCCGTCCCCGAAACAGCGGCAGAGATCCAGACAGCCCTGCAGGACCTTTGTATACGGAACAACGCCGCTGATAACGGAGCCCTGGGGCGGCAGCAGCAGCAGCGAGGAGGCCCTCTGCCACAGCCCCAGCACAGATGCCTCGGTCGGCGGTGGGACTGCGAGAAGAGCCTCCCCTGAAGCGCCCAAGGCCCGCAGGGGAGCACGCGATTCACCGAATCGCCTGGGCCCACGTTCTAGAGGGCTTCACAGAACCAGCTCTCCGAAATGCCCCGGAAGCAGCCGGGGCAGCCACTGAGGCTGGGGCAGCCGGGCGCTCCTGCTCAAGCATCTGGCTGCAGCAGTCTGGACCAGCTGACATTTCCACGCCTCTCCCAAAGGCAGCCTCATGCCGAACGCGCTGCAGCTTGCCAGCTCAGGGCTGAGCGCAGGAGGACAGCCAAAGTGCGAGCCTGCGCCTTCAAGGGGAAGGCCCCCCTCCCTCGACCGGCCGTCTTGGGCTTTGCCCTCCCCCACAGCCTTCTCCCTTGTTCTCCAGATGGCGGCCTCCTCCAGGGAAGGCTCTCCACAGGCCCCGGAGAGCCACGCAAGTCAGCGTCCTCCCAAAGCCATCCATGACTTCCAGAGGTCCCGACACCTCTGGGGGCGCCTGCGCAAACAGGCGTTTGACTGCACCGAGGAGCACGCGACGCCCCCGGCACAGCCGGGCAGAGGCAGGAGAGCCCCGGAGGAGCTGCCACGCCGCCGCCAGCGCTCACCTCGCAGACGGTGCAATGCCACCTGGTCTCCACGTGGTGCTTGCACTCGTTGCACGTGTAGACGAAACGGTCCTGGCCTTGGGTGTGCAGCTCCACCAGCATGCACAGCGTGGACCACTTGGAGCGGCGCAGCGAGGAGAACTCCCAGTGCTTGTCCCTGGCTAAAGTGAGAAAGGCGTCGCGACCGTCCATCAGGTCACAGCTCAGCAACGGATCCGGGTCCACGATGGGGGGCAAGGTGTTGACCACAGGGCCGGCGTGCAAGTGGATCACGAAGAAGACCTGCGGGGGAGCGGGGGCAGAGGGTCAGGCCAGCACGCAGGGCCCCGGGGTTTCCGGCCCAGGCTTTCCGGCCCCGGCGGCCCTCCCTTCCCGGGCTGAAGGGGGAAAGGCTGCTGCGGTACCTCCTTGTGCTTCTCCATGGTGGCGTAGAGCTTCTGCGAGAGGTCGTTGGAGACGTTGGGCATGATGGGCTTCTTCTTGTTGGCTCTGCTGATGCTGCTCTTGTTCTTGTTGGTCTTCTTGTTGTTCTTCTTCTTGGCGCTCTTGCTGTCTCCCTGGCTCCCCTGCCGAGACAACGCAAAGCTGCTCAGGCCCCGGGGCCCTTTGCAGGCAGGCAAAGCCGACCCGAAACCGTCGACTCTCGGCTTCGGGACAGGAGACTCAGTTCCTCAGTGTTACAGAAAGCATCACCCGCTGGACGTTTTTAAAACAACCCATCAGACCAAAGAGTTCATGTGAAACGTTCCCATTTTTATGGTTTTCCAACAGTGCCATGAATTTCTATAAGGAAAACGCACCCCGAGCCGCAGGTCTCTCCGTACAAAGCACCTGCGTATTCCCTGCACTCCCAAAGTCGGATCCCCCCCCTTTGGCCGTAATTTCAACTATGCAGAGGCGGGGGGGGGGGGGCTGCAGTCTCAAGCAGAGCTGCCCCTGAAGACGTCCGCTGCAGCCTCCCCAAACACAGCACTGTGAACGCGAGCCTCCCTGAAAGCCCAAGTCAGAGAACTTGCCACCTCTGGGCGGTTGTGGGCTCAACCCAGCCTTCCTCGCCACGGGTGTCAAGCGCCCCCCGGGCCTCGTGCTCCTTTAAAGAGCTCAAAGGGAGCGCCGGGAAGAGAACCCACTGATCGCCCTAACCCTAACCGCCCAGAGAGCTGTGAACCGCCCAGAGAGCTTCGGCTATTGGGCGATATAGAAATGAAATCAATCAATCAATCAATCACGACAATCACCAGACGAAGAGAGCAAAGCGTAAGAGGACAACGCCTCGGCTGCCTCCCCAGGCAAGGAAGGGGGAGGGGGCACTTCCGTCGCACACGCAGCGCTGGGCTCCAGTCGGCAGCTGCTGCTGCCCGTAAACGGCAGGGCCTGGGGATGGACCTGGACTGCCTGGGCTGGAGAACTGGGCCTTCCTGCCTGCCTGCCTTCCCTCCCTCGCCCGTCCCTCAATGGAGCCCACCACCAATCCACTCCCAGGCGCTCAGGGTGGCTTCAGTCACCTCCGTGGTTTCGCTGGCCGCCGTGCTCTCTTCCTTTTTCCTCTCCTCCTCTTCCTGTTCCAGCTCCTTGATGCTCTCCTCGAGCACATTGGGCCAGAAGTCGCCTTCAAAGTAAGGCAGTTCCTTTGCACTGGTCAGCCGGTCCTCCGTCGCTTGCTTGAAGATGTCCTGTAAGAAAGGCAACGTTTCCCACCCTGGGCTTAGCTGTGCTGCGTAGAGGGGCAGCGGGGGGGGGGGGGGCAGGCCTCCTGCGGCTTTGCCCTCAAGCAGGTGGGGGTTCAGAATTGCGCCCTCCAGGGTCTGCAGCCACACTGGATGTTGGTGACAAAAATCAATCCCTCTCTGATAAACGTCATGAGTCAGCACAGCCTTTCCCATTAAAACCCACCCGATGCTGCCAAATAAAGCGGCACCTGCCTCAAAATCAGCCCATTTTAATGTCTAACAGAGACAGCAGCGTCGCTTTGAATCCGTATCTGTTAAACGCTTCTTCACCCAGAGTAGAAATGCAGCTATGCTTTAGGTAGCAAAGCTTTCATTTCGGACTAGCGAAGACCCACAGAAACGGCTGCCGACCCGCTTTCCAAACTCTTGTGGCCCTAGCGCCCCCTCCTTCCTTTTCTCGGGAGAGAGACGCCCGCCGCCGCGTCCGACATGCCCCAGCAAGGCTCACCTTGTAGTCATGGATGATCCTCTCGGCAAAGGCCTTGTCCAGCATCTTTTTGTACCATTCCTGCAGCCGCTTGGGTTTGGGGATTTTCTGATCAGGAGGGTGACAGTGGAAGATGTAGTCATCCCCCTCGCTCGGAGGGCAGGCCCAGATGTGGCCGGTCACGTACCTGCACATCCCACAAAAGCAAAAGAAACCCAGTTGAACATTTCCCCCCACCCGAGAACTGGTTCAAAAGTGACCCCGGCATGGCAGCAAAGGTGAGCGGCCTTTCTCGAAGACGCATCACCCAGCGACGCCCCAAGGCAAGGTGGGTCACTGCGACCATCTCCGTGCTGGGACCTCGAAGGGCTGCCGTGGGGGGAGGAAGGCAGGTGGGTAGAATATCTCTGCAACCTGCGAGGAGCGGGAGCGGCAATGGCCCTGCTGAGCAAGTCCCACCAGGCAGGCTTCAACGCCCGGCTGCTTTGGGCCAGCCTGGTTTCCACAGCCCAGAGGGTCAGCAGCCGAAGGCGGCCTTCTCCAACCTGGAGCCCTTTAGGTGCTTTTAACTACAACGCAGAGACCCTCCTCCAAATGAAGCCAGGTGAGTGGCTGCTTGTTTTTGAAAGCCACGTCCGTGTCAGAAATCTCCCAAAGTTGCACTAATATTTCTACACACGATGGTGCAAGACTTTTGTGTGGTTTCTCCTCTACTGCAGTGCTGGGCAACCCTGGGCCACATTCTCAACACCAAAAAACAAAGGGGGGGGGGAGTGAGACTTTGTTTGCCGGTAAATTTGTCCATTCTAAGCCCCCACAGTGGTTTGCTACTGAATTTCAGAGGCAAACTGTGACTTTTCCAGTAGAAAAAGAAATTAAAACAGGCATGGGGGGGGGGGCATGTTCCTGTTGTAGAAGGAAGCGTCATGCATCAAAGTAGCCCTGCAGCATCGCCAGAGCTGGCGCACGTGGGGCCTAGTGGCTAGAAGGCCACAGAACACACAAAGCATCGTCCTTCAAAAGGTGTCGCGGCACGACCTCGCACACCAAGGGTGGGGAAACGGCCGCCTCCTGCGATCCCAGGAGATTTCCCTCTGGGCTACTGGGCTTAGGGCACCAACTATAATTGGGGTGGGCGTGGGGAGAGGAGCTGGGATGGACGGATGGATGGGAGGAGGTGGGGGAGAAGAGGCTCCCTGCCCACTGCCACTCTGTGGCTCACAACACGACCCTGGCCTCGAGGGAGGCTCCTCGCCCGCGGCGCCCGCGTTCCGTCCTTGCTTGTTCTGATGCTCAGGCGGGGAAAAGGCTGCGCGTGGCCCTGAAGGAGCTGAAGGGATGCAACGGAATGAATGCCAACCCCTCCCCCCTCTCCCTCGCAGGATTTAGCACCGTATCATTAGGCAGAGCCACCAAGATGCTCAGCAACAAAGATGTCCCGAGAGAACAACACTCACCCCAGTTTCTTGACATATTCCAGATACCCAATAAGGATTTCATGATAAACAGCAGTCCGGAGGCATCTTGGGCGGAAGAAATGAATACTATCTAAGTAGGAGATGTACACACGCCTGTGACAAAAGGGGAAGAGAGACTCAACAAAACAGAAGGGCTGGAGCTCCGTGGCAGAGACCCGCTTCGCGCGCAAGAGGTCCCCGGGCGCTTTCTCCAGCATCTCCCGGGAGGGCGGGGGAAGTCCTCATCCTGACACCATGGAGAGCCCCTGCCAGTCAGGGCCGGCAGCAAACTGAGCGAGACGGACCCCGTGGCCTGTTTCTGCACGAAGGCGGTTTCCTCTGGTCTCAGAGGTTTCTGGAGTTTTACTTGAGAATCACGAGTGAAGTCGTTCTCCAAAGCAAAGAAAGATCCCAGCATGTTTTTCTGGGAATGAGCTTCACTCGTGGGGCCCAAACACCAGAACTTAAACGACCTGCAATTTTAGGCCCTGTATCTGTCTGCTTACAGAGCTGAATTGTATGTAGAGCGTAGTTACTCAATTTCTGACATCTGGGAGCAACAGTGAAGAAGTTGTATCGACAAGAGACGCAAGACAAAAAAGGGACAGGTGCAAAGATACAAAAAATGGGGACGGGCAGCAGGAGGGATAATGGCAGGAGCGGGAAAGGAGGGAAACCAAGGGCCAGTCAAACCAACCATCCTCCCGCCTTGGGAGTCCCAAACGAGGCGCTGGAGGATTACCTGGTGTTTGGGGGTGGGCACTCATACCCATACTCCTGCACGTGCATGCCGAAGAAGCACACGTCCACGCCATCAATCTCTTCAAAAGCAAAGAGAGCCTTTGTTCGGTAGGGGAAAGACTCGGACATCTCACGCGAGTCTACGAACCTGCAAGACAGAGAGCAGTCCCTAAGCCAGTTCATGAAAGAATAGTAAAGTGGGACGATTAAGACGGAGTACGGCTCGTTAGAAACAACAACAGCCGTCCTGCTGTTTTCAAGGCAGACACAACTAGTGAAAGGGCCCGTTAGGCTGGAAACACACAGGTGTCCTTGGAAAAAGGCTTCCCAATGGGCAAAGCAGGTGAGGCTCTGGACTTGGCCCCAAACAGCCCACGGCCTAGGGTCCTTCCTCCCGCAGCGGGCAAATGCAGCTGAAAACAGCACCTGCTTGGGGTAGCGCCCCCAGCAGACTCCAGCTCCGGCCGTAGGACTGCCGCCACGCACACAGCGACGACGGGGCCTTCAGGTCAGGTACCCTGTTCTGACCCAGGAGGTGCTCACGGCACGTCTAAAGGGGGCGCTACAGTTAATTAAATTGCCAGTGGCCAAGATAAAGGGAGTGCGCAGAGGACGACTGGTCCCGTCGCTTGGTAACGGAGCGGCTCCGCTGAAGCAGGAACCAAAACTCACCTAGATTTCATTCCTGGTTTCACTTCCACTGTTTTATCTGAACTGGCTACTACTCTCACAAAGACTTCCCCAGCTTCCGGGTGATTCTGCCGCCGCAAAAATTTATTTACCCTCTCTTCCAAGTGGTTTCCTAAGCGGGTGGTCTGTAACCCTGAGGGGGGGGAAAAGAATTGAGTCGTAGGAGGAAGTCAGTCCACGGGATAACAAAGAGACCAGCCGGATCTGGATCAACCATATCCCTTTACGTTTACATCAGTCTTGGAAATAAAACGAAGGCCGAAGCCCTTAGGATGCAGCTGCTCCCGTGGAAAACAGCAAGCTTCACTTCCAAATAAAAATGGTCAGCAGCAAACTTTTGCAAAACATTTGCATGCAACTGATTTAATTTATTACATTTCTACAATGCACCACAGCCAAAGTTCTCTGGACAGTTCACAGTTATTATTTTTTTAAGATGTCTTGATTGTCATTTGGATATTGCATTAGTTTTATGTGCTCTTTTAATTAATTTTATGTATTTGATTTATATTGAACTGTTGTACTGACGTTGCTCCCCACCTCGATCCAAAGGGAGAGGTGGGTAATAAATAAATAAATAAAATTATTATTATTATTATTATTATTATTATTATTATTGAAAGGTTACAACGTTTAGGGGAAACATGATAGAGGTGTACAAAACCATACCTAGTGTGGAGAAAGCTGACTCATGTGGTCATCCCATGAAGCTGAATGGTAGGACATTCAGGGCAGCTAAGGAGGAGCACGTCTTCACGCAGTGCAGAGTTGGAACTGGCCACCACAAGGCGTAGCGACAGCCACCAACTTGGGTGGCTTGAAAAGGGGACTAGACTAATTCATTTAGGACAGCGAGGCGATCAACGGCTACTAATTCCGATAGCTATATGCCACCTTCAATATCGTACCCTAGTTGCTGGGGAACATGGGTGGGAAGGTTGCGCTGTTGCATTCATGTCCTGCTTGTGTGCTTCCCACTGGGGCATCTAGCTGGCTGCTGTGCGAACGTCTTTATGCTGGACTAGAGAGGCCTTGTTGGGTCTGATGCAGTTTCAGGGCTCCTCTTCTTACGAGAGGGCCACCCGGCAACTAAATGATATCACAACTCTATTCGCACAGGGAGCGGCTTGCAAGGCATCGTTCTGAATGTCTTTCTACCAGCGTGGTTTGGATACCTATTTTATGTATGCATTCATGGGATCTAGTTGTCCAATTGGTGGAGCTACGATAAGCGTTGCATCAATGAGTTCCCTCAAAAGAGAGAAAGGGTCTGTTTTATCTTGAAAACGGTCATCCAGAGACAAAATGAAATGGGGGGAGAGGGAAAACATAAAGTTTTCCCTCAATACCTCTTTGAATCCCAGGAGGATTCCGCCAAATGTGAACCCCACCCCTCAAGAATTATTTAGTTTGAAAATGAGGTTTGTAGAAAGGAGCTACTAAGATGCACTAACAGCGTAGATTAATACACAACTGATTTACCCTCTATAACAGCCTTCCTCAACCTGGGGCGCTCCAGATGTGTTGGACTACAACTCCCAGAATGCCCCAGCTGGCTGGGGCATTCTGGGAGATGCAGTCCAACACATCTGGAGCGCCCCAGGTTGAGGAAGGCTGCTCTATAAGGTGGGGACAGCCTTTTCCTGGGCAAGGTTAAATGTCCTCCCCTCGGCAGACCGCACGGGGCGCCTGCAGGGTATCCCCAAGGAAGCCACAGGTTGTCCTTGCAACCTTTCAACTTTAGAAGAGGTCACCCACTTTATTTTAGAATGCAAAGTCTATTCAGACATTAGGGAAGTTTATATCCTTCCTTTGCTAGTTTGGATGAAGGGAAGATTGAAAAGCTGCATTTTTTATTGAATGGTTTTAATAAAGATGTAACTTTTAGAACTGCTAAGTTTCTTGCGCTGCCCCTGCTCTTGCGCACAAAGGCCGAGGGGATGAATGAATGTAACACATCTATGTGAAACTGTATCAGGGCTGGTTGCTAAATACAATAAACTTGACTTGGAATACACAACTAAGAAGACTACAGACTTACTTTTGGCACTGAATTTGTTTTCTTTGCGTGTTCGTCCAGTTTTCTTCAAGCAGTTGTCACACACAAACCTAAAAACACAACAGAAAGTTTGTCAATATAAACTTGCTCCAGCATCACGGCCAGGCTGGGAACACCACAAAAGCCGTCCCCCCCCTATACACTAGGGCCCCCACTAGCCTGCGGCCGCCACATCCCTTAACCTCAGTGAGTTCCATCCTTCCCAACGAAGAGCAAACGCAGCAGCCAACGTGGCTTTTCCTTTCTGCTACTAATCAACCAATCTCCACCTGGAGTTGAAGCGCATATTAACCCCTGAATTGCTCAACTGGCATGTGCTCAAGTTCTGACTATCTGGGCTTATGCAGGAGGCATCAGATTGCCTCACTTAAGGGCTGCAGGCAGCGACCGGAGCTGGCTCTCGTTGGGCAACAGAGCTACAAATCTGGGTGAAGACAAGCCAGCAAATACACTCCCAGGAGGGCTCGGCTGCCAAGAACTAAGCAGTGGCCCTGGGCCCTCTGGGGTGGTGGCTTGAAATGGCCTGCCTTCCACAGGAAGCCCCTGTGTCCCCCAGTAAACTGATCATGAAGCTGAGGACGTCTGTACCACAGAGACCTGTTATAAGAAGCCCCAAATCCCAGGTGTCTGGGTACCTGGGAAACTCACTGGTTTTCTACGTAACATGTGTTCCACGCAGTAAGTAACTATCGCTATAACCATCAAATAGATCAAAGCAGCAGGGAAAGACATGCAAGGAACAAATCCTTTTGTTGGCAGGGGCTGCCCTGGGTTGATAAAACTGGCTTAGTTATGCTGTAAGGCATTTTAAAAGTAATGCCAACAAACTCTTTTAAAACTGTGGCTATGCAACGCTATGCAGACCTCTCTGTGAGTAAACCCCACAGGATACAGCAAGAGGGACTGACTTCTGAGTAAACATGTGGAGGTTTTTGATGACCATAAGCAGAGCAGTTTCTGAAAGTTCACTACAGCGAAACCTGACACCTTCCCACGCGGACTTACCCTGAAGGCCAGATAATATCATAATGCAGCACACAGATCTGGTGCATCTTCCGGCCACATTCTTTGCAGTCAACAAAGCTGGGCAGGGGAAGAAAGGAAGAGAAAACCTTATTTTCCTTGAAGCCAAAATGTGAAAGAGCAAAGTGTCGGTGAATACGGCGCCGGGCAGAAAGCGGAACGCCTTCGTGCACCAAACACATCTTAGATATCTGAGCGTTGTAAGCAGAGGACCATCAAGAACATCAAACTCTCTTTTTCCTGAAGTTTGCCAAGCCCTTTTGTTTGAACAAGGGTTTCTGACAAAGAGTAAGAAAGGGTGATTTCAGCAGTATTCAGATGCCAGCATTTGTCGTGAAATTTTGTTTTATTATTAATGTAGAGGAGCCACCGCAAATGGAGATTACAAAGGTAATAGATATGAGACATATAGTAGATATACTATACGCATCAGATATTCTCAGGGTCAATCATCAAACAGATTCACTATGTTTGGCATTAATAATAACAGACATTTTGTTTTACGGCATGTATGGAATTAATAATAATAATAATAAACTTATTTTGCACCTCATACATAAAGGACAGAAAAGTTCAAAGATGGTAGGCACGAAATGGTTATTTTGTGGAAATGCCGTAAATCTTGTCATTATTCATAGTCTAAAGCATAATCCCCCACCCCCCACTCCATGGGAAGTTGAGGCTGAGCACTTGCAGCCCCAACTACAGCAGTAGCAACACATGGGCCAATCAGTAAAGGACAATCAAATTAAGAGCAAACAGAACAGCAGAGCAATTCTGCTGAGTATGTCAGTAACGCCGCCACCATCACCAGGCAAACGAAGACAGAAGCAGCGATCACCTGGGAAAGGAATGGCAGAAGAGGCTCTGTGGTGGAAGCATTAGGAACCGGCTGTCCACGCTAAAGACTGCCATGACAGAGGCCAACGTCTCCATGAATCGTGACAGCAGAAGCCTTAATGTCTCCATGCAGGTCAGAGTGTAAACATGGGCAGGTCCCAAATGGCCTCGGACGGGGCTGCATCGCACGTTTCCTTACCCAAGACACCGCTCAGGCTATAAGAGGACACACTAAGCTAGATTTGGGGCTGGCGCACAGGGAAGATGTGAAAGGAAAGCAGCGGTGAGAAAGAACTGTGAGAAAAATGACGAGTTAGCTCAGACCGAGAGAGTCACTGGAAGAAGAAGCACAGCGAAGCTGCAACTGCTGTGTGAATCTTCTGGTTGTCCCACATTTGCGGGTGGATCTATATAAATACTACTACGGTAGTACGCTGAGGATTTTTGTGGGCTGCCTGATGGGTTAATAAAACTAAAGCAAGGGAGCTGATTTCAAGGTAGCACTTTTAAAGAAAACACCAGATTTGAGACATAGATGTTTATTAAGGAACAGATTCCAACGAATGCAGTTTCAATGTCTTCAAATCAACAGAGCAGAGACTGCCTCGTATACATTCCAAGCATGGTTTTAAAAATATATGAAAAAGGGCAAAAGAGGTGCTTCCTTGCTGCTCGATCTAAGCGGTTCTTTCTCACTGAGATACTTACGGCTCTGGATCTAACGTATCGTTTTTCTTCTTCTCAAATTGATCTTTTGATATTGTTCTGCAGACAGAGACACAGAGCAAATTAAGACTTGCGCTTTGATCCACCATCATGAACAATGAAGCACCTTTCCCTACAACGGCACCTGCGTGAGACAGGCACGCTTGTGCTTCTGGCACTCCCAGGGAGGAAAACCGGGCATATCCTAAGCAGACGTGATGAGCTAATCAGCATCATCAATTAATAGTAAGCCCAAATTAGCTCAATCCAGACTAGTCTGAGATGCTTTTAGTGTCTGGTTCTTCTGAGAATAACAATATCATCATCATCATCAACAACCCACATACATGGAAGCAAAACTTGAGAGAAAATACTTGTGCGCAAAGCTGCTGTTGTCAGGGCTCATCCCATAACTGGGAAAGTCCAAAACCACAAACAGGATGGCAGAGAAGGGGCTTGGAGGCCCTAATCTCACCTCAGTGAGCATCACGACGACGGGGCGGAATGAAAAAATGACGTGTTCAGGCGTTTGCTTTGGGGGCTTGCCCCAGGCCACCCAGCGTGTTCATTGCTGAACAGGATTTGAACCCAGGCCTTCCAGCTCAACATTCATGCTCTCAAACGCAACATGACCCCAGCCCTCCATGCTGCTTAGTTCTGATGATGGAGTGAAGCAAGGGAGCAGCTTTCTTTAGTGTGGGCAAGACTCCACAAAGACAGAGAAGCTGCACCTCAAGTCTAAGGCAAAGGACGGCTAGGTGTGGCACTCTGTTCCTGCCTGCAAAATGCGACGTGCCCAGGCCACGACCCAAAAACGTCCTCTCCATTATCTTATTAAAAAGATGTGCCGTTACTTACGTTTGAGGCTGGGCAGGGTCATCACCCAGGGTAACGTTTTCCCCCTGGATTTCAGTGAAACATCTCTCACAGAAGTGATACCTGTCAGCAAGAAGGCCATATTTGGGTGAACTGGTCCATCAAAACACACAGCCACCCAAGCAAAGGAACCACCAATCAGGGCAGGGCAGATCACCACGACGAATAGGGGAGCGTTGTTGGTTGGTCGATTGATGGGTCAGTGTGGACAATGAAAAGGAACAGAGGGAAGGGAAGGATTAGAGAAGAGGGAAGGGGACAAACAGCACAGACAGAAGTAGTAAGACACAAACACCGAGACAACACAGAGCAGAAAGCCAAGGCAAAGTGCAGGTCCCCATTCGGGGTCTCATTCCACCCCACACGGGCGACAAATGAGACTCCACACCTGTCTTGCTGAGTAGCTGCTCAATGCATCCATTTGTGCAGCCTTTCAGCTGGAGCATTCAGATCTGATTCTGCATTAGGTCAGGTTTAATGATCAACTCGCCCTTGAAGCAAGCAGCTACTGAGAAGAAGCTTGAATATAGTCTTACAGTAGCCAAAACGGTTAGATTGCAATTATTTATTAATGCAACAGAAATAGGGATGGTTTTAATATCAAAACATTCAAGATAGAAAAACTTGTGTTAAATGTGACCAACTGCTCAGTTAAATGTATTATAACACCAACGAAACCAAATTCATACTCCAGATAAACATTTAACAGACATGTATTAATGGCTAAGAGTTTGCAGCCATGTATGCATTATTTTATAAATATATATATATATATTTATGTTTGTATTGTAATTATATACAATAGAGTCTAGCAATACATTAGGCCTTTGCAAACTGCAACAGCAACTTGTTAGAATTTTAGCTGGCTAACCGGGAAGTCAGCCGGTCCTTGCTGAGCCAAGACGAGTAAAGCGAGCTCAGCACCCTACGCATTTGAGACACAAGCTGCATTTTTAAATAAACTGGAAGAAATATTGGGGCCAATCCAAGGCAATCCTGGCTAAATGTTTGGAAAGAGTATAAACCAAAGTATGGAGGAAGGCAACGGATGCAGGCCAGGGAGCCATCAGCAGAAGGAAGGAGGACACAGTAACAGCTTTGAAAACAAACGTAACAAGAAAAGGATGTCAGCGGCTAGGGCAGTTTTAGTCCTCAAATGCCAAAGCTGTGAGCTAAACGAACAACTCTGATCGCCACACTGAACCAACAATGGGAAGAATAAAATGTTTTATGACGGCTGGCCGCCACACACACGTACACAGGCTGGGAGCTGTGCAGAAGTGCCAGCTTGTGAGGAGGGGGGTGGGCTTTGTTAAAACCTACTGAGCAAGGGGTTCTACCGTGGACAAGCCAGTAATAAGAACAGCAAGGAAAACCAAAGGCAGATTTTGGAAGCGTGAAGACAACAGCCCGTATTGAACAGGCCGGGCCACCTCATCTGCTTCCCTCCTGAACTGATCTGTATGAAAACGGTGTGCTTTAATGCAAATGAAGTCACGCATTCCCTTTGGCCCGACAAAAAGAGGCAGCGTGGTTCACGGAAGCCCACGGAGAATGGGAAAGCTTTTCACAGGTGGACCACTTAGATCAGGGATGCAGAGTCTCCTTGGAGGCCACACCGTGCCCCACGGAGGAATCCCTGCTGTTCTCGCCCGTCTCACGCCGGAGAGAGCAGAGGGGCGGTGGGTGGAGGCCGGCACGGAGAAGAACAGCCACGCTTCACACAGCGCTCCCGTGAGGCTGGCCCGCCCAGCCAAGGGACTGGAGGGCTGCTCCTCCAGCACTGATAAGAGTCTCACGAAACCCTGTGGCCCCTCTCAGCATGGAGTAAGACAAAACGGGGGAGGGGGGATGGAGAGCTCAGTGGGGGGCAATTTGTCCCCCACCGAGACACCCCTGATTTAGGTATCTTTGACCCCCTTCATTAAGTGTACCACTCCCTCTTCAAGACACGAACAAAATGAAAGCTCCAGTTGTAAGGAAGCAGCAACTCCAGTCCCAAACTCTTTGCTCCGTATTTTTTCACTTCTCCGACTCAGCTGTCTCCTGCCTCCACTCCCAGACCAACACCTTTGATGCCCGGCTTTGGGTGGACTCGCCCGCACACTGCCGTGGGCCCTCTCCTGAACTCTGCCTCTTTTCTAACTTCTCTGTGGTTCGGTCCCCTTCATTCAGCGCTGCTCACTGTCCACCTCCCACCCAGTTTTGCATCCTGCTCCTTCTGGGACTTCCAGCCCGTTCATCAACTGGGCTTTCTCCAAAGTGCCCCCCCCTTCTCTTCGGAGGCTTTTGCCTGCTTGTTAGAGCCTGCAATCTGTACCTTCGCAATTCATCCCTGTGCTCAACTCTTGACACACTTGCTTCAACCTCCCCATGAACAACTTGCCTTTCTCATGCCGAGCCCTGGCTGACTCCCCTCCACTTGATATCTCTGTCCATGTTTATATGCAGCTGAACACTTCTGGAGGATAACAAAAGCTCCGGCTGATTTCCAGCCCTTTCCGTCTACCCCTCTGCTCCTTCCCTCCTCCCATCAACCTCTCTAGCCCACACCAACGCTAGGAATGCCAAGCTGCTCCTGTTCCCCCAACTTTTGTGGCCTGCCCCTTCCTTCTGCTCAATATTGTGACTCTTTCCTCTATGCTAACATTGAACCCAAGGGCTCCGGCTGCTCAAAGTTTCACTCACCCCTTCCTTCCCCCAATCCCAGCTCTCCCTTTTCCAATGTCTCTCTCAGCCCTTCCTTCATTCGCCCATGACACTTGATGAGTTAACTACCCTGATCATTTCGATGACCCCCCTCCAAAAGGGAGCACTCGCTTTCCAGAACTTTGGTGAGCGATGTTTCAATCCACCCTGCAGCAGGTCTAGCCCACTTATGGGCCCCACTGGCCAAACCTTGCAGCCTGCCGTGGGCGGACTTTGCTACATCCGGCAGGCCACCATACTTGGAGGGGGCAGAGGAAGGTACACAGCAATAGGCTTCCTGGGCCACAAGGTGCACACGGGCCGTGTGAGCCAAATGTCAGGACGTGGTGTCTGTGTGTGGCAGCGTGTGTGGGGTGGGGGTGAGGGTGGGGATGAGGGCTTTGGAATCCAGCCACTGCACCAGGTGGAAACTAACCAGCATTCAAAGGTCACCTAAATTAAACTGACAAGTGATGTATCTTTCTAATTCCATGCACCAAGTTTTTTTTCAAAACACTGGAATATACTTTCTAGAGCCCATTTTTAAATTCTTTTATTACTTTTATCCATGCATCACTATGGGCATTCACTGAACAAAGAGGTGATCCAAAAATATACTAATCGGATAAATACAAAAGCAGCCAGTCTCAGACATCACAGCACTTTCCAGGAAACTCTTCTAAGACTCATCTATATACGAGACCTTTTCTAAAGCTCACGTGCTGATTCGAAGAAGGGATTGTGGCAAGTGCTCAAAAAAACCTCCTTAATCCTTGGTTTTGGCCAGAGCAGCAGAAGGCCGAGACCTACCTGTTCTGGTAACTGTAGTAGGCGGCATCCCGAGGAATAGTACACAGCTGTTTGCCATAGCAGCACAAGGTCTGAGGGGAAAATTCATACTGCAAAAGAAGGACATCCAGAAATAATGGTTGGCTATATTCAGCAAATGGATGTACAAGTGCAAACAAGCACACAAGGCTGTTTCTTGGCACACAGAAAAAGGCTTCTGTCTGCAGCTTTCACTGCTGTTTTCCCACTTTGCAATTTTTAAAATGTTTTTGTTTAAATCTGACCGTTAATAGTAGTATTTAAAATTGTTATTGTTAGCCACCACCACCACCCTCTAAATCAGCTTTCCTCAACCTGGGGCGCTCCAGATGTGTTGGACTACAACTCCCAGAATGCCCCAGACAGCTGGCTGGGGCATTCTGGGAGATGCAGTCCAACACATCTGGAGCGCCCCAGGTTGAGGAAGGCTGCTCTAAATGCTCTACAAGAACTGAGCATACTCAGTGGCCCGAGTACAGAAAAGAAAAATATGTTGGAAAAGAAAAATGGAAAAGTTGGAAAAGAAAAATGGGCTAGGGATAGAACAGTACTGCAACATTTTGTAAAATATATAAATTATACCTAAAAAGAAACATTAGGAGACAAATGAGAAGTTCACAAAAACCATCAAAAAATCTAAGCATAATGTAGTGGCTTATAAGGAGGAGGGCCAGGATCTCTTCTCGATCCTCCCAGACTGCAGGACACGGGATAACGGGCTCAAGTGATGGGAAGCCACATTCCGTCTGGACATCAGGAAAAACTTCCTGATTGTTAAAGCAGTACGACAATGGAACCAGTTCCCTAGGGAGGTGGTGGTCTCTCCCACACTAGAGGCCTTCAAGAGGCAGCTGGACAACCATCTGCCAGGGATGCTTTAGGGTGGATTCCTGCATTGAGCAGGGGGTTGGACTTGATGGCCTTGTAGGCCCCTTCCAACTCTACTACTCCATGATTCTATTATATAAACAAAATGGTTAACTGCTGTTCTTACAAATTCTTGTTGTTTATTTATTTGTGTGTTGAGATTGTTGTATAAACATGGGATTGAACATTTTTTAAATATTTCTGATTTTTTAGCTGTTTGCCACCCAAGTTCCCTCTCTGGGAAAGAGATGTGATATAAGCTTTAAAAATATTTTTTTTAAAAAGAAAACGTCTGGACTATCCTGTAAAAGAGTAGTAACTTTTATTTTCGGAAGAACTTCAGGGGCTGTTAGAATAGTTCAAAATAGTTCAAAAAGGTCTAGGCCCTGGACAGTGCCATGTATGCCAAGGATGTGAGAGTGGCTCAGATTTATTTTAAGATACAAAAACCGTTTTTAAAAGGACCTGGACCATGGAAGAGGCCCTCAATTGCATGATGTGCTGGTCATATCAAATGGATGTAATAGAATGGTGCTCATCTAATTCCAGTAAATTAAATGATTTAACATTGTCAAGTGTTACATAAAACTAATTTAGAACTGTTGAAACTATTATTTTAAAATGAAAGACTTACTTACATTTTAAATAATATTTGATGTAATTCTCATTAAATCATCTGTTCAATAAGGCAACTCTGCATGCAACCCATGCCCAGAATCCCAAAGATGAAAAAGGGACAGTGACCAAAACAAGGGAAAACCTTTAAAACTAAAACTTCTGAGAATTACTTTTGTTCAAAGATACAACTTTTATAGCTGTGAAAACCATACGCACCTTGCGTCCACAACAGTATCCCAAGGACTGCATAACGGGGTCGATTTCTTGTTCAAAGACCTCTGCAAGCTTAGTGCAAAATTTATAGACTCTCGACGTCTTGCGGTTATAAAGCCAGGCATTATTGAACATGAGCCAGACATCATCCACGTACTGCCAAGGCTCTTGGTACTGCCCTGTATCCAACTTGCGCTTGATTGTGGAAAGATCCATGGGATTCCTCACAATGTCAAAGTAATCCTTCAAATTGGAAAAAAAAAAGGGGGGGGGGGAGGAACCCTAAGTGAGCGTGGCAACTTGATTCCATTCCAGAGGCTACTTGAGCAGCAACAGCCGTTGACACTTGCTATGCTATCCTTGGCCTCAAAACCTTATGCAAACAGCTCCACCCCGATGACTTCCAACCTCTGATCAATGCAATGAAAAATTCTTTTGGAGCTCCTCACAATCCCTTTGTATTTTAACCATCTTAAATAATTTGGTGTCACTGGCAAATTTTGCCACTTCACTGCTTAGTGCTAATTCCAGATCATTCATGAACAAGCTGAAAAGCATTGGTCCCAATACCGATCCCTGTGGGACCCCACTATTTTCTTCCTTCCATTGGGGCTTTCTGTTCTTAAACCAGAGGTCCATAGAGGACCTCTCCTCTTATTCCGTGACTGCTGAGTTTGCTCAGGAGTCTTTGGGGAGAGACTTTGTCAAAAGCATTTTGGAGGTCCAAGTAGTCAATGTCCACCGGATCCCCCCTGTCTACATGTTTACTGACACTCTCAAAGAACTCTAAGTGAGACAGGACTTCGTTTTGTGGAAGCCATGTTGATTCTTTTTCACCTGTCCTTCTATATCCTTCTATATTTGTTTGCTTGTGAGTATTTATGTCAATGATTTTTTAAAATTTGTACACTGTATTTTTAATGGGTTTGAATCTTTGCAAACCACCCACAGAGCTTCAGAAATGTAATCAATCAATCATCATCATCTTCTTGTTGATTTTTGTACTGATTTTCAGAATGATCTGAAACTCTAGTGAGGACGAGGCAGCCAGAAGACATGAGCCAGCCTTACCCCACTTGGTTCATTCGCTTACCGGAATGCCCAGGAGCTGCGGGTCCACAGGCTGCCTGAAAGGGAGCGATTCGGGGTCCTGACGGTACAGAGCCTCCAGGGTGGGCATGAGGGCCTGGCGCAGCTCTTCAGGTTTAAAGACTGCGGGAAGTTTTCACAATGGTTAATGCAAAGAATCACAGAGGCGAGTTCCATCGAGAGTCATCTTATTCTTGAAGCAATTAAGTTGTAATCTCTTAACCAACTCATAAATAACGGATAGAATTCAATACGAGGTGTATTGGGGAAAAGACAAACTCATGGGGAACTGACAAGAGGTTTTTAAGTGTGATGAGCAAGACCTAACCTTCCTATTCAGAGAAAACCTGCCTCTCTTTCTAGAGGCTGCGAGCAAACAAGAGGGGACAGCCATCCATCACCCCCTGCTTGTGAGCGTCCCAGGGCACATGGCCAGCTGGCTACCACTGGACATGGGGCTAGGGAACCAGATGAAGCTTTGCTCTGACTGACCAAGATACTTCTTTGCCTCCTGCCGAAAGCAGGATCCAAAAGAAAAAGGAGCGCTAAGCAGGATCCGGCGCGTGAACTCCGGTGCTTACTCTTTTTCCGTGGCTGGGATGGTGACGTTGATTGTGAGGTGGCGCCATTACTGCCACTGTCGTCCTCCTCTTTGATCTCAGGTTTCCTCCCTTCTACCTCCATCGGTTCCTGCTTGACCTCTACCCCATTGGTTTCTTCTTTGGTTTGCGTTGGCCCTGGGATGTCCTCCTCCAGCTGCAAAGTGCGAGGCAAAACCAACACCCACAACGTCACATTTCCAGTTAAGCGAGGGAGAAGATCACACGCTTGGGGAAGGGTCGTCACTCGGCCCCCGCTTACCTCCGGCTTTGGCTCCACTTGAGCATCTCCACAGTCTGACTCAGACTTCTCAGTCTTAACTTCCGCTTTAATCTCTTGCATCGGAGCCTCATGCCCAAGCTGCTGGGCACTGACCTCAGCGCTGGCGGCAGAACCTGGCGTAGGCACCCTGTTGTCAATGCTTGCTGCTGCTGCCTGGGATAGCTGGCAAGATAAAAAGAAGATACTGAACACACAAGAGCCGGCTTTAAACTCTGCAAAATGGAAGTGAGGGTTAGAGGCCACTTAAGCAGGCACAGCACGACTCCTGTAGGGTGCATGGCTGGCTAATGCATTCTGTAAACCCCCACGGCTTTTTGTCGAACCCACAAGCTCTGATACCCGACGGCTAACAGTGTGTTAGCGTAAGTCAGGGCCCACCTGGCTCACCATGGGGAGCGCACTGGCCCTGCTGTGCTGGTCAACTGGCTTCCATGCTAGCTGTGGAGAAGGTGGCAGAGAAGTGGCAGAAGAGCCCGCACGGAGGCCAGGCTTCTGATGGGGAAAGGTAAGGAGCGAGGGAAGCCTTGGGAACCACCACTAAAAGGCCACCAGACGCCCAGAAGCAGTGGCTCCCGATTTCTCTCGCCCCTTCCCAATGGGGAGGAGGGCCTCCGGAGTGGGGGCTGAGGCCTCGGTGGGCTGATCTGGTCAACAGGCTGGAGGTTACCCACGCAGTTTGCATTTCAACAGCTGCGTTTGCTCGCTGCCAGACCACGTTGTACTGAAACATTCTGGCTGAGAACTGGCACCAGGTTAGGAACACGGGAAGCGGTCTCCTTCTTCTACACAGCCATCTAGTTCTGCCTTGTCAACCCTGACTGGCAGCAGCTTCAGATGGGAGTCTTCTCCCAGTCCCACTTGGAGATGCCAGGGATCGAACCCGGGTCATTTGCATGCAAAGCAAGTGCGCCACCACTGGCCAAGAGCTCCTTCCCAGTCTCTTCTCTGCAAGCCCTACTGAAGCTGACCAGGTGGGATTCTCCGCACTTTTTTACATGACCATGTCACAGGGGTTTAAAAGAGGGAAATGAGAGATCCCTCTTTCCAAGGAATTTTACAATCCAAATTCCAACTTAGGGAGCAGTAAGGGAGGGAGGGGAAAGAGTGAAAGAAAGAGAGGAGACTCCAGGGTAAAAAGGGGGATGAATGTGAACAAATGCTGCTCCATCTTCCTGGGGCTGCACACCTGCAGCTACTCTGTTCGCTAGATGACAGTCCTCAAACCACTCATTTTATGCTGCAACCCGACACCTGAAATGCACTCTCTCTCTCTCTCTCTCTCTCTCTCTCTCGTTCAAACTCCTCCTGTGCTTTTAGGCCTGGGCTCAGTAATGCAAATGTGCCAAGTACTTACTGGAGTGCCCGGGGCCTGGGCTGACATTGGCTGCTGCTGTGATGGCTGTGGGGTTGGCACAGATGGGGGCTGCCCTGGGGTCTGAGGCTGCTGTGGGGTGCCTTGAGCCTGCGCTGCTGCCGCCGCTTGCCCCAAAGGTGTGCCCTGCATCTGTATGCTGGCGGCATTCGGAGCTGAGCCAGCGGCTGGAGTGGGGGCTTGTCCAGAAGAGGAGGTGGGGGTGGACGGCTGGGCAGGCACTGCTGGCTGTGGAGGGTTCAGTCCCGGTGGGGTCTGGTGCTGAACCGGCGGCACGCCGGCCGTCGCGGGTAAAGGAGGTGCAGGCTGATGAAGGGGGGGCTGGGTGGCTGGAGGGCAGGAGAGCTGGCTAGTTTGTGATCCTAGGAGATTCACAGGATTCGGAAGAGCAGCACCAGGAACCTGCCCCTGCTAGAAAGAAAATGCTATTAACGTGACATTCATCAACTCATCACGGCGGCGTACGGGGAAATTCCCCGGAAGCATTTTCCTCTTTGCAAAAGTAGCCGCTAAAACGCTGCCCAGTTCCGATGGCTTCAATCAGCTCAGAGTGAGATGCATTGCTGTCTCCCAACCTCCAGATCCCTTTTGGTCACAGGGGATGTCCAGGGATCCTCCCCTTGAAAGAACCACGGGACGCCAATAAGGCAACCTATGTATGCAACTTGGAATACCGACCAGGGTTGTTAACTTTTCCAACTCTGACTAACGATTTGAGCACACATACAACTAGCATCTACCCTTGGAATGAATTGCTGTTGCCTTAATTTGAATGACTTGTAAATTTGATTGCAGATTGAGAAGGAATTGCTTCCTGTTCGCTTCACTCCTTTTTTAACAAATTGTTTCTATATTTAAGATGAATCAGAAACATAATGGTTTAAGGCAAATTGATTAAAGAAGTATATAATAATTTAGTAAGTCATCCAATAAGTCAAACCAGCAGTTTCAGAGAGGAATTAGCTTTTAATTTCATTATATGGCTGACAGTAGGCCTTCAGCAGGAAAAAACCACCATTATTTTTCTATGCGTCCCCTAAAAAGACCAAGTCCTTGCCAGTTTGAGTGACACAGTCACAGGTTTTAGGTTTAAAGTTGCATGGAACTGCTGCCTGAACCATCCAGAATCAAGGAGATCCCACTTGCAAACAGCTGTCACAAAACCTGCAACACGGAATCAAGAGGTCAACTTTGCTTCAAGACGGTCACTGGGGCCACTCATTGATTCGGGTTGCTGAGGCTCTTCGGCATACCAGAGGTCATACAGAGGAGAGGAGCACCATCCAGGGAAACGATGGAGCCTCCTGAGGACCAGGACCCAGGCTCATATTTAAGGCAAGTCAATGGGCGGGCTCCCACGTGACGCTAAGCCACCCTGCAAGTAAGGCGGATCACGGGACTTGCTGTAGCTCGCTCTCCCCCTGCTTCCCTCTCTCAGTCCTCCAACCAGTTCAACCTCTATCCCAGGCGCCTTCGTGGCAGAGCCCGTCTTTCCTCCTTGCCTTGGCGCCCTCCCCTTTTTGTTTCCCTGGTGGGGTTTTCTTTGTTTTTTGGTACTGAAAAAATGCACAAATGGGATTGTAATTTTTAAACTATTATTATTATTACTGTTGTCCATCTTTCACAAGTGCGCACTTGCAGCTGTCTTTCCTGGCCAATTTCCTTGTATATTTCAGCTGTCAAAGGAAGCAGCAAAAGGGAAAAGTAGGTAATGTACCAGGAAATTGACAAGAGGCGGCTACAGCTAGGCTAATTGGCACACAGTTGGCAAAGGTTTGGGTGAGCAATTCAGAAGCACTGAAAATCGGGGTTGAGAGGGGGAGGGCGAATGGAGCGAAGTGGAACAAGTAACAGACGCAGCAACAAACGTCTCTGGTTTCTCCAGGTTCACAAGAGGCCATACCTGCGATACTCCTGCCTGCGCTGCTGATTGACCCAGGGCTACACTGTTGAGATTCAGAGTTCCACTGGAGGCAGGAAACGGATTCTGAGGCAGGAACTGGTTTTGGGTAGAGGCCTGGCCCATCAGACTGTTGGAATGAGCTCCTATCATGTTCTGTGACTGAGGCATCCGGGAAGGAGACAGAGCCATCTAGGAAACAAAATAGCCCATCTACTTTAGGAGTCTGAACCAAGAGTTTTAGGTACAAGAGGTATCAACATCAAAAGGGAGGAAGAACACACATCAGACCTTAGAATAGAACACTGCAACTTTTCTTTGAACCAAGCTAAGTTTGCAATGTGCTCTTTAAATGCTATTCATTCCATGCATTAGAATATGCTTTCCCCCCTCCGGTGTAATGCAGGGAACCGGGAGACAGTCCACTTCCCAAAGTTTCCGTAATTCCTTTGAGAGCTTCAAATTAAAAATTGCCCTGACACAGTAAACGAAGACAGACTTTCAGAGTAATTGAATTAATCCAAAATGCAGATTGTAGCAATGCTAGAAACGAGGCAAGGCAACAGGCATCAGAGTGTAGTTTTTGAAAGTATCCTAAAGGCTGAGCTTTGAACAATGAGAAGAGAAGAAGAATAGATACAAACCGTTGAAACGGAACCCATGTTGCTCATCTGGACGGGAAGGTTCATCGGAGAAGCTGCACGAGGCCCTAGCGATGCCGGAGGCATTTGGACGTTCCCTATGGACAGGGGGTTAAACTGTTTCACTCCTGCAAAACGGACCCCCCAAAACAGCCCATTAGGAGCAAGTCGCCCGTGCGCTGATCGGCACCCAGCTCAATCCACCCATTTTCTGTCAGAAATCAAACCTCGTTGGCAGTAAAAACTGGCCCACACACGCTGCAGCGCATGTGCTAGGGGAGAAGAGAACAACAGAGGGACTCTTTTACCCTTGTTCTTGATAACAATTCACAGCAAAGTGGAAGCAAAATGACAAGCTGTGAAAGCAAACCCAATGAAATCAAAACACACCTGGCAAAAACCTAACGGAGGAACTGAAGGTACCGAGCTTTCAATGTGGAAAAGCTTTCTTTCCCGTGGCCTCCTCATCCTCTGACCCCACATTTTCCTATCCTGCTTTTTAAAGGGGCAATGTGCTCTTGAGTCTGCCTTTCCTTATTCAGAGGTAGCGGAGGGCACCGTCCATGAATGGTGGAAGCAGGGACTGCCCAGGTGGCTCTCAGCGGAGTCCCCTATAGGAGAGCTACGCAGGCCTAATCACACACATTCTTTGGCCTCCGATACGGTTCCAAAACTGCATTCAAGTATCTCCTGGTTGGCTCTGGGTTTGGGAAGGCCGGAAAGTAGAGCAACGAGGACCAGAATTCAAGGCGTTTAAGAAATAGACACTACTTCACGGGCAACTTCCAAGGCCCTTTTCTGCCCACCTCAACTGTTCAAACAGTCTTAACAGGTATAATCCAGGTGACTGATTAAACATAAAAATTAAGACTAGGATACAAAAAAAGTGACTTGTTTCCCACCCACTTACTGGAGACAGCAGCTGCAAGGTAAGTGTGGTGGTACAGAAGAGGTAGGATAAACTCCCACACCCCAAATATGAGGCTCACAAAGAAAAAGGCTGAAAAAAGGAGAAGGTTAGCGGACGTTAAATACCTTGAGAGACCGGCATGCGGCTCATAGGCACATTTGGCATGGACAACGGCCCATCTGGAAGAGAACCAAAGTGTGATCAGCCTTTAACTGATTCACAGATTCAAAACCTCTTAACTTGACTAAAAACGCACAAGTACAGAAAGCTCCAGGTAGAGGCTGGCCTGGAAACTGATGGACAGAAGTTCTGTAGCGCCTTTAGGAATATTTGGGCCATAAGAAGGGAGAAAACCATTATGCCCTTGAATCCGGGAGTGGAACACAGACAATGCCATGTTGAAAACCAAATCCCAGCATCCCCTGCACTGCTGGTTTTCAAAGCTGTACCCTTACCCCCGCCCGTGTGCACCAAAAGTCATTTTAAGAGATTGTTTTCAGCTGACTCTGGTTACTTTACGGAATCTGCTGCCTGTAAGGCTCATGCCCAAAGTAGTGCATGGAAGCGTGAGAAGCGGTTCCTCCTTGCCTGTTTGGTAAATCCTTGGCAATGAGCACAGGATTCGGCCACATGGCCTTTGACCAAAGAGAACAGACACAGATTGTTGTCATCAGTCAGAGGCAATTTGTTCCCACAAACTGCGCATTTATGGAAAGCGGCCCAAAGGGCCATGCATACACGCGTAAGTGGCAAATTACGTTGAACAAAAATAAATAAAATAAAACAGAAAGTGTTTAAAAGAGCTCAACAATGCTGCTGCTGCAGTCAAAAAGAAACTGAGGAGAGAAACAGGAGTGCCGCCCTCTAGGCAGGCCTGGGAAGGGACCAGGGCAGGCTTCTCGTCTAAGTGTCTCCGCTGCAGGACGTTCCAATGGAGGCTCTGCGTCGACACAGAAACAGAGCGCATGATGCACAGAGACCATAAATAAGAACGTCAGTAACTGCCACTTTGCTTCTGGCTAATTACAGGCGCCAGTGCTGTCCTTTAAAACCCTCTACAGCCTGGCCTCAGGACCTCTCAAGGGGCATCTTCACTGGCACGAAGCTCCCCAGAGCCTGAGACCATGTGGAGAAGCTCTCCTCCAGAGACCATGCAGAGACGTTCGATGGTCTTCTGCAAGGGGCCGGGCCTTCTCATTTCTAGCACCTTCCTTTCTGAGGGAGGCACAGCAGACATGATCTCTTCAGACTTTTAGAAGGCAGTGATAATATTTTTGTCTCAGGAATACCCTTGAGGGTGCTGCTACTAGTAAAACGTGGTTTTATAGATAATGTGCAAAAATTCCAGGGTGATTTTCCTGTTGCTTTATTCAACTTGGCTGTTTCATATTTTCCTTTCTCTTGTACGCTACCTTGGAAGCATTGTAACAGGCTGAAGGGCGGGTAATAAATTCAACAACCACAACAACGAATGTCCCTGCTCCATCTCTCCACTCGCTTTGTGAAGTACTTACTGGGAGGTCTCACAGGCTGCGGTTGTCCCATGGTTGCTGCCACCTGCGGAATGCCAGGAGGCTGAGCCCCGGGGGCCTGTAAGGCTGGCTGATTACCCAAGATCCCTTGCTTATGTAAACGAGACCTCCGTTTTTCCTCTAGCTCCTTTTGTATTTTGTAGATTTTCTCTGCCAACAAATGGTAATATTCATCCTAGAAAGGGGGAAATATTAGGATCAGGTTTCAGAATGTATCAAAAAGAAAGTAGCATGGATGACTCAGATTAACAATGGCTTTGCTTTATTTTACACGAACACTTACAATTTGAATCAGTCGCCTCATAATTTGCAATCTAAAAATCTGAGCACCTGTGTTGAAACAACCGTGACATTTCCTGAAACTTGGCCAGGATGCAGACTCTAGCCCACGGGAACAATGTCCTCGCTGCCTATATCAAGACCTGGGCAGACGACGACCACAACACGAAGGTTGAGGATTCCAGCTCTTCAGGATGCAAGACATGCTGGACTACTGCCATTCACTGTAGTCGCAGCCTCTAAAGACCGCCCAGAAACAGTCTGGTCCACACCAAGGACTTGGGGCCGGTCAGGCTCAGCGGATTTGGACCAAGCAGGGGTCAGTTTTCTCAGATAGAGAGATAGGAATGCGGCAGCACCACGGATAGCTACAAGCGACGCTGGGGCTGGAGGTCAGAAAAGCTCACCTACATGTTTCTCCAAAAAGAGGCAGGCTGTGACTGAGCCTTAAAGAGGGCGTTGGCTTCCTTTAGCCCCACCTTCCCTATTAAAGGGGTCTGGCCTGTTTCAGCAGCGCTGGGCTGCAATGACACAGAGGTGGCTGTGGCACAGTCATGTCTTCATGGCTAGAGTCCTCTGGACACAGAGGAGCTTTTCCTTGGGGCCTCCCTGGAGAACTAGGTCTTATGGAGGTGGAGACTTCATGACCCCCGCCCCCTTCTGTAACCGAGCCCTCTCTCTGAACAATGAACTCAGGAGGCTTGTCCCCTGAGGCTGATGGGCTGGGGTCCTGCACCATGGCACTTTGCTAGAAAGCAAAGCAACGTGCAATGGAGGCACTGGCAAGCCCTGCAGTGCAGGAATGCCCTTAAATCAGAGACATTTGCAGAAACGTTGCATTACACAGCAGTTCACAAAATCCAGCTCCTCTGGTACATAACACACCCTGCTGTTAGCAGATTCATACATATCTCCTTCTACTTTCCGAGCATACGCCACCAGATTCTCCATCCGGCGATCTTTCAGTGCGGCTGGGTCAGGAGTCGGAAAGATGGCTTGCACACTGCGGAAAGAAAATATTTAAATCCCCTTATAAACATTGCTAGAAGATCAATATAAATCTTACTTTCATATCCACCAACATCATGCAGAAGTATCTTTAAAACTCCAGCCCTTAAAAAACTCAAAGAGAGACAGTTTCCCCACAAGATTACATATTTGAAATCTATGATAGACCCTGGGAAAATGGGAGGGGTGTGTGTAAGAGAAATAAAATGGGGAAATTGAGAGAATATGAGAAGATTTTTTTTTTAATGAGGTATCTTCTCACCCAGTGAAGAGAACGCCGATTCTTACTTCAACCCTCCAACTTTTAATAAAGTCTTCAAAGCCAGCAAGCCCCAAAATACAAGGACCAGCGCTGCATTTCAGGGAACAAGCTTGCCCAGTCCCATAGTAAGCTGAGCCCACCCAGGACAAATACTTACAGTTTGTGTACTAAGTGATTGCGCAGATCCTGAGTGACATGCTCATGCCAGGTTTTCCTCACCCCGGTACTGGAAGGTGGTGCAGCTGTTGGCATAGAGCCACTGAGATTTCCAACACTGCCAGAATTAGTGCCATCACTCATTAAGGGGCTAAAGAAAAGGCAATTATGGAAGCTCTTGTAGCTCTTGATCGTATTCCAGATTACTTCTGATTTTAAGCATCCCTACTCATTGTTACAAAGGTTAAGAAATTATCAAGTAACTGACTGTAACCGTACAGGTCATGAAATTAAATTACATTATCTTGGTGAAGGGAAATTAAAAACCAAAAATGGGGGAGTTATTTGAGAACGGGGAATATGAAATGACCGTAAGAAAAAGCGCTACTAAAGAGTTATTTCTACAACTGGAAATCGTAAACAGATTTGAATACCCAACAACCCTTTAAACATGTCTTACTTTGCTGCTCCAAGTGCTGTCGGAAGAGCCGTCTCTGGGAGCATGCTACCTTGTTGGTCTGTGATTCCACCTGCAGCCAGGTTCATTTGATTAGCTCCTTTGGGAACAAGATTAGTCCTCATTAGTTCAGGGAATCATCAGTCAATTCCCACCTTTAAATTACCAACACTAACATATGCACTGCAGGATAAATCAAACAAAAGGTACCATTTGTAAATTAGCTGTCTGTAACCATATAGTACCGCAATGATTTCTGCTCAAAGGTTTGTTACAAATATCAACGAAGATGTTTCCAATCTCAGCGTCTAAAACAGCAATGAAGCAATTAAGCCACTTCTATTCCAATACCCAACGAAGTAAATACTTTTGAATATGAGACTTAAAACAAACCAGTAAGCAGAAATGGCTCTCTAAGCATCATGTATTTTAGAAAACAGGTGTCCAATGCCACAAGCAAAAAGCTAACCCACATTTTTCATAAGGTGACAGCCTGCCTCTACTCCACAGTTATCCAAACTTCCCAACTTTTTGCTGCGCAACCCCACACAGCCTTAGGGCAGCACACCTGGGCATAAATAGAATTGTTCCCCAATTTCTGAACAAGGCTGCCATTACATTTGTTGCTGGTTTATTACTGAATACCCTGCCTCTTCCCCATTGCTCTAAATGGGGGATGCCCGAAGGCAATGAACATCCATTAAAAAACAACCTGTTATATCCATGCTATTAGAATCAAGTTCCCCACATACCCAGTGCATTGATGGTCCTCATTTGCTGATGGGCCTGAGGCTGGGCAGGTTGCTGGCCTTGCACTTGCGGCTGCAACTGCGCCTGTGGCTGGTTGCCGTAGGGCAGGCCGAGAGCCGCGTAGGCGCGCTGCATGGAACTGGGGTCAATGGGATTAGGGTTACTCATAGGAGTTGCTGGCTGGCCTGTTCCAGAGGCAATTGAATTCTGTATTCCACCAACTGGGGGTCCAAGGAGCGCTACAAAAGAGATAAACACACACAAATGGAATTTCTCCAACAGGAATCAACGCATACATAAAATACTAACGCACAATTAGGGGAAACTGAGGGAGGAACTGATCACCTTTTATGGTTATTTGTTGAATGACATTCAGATCCCACCTTTCCAACCAGAAGCAAAAGGCAGCTCACGTGGTCCTCCACCCCACCCCCCTTTTATCCTCTCCCCTTCCTGTGGCTGACAGTGTGTGACTGGCTCACGATCATCCAGTCAACATCAACACTGAGTGAGGATAAGAACCCAGGCCTAGTCCAAGAGTCAAAACACCACACTATGATAGCTCTCAAGTCACGCAGTTCTGAGCAACATATATGCTTTAATCCTTGCTCAATTTTGAAAAAGAAAGTTTGAGTTGTCTTCATTCAGGTTATGTTTTAGGGTCTCTGCAGACTAGTAGTGAAAACCCATTTATTTGTTTTATTAAATTTAAGCCCAGAATTTAAACATTATAAAAAAAATTTCATTTTTAATGTCTCAAATTTCAATTCGTTGGCAGGACTCAATTTCCCTTTACAAAATAAATTTGTTAGCTGTACTGGATACGCTAGGCTATGTTCTTTATTCTGGGAAAATATGTGGTTTGTGTGAGGATCTCTGGGGGAGGAAGTGGAGAGTACAGGAAGCAAGGAATTCAGGGTATGAACCCGGGTTCAAGGAGTGTGCTATCCCATGCAACACAAGTTCGGCTCCCAATTGAGGGGTGCTGCACTCCAACTGACCGAGAGCAATTCTGTCTTCCATTTGTTTAGCGCCATAAACAATTAACAATAAAATGACCAGGGCCTGATAAAGAACTAATAAAGCCCCGTCCTATGCTGTCAAATGCGTGGGGATAGAGGGAAGTCTTGCAGCCCTTGACGGCATTCCAGATTACTGGCTCTCAAAAGATGACTATGTTGGCACCAGAAGGGCCTCACTCTGCACAGCATTCCACAGCAGAGGGCCCACCACTGAGTAGGCCCTCTCTGTTGTTGCCAACCTCCAAACCTCCCCTGGCAGAAAGCCTCAGATGTTAGTTGTAGTGGTGCAGGTAGGTTCATACAAACAGAGGTGCTCCACCAGGTATTGCAGCCCCAAGCCATGTAAGGCCTGTAAGGTCAAAACCAGTACCTCGAATTGGGCTCAGAAACATACAGGCAGCCAGTGCAAGTGGGCCAGAATTGGCGTTATATGCTGAGGCCCTTCTGGTCCCTGCTATCAAACTGGCCACCGCATCTCACTCAAGCTTCAGCTTCCGAGCCATTTTCAAGGGCAGCCCCATATGGAGCACACTGCAGTAATCTAAACGGGAGGTTAACAGAGACTGCAGACGCCTGAGGCCAGGTAGCATCCCTGTTTCTTTCTGCGTCGTTTCTTTTTAGACCGTAAGTGTGCCCTGCCAAAGTAGAACCAGAGGAAAACGTATTTACAGAGCATTTCTCCCTCTCTGTACATCAGTTCCCAACTGCTACTTACGTTGCTGGTTCCTCTTGTCACTGGCATTTTTCAATGGGAGACACACAGGACAATCGTGCCGCGTACAGTTCTTCCAGTGGGATATGATCTGACGTGATGATGCGCAATGAGCAACTAGGATCAGGAGAAAAGCCATTAAGAGAAGCCTTTTACCATTCGAGTAATCTCAGCTCCGTGTTCCAAACCACCTGGGTGCATCACGGACGCATCACGGACCGTGGGACGTTTCAACCACCTGCTCTTACCTTGACAGGCCTTTCCAGCTTGACAATGCGTCATGTGATTGAGGACGTTTTTCATGGTTCGGCAGTGGGGAAGAGCACAAGGCCGCACCTCTCCATTGGCTTGTTCTCGTCTCTGACACTTGTGGGCATGAAGGAGCAGAACCAATTGCTGCTGAATAAGTTTGCGCTTCTCAGGATCAGCTGTTGGCCCTGTTGCAATTGCCGGTGTGGGTACAATTCCCACCTGCTGTACCTGGGTTTGCATTTGAGACTGGAGGGGAAAAGACAGTGGTGTGCTTTAAAGCAGTACAGCTTGCAATGTACTCTTATTAAATAGTAGTAGTTTGACCATCAACTCAAACTACTTTGCCATGCCAAGGTGCTCCATGCAAAAACGAACACCTTATAAACGTACCTATTTTCATTCTGAACTTTTAGCATTCAGAGAAGTTAAGGCGCCAAGAACAATGCAACATTTTTATAATGTTTTTAGGATGTTTTAAGGATGATTTAATCATGTATACTGTGTTTTTAATCAGTTTTTATGTGTTTTATATTCGCTGTTGTTCCTGCCTCGATCCAAGTGGAGAAGCGGGTAAGAAATAAATAAATGAATAAATAAATAATAAAAATAATGATTATAAATAAAATTACTATCCTATACAATAGGTCAGAGACTGTCATGATCCACTGAACTTTTCCACTCAATTTCATAATGGCTAAGAAAGTAACTTCATACTTTTTGAGAAAGTAGTACACGCATTAATTAATCACTCAGTCAAATCATGGCCTTTGCAAGGACTTTCAAACTCTTCACAAACAGCAAAAAGCTTTCAGGACTCCTAATTTCAAGTGATTAATTATTCAAAAGAACAAAACCAAAACAGTGGTCTTCAAGTGATGCCAACATGAAAATAAATGTGGCCCTTACAATGCCAACAATTGCATGCATGAAAATTTGAAATTCTACACAACGGACTGGTTTGCACAATACAGTGGGTTATTTAATCCACGATGTGTGTGCAGCTGCTATTTTGAAAATGCAATCCTTGATTTACAGACTTGGTTATAGGCTTAATTGTAGGAGGACGCAGGAACTAGGACGTTCAGCAAAAGACTTCATGGAAAAGACAGAGGAGGGATCAGAAGGACCTTTTCTTCTGCTGCTCCCAGACTGTGGAATGGCCTGCTGGAGGAGATTCATCAACTTGACAGTCTTTTAGAATTTAAAAAAGCAATAAAGACTGATCTATTCCGGCAGGCCTATCCAGTGAAATTTTAGAATATCTTCAGGATGATTTCAGGATGTTTGAATCATGTATGGTATGTTTTAATTTGTTTTAATGTGTATTTTATATCATGTTTTTATACTGTTTGTTTTACACTTTGAATTGTTTTAGTTTTTGTGAACTGCCCAGGGAGCTTCGGCTATTGGGCGGTATAAAAATGCAAATAATAATAAGTCAGGGAAGCGACATCACTGGGCTGTTCTGGAAGGCAATTCCAGCATATGGGCAGCAAGGGAGAAATGGTGGAGTCTTCGGAAGGAGCAGGAGACCTTCAGAGATGCGAGGGGGCCACAGTGGGCAACGGAGAATCACAAAGAAGATGGCAGTAGTTAAGGCAAGAGATGACAAGGACACAGACCAGAATTTTGGCTGAGGTGACAGACAGAAAGGGCCATGTTTTTGCAATGTCATAAAGCATGAGTGGGCAAACTTTTCTGTGTTGAGGTCCCTTGCAAGTAATCAATTTACACGTTCGGTCAATAGTCTTAGATTTCCAAATCCTGATTATTCTTTCACTGTCAGCTCATTTAATGTTTTCAGGAGCAAAAAAAGATTGCGGGGCTCTGTGTCCCTCAAAATATCTCTCCAAAATGTTTCCAAAATCAGCTTCCTTCCATGGCACATAATGAAAGATTTTATGCACTGTAGGTTTGAAACACCACCACCACCCATCCTCTTTCATTAATAACTTGGTAAGTTTCTCACAATGCATTTTTGAAGCATAACGGTGACATACAAATTCTGCCTTTAGCTTCCTTAATTTCCCCAAAATTGCTAAAATATGTATTCCCAAGGCACAATCCATCAGAACTGCTCCTTCAAAACCTGCTGAAATAAACTGTGTACAAACGTGCCAGCCCCATGCGCCTGCTAGCAGGTAGCCTGGATAAGGTGGAGAGCATCACATGGACACATGCGACTATGCCGAGCCATTTAGGGTGGCCCCCTTCTGAATACTCCATTCCAGCCATATGAGAGATCTAATATCATCTCACCTGAATACAAGAAACCTTTCCAGAGCAATTTCCTTTTTTACCAACCTGGAAAGTTTGTGTCATTGGAAAACGCGAAAGGACTACAGAGAAAACTCAAGTGAGCTATAGGCCACTCACCATATTTGGCACACTGGTAACTGAAACACTCTTGATGTCTGAAGGGAAGGGAGACAAGCTATTTGCCATGCCTGGCTTATTTGGTAAGGAAGGGTTGACGCCTGCCGCTCCCAGCTGCTGCCCTCCAGTTTGACTAAACGGCTGCCCGAAGGAACTTGGGTTACTGGCCATTCCCATCTGGAAGGAAAGCAAGATGTTAGTGTCTTAGAATCATAGAATAGTAGAGTTGGAAGGGGCCTATAAGGCCATCGAGTCCAACCCCCTTCTCAATGCATAAATCTACCCTAAAGCATACCTGACAGATGGTTGTCTAGCATTCATCTAAATGCAGGTACAGACAGTAAGGCAGGTTAGCTAATTTTCTGAGTCACAGGTAGACATACAGCTGGATGAATTCATCAGCTATCCCTAGTTTAGGAGTTAGGTTTGTTACCCACATGCATGATTTTGTTGTAACCAGCCCCCACCAACTTCAAATTTTAAGATACATTTCACATCTCTGTATGATTTGCCACTCAACGGTGAAGAGGAACTTGCTTGTCATCTACCTTTTTATTCCTACCTAAAATATTCCAAACTCCACCTTTTAGGATGGCACAGGTATGAATAAGATTTAAACCTCTGCCCAAATAGTTTGGGATGCAACTGGGTAAAGAACAAACCAGAGTTTCCCCAACTACATTGAGGAGATGCTTCTAGGAGTTGATGATTCACATTCATACCCAAACCAGCTGTCCGCAGCAATGGTGACCAGACAGGTGCCTGCTAAGGCTCCACACGTTTGTGGCCGTATCTATCTTAAAATACTGTACACGCAAGGAGATGACTTCGAAATGACAGTTGCACATTGTAAACAATAATAAAATCAAAATTAGCCATTAAAACCAGGGAATGCCATATACAAAGTGGCACCCAATAAAGTGTTCTCAAATATGGGGCAAGATAAATAAGTAAGTCTTTAGGACTCACTTGAAGGCCTGCAATGATGGGGCCTGGAGGGCGACAATTGGTGCAGAGTCCTGCCGGGGGGTGGGGGTGGGCACTTCAAGAAAAGAATCCAAACCAACTGGACAAGTGGTTGCCAAGGTAACATCCACCTGTCCAAATCAGGGTGAATTCAAGCTAGTGTATGGCTAGTGGTGGGGTTAACAAGACCCCATGATTCGCCATCCCTGCCATGTGTGCCAGTTATTGTTGGGTTATCTGAGGGCTGCTGGGCCCTCAACCAAGCCATGCCACCCAGGTTCAGATGACAGGGCAAGCCATGCCAGCGAGGGTCATTAGGGAAATCTGGCCGGCATGCACAGCGGTGGAAATAGGCTGCTGTGGCTTAATTCCTTCACTGTGATTGTGCGGCCTTATCTGTAAGGAATGAAGCAAATTGTTCACAGCAAGCCTTCGACTGCTCGGGCTCCCCCTCTCCAGCATCATGACGAAGGCGGCTTCGCATAGTTTGGGAAACATCTGAGAGGATGTGATGGCAGCAGAGAAGTAACCTTTCCTTGCTGCCTTCACCACCCTGGAGTAGGTCTCCAACTGGACTCCAGCCCATGTTGGTCTGATTCATCCGCAGTTTTTCTCCATCTGTGCTCTAGCTGTCACCCCCCCCCCCCCATTTCACTGCCTTCAGCTCCCTGTTAAACCAGGGGGCTGACCTGGCTCTACCAGAAGAGGAGAGGGCATTTGTCAACCTGGGCCTGGGTCATTACCATATAACACAGATCAGCCAGGGCTATGACAGTACCACCAACAAACAAGGGAGGACATTCCCCTAGCACTTTCAGGAAACCATTTGGCTCCATCAGATACCCTGGGGGCAGACCATTTTAACCAGTCTCCTACCCATTCTGAGCATGCTTTAGTAATCATAGAATCATAGAATAGTAGAGTTGGAATAAGGCCATCAAGTCCAACCCCCTGCTCAATGCAGGAATCCACCCTAAAGCATACCTGACAGATGGTTGTCCAGCTGCCTCTTGAAGGCCTCTAGTGTGGGAGAGCCCACAACCTCCCTAGGTCACTGGTTCCATTGTCGTACTGCTCTAACTGTCAGGAAGTTTTTCCTGATGTCCAGCTGGAATCTGGCTTCCTGTAACTTGAGCCCGTTATTCCGTGTCCTGCACTCTGGGAGGATCGAGAAGAGATCCTGGCCCTCCTCTGTGTGACAACCTTTTAAGCATTTGAAGAGTGCTCTCATGTCTCCTCTCAATCTTCTCTTCTCCAGACTAAACATGCCCAGTTCTTTCAGTCTCTCCTCATAGGGCTTTGTTTCCAGACCCCTGATCATGCTGGTTGCCTTCCTCTGAACACCCTCCAGCTTCTCTGCGTTCTTCTTGAATTGTGTTTGGACTACTGTAACATGCTCTATGTGAATGCTGCCTTCAAAAACTGTTAAAAAAACTTCAGCTGGTCCAGAATGCTGCAGCCAGTGGTCTGGGGCCAGTTACGTGGAGTATGCAATGCCTTCATTACAGTGGCTTCACCAGCTACCGGTCTATTTCTGGGCAGAATTCAAAGTGCTGGTTATGAGCCATAAAGTCCTATATGGCTTAGGACCAGGCTACCTGAAAGACCGCCTTCTCCCACTTGTGCCTGCCCGGTTCTTCAGATCTTCTGGGGAGGCCATTCTTTCAAGGCCGCCACTTTCAGAGGCATGTTTACTGGCTATCCGAGGGAGGGCCTTTTTGGTGGCCGCTCCCAGGCTATGAAACTCCCTCCCAAGGGAGGCTAGGGGGTCACTTCCTCTTTGCTATCCTTCCACTGGCAGGCAATCCACCCTGCCAGAAACTACACCTTATCTTGTAATATCTCTATTCCAATTCCAAGTTTTAATTTACTTAAAATACTTATATCATCGCAGCTTTCCTGGTGTAGCTCAGGATGAATAATGGTAGCAACCTGACCACGTGCGTTTACTACTAGAAGCAATGATTATCGTAACTTTTTAAGAAAAGCTGAGATGGATCAGATGAAAGGCTTATCTAGTATTCTGTTTGCACAGTGACCAACCAGATGCCTCTGGGAAGCCTACAAGGAGGACGTGAGCACATCAGCACTTTTATGTGCTCTTCTTCCTCAACAACTGACATTTAGAAGTATACGGTCTTTGACACTGCAGTCATCATGACCAGTAGCTTCTGATATAGCTACTGATGGTTCTTCCACGAATTTGTCCGATCTCCTTTTAAAGCCATCCATGTTCGCAGCCATTTATTTTCCCCAATAATTTCTAACACTACATTTTCAGCTGAGCTTTCTGATATGCCTATGATATATTTCGTTAGTAGTCACACCCAATTTAGATCTCATCGACATTATACGTATACTTGAGAGTCTTTTTGATCAAATGCAGATTTCTACTAAGCCAGTACAAGTCCCTTGCGCAAGTCTATGCAGGTGTTTGGATCAATGCCATCACGTCTACTAGATCATCCCAGGCTATGTATCTAATACCCTCAAGGAATTCTAGAAGTGTGCTGAGAAAACATTTTCTCACAGCAAAAACCATGCTGATTCTTGTTAAACAAGGCTTTTTCTTCTATTTAACCTTTTTAGCTTTAATTACACTTTCTCCAATTCCCTGAGACTAGTAGGCATTAAAAAAAAATTGGTCTCCAATTAACTACCTTTTAATTCTCTGATGAGGTTGATTTTAACAAAATATCCTGGTTAAAAGATCAATTTCAGATTGCTGTCTGGCCCTGCTGACAATACTTTGTCACTTCTCCTTTGACTATATGTGACTAAGGGCCACTTCACATGTTATAACGGAAAACAGGTCCCCACTCCGGTTCAACCATGTGTTTTCTTTTACATTTGAAGATTTTCATGCCTAAAAACGTTATGGGCTGTTTAAAAAACGCTGGTGCGTTGGATTCATTTGGAGAGCAGCTTCTTCCAACAACAGGCACTGCTGATCACCTCCCTACTCTGCTCCGACTGCAGCCAAACAAAGCAGGCAGCAAAGAACTGTTCACTGTCATTTTGGTGGTCACCATCACAATGGCCTCCAAAAGTTTTGAGAAGAATTTAGCTAGATCTACGAAGAGTTTGCTTTGACCGATCCATAAGTAAAACATCAAGTGTATAAGAAGAGTCCTGATGGATCAGACCAGAAGTTTATCAAGTCCAGCATCCTGTTTCCCACAGCGGCCAACAAGAAGCTCTTGAGAAGCTCTCAAGCAGGACGTGAGGGCAACAGCCCTCTTTTGCTGTTGCTTCCCAACCACTAATCCTGGAGGTAGCAGGGAGACACCGTGACTGGTTGCCATTGACAATCTTCGCTTCCCTTTTAAGTTAGTGGCTGTCGCCACATCCCGTGGAAGCAAATCCCACAGTTTAACTCAGCCTTCCTCAACCTGGTCCCCTCCAGTTGTATTGTACTGCAAGTCCCACCTTTCCCAGTCAGTATGATCATCAGCCACGCTGGCTGGGAATGACAGGAGTTGTAGTCCAACACATCTGGAGGCCACCAGTGGCGGAGTAAACTCTATGCTCTATACGTACTTCTTCTTTTTTTTGTCTCCTGACTCTGCCAACATTCAGCTTCATGGGATGACCCTGTCAGGTTCTAGTATTATGAGAAAGGGAGAAAAAACTTCTCCCTGGTCACTTTCTCCACACCAGGCATCATGGCCCCTCTTACTCGCTTTCCCCCCTACAATTTCACAAGGTTTCATAATATTTTGGAGAATTATAATCTACCTAAAGACGAATTCTGTAGTGTATATATAAAAACAAACAGTAGCTCCCGCAAACTAGCTACATTTGTTTCTGCAGTAAGATCTAAGCATGCCTGCTGATGTACTTACAGCTAAATGTCTAGAATTCTAGGGACAGGAGTCTGAAAACTGTGTTACAACTAGCAAAGAGGAAGCGTAAGCTGTAACTAAGCAACAGATGCTGTGAAGGGAGCACACACACGGACCGCTGCCATAAAGCCAGTGCGCATTTGCAAGCCGAGACAAACTGCTTCTCAAAGCTCAGCTTGGGCAGAGGATAGTTGCCTTAAACTCCTAGATGAGACCAGGCTGAAGAGTTCTACTCTCAACTGTGTCACAGACGAATCTGGTAACATTACATGCCCAGTTCTTCACAAATATTTGCCCTGACTTTTAATATTCAGGAATTCCACTTGGCTGGCATCTACTGTTTAGGGTGATTTGACTAATCTACTTTTTGAGACACCGACAGCTTTCTTATTTACAAATAAAAATGCTCCTGCTCCTGATGCTGCGAATTCTGTTGAATTATGTGAAATCAAGACACCTATGCTTATGGACGCTACCATAGGTGAACATAATGCTCTAAGTGCTCAACCACTGATCACAAGTGGTGTATGTTGGGGAAGGGCACCGACTCCGAAAGAAACAGGTCCCAGGTTCAACCCCCTGGGAAGACCCCTGCCTGGATCCTTGGAGAGCCGCCAGCTGTCAGTGTGGACCAGGCAGGGGTGAAGGACCTCGGTCAGCCAAAGGGCCACAATTCCATTCCAGGGAAGCTCCCGGGGGGGCCACGGTCCAGTGGTGGGCGGGGCCAAAGGAAGAAGGGGTGGGGCCAAAAAATACCACCACATTTTAGCATGAAGCTCTTCCCGCCAGTCACTACTAAGCCTTAGGAGAGGGAGTTTGGTCTTTCAGAATTGGGGGGGGGGAGAGAACTACACAAACACCAGGAAAATGGAGAGGGAAAATGGAGTGGGACCAGTGGGTCAGGAGTGTGACCTTCTGGGGAAGCCCGGAGGGCTGACTGGGACCCTCAGAGACCTGGACTTAGTCCCTGGGCTTGAGTTGCTGCAACCCTGCTGTAGACAACGCTGAGCTAGGTGCACCAAGGGTCTGGCTTGGGAGTAAGGCAGCGCCCTGCGTCCCCATGCGCATGCGCACCCAAGCAGAAAGAAGTATCACTGTGAAGCAGCTCTAACTTGCATGAATTTCTCACATCTGTGAGAACTTCATGCATGACTTCATTCCGTTGCTGGATGCGTGTCCTTGAATAGATTCCACTCCCCTGTTTAACACAAAAGAGGGAGCCTACCTCACCATGGTCAGCAGCAATCCACTATTTGCCTCTAGGTTGGTCACTAAGCAGCTCCGTCCTTCAGGGGTCTGGATCTGGCCCAGGTACTAACACACCGTAATTCTGCCACTGGCTTAAGCAACCTAACACATTGCTACAACTTTTCTTTTGTTGCCCATTGAGAAAAGGAAGATGCCCTCTGCTCCCTTGGTATATGGAATGAAGATCTGAACGCATTTGAGGGCAGTTGCTGACCATTACTGGACTTATCCCAAAGCACAATATACCTCCCGCCATGTGACAGGTCAAATGACATGGAGGATGGGGGTACTTTAGGTCAAATCCAGCCCCAGCTCTTTCCCTTTCCTTCCCAGAGGCTAATGTGTCTTATGGGAGACAGGGAGGAGCCCACGAACAAAAGGAGGTATCCCAGCCTTCCTCAACCTGGGACGCTCCAGATGTGTTGGACTGCATCTCCCAGAATGCCCCAGCCAGCGGCTGGGGCATTCTGGGAGTTGTAGTCCAACACATCTGGAGCGCCCCAGGTTGAGGAAGGCTGGGTAGCCTTTCTTCCTCTGGTCCTGCATGTATTTGAGAGGTTGGTCATGAAAGCAAGCTAAGGTGCGGGGTGGGGGTGGGGAATTGGGTCATACACCACCATCAAAGCGGCCTGCCAGTAAAACTAGTTGCTGACCAACAGCTACAACTGGGCAGAAGAGACAACTAAATATTTCCCTTTGGGTGAGAAGGGCACCAGGTCACTACTTCCACCAGCAGCACGCACTAATTTCTGCCACATTCATTTGATCTCCCGAAGCCAAAACTTTTAATCCCACATGAAAACCAAATGGCAGTGAAATGGCATTCCCTTATGGCCTGTTACACCTAAGAACTAACTCTTTTGTGACCCACTGGGGCTTCTTGGTTTTAAGAACAATCCACTTGACTATTTCCTAGAACCTCTGAAGCCAAGATAACCCACCTGCTGTTATGCTCTCTTTGTCTTCTACAACCACACTGCTGCGTACTCACACTCGCACACACCGACCCCATGTAAGTGGATATTAACACTTTATCCCTCAGCTGCGACAACCCGATTCTCAACACATCTTGAAGGAATGCTCTGGTTGGTCTGGAGCGTCCTGTCCCCTCCCAGAGGCTGCTCTACCCCATTCATTCAGCCAGGCTTACAAGTTTCCGATCTATTCAACTCTTCCTTCTGCCTTGCCAGTGGCAGCACTTCAACAAAAACCTTTCATTAACAGCCACAGAATAAGAGATTTCTTACACCGAACATTTACAACATTACGCCTGAAATTATTAAGTGCAGTTTCAGAAAAAGAAGTTTACCAGGTATGGGAGGCTGCAGCGACATCTCAACCAAGACTCAGAGAGCAGTCTGAGCTGTAAAGCTGGGAACAATAATTTGTGTGTGTGTGTGTGTGTGTGTGTATATATATATATATATATACACACACACACACTGCAGTAATATGAATAATATGCCAGGTATAATATGTAAGCTGTAGAGACACACATGGAAGATTTCAACCAAACATTTAATGACTAAAGGTTACTAGCTAATTCCTCTATGGATTACTCCAGGAAGAGGCATCCTCGTCCCTCCAAATGTTTGGACCTACATTGGCATGGCCAATGTTCAGAGATTATGGGACTTGTCGTTCAATACATTTGGAAACACCAGGTTCCCTACTCTCAGGCTAAACAATTCAATGACACTTCTTTTCACAGAAATCCTGATAGATGTTTATGGAAATCAGTTATGTAAAGACCCAAGGACGCAAATGCCTTCAACACTCTTGAGAGGAGTTCGAAAGACACGTTAACAAAACTATCTGAATGAAAGTGATCACCACATACTTTTGCTGCCATGGCTCCCGCCTGGGCCGTGTTCATGCCTGTGTGACCGGTCATTTGAGGAGTCACTTGTGCCAAGGGCTCTGCCAGCACACTGCTTGCATTTCCCTGCATGGTGGGGGTAGAATACTGTATTCCGGCGCCGCGTCCTCTTCCAGCTGCCCCAAGGGATCCGTTCATTACCTGCCCTTGTCCTTGCTGGGCCTGGTTCATTAAAGTGTGGCCTGAGTTACTATTGAGAAGACCCGGATGTGGTTGGTTGAAGCCAGTGTTCATACATATCCCAGCTCCTGCCTGGGAGGCTGCAGGGCTGCCCGTCACCATCCCCACCTGTTTTTGTGCTTGAGAGTTCAGGGCTTGAGCGGCCGGGGTGCTGGGCCCCGATGTGCTGGCGGCCTGCTTGGCCAGACTTGCTGCAGCAGCGTCTCCCTGGTTTAAGGGGCTCGTGCCCATCACACCGAGGCTGCCAATATTCACGCTGTTTGGCTGCCCTTGGACTTGGCTATTGACACCTTGTGGGACAGGGCTGCTGGAGTTCACGCTCCCATGTCCTGGGTTGACTGAAGACCCACTGCCTTCCCTCAGAAGTTTGGAAAGTTGCTTGTGTTTGGAAGCTGCATCCGGAACAAGGTTCCCACTGCTGTTTAAAAGATTCAGCTCTCCGTTAGGAATCAGCTCATCAGGAAGATCATTTTCCAAATCAAAGAAATTTCCAAAATCTGCAAAGTTAACAGAGGTTGATATAAGACACAAAGCATTCATACCCAGTTAATTCATTGCTTGATGCAGCTGCTTAAGAACTATTGGCACAAGACAACCCCTGTGCAACTGTACTCAAGGGCTACAGCGCCTCTACCTCACAAACAGATAAAACGCGAAGCCCTGCTATATAGCAATACTTTGTTCAGTAGTCCCATGCACCATATGGCTTAAATTCAGCCTAAAGCAAAAGTACATTGTAGTCAAGAAATGACATTCCAGTGAATTGTGCACATGCAGGAGCAAGGGGGAAAAATCGTAACATTGTCCTCCCTTTACAATCTCTACTGAAGTATGACTGAGAAACAAGATCATTAATAACCATTTGTAAAACATTTTCCTGTCCCATAGCAAAGAATTTGAACGTAGCTCCCACATGCACAAGGCTTGTTAATTCCAACCCAACCTCCTCTTACAACTGAAGTACTGCAGAGAGGGTTTAAATCTGTATGTTAACCTTGAGAGCCAGTGGAGCGGATGGACAGTGGGACTGATACGAGGAGAGGAAGGGTGTGATAAAAATGGAACGAGCGGGCGTACTTTCCACAAAATCACAAAAGAAACAGAACTATCAAGGAAAGAAGCAGCACTCATCGATTTAAACAAAGTATTCTCTGCTGTCTTTCAAGGAGGCTGATGGGCATGTAAGCAGGTCTGCTGGATTGGGCGCTGTCTTTATTCTGTTGTTGCTCAGTTTTTATTGTATTTTAATGCATGGTTTTATTGTTTTATCAGGTTTTATTTATGATTGTAAACCGCCTTTGGTGCCATTTTTCTTGGTATAAGGGTGGGATACAAATCAAATCAACTTGATTTTTACATGAAAAAAAATTGCCAGTAGAAAAAATGTACTTTGAACAGTTAACGTCATCACCTCAATGTAAAAAACTTCCAAGTGGGTCCCCACAGGGATACTTCTGAAGTGCAGAGCATTCTGCTGAGCTGGACAGCCTGATTCTTTGGATTCTTCCACTTTTTAACATCATTATTTGTGCACAGCACAACAGACTATAATGTTGTGTTATCTGCCATCATACCAGAAAAGAAAAATTGCCTAAGTCCTACATGGACAAAGCAAGTTACCTCCATTTATACTGTAAACGCTACTTTTGACTCTACTTAATCCAACAGACCCCAGCATTCTTCAGAAGCTAGCCCATGGGCTTGAACTTCCAAACATGGAGGCAAAACCATGGTCTAGAGTAGAGGTGCTTTGCTGGTTTTCCTTTCCCATTTGCTTCACTTTTCCATCTCTAGTTAACGGGACTCCAGAAGCACAGCAGCAGATGTAAATATGGTTTGTCAATTCAGAGAACACATCACGTCACAGTCAGCACAGGCCATGGTTTGCAAACCCTCTTCAAACCAAAATAAGTTTACCAGGTATAAGAGGCTGCAGCGACATCTCAACCAAGATGACATCTCAACCACAAACCAGAGTTTGCCAGTTTGAACATAACTGCCAATATTTTTAAATATGTCCAGAGAGATATAAATCTATTAAATACATTAATAAATAAATAAATAGCAAGCTGCATCTACATCTAAGAGTTATTGAGAGTTATGCTGGTTATTACAATTGTGGTGAGGAATATATTTCCATGCATTTGGGGGGCTTCTGAAAAGCCACATTACTTGAATATGGAGCAGGGATCTCACGAACTGCCACAGCTCTCTATACTACCATGTATGGGGGAAACAATTTACTAAAACTCCTTCAGCCATTAAAAGTAAAGTCCACCCAGAGGAACACCTCAGGTAAACCACTGCTCCATTCAAACCTCGTATTTCAGCTTATTTATTTATTTATTTATTTATTACATTTTTATACTGCCCAATAGCCGAAGCTCTCTGGGCAGTTCACAAACTAGCCCGTTACCTGGGATTTCATAATTAACAGTTAACTCTTGTACAGACGGCATTGACATCTGCTTAGCAGTTTGTAAGAAGAGAACTGCACAGGTGTTTCATGGGTACAAGGGTGAGAAGTGAACAGCATGTGCCAAAGAAATGTTATGGACTTTATTAGTTATTTTGACATGCCCACAGCGTTACTTCCAGTAACACTGTCTCTAGAGATGCTCCGGAATACTTAACGTTCTAGAAAAAACCTGAAGCTGCCCTCATGCACCGCCTCCCACCACCAAAGTCCCAAGTTTAGAAAGTTGTTTGGAGGCAAGATTCTGAGAGGGAATCTCAGAGGAAACGTGGGTGACCATTTGGACACAACCTTCTTCCTCTGTATTACAGTAACAGCCATCATTCCTGTATACTAGTTGATATATACCAATTACCTCGGGTTATTTAAACCATCCACTGAGGCAATGTGTGGACTACAAGCTCACAAAGAAGCCACTAAAAGCTGAATGATATCTGAGCTCCTCATCTCCAGACACAGAACATAAGCAAACTTTGTGGAACAAAATTACATGGTCCACACCAGCAATGCTCTACAGGAAAAAAAAATGTCCATTTTGGATGGACCATTTTGGATGGGTTTAAAAGGGGACTGGCCAAATTCGTGTAAGAGAACCCTTATCAATGGCTACTAGTCCTGATGACTCTATGCTACCTCCAGCATCCAAGGCAGTTGCTGGGGAACGTGGGTGGGAGGGTGCTGTTACACTCATGCGCTGCTTTGTGGGTCCCTGGTCAGCTGGTTGGCCACTGTGAAGACATAGTGCTGGACTACATGGGCCCTGGGTCTGATCCAGCTTCAGGGCTCTTCTGATGTTCTTGAGGGTGGATTGCAACTGTCCTGTGCCTCAGGTCCCTCAGCAAACACCTGCTCTCTCAAGGGCTTACCTGTCCATAGGTGGCTACCAAGAATATGGACTAATTCAAGAAAACCAGGACCTTTAGCGTAGTGGCTAGAATGACTGAAAGCCTTGTTTTACTGCAGAAGAGGCAAGTGACAAGGCAGCAAAAGCGCTAACAGTAGGGTGGAGAAGTCATCACAGAAAAGCTGAATCCCTCCTGGCCAAGTGCACTGACCCTCTCTGCTTCCGAGGTAGCCAGCCAGCAGGCCAAGCTTGCCTGGGGCCGGCCTTTTCAGAGGAAAAGCAGCAGGCAGGGAGCTCATGAGAACATCAGAAGTGCCCTGATGCTGGGTCAGACCAAGGGTCCACCTAGCCCAGCACTCTGTTCACACAGGGGCCGGCCAGCTGTTGACCAGGGACCCACAAGGCAGGACCCGGTGCCACAGTCACCCGCCCACCCATGTTCCCCAGCGACTGGTGCACACAGGCGTCCTGCCTGGGAGCCCGGAGGTCGCGCACCGCCATCAGGACTAGCAGCCACGGAGATGGGCTTCTCCTCTTCCAGCTCCCTTTTAAAGCCACGGCCACGTCTCGTGGCCCCACGGCTCTGCCCCTTCCAGGGCCCGGCACACCTGACAGGCCGCCGCCGCCACCGCCAGGCTGGCTCGCTCGCTCTCTCCTCCCACCCCGCTCCCGCCCCACCGACGGGGCCCGCGGAGACCTCCCAAGGGGGCGCCGCAGGCCCTGGCCCGGCCGGGGGAGGCGGCGTCGGCGTCGGCTCACCTGTGGTGTCGGGGGTGGAGAAGCTGGGCGAGTTGAGCTTGGCCCGCTTGGCGTTGGGCGGCCCGTCCAGCAGGTTCTCCGCCATGGCCAACCCCTGCTCCGGCCGCGGCCGGGCGGGCTCGCTGCTGCTGCTGCTGCTGCCGGTGCTGCCGCCGCCGCCTCCTCCTCCTCCTCCTCCGCAGCCGCCGCCTCCCCGTCGTCTTCCCCTTCTTCTTCTTCTTCTTCCTCCTCCTCCTGCTCCTGCTCCGCCGGGGCTCCGCGCTCCGCCAGCCACCCCTTCCGCGTCGCCGCCGCCGCCGCCGTGGCGGTGCTGGCGGCCGGGAGGCTGGGCGGCCTGCGGCCGGCAGTGCCGCTCAGCGCTTCATGGCCGCCTGCGCCGGCGGCCCCGGCTCCCCCATGTCCGGCGGGCAGGCGGGCGAGCAGGCCGCGGTCCGGGCCCAGCAGGCAGGCAGGCGGGCGGGCGGCAGGCCGGAGCGGGCGGGCGGGCGGGCGCCTCCGAGCAGGGCGCCGGCGCCCCTCCCCCTGGCGGAGGTGCCCGGATGGCGCTGGGCCGCCCCGCTCCGCTGGGCTCCGCTGGGCTCGGCTGGGCTCGTGGGCCGCCGGGCCGCCCGTCAGTCAGTCAGTCAGAGCGCCCCCCCCGGCAGGCAGGCAGGCAGGCAGGCAGGCAGGCAGGCGGGCCCGCTCGACGCCCGGCCGACCCTCCCGCCCGGCGCGGCGCTTCGTCCCGGGCCCGGCGCGGCCAGCTGACCGGCCCGCGGGGGGGAGCCGGGCGGGCGGCGGCCTCGGCGGCCCCTCAGCAGCGGCGGCGGCGGCGGCTCCTCACGTCCCGGAGGCGGCGGCGGCGGCGGCTGCGAGGGGCTCGGTGGGCCGTCCCGCGGCGGCGGCGTCCCCACCCTGCGTCGTCGTGGTCGTGGTCGTGGTCGTGGCCGCCGCGCCTCGGCTCCCGTCCTGCCCCGCCGCGCCTCGCCTCGCCTCGCCTCGCCCCGGCCCGGCTCTCGCCCGCGACGCGCTCCGGCTCCGCGACAAGATGGCGGCTGTTGATTCCTCAATTAAAAAAAAAAAAAGTTTTTTTTCTCTTCTCTTTTCCAGAGACGAAGGGGCGGGGCCGGGCGGGGCGTGCGCGCTTGCGTCACCGCGCAGGGACGCGCCTCTTCGGCCGCCGCCGCCGGCGGAAAAGCACGAGCGCGGCGGCCCGTGCCGAGTCTGGGTGCGCCTCTGCCGGGGCGCGAGCGGAGCTGCACCGCAGGAGGCCGAGGGGCGGGGCGGGACGGGGGGCGGGGCGGCGCTCCTCGGCTGGAGGCAGGTGAGCGGGGAAGGCGCCCCCCGCCCCCTACTGGAGGCTTTGGAGAAGGGCGGCAGCAGGGGTCCGCTGCCCTCCCGGGACACCCCACCCCAGGGCGGCCGGGCAGCTCCTGTGGGCTGGTGGGAGACCAGGGAGGGGCAGCAGGCAAGAGGAGGCTCCTGGCCAGGCGGACGCAGCTACGGTGCCGGGCAGCTGGCCCCCGAAGCAGCCTTCTACGGAGCCAGACCAGCCTAGCTCCATACTGTCGACACGGACTGGCAGCAGCGGCTCTCCAGGCGGGGATTCTTTACCAGCCTTACCTGGAGATGCTGCCTGGACCTCCTGCATGGAAAGCAGGCGCTGTGCGTGCAGTTGGTGCCGCTCAGCCCACGGCTGCCTTAAAGTAGAACAAAAATACCTTGTAGGTCTTCCGCTTCATGTCTGCTTCCACCCAAAATCTTGTTCCAGACTTCTGCGTGTTGGGAGTTAGCCCCTCTGAGCGCACCTGGGGTTATTCGTGACTGTGCAAGCTCATAGGATTGCAGCCTACTTACTTGGGACTAAGCCCAGTGGACTCTGAAATTCTATCGATGGCGTATTTTATTTATTACATTTCTATTCCGCCCAATAGCGGAAGCTCTCTGGGCGGTTCACAAAAATTAAAACCACCATAAACTGCAATATAAAATATAATGGCTTAAAACTGCAGCATAAAAGTGCCGCCGGAGTAAAAACCTAGCAGTCGTGCAGAGATTTAAAATGCAATAGCAGATTTAAAACAGCAAAACTAAAAACTGGAATGTTAAAAATGCTTGGGAGAATAAAAAGGTCAAAAAATTGACTGCCGTGTGAGCACATGTAGGACTCAGGTGCAGGTGGGGACATGAAGCTGACTAGCAGTGGGAATGCACTGGTGCTATAAGAACGGCCACAGCCAAGCGGTAGCTGTACTGGATCAGACCCAAGGCCCTGCTAGCCCAGCGTTCTCTTTTCCACAGTGATGAACTCCACGCTTACGCAAAGCCCGGAGGCAAAGCCTGGGAGTCACAGTCCTCTATTCACCCACCCACCGCAAGCAGCGTTCAGAGGCATGCTATTAACGCCACCTCTGGTCCTGGGCACAGGGCAAGTGAAGACTGCTTGCTTGTTTACATCATTCTCCAGATGATCAGCAGAAATGTATCGCCTTTCCGAACGGCCACTGAGATGCTTGGAGATGGCCATGGGAGGGGAGACCTGGTGCAAGTAGTCCCTGCCCAAGATCGTGGTATGCTCACACATGCGCACACACACCTTGATCCTGCTCACCCACTGCTCTTAACTGGCAGCAAGGCCCTACTCTGTATTACACACACACACACACCCGGAATGTGCTTGGTAGGGCTTTCTTGGGGGTGGCACCCAGACTTTTATTTTATTTTTTTTATTTGTTTGTTTGTTTGTTTGTTTGTTTATTTATTTATTACATTTCTATACCACCCAATAGCCAGAGCTCTCTGGGCGGTTCACTTTTGAACTCCCTCCCTTTGGAGGTCTGCCCACTCCCTTCCCTTGGTCTTTTTAGAGGCTAATGAAAACACACCCACACCTGAGCCGGTCTCTGGAGAGGAAGCAGGACGCGCCGCACCTGCACTTAGGTGGCTGCAGCAGACTAAACCCTCTTGGCCTGCTTTCAGGACTTCCCTCTGCTGCCATCTCCTAACCCTCCCATCTATGGAAAGACCGCCCTCCTGGTGGCCAGCTCAGTCTGTTCCTGTCGGATGTAGTTCGTAAGAATAACTTAGATTTTTTATTTCCTAATTCATAGTCATTACGTTTTCCATAAACCCCGGGGTCTTGTGGGAACGTGGCACCAACTCAGTGCTGTGAAGACAGGGCCTGGGAGAGTGGAGAGAATGTAAGTCCTACTAAGAGTAGACCCATTACGTTAGATTCTGCCCTTTATTTATTTAATTTATATACGGCCCCAGAGCCAAAGCTCTCTGGGCGGTTTACAAAAGTTAAAAACAGTGGACATTAAAAAAGTATACAAAATTTAAAACCATTAAAAAATATAAAAACAACAGTATAAAACAGTATCCATTTAAAAACAACAGTTCTGGGGTCCGTTAAAAACAAACAAACTCAAGCATATGTTGTTAAATGCTGTTAAAATGCCCGGGAGAAGAGAAAAGTCTTGACCTGGCGCCGAAAAGATAACAATGTTGGCACCAGGTGAGCCTCATCGTGGAGATCATTCCAGAATTGGGGGGGCCACCACTGAGAAGGCCCTCTCCCTTGTTGCCATCCTCCGAGCTTCCCTCGGAGTAGGCACTCGGAGGAGGACCTTAGATGTTGAGCGCAGTGTACGGGTCGGTTCATGTCGGGGGAGGCGTTCCGTCAGGTATTGCGGTCCCAAGCCTAGGAGCCCTTGTCAGTAGCACTGTTTTCCTCCCCCAACGGCCTCCTCAGAGGCTCACAAGCCTGCAGCAAAGCTGCCAGGTGGAGATCAGTCTTACCTTCCTTGTCGGAATTGAGGAACAAGCTGCTGCGGGAGGGAGGGAGTGTCCTCCAGGCAGCCCACGCAAGAACGGTTTCTCTTCCTGCCCTCCTCTGCTGCCATCTGGTGGACAAAACCTGCAACCCTTTCCAAGGCGTATCTCTGTACTGCCATCTGGTGAGGAAGGTGCAAAGACAGGTGAACATCCCAGGTGAACCCAAAGAGGAGAGAATGGACTCGGGATGCTGAATAAGGTTTTATTAGTGCAAAGCCTGACATGTTGCTGCTGCTGCTGTTATAAGGCCTTTATTAATAAAGTTAATAATAAAACAAAGTTGGACAACACATAAATACAACACATAAGATTTTTTATTAAAAATATTAATGAGGCCCATTGCAACAAGGCCTTTGCAAACATTTAAGAATTATAAAACTTGTAAAACATTCCATACTTCAAGCAAGGACTGTGCATATATCCACACATCACAAAAATGCCTCCAGAGATTCGTATAGCAAAAAAGTCTCCTGATGCAATTCACAGGCAAATAGAGGCTGGTTTTTGTAAATATAGTATTAGACAAGTTTTTTTTCTTAGAAATTCTTACAGGTGCTATCGTAACAAAGCGATTGACTCTCCGATATTTGGACTGGACTGAATTACAAAAGCCAGTGAGCATTTCTAAGGAAATGTCTCTAACAGGAAAACTGAACTTCAAAGCTTAGTGGTCTTGGACACATCTTGGAGACAGCACTGGTCAACTGTGGGAAGAGAAAAAGCAGGTGCATGGAGGGGTCGCTGAGCATCTTTGGTGAATGACCTTCTTTTGCCAAAATGGAAAGACAATAAGGTCTATTGATGAAGGAATCACAACTCTGACTGTTGTCACCCAACATCCAGGCTGGAAAGATACCCTTCATCCATGGTTTCTTCCAAAGTTCTAGCAGAATATTCAACCACACAACTTTTGGGTCTGGGAAGAACATCCTGAACCTGCACGACATAGCTAATTTTTCACTGAGTCCATTCGGGCCATGGCAGAGAAAACCATTTCATGTAAACTGTTAATAAGAATTTCTAATCATAGCAGAGAATTAGAACCATTTAAGTTTTTTTGTTTGTTTTGAAAGGAGGAATCCCTAGCTAGAATTTCTACTCCCTCCGCCCCTGCGCCAGGGCATTCATAGCCACTTAAAATACCGTGGGTTCATTGTTTTAATATTGCTTTACCCAAAAGAGAGAAGCTGTACTAACATCTGTCCATATTCTAGGTAACTACTTTACCTTTTTGTAGTGGGTTCAATTCATTTTATTGCCTGCTGGCCATTAACTACATCACCCATGGTTCCAAATACACATGGGACGATTGTGCTTACTGTTGATTGGAGCTCTGGATAGAGGGAGCTCTGGATAGAGAGGGACCTGCTGTCAATATGAACAATCTGTCATATCTGTTCATATGAACTCAGAGAGCTGCTAGAATTCTGCAGTTTGCACACATCTAGACACTGAAATGGGAGTAGATTCCTTATATCGACATGGTGCCTTCCTTTCATTGGTTGCATTCCCTCTTTGTTAGTCCCTCTCTGAATCCAAAATAATTTGCCATCTACTGGATGGCAGTAGCAGACCCAGAGAGCTAGAATAAACATCCCCCCCACACACACACACTGGATTGTTGGCTGCCTTAGCTAATTTTAGAGTAAGGTAGGAAGAAATACTATCCATACATAAATATTTAGTTTATGGACCAGCAAAGGATGTAATGAGTCTCACTTGAGATCTGTCTCCTCTGTAGGTCAACATTTGGGAAAGAGATCAATAGCTCTCTTCGTCTTTAGGCTCAGCTTAGTGCTAAACACCCAATGTAGGAGATGCCTTCACACTCACATCCTGAACTGATGACTCCAGTCTTCCTGGGTAGGGATGGCTATTTGCATGTGAAAATAGGGACATTGGAAGAGCCACATGGTGCCCAACCTGGAGTAAGCAATGCAGCACCCATGGGCATCAGTGCACCCTCAGACAAGCTGGAGCGTGTCCAGAGGAGGGCAACCAGGATGATCAGGGGTCTGGAAACAAAGCCCTATGAAGAGAGGCTGAAAGAACTGGGCCTGTTTAGCCTGGCGAAGAGAAGATTGAGGGGAGACATGAGAGCACTCTTCAAATACTTAAAAGGTTGTCACACAGAGGAGTGCCAGGATCTCTTCTCGATCCTCCCAGAGTGCAGGACACGGAATAACGGGCTCAAGTTAAAGGAAGCCAGATTCCGGCCGGACATCAGGAAAAACTTCCTGACTGTTAGAGCAGTATGGCAATGGAACCAATTACCTACAGAGGTGGTGGGCTCTCCCACACTAGAGGCCTTCAAGAGGCAGCTAGACAGCCATCTGTCAGGGATGCTTTAGGGTGGATTCCTGCATTGAGCAGGGGGTGGGACTCGATGGCCTTATGGGCCCCTTCCAACTCTACTATTCTATGATTCTATGATCTAAATAAATGCAATACATAAATACATAAAATAATAATTAACACCTGCCAAGGTGGTCTACCCCTCCTACTTTTTTAAAAACCAACCAAAGGGTGCACCCCTATGCATGTTTAGACAGAAAATGAGTACACTCTGGCTGGAGAATGCTGGTAGTTGAAGGACATTTTTTCTGTCTAAACATGCATAGCATTGTGTTGAAAAATAGTTACTGAAAATGAGGTTCTGGGCAAGAGAGTGTAACCAGAGCTGACCCATACCTATTTAAAGCAGCCTTAAAACGCAAGGAGAGTATTTCAAAGTAAGAAATTCCCTGTTCTCTCAAAAAGAAGGTCTGCAATCAATGGCGCAAGAGGCCCCCAAATTAGCAAAACCCGTTAGCTAAAAACAGAGCTATGCAAAACAGACAGAAACAAAAGAAAGAAGTGAAAACAAAGACCTTCCCCTAGGGTTCAGCTGCTGGCTAGGAGATGCTGGGAGCTGTCGGCCTTTTTTCTGTCTAAACACACATGGGATTGTGCCTCGACTTCCCTAAACTTTCCTGCCTTCTGATTGGCCTTTCTTTTCACTCCGGATTGGTGAAAGGCACATGGGGGGGGCACAAAACCTGCAAAAACAGCATCCCCCCCCCAGTTGTCAGCAGCTGGCATTGACCTTAGGGCCCTATCAGGTTCTCCTGGAACATTCAGGACTCAGGGAGCTGCCAGCCGCGAGGACTGACAGACACTGTAACTTCTTCTCACACTGGTCCCTTGTTCCACAACTTGACCCCAGCTTTGTCCGCTTAACTGTCTGCATCTCACACTCCAGGCAGCAAAAACTTTCTGTCCTTGAGGCAAGACAGGCCTGCTTAGGAAACACAGTTCCACTCCTAGTCCATCCCATGGCGGCCTCCTCCTAGGCTCCAGCACTTGAGCCCCCAAAGGGACGTGAGTTGCAGCACTTCCTGGCAGTGAGGCTGCTTCCAAGCAGTGAGGGTCTCCAGCCGCGGCCACCTCTATTGCCCACCCGTGGCCCTGGGCCACACGTGGGGCTCAGAGACATCCTTGGGCACTGACCGTTTCTCAGATTGCCCGATGGGCCCCCAAAGGTTGCCTCCCTCTGCACTACATGCCGCCGGCTCTCACGAGGACTCCCACTCTCGGGTGGCTCGAGCGAGTGAGCCAAGGTGCGTGCAGGACGGAAGGCCAAAACCAGACGCAAAAAGCAGGCTCCCTAGGCAATGTGGCCTGAGGGAAATGCCGTCCCAACGCCAAATATCAGTCCGAGGCAATGCAGCCAAACGCACCCACTGCTCTGCCCGAAGTCCTGGCTGTATTAAATGTATTGATCGCATTTTACTTGATGGGGATTTAGCTGAAGCACAGACCTCCCCCAACTCCTGCAGGATCTCACCTCCTAAGGGCACGATCCTCTGCATGTTTACACAGGGCTGCAGCTCCCATGCTCCCCAGCCCGAAGGGGCGGGGCCCAGGGGCGGTGCCAGCAGCGCCAGCCGCCCCGCCCCGCCGGGGTCCCTCCCCTCGAAGGCGGCGGCGGCGGAGCCACTTAGCCGAGCCGACAGCGCCGAGCAGCCGCCGCCGCCGAGCCAGCGCGGCAGGTAAGCGGGGCCGGGGCGAAGGCGGGGGGTCTCCTCCTCGGGGCTGCCTGCGACCCTCCTGCTTGAGCGGCCGGGGCAAGGGCAGGGCCCCCCTTCCTCCCTCCCTCCCTCCCTCCCCCTCTCGGAGCCCCCGGCCCGGGCTCTCGCCTGCCAGCCCCTGCCGCCTCCCCGCGCCTGCCCGGGCTCTTGCCCTCGAGCAACCCGCGCGAGCCCCGGGGTCTTTACTCGCGAGGAAGCCCCGGGGGATGGAACCGGGGTGGCGGAGGGCAGGAGGGAGGGAGGCAGGGAGCGCGCGCCGGGGGCGCTGCTGCCGCGGAACGCAGCTGCCCAGGAAGGCGCCGCGGCTGAGCAAGGCGCACTTGGGGCCCGATCCGGTGCCGCCGAGGCCGAAGGGAGCCCGGCAACGCCAAGCCTCCCCCATCCCCCGGGGCCAGCCGGCGAGCGCGGCGAGTTTTCGGGGGGGGGGGGCGTCTAAACCTGCCCGGGGCGCCCAGAGAGGAATCCCCCCCACCCCACCCCACCCCGTGTGATTTGGCCTTGAGTTTTTAAACGGGAGAGGAGAGGAGGAAGGGCGGGGGGTTGGAGGGTTTTGGATACGTTGGATCCCGGTTTCGTTCTGTTTGGAGCGAGCCGCTGAAATCCGCGGCGCTGAAGCGGAGCAGGCGTCATCCTGACTCACTTGGGACGCGCGAAGCCTCCTCGAAGCCGAAGTCTCCGGACTTTGGCCCCGGAGGTCCAAAGGCTGCGGGGAAGGCGGAGGCTGCGGCCCTTTGGGCCTTCAAGGGAGCCCTCCTGCCCGTGGGGGTCGTAAGGAGGCGCTGCGGATTGGGACCCCCCCCCCCCCCCCCGCTGCCTTTAGCCTGGCTGGGACTCCCCTGGAGACTTCGAGGAAGCAGGAAGAAAATGCCAGGTGGGGCGAAGGGACGTGGCAGGCCCGCTCCGCCCTTTCGGGGATGGACCCATGGCCCAGCCGGGGCTCTCCGGTGGCTTCATCGCCTGAGAGTGGCTCCAGCCGAGGGCGATGGGGGTCCCAGGGCCCCCTCCCAACCCCGGCCCCCAGCAGCTCACCCGCCTCTTGTGCCTCTGAGGAGGAGGAGGGGGAGCTCACAGAGGCAGCCTCCCTCCCCTCGCCCACCGCCATGGTCAAGGAGCTGGTTCTGCAGGAAGTTGAGGCGGTCAAGAGCATGGCCACCTGTTGCAAGCCCCCCCCCCCCCCCTGGGCATGAGACGGGCTCAGCAACAGCCCCTCCTGGGGCAAAGGAACCGGAGATTGACAAACCGCACATTTGAGGAAGCGGAAGCCAACTGCCCCAAGCCACGAGCCGGGGAGGCTGGGAGCTTCACGGAGCGACCCAACCCTGCCCTAGGGCTCAGAGCTCCCTCCAGGCCAGCACGGCGAGGCCTGGCAAACCGTAGCCCGTGTGGGTCTGTGGCTACCGCTGCAGGGCGAGGAGCGCGCTCTGTTTATGCTCAAGGGAAGACGCTCCTCTTTGCTGTCGCTTGTCACGCCGCGTCTATGCCAGCCGGCTCTTCTGCTGAGCTGCAGCCTTTTCCCCAACCAAAAGCGATCCGAGCCCAGGAAGCCTGGCCTCACAGACTCAGCCCCATGGTCCATCTTGTCAATATGGACCGACAGCACCCTGGAGTTCTCTCCTTCAGGAAAGCTGAGTCATGTACAGTTTTCTGTCAAACCCCACCCCACCCCGCCACCCCAGACGACGAGGTCATTTCCTTGCCAGGAACAGCAACCAAACCACAGTGGTGGCGTTTGCACAGCAGTGGTTTTCGTCTCTGCCTTGGCTGGACCCGTCCCGCTGAGCTTGTAAAGTGGGTGGGTGCCTTCTGTTTCCAAGGGCTGTTTTGCCACCCCTGTGCTGAGTGGGTGGCGTGAAACCCTCTCGCAAACAGCCCAGGGGGGTTCAAAGCAGGATGGAAGGAAATGGGTTTTGGAGGGGAACAGGGAAATTGCCACAGAATGACGGGCTTGGGAAAGTTTCAGAGGTCCTCTGGACTGGAAGGAGGAACTTCTAAAAATGAATCAGTTGCTAGCGAACGGTGGGCAAACAGTTATGTCATTTTTAAGTTTTTTTTTTAAAAAAAAGAGAGAAAAGTGCTTTAAATGTCCCTGTTGCACAAACACAGCCATGCTGCAAAGCACTGAACTGGTGGCAAAGGGCAAAGCTGGTACAAAGTTTAGCTGTGGCATCGCTCCAAGGTTTAAAAACATTTAAAAATATGACTTTATTCTTATTTATTTGTTTTTAATCTATTGATACACTTATGAGTTTCCTTTTAGCACAGATAGGCCTCTCAAGGCGACTTATATTTGAAACTTAAAAACAAAGTAAAAACGTTAAGGCATCACAAACAGATGTGTAGAATTTTGGGTTTTCCAGGACGGGCTAGAAAAATAGTTCAAAAATGCTTTTAAAAACAATTTTGCACAGCCAATCTGGTTAGGATTGTATCGAGTACAGAGCTACAGAACCTTCAAACTGTAACGATTTTCTCCGAGTGCGTCCACAGGATCTTACCATGAACTGGGGTGGGTGGGTGGGTGGAAGAGGGCTCTTGGGAATGGATGCGTCCTTGACCTATGTCAAATACAGCAGGCTGGGTCACGGCCCGCCAGACCACTGGTCCATATCATTCATAGAATAGCAGAGTTGGAAGGGGCCTACAAGGCCATCGAGTCCAACCCCCCTGCTCAATGCAGGAATCCACCCTAAAGCATCCCTGACAGATGGTTGTCCAGCTGTTCAACTCGGTATTGACTGGTCCAGGCGTGGGCAACCTGGTTGCCTCTAGATGTTTTGGACTACAACTCCCATTAGCCCCACCCAGCATGACCAATGAGAATTGTGGCTTTTTTTTGCCACTGCTGCGGTAAATTCAGTAGTTGGGGGGGGAGGGGGACCCACAAAAAGCAGCTGAGCGTTGTATATTGCCCACCCCTGTTTTAAACGTTTAAAAGATAATACTTGTGGATTAAACAGAGATGGTGGGTGTCAAGGCAACATCCTGTTCTGGTAACCCTTCTCCTTAATTCTAAATGCGCTGACACAGCTTGCAAATGCTCACGAACAGGCCACTCTGTGCATGCTCCATGGCTTCACATTGCTTTATTGAAGATGGGAAAAGATGGCACTAAGTTGGAGGAGAGGAGACGGACAGAAACCTGCAAGAGACCTCTGCTCTACTTGCACCTGTCTTAGGCAGTCCGGATCCTGACCATGTGAGCTCTTTGGCACCTGGGCAATAGATGCTGAGGCAGTGAGTAAAGGACATAGTTAGGAAAAGGCCGGCGCCATGCCCAGTTCTGCCCTGAGTGGACCCAGTGTTCTGTAAGAGTCAGCGGCTGCTCTCTTACTTGTGCTGGTTCCAAATCTCGCATTTGTTGAAAGGACAAAGACATGGCTGTATTCATATTCCTTTGAAGGCTCTTTTTGTGTCTTCGGTGACTGGAAAGCTAAGATGGCATTAAAGAAGTGCCCCATCCTATCCTGCCAAGCAGTTAGGGTTTCTCAAAAATGCAAGTTGTAAAGTGAACACACGCAAGAAGGGCATTCACCAACCTGGAGCAGATATGTCAAGAATGGCAACTGGGCATCGGAGACCACGGTTCATGTCCACGGACACAGCCATGTCCTCTTTGTGGCTGTGGCTCCAGGTTTAAATGCATCTTTTTAACCTCTTGCCTGGTGTTTGTGACTCGTGTCAAAGTTGTCTGGATGATTTCTCTTCTGCATTCACATGATTGCCAGTGCAGGTTTTGTGCTTGTACTGCAGTTCGGTTTAGATGTGTGTGGAGGGGAATAAAACAGTCTTCAGCAGATGCTGAAAAAAGTGTAAAGAAGGCACCAGGTGAACCTCTCTGGGAAAGTTGTTCCTCAGTGGTGGTGGGAAGGCCCTCTCCTTAGAAGTCACCTACCTCACTTAGTTGGCGAGGGTTCTCCGAGCAGGGCCTTTGAAGGGGATCCCAAGGCTCAGGGAGGTGAATTTGGGAGAAGGTAATCTTTTGGGTGAGCTGGGATGCTTCCAGACACAGGCTCCTAGCGTTACCAACCAAAAGGCATTCCTCTTTTCTGCTGCTGTCTCTTCTCCGGTAAGAGAAAAGATGGAAGAAGCAGTGAGAAAACACAGGAGGTTTAGAAATGGAAGACGATGACGTCCGAGCCCTGCTTAAATTCCGTGAATGAGGCAGAGCAATCGCAAGTATAAACCTCATATGGTTCCCAAGCCATTAGCTGACAAAGTATGATTGAGTGTCCCACTTCATATAACTTGTGGCGGTATTTCAGACCAGTGGAAGATTCTGTAACAGGCTGAAGGAAGAAAAGTTCCTCTCAAAGTACTAGACCTTGAAATCATGCAGTAAAAGCAGACTGTTCTTCACCCAATGCACAGCTTAGTCTGTGGACCCCCCTGCCACAAGATACAGTGATAGATGAAAAGTGCAATCCTATGGATGTTGAGACAGAAAAAAAGTCTAACAACTCCCAGCGTTCCCCAGGACTTGCAGCATTTAGACAGGGCTTCTTTTCTGTCTAAACATGCATAGGATTGCGGATTAGATGGCTTTTTTAAAAAAAAGGGGTGAAGGAAACCCGGATGGTGATGGTGGAGAGGCGGGATGGACAGATCTCTTCATAGATATTAGGCACGATGCAAAACAGAGCCTCCGTGTTCAGAAGAGTGTTGTTTCTGAATTGCAATTGTTGGTTATGGGAGGGCAAGAGCAAGGGGACTTTTTTTGCTTGATCCTGGAAGGAGGCAGGTGCTGGGCTAGATAGCAGTCTGGTCCTTTCTCCTGCCTCTCCCCAACCTGCCTGATGATGAGATCTGTAAATCTCAAAAGTTTGCATATGCACATTTTTTGGATGATCTTTTGGTTGCTCTAATGAAGATATTACACTATTATGGATATTGGAATTCAGTATGGATCCTTTTTTGGGGGGGTAATCTTAAATAAGAGATCCCCGTGCTGATTTAAATGCCCCCTAAAACGAGGATTTTTAGCAGGGAGAGCCAGCTGTCTCTCGTACCACTTGTGACATCTGGAAGGAAAGCCCGGCATTAAACCTTTCCACTCACTTAATGGAGCCGTGCAGACAGAGCCAAAGCCTTCTCCTTGTTTGAGGAGTTGGTTAATCATCAATCTCTTTATCTCTCAAGCATCCTGCAAATGGGGCTGCACAGGTAGGGCTTACCTTTGCAGAAGCAGGAATGGATTTCCATCAAAGGGTCCCCCGTTAATTCCCGTAGAATGATTGCTTTCTCTTGTTCTGGGGCAGCTGCATCTCCCCAATTAAAAACAACAGCAATATTTTCTTGCCTACATTGGGATAGTCAGCAACTGTGTGGTGAAAGACAGGTAGCCAAGGCATTTTGGCTGCCTGAAGCACAGGACGAGATCCCCACGCCCCGTTGCATTCTGCCTTCAGAAGTGAACTGGACTGTCAGTTGAATTCTCCTTTCCTGCTGCTGATGGTAAGCCGTCCTCCACTGAAGCTGGGGGTGGGGCAGCAGGTGAGTTTTACCCCCTGGCTGTGGGGTTACGGGAGTTGCAGTCCCAACACACCAGGAGAGCCATGGGTTGGCAAAGGCTAGTTCTTTGCCAACTATGGGGCACCCCCAGCTCTTCCAACAGAGGGCAAAGGCTGGGGGACTGCCACTGCTGCACCCCAACACCTGTCGCTTGAGGGCAGTTGCCTCACTCCACCTAACGCGAGGGCCGGCCCTGCTGTGGAACATGATGGAGTGAGGCCCCTCCACACAACCCTTGGTCATGTGAACGTAAGACGTTCCATGAGCAGAGGCTGGGCGTATCTTTGCTGCACTACTGGTGCCGTTGTTATGCAATGGATTCCTTCCATGTCTGCCCCCAGCAAAGGCCAGCAGGCTGATAAACAAATAACCCAGGGAGGCTTCCCTTTGAAAACTCTGGCTGAAAGCCTCTTGCTCTCAAAGGTGTACACCTCAAGACACAGGTAACTGAAAGGCCACTAGCCCCCCACCCCATGTGTCAACCTGAATGTTGAGATAATTCTTTGACACCTTTCTCTCAGAATTCCTAGATCGTAGGGGAAAGCTGGGTGTTGAGCTGTGTCAGGGCCTTCTCAGTGGTGGTACCTTGTCTGTGGATCACTCTCCAGAGAAGCTTGCTTGGTGCTGAATCTTGCATCCTTCCCCCCCCCCCGCCTTCAAATTGCCTTTTAGGGTGCAACCCTTTGTGCATTTAGAAGGAATAATGTCCTACATCTCTTGGCATTTCCCAGCCAGCCTTGCTGTTTTGTTGGTGGTGACTGTTCTGGGCTTTTAGTCATTGTTCTGCAATTTATGAACCTTTATTGTTTCCTATAAACAATAAACTTAAGCTGTTCTGGGATCTGTTTCGGATCAGAAGAGCGAGATATGAAAATATCTCGGTTTGTGCTGGCTGGTAGAGTGATGATAGGGCTGCGTCTTTTCCCCTCCCTTCCAGAGCTGAGCAAACCTCCGCGTCTCCTCCACAGGGGCAGTGAGAGCCTCTCTCTTTCTCTCCCTCCCTCTCCCAGTGTAATTAGAGTATAGGATTGCTCTCTTAGGCAACTTTTGGAGGGATAGATGTTGCAGGTCAATTATTTGGTGGAGTTTCACGTTGCATTTAAATATGTAGAAGGCGTCCATTGGAGGTTGACTGGTGCCGGAGAAGCTGCCACAGACTAGCCAGCAGTAATGGTCCTCCCAAGGTCTTGGTACAATTCTTCCCCCCCCTCTTTCCTAGCCCTATCTGGAGATGCCGGGGATTGACTGTGAGACCTTCTGCCTGCAAGGGAGGGGCTCTACCATTCAGCAATAGCCCTACCCTGGCTTCCTGTAGACACCGGGAAGTCAGTCTCATCTTTGAACTCAGTGGCACTGACTTCTGGTACGCTTGCGTAGGACAGCATAGCTAAGGTTTGTGTGTGTGTGTGTGTGCGCATGTTTTAAGTTCTTAGAAGAACTCTTAAAGCTGACTGCAACAGCCTTTCCACCCTCCTCCTCCTCCTCCTCTCTCCCCCCTTATTAATTTGGTTGGAGAGGAGACTGTTGTGCTGCATCTTGTAAATTACCTCCAAGTCCCTACAGCAGCTCAGTGCTTCGCCTGCAAAACATCCTCCCAGGTTCAGCCCCATCACCAAGTAAGGATGGAAAAACTCCTGCCTGAGATGCTGCCAGCCAGTGTTGACATTACTCGGCTGGATGGACCAAGGGTCTCAGGGGAAGTAGAAGGCAGCTTCCTATGGATTCGGGGCAGGAGAAAGGGAGCCCTTCTTGGCAAGGTGCACGACAGGACAGGACGTTCCCTTACGCAGCTTTCAAAGGGGACTAGAGAAATTTGCACAGGAGGGGAAATGGGGCGCTAGGCTGGAACGGGCTTCAGTCTGGTCCAGATGGGCTCTTCTGGTGTTCTTAGTCAAGATAGTTCAATGGAACCTCCATGGTTCTAGGAAATCTACCTGCAAATATCAGGTGCTGGAGACACGCAGCAGGGGGGAGCCATCGCCTTCCAGGCCTGCTGGTGGGCTTCTCAGAGGCACGTGGTTGGTCACTGTGTGGGATGGAGAGGGGCGCCTTGGCTCGGGGGCAGAGGCTTCGCTTTGCATGCAGAAGACCCCAGGTCCCGTCCCCGGCTTCTCCTCTCCCTGCCATGAAGGAAGCGCCTCGTCCCAACTGGGCGGGCAGACGCTGATCGCCGCTGCCCTCGCTGTGCCCAAACTCACTGAGTTTGGTCTGCTGAGCATGGGCACCTTTCAGGGCCTGGGTGTGCATTGGTGCAATGGCTGCTGATGTCACAAAGGGCCTCATGGCTCCTAAATCGCTCAGGGCTTTTCAAACCTCTTAGGCCACTGAGGACATTTTAATCAGGTGTGTATGATGATTGATTTCAGCCTGTTTCCTTCTCCTTTGCTGCTGCTGCTGTTGACGACAGTTATACGGCCCTTTTCCGGAGGCCTCTGTACACCCGTCAGTGCCCTCGCACTCATGTCCTGCTTTGGGTTTCCTTGTGGGCCACTGTGTGAACAGAATGCTACACTTATGTTCTTGACAATTATACGTTGGTCCTGTTCTGTTCCTGTAAGTTAGCCTTCCCATGCTGGGATCTAGTCCAGCACATCCCGAGGGCACCAGGTTGGAGAAGTCCGTTGTAAGCCTTCCGGGGAGTAGTTTTTTGTGCTGATGTCGGTGCGAGATGCAGGCGGAAGAAATCAACGCAAGGAAATGCCAGTTTCTCCCCACCCCCCAGTCTGTTGGTCTCATCTAGTTCAAATAGCTTCTGTGTTTGTCTATGGCTGTACATTGTCTACCGCTGTACAGGCTGCCTTTCCAAAAACCTTTGCAAGGGACCCTTCCAAGCCTTTATCTTGGGCACAGTTTCAGGTCAGGGGAAGAGGTCTCCTGCCCTGCCACCACTGCAGTCTTGTGCTGGCCCTGATCCACGGAAGTTCAGTGCCCGTCATTCTGTCTGCGAGCGCCTGGTCCTCTTCTGCCTCCTTTTAGAATTCTGCTGTATTGATGAGTGGTCTTTGTTCCTGGTACTCCATTTTGCAGCCCTTAGAATTTTTACGCAATCTGTATTTCCCATGAATCTATTTGTGCTTTCACTCCCTCTTTGTATCGGAGTCACACAGGCGATACCAGTAATTGAAGGCAGCACTTCCTGATTTGGGATTCTCTGTTGACTACTTGATTGCAACTGCTGGGCTGAGATTGCTGAACATGGTGTTGCTCTAAACAGGCCTGGGGTGGGGCTTGGGGTGGGGCATGTTTCCTGGAAAACACTGAATGCTTAGAAACTCCTATTTGCATTTCAAAGGAAGCTTTCCATTGTGAAACTCAGCCCAGCGCAGCTATCTTAGCAGGGAGTTGCACATAGTAATTCCTGGGTCTTCTTGGGCCTGGGTATCCATGGGCTCTTGGATATCTTGTAACCAGCATCCATCCAAGCAACATTTGAATCATTCCAGTTCTGCTAGCTGCGGGAGGATCATAGACGAGTAGAGTTAAAGGGGCCTCTGAGGCCATCAAGTCCAACCCCCTGCTCCATGCAAGAATCCAGATTAAATCAAGAAGACAGAAGCTGTCCATGGGAAATTACGTTCAGCCGCCCCTTTGGCTTCTAACATTTTCACTGGCCGTTGCCTGCACACCTTCAGGCATATCCTTGCATTCATGACTTGTGTGTCTGTATTTTTAAAATTTATTTATAGAGCGGAGATCTTTTATTTTTGCCCCTTAGGGTAGATTTTCAAAAAACCTTTTTCTTAGCTTTTATGCCTGCGGGTGGTTTTTTCACCTTTGTCCTCTCTCTGATATTTCCCCCTGATGGGTATGAGGAGTCTTTCTGCCGTGCTGGATTTTACTGGCTTGTGGTGGTTCTGTGTCATTATGGTTTTCACATTGCGAATGGTGCAGTGGTGAGGGAACTGGTCAATGAGGCATTCAAGGAGCGCCATAAGATCCATCGATTCCAGAAGCCGGATATGCTTGCTGGATTGCAGCGTCTGGTCCCCCGGTGCAGCCCATAAACTCCAGGAGGCTGTTTATGAAAGGCAGGTGGCGGCTCTAGCTGTGCGTTGCTGTAGGGCGTGTCAGCCGTGGCATTCCTGGGGCGTTGATGGGCTTGGCTCTCCCACAAGGAGGCCTAGGATGCCCCTGCTTGGGTGTGAACCACCTACCTTCATTGCTGCATGGCGTCATCCGATCGCTGTCAGGGCACAGAAAGTTATGCAAGCTGCCTTGGACTCTGCACAGCTGGGGATTGCTTAGACCAGCTTCCGCCAACCTGGTACCTTCCAAAGGTGTTGGACTACAACACCCATAATCCCTTGTGAAGTCCTCACCCACCTCTCTGAACAGGGCCTGCGTGAGACTGAGCTCTGCAGGAAAAAGAACGGCTGCTCCCGAAAAGGACAGATGCTGGGGGAGTGGTTAGAAACCACCGAAATCCTCCTCGTGCTCTCAAGCCACAAACTCTACAATAACAACTTCCAGAGGGGCAGCGGTAGGAGCCCGGTGCAGCAAAAACAGAGCGTTTTGTGGCACTGTAAAGACTAACCGGTTTATTTTGGCAGAAGCTTTTGTGGACACTGTCTACTTCCATCAGATGCAGGAACCGTTAACCTCAAATTGGCAGATCCAGATGTTGGGGTGGTGGTGGAGGAAGAGGTAAACAGTGTTGTCAGAGGGAATTGTGCAGCAGTAAGGCAGAAGAGGTGCCAGAGCGCGATGCCTGCCCTCCACCCCACAGCCGTCCCCATCCAGACTCTACCCCATTGATGATTTTTCAGGCTTTTTCCAAGTTTACGTAGACTCTCTTGACTTCTCCCCTCATCCTCACAACTCCGTGTTTTGCCATCTATGTGTGTTTTCATTTAGTGCCAACTGCATGTGACAATTTGTTTCTTATGGAAAAGGGAAAGGCGGTGTGTGTGGCACGGGGCAGAGAGAATGAAGGAGAGCTCCTCTTTAAATCCATAGGCTTCTGGGTGAATTGGGAAATTTCCACCCCATTGTTTGGGAACAATTCCCCATCCTGCCCCTGTGGATTTATGTTAACAGCCTCCCCCGACTTTGGGGTACTTTGCAGAATTTCCTGCAATTTTGTGGTGGGGGACAGGGTGGGATGGTTTGGATGCAAACCCAGCTAACTTGATTTTTGCACCCTGATTACATTAAGTGTTTGGCACGGCAACGTCTCCAGGATTTCGGCTGGCTTGTTTTTGTATGCTTTGGGGAGAAGAGGGCTGGAACTTACTGGAAGTGATCCACAGTGCGTTGCATTAATTAGTGGGAGGATTTCGCAAGAGGTGCAGAGTAGCCGGCAGCACGAGATCTGAGACCGAGATCAGGATCTCCCCGCGGTTGGGTGGTTTGCGATAGACGGGACGGTTTCCGACTTCCAGCCATTTAATAAAAGCAAGTAAAAGTCATAGCTGACTTTGTGCTAATTCCTTGTCTCTCAGCCATAGTGTCCATAACATATGGACAGTAATCGGTTGCATTTGACCAGGTTTCTGGACAGTGTTGCCAAACTGTTTTAGTGCTGTAAAATGTTGCAGTGTGGTGTTGCAGCGTGGTTCAGGGTTCCAACCAGGCGAAACCATTCCTGCTTCTGCCTTGATTTCTACTGTTCCAGTCAGCATTCCTTACCCACTGTACGCTCAGTTCTTACTGAGCTGTTTTGCGCCCCCTCCACAAGTCTTTCCTAAAAGCTTTTTTTGGGGGGGGGGAAATTACTTTTCCTAACCTTGGGGCTCCTCTGAGCCTGCTGATGCCTCCCTATTTTACGTGGGGCGTGTGGTCTTGGCTACATCAAGATCCACGTTCCGAGAATGAGTTCATTATTAGACAGAGAGATTGTATATTGTTTATTTAAAGCTGGTTTATCCCACTCCTTGGCCAAGAAGTTTACATGCCATCAGTAAAACCAGGCAGTCCCTCCCTCGCAGGCCTTGACAGTCTAAAAGGATGCAACGCACGAGGAAAGAGGGATACGGAAGAAAGAGGAAAGAATGAGGTTTGTCTTTCAGCAGAGCTGGTGGAATGAATGTAGGGGCAATATGTAGTCGTATCTGGTGTAGATTTGTAGTTGCCTGTGCAGATTATCCCAGCGTGTGACTCAGGGTGTAGGAGAATACCTTAGTTCCCTCTCCTGAGCTTCCATTTATATTATATTGTATTCAGTGTTGTTCCCTGCCTCGATCCAGAGGGAGAAGCAGGAAATAGATAAATAAATATATTATCATCATTTGGTACAAAAAAGACAGTAGATCCCACCAGCCTACTGTCTGTCTACCCTGAAATTCTTTTGTGTTTTCAGTTGCTTAGAGCTAAAATGGTTCAGGGGAGCCAAGAGTTTTGGTCCCTGGACATGGTATTATTGAAGGTTCAACGAGGAAGGTGGTTTTTTTTAGAGTACAATCAGCCATAACCTCTGTTAGGTGGCATTTCTGGGGGGGCCACCCCTCTCCTTCGGCTATTGACACGAATGCTTCTGGTTTCGTATAGATATGAATGTGCTATCCCATGCAGAATGGATGGAGTGGGGGGAGGGAAACACATGTATATTTGGAATAATTTGTTTTAATAAAGTTGATGACTGCATGTGTGTGGATGGGGAAATAACTGTTTGTTTATAGTGGAAACTCCATAGAGATATGCTAATACCTACCGAAGCACGTTATATAACAGGCATATAAAAGTTGTGCGTAATGGAAGTTAATGCTCCATTGAAAGGCAAGGGGGGGCGGCTATTGCGATGGGGAAAGTATTCCTGAAAAGATAACAGAGCGAGCAATTGAGTCCTGAACACACAAACGCAGAAGCTCCGGCAAGAAGGCTCAGCGTCCCCGCTGGAGCTGCGCTCTTTGCTTCCACGCGCCCCGTATCCATTTGTGGAAAGCAAACAGAAGCTGCCCTTGGATCACTGAAAGCCAGAAGAGGTGAGCTGAACCTCTTCAAGTCCGTCCGCAGCGTGAGAAGTAGATTTCATTCCCTCTCCTGGAGGCCGCTAGAACGGTCACTCACTTCAAGAAAATCTGGGGTACAACCCTATGCCTTGTTTAGACAGGAAAAAGTCTGGGGCAGGCCGGCAGTTGTAGGGCTTTTTCCTATGTAAACAATCATATGATGGTGAATCAGTTAAATTTTCATATGAGTAAAACTGATGCTCGTTACCCCCCTCTAACATATGTCTAAAATGCCCCTCTGGGTGCTGGAGCCGATATACGAAATCCAGATAAAAATAGAATAAAACAAATTCATCATTACAATAAAATAAAAGCAGAGCATTCATCACAATAAAACATTCAAAACCATTAAAACCTTGATGGAACCATCCCAGTCTTCACTGCCTGGCTAAAGCATAATAAAGGCTTGTCTGATTTCCCTAGGAAGGGAGTTCCAGAATGGGGCAGCTTCAGAAAAGGCCCTGCCTCAAATTCCCACTAACTGAATTTCCCAAAGTGCTAATTCATAAAGCAGGACCTTTGACGACAATGCAAATTACAGGCAGTTTCATATGGGAGAAGGCAGGCTTTCGGATATCCTGGCTATGCTTGCTGGGGATAATGGGAGTTGTAGTCCAGTCCAGCACTTGCTGAAGGCACCAGGCTGATGTAGGTCCTATGGAGGTCCGGAGAGAGAAAAGGATGTCAACGCTGCACATCGCCTCTCTGATTATGGGGCAGTGCGCTCTGGGCCCCATATGTGTGGGGTTATCTCTTGAGGGTTGATTTTGGGGAGTCTTGCATAAAGCTGACCGCTGGTTTTACTTCTGTTTTCATGTGCTGGGATGCTTTTACTCTTTGCTGCTGAATTTTATCTTATTTTAGTCAAGTGCTGTTTTTATTCACTGTTTTATTATTGTTGCTTTGAATTTGTTTTATTATAAAATTTCAACAAAACAAAAAAGGAGGAAAAGGGAAAAATATATTCATTGTTCCACTGTTTATATGTATTTGTTTTTACCATACTGAATACCTCCCAGGGAACATGGCCTATTTGGGTGTGTGTGTGGTATAACTAACAAACAAGGAATCTGGTGACCCTTCTCCTAGCTTGGACAAAGAAGGGTCATGGAAACTCCAAACTCCCCATGATTTACATGCATGTGCCTTTGAGTTCTTGTCTCTTCGTTACTCAACACTTGATGGCGAATGTGTGAACTCAAAGACCGTTTCTTCTGCCGCCCCCAGACTGTGGAATGGCCTGCCGGAGGAGATTTGTCAGCTTAAAGCTCTCTCAGAGTTTAAGACAGCCATAAAGACAAGTCTCTTCCGGCAGGCCTACCCGGATGAACTTTAAACCTAAGAATTTTAAGATGCTGTGATTGTTATTTTAATATTGTATTGGTTTTATACGCTCTTTTAACTAATTTTATGTATTAGATTGTGTTCGGTGTTGTTCCACGCCTCGATCCAGAGGGAGAGGCGGGTAATAAATTTATTATTATTATTATTGTTCTCCTTGGAAAACTGATGGACTTTCAGCTGTGGGCGGTGGGAGGAACACCCTTCCACGGCATTACACCTGCAACGGTTCATTCACACACGGCACAGGCTTCAAGCGACGCAGGCACCAGAGTGAACCAAACCTTTGTAGCCCAGTTCTTTCAGTCTCTCCTCATAGGGCTTTGTTTCCAGACCCCTGATCATCCTGGTTGCCCTCCTCTGAACACTTGTCTGCATCCTTCTTGAATTGTGGAGCCCAGATCTGGACGCAATACTCTAGATGAGGCCTAACCAGGGCCAAATAGAGAGGAACCAGTACCTCACGTGATTTGGAAGCTATACTTCTATTAATGCAGCCCAAAATAGCATCTGCCTTTCTTGCAGCCATATCGTACTGTTGGCTCATATTCAGCTTGTGATCTACAACAATTTCAAGATCCTTCTCGTTTGTAGTATTGCTGAGCCAAGTATCCCCCATCTTGTTCGCGCCCTCCTTCCCTAAACGGCAGGCCGCCTCTTTTGCTTTGTCTTCCTCTTTCCCAGAACCATGGCATCTCTTCCCTCTGCTCCGAATGCCCCACCGGCCCTGCCACCTTCTTACGAAGAGACGACGGGTATCAACAATTCCGCGCCGTACCCGTATCCTGCACCCGGGCATGGCGCTGGGCCAGCGGCGAAAGGGGAGAACGTCCCTCCGTATGCCATGCATCCGAGACCAGTTGCAGGACAACAGCCAAGTAAGTCGGAGACGATTTAGCGCCCGGGCCTCTTCGGCAGTCTCTGCCCAGGGTAACCCCCTGCCTCAGGCGGTAGAGTGGAAGGAGCGGGAAATGGCACCCTCCCCCTGCCAGGAGGGCCCGCTGGCGTCTCCCGCGGGTGCTCTGGACAGCATTGCTGGTCACCGACCTGCTGCAGAAACTGCAGCCACCCTCTTGGTGAGCCCAGTGGCTCCGGCCGTCAGCACCGCCGATCCCCGTTCTCCGGCTGTGGCAAAGCAGAGAGAGAGAGCAGCAGCTGGGGGGTGGGCTCTCTGGGGCTGCTGCCTGTCCTGTGCTTCACTCTGAGGGGAGCCTCAAAGCGGAACAGAGGGCGGGCGGCTGCTCTCAGCCCCTCGCTCCCGGAGAACCCTCTCAACGTGAACCAGAGGACTGGAGGGAGCGGCCCGCACAGCTCTTTTGAGAGCCAGCCAGGCCCAGATGCCTGGCTCTGAGGAGGCCCTTCCTCAGAGCTAGGCATCATGGGAGGAAGAGTGTCCCTGGAGATCACTAGGGACGCCCCTTCCACAATGGGGGGCGAGCAGGGCAGGCGGCTCAGGCTCAGGCTGCTCCCCACAGGCCAACGGCAGCGCGGTACCCATGAGAACCCACCGTAGCGCAGCGGTCGCGCTCCTGGTGGGCGTGCAGCAGGTCCCAGGTTCTATCCCCAGTATCTCCTCTAAAAAGGGGTCTTGGGTGCTGGGCGATAGGAAAGGTCCTTCTTGGCCCAGAGGGCTGGTGACAGACACAACATCCCAGGCTTTCCCAGGGGAGGCTGGTGGCTCCGATGTCGGTCGGGTGGAGAATCTGCTCTGGGTTTCAGTCAGCACCAGCTCCCCTTCCAGGCTGGAGTCGGAAGCAGGCTCTCTTTCGAAGGGAACGTGACGCTTTCGCTCTGCTCTTCGTCCTCCTCCTCCTCCGCAGTTCCCGTCCAGGCGGTCTATATCCAGAACCCGCTGCTCTTCCATGACCGGCCCGTGCAGATGAGTTGCCCGTCCTGCAGCCGGATGATTGTGACCTTGACCACGTACCGCGCGGGGGCTTTGACCTGGCTCTCGTGCGGAGGCCTCTGCCTGCTGGGGTGAGTCCGTCGCCATCTCTCCGGTTTCTTCGCGGACGTCGTGTTCGCGGCAGCTTCACGGCCAAGCCGAGGAGCTCCTCAGCCCAGGCCCGCTCGCCCCTGCCAGCCAGTCACCCGTGCCCACGCGCAGCCGGACCGTTGGCCTGGGATGTGCCGCTCTGCCGTGGCATGCTTGTCCTCTTGGCCCTGCGGGGAGGGGCTGGAGGTCGGGGGCGAAACATCTGCCCCGCGGGTGGAGGTCCCCGGTTAAATCCAGCTCAAATCCAGAAATGCTTCTGTTCCATCCCGGGAGGTGGGCCGGGGGCGCCCCTGGCGTGCTGGTTGCCCTGAACGCTGCTTGCTTTCCCTGGCAGGTGCTGGGCCGGCTGCTGCTTAATCCCCTTCTGCGTGGACGCGCTGCTCGACGTCGACCACCACTGCCCCAACTGCCAAGCTCTCCTCGGCAGCTACAAGCGGCTCTGAACCAGCCCAGGCGGGCAGCAGCGGGCCGGCCCGTCGCAACCCTCTTACGCTGTGCCTTTTGAGGGCGTGTGCGTGCGTGTGTTCAAGAAGACTAGACTTTGGGGAAGGGGGGAATGTATACCACTTCTTGGCCTCTCTCTCTCCCCAAATGTATGCCTGTTCTGTCCTGCAAAGAATATATGGTCGAAAGCCAATTCTGTCCATGTTGGATGCCTCGTGCTGCAGCGGGAGAACCGGTGCAGGCCCGTCTCTGCATCCTTTCTTCGCACTGACAAGCAAAGTCGTTGCGATGGGAACCCTCCACCTGTCTGTACCTGCTCAGGCCTTTCACCCAACCTGGAGGCGAATTCCAGTACCCTCACTCCTTGGCACTTTTTCTGAGCACCAAAACCCTTGTCAAAACCCTGGTTTTCAGATTTCTTCTAACATGCACTCCGTCCAAATTGCGTGGCAAAAGGAGGCACCTCAGGGCTTCTATAACCATTGACTTAATTTGGAGACCAGCGTTCTCCAAAAATAAACCAACCTTGCTGCTCCTGTATTCAGTCAGAATTTAGTGTAGAGAATTGCTAAGAGATCTTGAAACTTTTCTGTACGTGTGAAAATAGCTTTCTGCTGTAGAATTCCGTCTGGCCATCTTTGTTCTGCTGTGAGCCAAAGATTAAACGTGAGAGTGTGTTTCTAGTTTCTAGTATTTGATAGAAGCACCTGGATCTCTCCAAGTGGGCTACAACTGGTGCAAGTTCTGGGTGGGTGGGAGGTTTCTGCATCCATCAGGCGGAGCGATTCCTAGGCCTGCAGCCATGGGGGAAACAGTGTCTGACTAGACAATACAGATCATGGATGTGGGGAGGGGTAGCTAGTGGATGTTCCCTGCCACCAGCTTTCCCAGTGACCCAACAGGAGAAGGAATCTCTGTTCTTCTTTGCACCCACTGGGACTTCTATAGGAGCCGATCTTTGCTGATGCAACACGAGTTCATTGCAAGTCAGGGCCCCCGTTTTGCCTTCGAAGCAGAAGAGATGATCTCACTGAGGGGCTCGAACCAATTTCTGTCGCGAATTAAAAGCACAACACAGCGGCTGAACGCTGCCTTCATAGAGATGTAATATTTCCAGAAATTTCCAACCCATGGGGAGAAAAAACATTCCCCTCCCCCCCGTTTGAGGGATGTGGGTGGGGACAAAAATCTTGGGGAAAATATGCAGTACTTACTTTTGTAATGCTCTTTGCAGATCTAACGTCACTTTGTTACTTTAGGACAGTGGTTCCCAAACGTTTTCAGGTCACCGCCCCCTTGGTTCCACAAATTAATGCCCAGTGCCCCCTACCCTACCCTATAAAAATCATTATTCAGAATAGCGGTTTTCAATGACCCACTAAGGAAGATAATAACAATAAAATTCAAAACAGTAACAATTAGTTGAATATTTATTCAAAGTCTGAAGCACCCGCCGCAGGCTTGCCAAGGGAGGGAGGGAAAAGAGAGCGAACACCTCTGTCTTGCAGCCGGCATGGCGGGGCACACCAAGCAAGGTATGTCTCTTCATTAGCGTTTTGGTGCTTTTGAAACATTTCAATTCACCGTTTAAAGGACTCTTCTTAAATGGTATTAATACATATGTGGATTCTTCCCCTATATGGCTTGGGACCAAACTACCTTCTCCCATAAAAATGTCCCTGGGTTTTAAGACCTTCTGGAGAGGCGCTTCTCGGAAAAGACCACCTGGAGCGCCCCCCTACCGCTCCCTTGCCTCTTAACGCCCCCCTATGCAATCCTGCCACCCTCTTTGGGAACCACTGCTTTAGGAACATAAACTGCATTACATATAACTCAGCTGGCTCAGAAAATTATCACTAACAATAAAAACATTTTAAAGCGAACTTGCCCAAACAAACTATGCTTTTACATTTAATATACCAAACATGATAATTGTATGAACAAACCAAGCTATACATAATACATTTTAGAAACTTTAGCAAGCAGGTCCCTGAAACATCTGTATTATCCTGGAAGCAGGAAGAACTGGAGGCAGAGGAAGAGTGTGGTACAGAATCGGTTCTTGTTTGTGAGATATTGGTCTATTTAGGAATCTTATTAAAAACTGTGGCAGTGAGTTCCATAGACTCAAGCAATAAAGGGGTTTGTGTGTGTGTGTGTTTTTAAAGAATGATTAGCAACGGCAGGGTAACCTACAGTGTTCCTCTGACATGTAGGTTTTAGAACCACATTTATTGACTGTTCCAGCTTCTAAACAGAACAAGTCCAGCGGTCCAGGACTATAGAAGAAAATCAAAACTGCCAAAATTCACATAAGATAAGAAGACCCCTGCTGCTGGATCAGACCGAGGGTCCATCCCATCCGGCCTTCACTTCCCACAGTGGCTGCCTGGCTGCCCATGGAAAACCTGCAAGCAGGAGACGGGTGCAAGATCCCCCTCCAGCCCTGTCACACGTTGGAGAACTGACCATGACTTGGGGCATTCCTAAATGTCTTCTCAGTAAAAGATACAGTAGAATCCTAGAATCGTAGAGTTGGAAGGGGCCTACAAGGCCATCGAGTCCAACCCCCTGCTCAATGCAGGAATCCACCTTAAAGCATCCCTGACAGATGTTGTCCAGCTGCCTCTTGAAGGCCTCTAGTGTGGGAGAGCCCACAACCTCCCTAGGTAACTGATTCTATTGTCGTACTGCTCTAACAGTCAGGAAGTTTTTCCTGATATCAGTAACTTATGAAATAGCTATGTTGGAAACCTTACAGAGAGGATTAATAAAATCCTCCCCACGGCTTCAACATTTTACATCTCTAGCCTTCCCATAAAGGTTTTCCTATTCCTGAGATTGTAGCAATAATTTGGGGGGTGGGGTGGAGTAACATCTGGATACCAATATATGAACACCTTGCTTTAAATGTTTTATTCCACCTTCTAAAAGGAAGTATTTCATAATGCAAAATTGTTCAATTTTCCATGGGGCTGCGGAGGGAAACAAAGATCTTGAGGGAATTGTTTTCCCTCCGTGAGCCTTCACGTCTTTATGCCTACATGAGCCAGGGATGGCATAAATACGTTTGCTTTCTTTGCATAGGGAGCACGATACAGCTTGCGAAAGACTCCAGCAATGTTTTGGTGGGATGTGGGCGAGATCTCTGTAGCAAGGGCAGCCTCAGGCCTGACTGGAGCTTTCTGAATGTATACAGAAAGCGAGTTGAAGTTTGTATTAGTCTGCATTTGAACCTAACTGTTATTTTGTCCCAGAGTCTTATAAATAAAATTGTGTTATCTTCTGAAAATAAATAGCTGGCTGTTGATGCGAGTTTCACTTCCTAAACTGGGTGTGCCGTGTGAGGGGAGGCCTGCAGTTGGGCTAACTGTCGGCCTGGCCTGCCTCCCCGTAGTACAGCCTTCCTCAACCTGGGGGCGCTCCAGATGTGTTGGACTGCATCTCCCAGAATGCCCCAGCCAGCTGGCTGGGGCATTCTGGGAGTTGTAGTCCAACACATCTGGAGTGCCCCAGGTTGAGGAAGGCTGCTGTAGTAAGAAGCAGCTCCTGGACATCGATGGTGCAAATGTGCGAACGTGCCTTCTGGTGTGGTACCTCACCCCTGTGCGCTCACGTGGGAGGTAAAACCTGGAATTGATCGTGCGAGTCCTGAATACAAAACACTAGAATAAAATCGAGACTTCAAACTTGGAAAGTGACCCAAGGCTTCCTTTGACTCGGTAAAAAGCTCCGCTTTGTGCCTTCGCTTCCAGAGTGTGGGCAGGCACATGTGATCACCCCCCTCCCCACATCCCCTTTTCTGGCCGAAAGCAACACACAGCTGCTCACAGTCGGAGTCATCCAGGGTCTTCCCTTGCCTCTGGAAGTTTTTAGCAGCAAAGGGACATTGTGCCACGACTGTTCTCCTGTCAACCGGCTGGTGATACAGGGCTAATAAATGCGTGTGACTGAAAGGCCTGTTCTGGGATGCATGAAGACTTTTAGAAACTCAGGAGTGCACTTTAAGAGCGTTTGTGAGTTGCCACGCTTTAAAAAATAACTATTCGCACAGGGCACATACATCCTGCTAATACACCCATCACCCCTCAGCGCTTGGAACCTGCAGGACAACCAGAGAGAGAGAGATGGAGAGGCCACGGCAGAAGCTCAACCAGCGGTGCTCTGCAATTCATGCAGTAGTCACGGCCGCGTCACGCCAACACTAGCCTAGGCGTCACTAGTACCACCACCATCTCCTCCTCCTCCTCCCAGTACACAATTTATGGGATTTGCTGGCACAGGATGCGGCGACAGCCATGAGCTCAGCCGGGTTTAAAAGGGAATGAGACCAATGCACAGAGGGAGGATGGAAGACCTGTTGGGAGAGCCCCAGGGAGAGACGGCCTCTTATCCCTCGTGCCTTGCTTGTGAGCTTCCCCCGAGGCACTGGGTTGATCCAGCTGGGAAGAGGCCCAACAGAGCTCCATGTCAGGTTCTGAAAGCAGGTGCCCTATTCAGTGATGCTCGTCCACAGGTGAGTTTCCTAGCTGCTATACATCTCCCTTATCCTGAGATGTCTTCAGCACATCAGAAGCAGCTTTCTATTGAACGCCTGCCCAGCCCAGTATTGTTGACATGGACTGGCAGCAACTGCTCTCCAGGGTGGCAGGCAAGATTCTTCCCTAATCTCCATCCCTGGAGACGCTGCTGCCGGGGATCGAAACGGCGACCTGGTGCCTGCACAGCAGGGGCTCTTCTGCCACGGAGGCTGAGCTTCACTGCTGCCTCCACACTGGAGCCACAGAGGTCGTCAAGGAATTCCTCTTTGCTCCACCGCACGAAACGACCAGCTTGTGCAACATTGCACCTGCGTGCTGCGAGCCGCACCCCTGTGACTCCTCCAACCTTTGCCATAGTTCAAGCGGGCCGACGGAAAAACAGGTTTGAAGACGCACCGCTTCTTGCTTCCGTTTGGCCCCTTGCAGAAGCCGCCTTTGCAATAACCTGTTCTGGTGACTTGGCTTCCCTTTAAGCGATTGCGCCAGGCTGAACTCGTGCTTCCCAAACCACGTGACTGAACAGGGCCCACAGCTGCAACGGAAGAGCTTTTAAAAATTTTCCTTTCCATTTTTGCTTCGTAGCATAGGACGGTTCCTCGCATGACGCAGAGTTTGTAGCGCTTAGGCGTGTAGCAAATTGTGTTTGATCAGATTAGAGCAGCCTTCCTCAGTCCAACACATCTGGAGCGCCCCAGGTTGAGGAAGGCTGGATTAGAGGGTGGTGTAGGAAGAAAGTCTCTTTCAGTCCTGCAGGAAAACCTGAACATTTTTTCAGCCCTACAAGAAAACCAGCCAGTCCCACAACCCATTGCTGCTTATGTTGCTGGAAGCTTAAATAGTCCCTCAGCCAGGGCATTTAACAGAGACACTCCTCACTGCTTATTTCTACATAACCTCGGGAGAACAGGGAATGCATTTTAAGGGATCTAACACCTATGCATGTATGAGAGGAAATTTTTATGCCAAGTGACATGGGGATGAATTGATTATCGTGTCCTAATGGGAATTTAGGGTTATCCTGCTTGCAGAAACATCTCTGGAAACGTTACGTGGGCATCCGATTTTGACCCCGTTCTTCCAGGCAAATGTGTTCATGGTATCACTCCACTGTAGCTGTGTGATGCCCAGCGTTGCATTAGATTTGGCTCTTAAGACCCCATTAGGGCCAGCTCATGGTTTTGCCACCCAGGCCGTGGCAGGAGATAAAAGCTGACACTTTTGCTTCTAGCAATGGAGCAATAGAGAATATCACTCCACTGTAGCTTTCTACTGTTTAAAAAAGTGTAGGGGGTAGGTAACAGCTCAGGCCTCCCAACATGTACATTTTTTTTATCAGTACACCTAAGCCATACATGTACATGATAAAGTGGGTGCAAGAAATATGAGTGCACCCATTGGGAAGCTGAAGTTATTCATGCTTTAGTTGAACCAGGTTTGGTGCTGTATGATATGGCTCTGGGTGAATGTTCATCCTAGGGATGTCTGCTGTGGGTAAACCCAACTCTTTTGGAGCGCTGTGGATTCTAGCAGTGCCGTCGGCTCTGCTCACATTTGCCAGCTAAACTGGGGGTTTGTTCCCCAAATCTGTGCTTTTGTAGTTTTTTCTTCCTTTAAAAAGCAATTTAAGCAAACTACAGCCAGAATTTACACCAATTATGGAAATCACAGCTGTATTTTGTGCAAATTCTGCCATTGTTGGCTGTAATTTGTGCGAATACCCATCATAATTTGCAGAAATTATGGTCGAAAATTGCGTAATTTGCCCAAATTGCAACATTTTTTTTTAAAAAAAATAAAAAATCCAGAACTCCGTGAGCTGGCCCAGCTCGATGTAGACCAAGTGGGGCCAGCTTGTGAAAAAGCAAGCTGAAATCCAAGGGGTCAATCTGACCCCTTTTTTAATGTTTACTATTTTTAACTGTTGTAAACCGCCCAGAGAGCTTCGGCTGTGGGGCAGTATATAAATGTAATAAATAAATAAATAAATAAATAATAAACTTAGGTTACGGGACTATGAAAGAAGGTTTAGCTAGTGGGGCTACGCTTGCTCAAGGCATTTTACTTTATTTGGCTATCCCACTCAAGATGCGTAATGTATATAGGTCACCAAGGCTGATTGGGATTAATTTTTTTAATACAGCCCTAGCAAGTTTGGCTTCTGCTTGTAGGGCTTATCTGAGTATCTGTGCAGCTCATCACATGTGGCTCCACATCGCAGTGGTTGAGCCCAACGCAGCTACAACGGCCTCCTCGAGTGGAATTTCCCATCCTGCGTGTACGGAGACTGTGTAATCGTTATACGCAGCCAAGCTACCGATATCTGCTGTAGGTTTACAAACAACATGAGGAATGAGGACAATTCTCCAAACAAAGAAATTTACTGAAAGCTCTTTCCATGAGTCATTACAAAAATACCAAAGTAAATATCGGTCTATTTAAACTTTAGAGAAGTGTATTTACAAAAAAATAAAATAAATAACTTCATTTCTAAGAAAAGGCGCATGTCTAGTTTGAAAGGAAAAAAAAAAAAAAGGTCAGCAACGTAATTCAAAGTCCACAGTTCCTGGGTGAGCATTTAGATGCACGGATACTCGATTTTCCTTCAATAAAATGAGACTATGGACAATGCAAGAAACGCATCTTCTGTTGCAGTTCCTTCCCAGGTGAGAGAAACTGGGGGGGGGGGGGGGGAAGGACCTTCGGAAATGGAAACCAGAAGTCATTGGGTGTTCCCTGCTTTTTGGCATTGGCATCAGGAGCCTGTTGGGTTGATTCTTTCATCCACAGGAAAAGCAACAACACACTCCTATGGTACAGACGAAAGCTGTTCAAAGCAAAAAGCAACCTGCTGGAACAAACCATCCAGTCTTCCTGTGAGCACGAACACAAACCCCCCATCTTCTGTCTTCATTCTTTCCTCAGTCACCAAGACAAGCTAGATCCAGCAGAACGGGGTGTGGTGGGTTTTTTTGGTGTTTGCTTTCCATGCCGAGCACAATGTTTTAAATCCGGTGAGCACCACGACCCACCAAGGGGAAATCCTCCCGCCTTCCCTCCCTCGGCTCCAGCGCATGGTGAGGTACGTGGCATGAAACCTCTGGACTGTGCCGCTCGCCTCTCACAGCGGCTCTGAGGCTCCTGCCTTGGAAATGCAGGATTTCCAGAGGGAAATTACCTTGCATTTCCAGGAGAGTCTTCCCACAAAAATGGGATGACAGAGCACACTTCAAATGCACGTGTGAGGTTAAGCCTTTTCTCAGAGGACTCAAAAGAGTTTGGTCCTACTGCTTTGTAAGACTTTGGAGCCCTAGATAAAACCTAAACTTTGGGCTTTGGCCGAAGCACACAACCTACCCATCAACTACCACGGGCTTGCAAAATAACCCTTGAAAGGACCCTGGGTGGGGGCAGATTGCACGTTCTGTGATTCTCCGTCACACTGCAAAAATCTGTTTCTTAAAGTGGAATTATTTGGCTTGAGTATCGCAGCAAGGGGTTTCTGACAAATGCTGCCATCCCGTTCACTGGCCCTGCACTTCACCCCCACGGTGAGAGAGGGTGCAGCCTCAACGTTAGACCAAGCCCGAGTCTTTGGCCATACTGTAGAAAATGCCTTTCTTCTGGATTAGAACGGCAGGAGAACCACACTCCACAATTTCGCCTTTATCGAGAACAATCACCCTAGAGAAGCAGAAGAAGAAGAAGAAGAAGAAGAAGAAGAAGAAGAAGAAGAAGAAGAAGAAGAAGAAGAAATGCAATCAGGATATTGATAACTCTTCTACGGTCTACTTCGTCTCTTGCTAGAACCCCAAAGCCAGAGGTGAAAAGGCGGCTTTTGCGTGCCACCGACAAGCACAAAACCATTCCTAGTATAGATCAGCAATTCTAACACAAAACTCTAAAACTCTCCAACGAAACGGCACAAAGGGCCTGGGGTTAAAGGCAGCCAATTAATATTCCTGTTTTACCGGTGAGGGACACGAAGAGGTAAGTCACAAGCACGAAGCCCACCAAGGCGGAGTCATCTTTTAAGGGGTGAGTTGACATGCAACGGCTTTGACTGTTGGAAGTCAGCAGCCTCCCTGCGTATCGCCCAGAGATCCACCCCGTAGAGCCTGCCCGACCTTTCGCCCACCCCCGGTCAGTGCACCAGAAACGGAGTATGCAGACGCTCCGACATCCTGTCCTCTGGCACTCAAGTGGCTCTGGCACTCCCGTCGGCTCAAGAAGGCATTGGGGGGGGGGGAGGGAGGCAGGCGACCCCTCTTCCCACCCACCCCTCCCCACGGCTGAATGCAGGAAGCTGCTTGCTACGAAGGCAGACCGCTAATCCAACTCAACGTAGCCATGCCTTGGCAACCTGGTGCCCTCCAGATGTCTTGGATTACAACTCCCATCACCCCGGCCATGCTGATGGGGCTGATGGGAGTTGCAGTCCATGCCAACGAGGATGCCTACCCCTGGTCTACAGCTCTCTGGAGCTTCAAGGCCAACGTCTTCCCCAGGGACCCTCTGCACGCTGCCGTGGGCTCTGCCGCTGAGCTCCCCGCCCTCCCGCCCCCCGCCAGGGCCGCTTCACCTGCCCCCTTTCGCTGTGACCCGTTCGCAATCCTCAGGCGCTCACCGGCCCGTCAGCATTACCGTGTATAATCCATGATGGTGTTCAACCGATGGGCTATTGTCAGGACTGTGCACTCTTCAAACTGGGTCCGGATGGTGGACTGGATGAGGTTGTCTGTTTCAAGGTCCACAGCAGCCGTGGCTTCATCTAGGACCAGGATTTTGGATTTCCGGAGCAAAGCCCGAGCGAGGCACACGAGCTGCCGCTGCCCGACGCTGGAGGCAGGAAAAGGGTTTAAGAAAACTAAAAGCACCCAAACAGGAGTTTAGTTGGGGGCTACAGCTGCACGTTACGTCCTTCATGCTTTATTTAAAACACACGCGCGCGCACACGCACATATTTAAACTGGCCGTTTTCATTTGGAAGGAAAAGCAGCTGTGGACCCCCAATCACAAACGGCAAAAACTGAAACACACAAAACGTGAGACGCTTGCTTAGCGCCAGGGCAGTCCTCGATCTGATGGCTCCTCCTCCTCCAAAGGATCCAGCATTATTAGGATGCCAACAGGGATGGGAACCTACAATTAGTGATCATGAAAGCTAAAAGAGCCACTAATAAAGGGCTGAGCAGAGCCCCAAGAATGAGGCTATGCGTGTGTGTGTGAGTTTAGGCTCACACCCACAGTGACACGGTCAATTCCTGGGTCCGGCTCTTACACCCGGGATTCCATGGCGGCTAGAACGCCCGTTCGTAACACTGGGCTTTCGTGTACCACAACAGCAGGACCTCCCCATTTGCTCCTATTCATTTATCTAAAAATGAAATTTATATCCCGTCTATCCACCAAAAACAGCGCTCAAGGTAGATAACAGGAATAAAATACAGATGTAAACGGAATCTTGGTTAAAACAGAACATAAAAGCAATTCAACTAAAAACACAACAATGGAAGAAAGAGACCACACCCCACTCAAAAGGAAAGAAACCCTTTGAGCAGCAGACCAGAGCGCCCCGGCAAAGGCCTGCCCAGACTACAACGTCTTCCCCAGCCGGCAGAAGGACAGTGGGGCGGGGAGCCAAAGCCACGAAGGCCCCCTCTCATGCCCACCACCCCATGTGTGCCTCCCATGGTGGCAGAACCAAGAGAAGAGCTTCCCCTTGCCAAAGAACAAAAACAGGGTCAAGAGATTTGAGTGGGAGGAACTGGGGTGCCGGGCACAGGCCGTTCCGGGCTTTCATTGGCACCTTCAGTGGGTTTCAGGGAAAAAGCTGCCCCTTGAGCAAAAGGGAGCCCACGTGGCTCTCTGCTCTGCACTAGCTTGCTGCCCCTGAACAGCTGTCAAGTGCAGCACTGCGTAGAGCACACGGCTATGTTCAGTCAGACTTCTACAGCGAGTTTAGGGCTCTTAGGCAGAAAATAACAGCATTTTTTAAAAAGAGAAAGTCAGTACAGAAATTGCCGACTACCTGAGGTTTTCTCCCCCTTCTGAACATTCATGACTGAGTTTATCTGGGAGTGTCGACACAAAGCTTTTCAAGTGAGCAAGTTCCAAAGACCTCCAGACGTCTTCGTCAGAGTATTGGTCGAAAGGGTCCAGATTCATACGCAGGGAGCCAGAGAACAGGATGGGGTCCTATTGAGACAACAGGGGGCAATCAAACACGGCTGCCTGACCCATTCCGAAGATTCCCACAGCAAGCACATGTGGGACATGGCCGCGGCATGAGGGCCCGCAGCAGGAGACACACGTGGGACATGGCCACGGCATGAGAGCACGCAGCGCGAGACACACGTGGGACATGGCCACGGCATGAGAGCACGCAGCGCGAGACACACGTGGGACATGGCCACGGCATGAGAGCACGCAGCGCGAGACACACGTGGGACATGGTCACCCAGGATGATCTACAGGAGCAGCAGAAGCAGCCTTATACCAAAGGCCATCTGGCCCAGTGCTGTGGACACAGGCCGGCAGCTGCAGCTCTCCGGGGTTCCAGACAGAGCCCCCTCCCAGCCCTACCTGCAGATGCTGCCAGGGATTGAACCTGGGCCCTTCTGCATGCCGAGCACAGGGGGCCCTTCTGCCACTCAGCTGTGCCCCCTTCCTTTCTCCCTTGTTGTTGTTATTATATTTATTTATATCCTGCCTTTTGTCCAACGCTGGGCCTCAAGGCAGCATTACAAAATTTAAAACCTATACTGTACATTTAAAACCTATAATTAGAAATATACAAAGTTAAAAATAGATTAGATGTATTCATGATGGAGCAGCCCGACTGGTCGGCAGGGTGAGTGGAGCGCATCGCCGGCGCTTCCCGCTTACCTGAGGGATAATTGTGACCTTGAAGCGAAGGTCATGGAGGCCGATTTTAGCAATGTTAATCCCATCGATGAGAATCTCCCCTTCGGCCGCCTCGTTGATCCGAAACAAGCCGAGGGTGAGGGACGACTTCCCAGCTCCGGTCCTTCCAACGATGCCCACCTACGGAGGAGGACGGAGAAAAGAGCCAGGCAGGGCTGAGTCCCGAGAAGGCCGCTATCCCCACTGGAGCCGGTGGGTGGAGAAAGATCCAGGCTGTTTCCCCCTGCCCCACCCCGCCCGAGGACTGAAGTGGAGCTTCTCCGAAATGGAACTGGCACCCGGGCTGAACTATGTTGGACTCGGGTCTAATGCACACCTTCTCTCCTCCGCTTATACTGACGTTGATGTTCCTCAGAACCAAATCCATGTCGTCTCTGTAGCGAAGGCCGTAGCCTCTGAACTCCACCTTGCCTTCGTGAGGCCAGCTGCTCGGTGGGGCGGTCTGCTTGATAGTCCACTCTGCCTGAAAGGGAGATGGCAAAAGCATCAACGGTTATCTCTCCATCTAGCACAGTGGTTCCCAAACTTTTTCAGGCCACCGCCCCCTTGGTTCCACAAACTCATACCCAGTGCCCCCTACCCTACACTATAAAAATCATTATTCAGAATAGCGGTTTTCAACGACCCACTAAGGAAGATAACAATAATAAAATTCAAAACAGTAACAATTAATTGAATATTTATTCAAAATCTGGAGCACCCGCTGCAAGCTTGCCGAGGGAACGCCTGTGTTTTGCAGCCGGCATGGCGGGGCACACCAAGCAGGGTATGTCTCTTCATTAGTGTTTTGGTGCTTTTGAAACATTTCAATTCACCGTTAAAAGGACTCTTCTTAAATGGTATTAATACATGTGTGGATTCTTCCCCTATATGGCTTGGGACCAACCTACCTTCTCCCATAAAAATGTCCCTGGGTTTTAAGACCTTCTGGAGAGGCACTTCTTGGAAAAGACCACCTGGAGCGCCCTCCCTGCCGCTCCCTTGCCTTTTAGTGCCCCCCTGCTGCCCCCTTGCCTCTTAGCGCCCCCCTATGCAATCCCACCGCCCCCAAGGGAGCAGTTCCACCCACTTTGGGAACCCACTGGTCTAGCAGACCTGAGACGCTCGCCTGCATTATACCAAGCAACCTGAGGAATGGGGGCACCTGGTGCATTCCTAAAATGGGCCCCCAGGGGCAGATTGATAGGTCTTCACAGCCCAGAGAGGTGTACTCTAGCTCCTCAGGGTCTCAGTCAGGGAACAGCCTCCTCCACCACCTCGTTCCTTAGCTTTTAACTGGAGATACCCGCGGGCGCTGAACCTGGGACCTGCCGCATGTTACAGCAGAAGCTCTGCCACTGAGCTGTGGGCCTTTCTCAAAATGTCTATACAAAATGCCTATTCACTGGCAAACATGCAAAACAGCACAGGGATGTAGGAAAGGGCCTGCAGTGACCGTATTCAGCCACTGGAGGGCACTCACGGCCTTCACAGGCTAAAAACACAAGCCAGCGATAACTCAGAGCAGCCTTCCCCAACCTGGTGCCCGCCCGACAGCTGGCTGGGGGATGCTGGGAACTGTAGTCCAACAACTGACCGTGTGTGTGTGCTGGAGTTGTGGTGCAACACACGCTGAGTGGGCTGCCTTGAAGGTGCCACAAGGCACAGCCCTTTTACAGTAACCACAGCTGGTTACTGAGCCGTGACAAGGGGGCCTTTCACAGGAGACCCCCGTTCGCTCCTCGCCTGCGACAACGGCAACCATGAAATGCAGGAGCCTGTTCTCGGAGGGGTCACGGGGGAACCCTGAGGCATAAAAGGTGCCCCCCCCCCCCCCCGGCATCCCCCCTTTCAACTTACCTCTTTTTCCTTTTCGGAGTATTCTTTGACTCTTTCCACAGCTACGATGTTGGTCTCCATCTCGGACGACATGCGAACCAACCAATTTAAGTACGTGGTGATCTGCCGAGGGAAAAGACAGAAGCCTCAAGCCTCCGCCGTGCGCCGCAGCCGGCCAACGCAGCAGCGATTTAACATAGACCGTATTCCATAGGCGCCTCTTTCTCGATCTCTGGGCGAGAACCTGGAGCCAGAGCTTTCTATAAACAACGCACGGTCTCCACCTTGACGAAGCACGGGGCTGTTTGAACGGGAAACAGCTGATGTTGGGTGGCCTGAGGGGAAACTGCCTTTGCTTGTAGAGGCCATTACCCTGATAATAGGAATATAAACTGCAGCTGGATAACTGAATTAGCTAAACATTTAGCTAATTCAGTTATCCAACTGAATTAGCTAAATACTCATTTAGAGTATTGAGTCCAGTTCTGGGCTCCACAATTCAAGAAGGACACGGGCAACCAGGATGATCAGGGGTCTGGAAACAAAGCCCTATGAAGAGAGACTGAAAGAACTGGGCGTGTTTAGCCTGGAGAAGAAGAGATTGAGGGGAGACATGATAGCACTCTTCAAATACTTAAAAGGTTGTCACACAGAGGAGGACCAGGATCTCTTCTCGATCCTCCCAGAGTGCAGGACACGGAATAACGGGCTCAAGTTAAAGGAAGCCAAATTCCGGCTGGACATCAGGAAAAACCTCCTGACTGTTAGAGCAGTACGACAATGGAAACAGTTACCTAGGGAGGTGGTGGGCTCTCCCACACTAGAGGCCTTCAAGAAGCAGCTGGACAACATCTGTCAGGGATGCTTTAGGGAGGATTCCTGCATTGAGCAGGAGGTTGGACTCGATGGCCTTGTAGGCCCCTTCCAACTCTGCTATTCTATGATTCTATGAATTCTTTATTGTCACAACACTTACAGTATATGTATGATCTCACCTACAGGCAAAATTAACGCAGCTGTTTGCAATAAATCACACTATATATTATGTTGCCTCTTCCTATCAGTAAAATTACTTCCTCCCTTACGTTGGTCAAGATTAGCTCAGCACATCGTGGCTTTTACAGGCAAGTTATTTGATATATGACGTATTAAAAAGAATGGTTAAATTTATAATTGCCTCACCTTTTAATTTTGCCTGTAGGTGAGATCCTGCAGAACATTACTGAAGTTTGGTTCTAAGAAACTCAAAAGTCCTAATGTAGGAAGGTACCATGTTTCAGAATCCCTTATTAAAAGAGTTCAGAAACCTCTCAGTAAGTTTTGCAGGAATGAGTAGTTGCTCATTAATTATCACCTTTGTGCTTGTAGCTGTATCTACAACGCTCAGGGGAGGAAAGCGAGTAAGATATGGAGCACCGTACACGAACAGAAGTTTCCTGTTACAGAGTGACTGATGAAGCAATGAAACGTGAATACAATCCGGAATAGTCGTTTCACTCTGTATAGTGTTTTTATAGCTAATAATATGTGCTTTATAATAATATGTCTCACTTTGTGTAGTTTTTCACAGCAAACATGTTGCTTTATACTTCTATATCATCTGTGCGTTATATTTACAGCAAAAAAGTGGCTTTCACATAAAAAATTCTATGACATTCTATGGTCATACATATACTCTAAGTGTTGTGACAATAAAGAATTAAATGTTTAGCTAATTCAGTTATCCAGCTGCACAGTTTATATTCATATTATCAGTGTAATGGTCTCCTGTTTTGCGCTTGTTAACTGTGCGGGCTCCTCTCTGTTGTTGTGTTTGCTTGTAGAGAACCGTCTCACATTAACAGACCTTCTGGAATTGCAGGTGGAGGATCGTGTCCGAACGTTGATCCCTAAACTGCCAGGACCTGCAGAAAGCCTCCTTGCGCTCTGCCTCTTCAACGGCGTTTTCCCTGAAGCCTACCTGAATTCCCTGAGTAACTACCACACGTTCCCTTCCTCGATGAATGTTTACGTGGCTTTGCAAAACGCTCAGCGATCCACGCGGCTACCTAGAGGAAGAACGCCGTCTCCCGAAGGACGCTGGGCTTTGGCAAACCCAGCGGCTGTCGGTCAGCTACCTGCAGCGAATAGGAGATGGAGAGCCCGACCAATCCTGGGCTAAGGCTGTGGCGAGCGATGACGGCAAAGAGGGCTGCGAAGAGGACGATGAAGTTCCCCACGAACTCCAGGCGAATTGCCAGCCACCTGCAAAGCGAGAGGGAGGGAGGGAGGGAGAGAGAGGGGTGAAAGGCTGTGGACACTCCATGCCAGAGAGGACACGGAGCTGCCTGTGGAACGACTCAACGGGGGGCAAACAAATCTTGACTGCAAACGTCAAGGCAAGGACTATGGAACTCCATGCGGCAATAAGCAAGGCTAGCTAGGCTGGTAGCCAAGTCTGACTCCTGTGAAGAAAGCTCTGTGCTGGCTGTCAATGAGCTACGGAGCCACGTTCGAGGGGTCCCTGCTTTTTTTAAAGCCCTGTACAACCTGGTTGTCGAAGAGAGGCTGCTTCCTCCCATACACGCCGCCCCCGGTCTCTCCGTCCTCAGGAGGAGGCCTTGCTTATTGTCCCACGGCCTACTGATGCTCCCTCGGACGTGGGGTGGAGCAGGGCCTCCTTACTGTGGGTGGGGCACTCAACCACTGCCCTCCCGGAAGCACCCCCACTTCTGGATACACGGGATCCGGCAAATCTCCCAAGTCGATGGGAGCGGCGATGGGTGTGTGTGTGTGTGTGTGAAAGGCCGGTGCTAACGGAGGAGGCACGAACGCGTCCCGCGGCCCCTGGGCTCACCCACCTACCTGTTGGCAACGATGCTGGGGAAGTAGGCTTTCTGGTTCTCGTCCACCTTCAGGTCACTCTGCTTCATGAACCGCTTCTGCTCTTGAAAGGCTCGGATGACGCTGACGCCCAGAAGCGTCTCGTTGAAGTGAGAATAAACCGGGGAGCGGCTGACCGACTCCAGGCGTTTCAGCTGGCGGGACGTGGCAACATAGAACCGCTGCAAAGGCCAGGAGTTGAGGGTCAGAGATGATGATGATTATATTATTTATTGCATTTTTATACCGCCCAATAGCTGAAGTTCCCTGGGCGGTTCACAAAAACTAAAACCATTCAAAGTACAAAACAAACAGTATAAAAACATGATATAAAATACACATTAAAAACTGATTAAAAACATACCATACATGATTAAAACATCCGAAAAACATTCTAAAATTTCACTGGATAGGCCTGCTGGAATAGATCAGTCTTTATTGCTTTTTTTAAATTTTAAAAGACTGTCAAGTTGCCGAATCTCCTCTGGCAGGCCATTCCACAGTCTGGGAGCAGCAGAAGAGAAGGTCCTCTGGGTAACAGTTGTTAATCTAGTTTTTGCTAGCTGAAGTGGATTCTTCCCAGAGGACCAGAGTGTGCGGGGCGGATTGTACGGGAGAAGGCGACCCCGCAGGTAGCCTGGACCCAAACCATGTAGGGCTTTAAAGGTAATAACCAACACTTTATACTTTGTCCGGAAACTAATCGGCAGCCAGTGAAAAGATTTTAAGACTGGTGTGATGTGGTCACCCTTAGGTGTACCAGTGACCAGCCTGGCTGCCATATTTTAAACTAGTTGAAGTTTCCAGACTAGGCACAAAGGTAGCCATGTAGGGTGTATTGCAGAAGTCGAGCCTCGAAGTTACCAGCGCATGCACGACTGTCTTTAGGTCTTCCGACTCTAGGAAGGGGCGCAGCTGGCGTATCAGCCGAAGCTGATAGTCGGCACTCCTGGCTGTCGCATCTATCTGGGCTGTCATTTGGAGCCCAGATGGATGAAACGGGCAGAGGGGAAAGGCAGAATCAAGACCAACACGAGGGCCAGAGACGGCTCTGGGAATTGCACAGGGCCCTGCAGAAACCTGTGGATCTGTTTACTTCCTCCTTCCTTTCCATTTTGACTTAAACTTCTAACCCAGACATTGGTGGACGTAAGGCTGAAAAAAAATGGCAGAGGTTCACCCTTAGCCCCCCCTCCCAAACAGCCCTCGTTTGCACCCACAAAGTGCTTCCATTCTGTACTGTTTTACTCTGCCAATTAAGCAAAGGGCTAATCCAATCCTCCTTGATTTGTGCAGGGAGTATGAGGAAACAGGGTGAGAGCAAGCCCAGATTCTGTGGCATGGAAAAGGTATGTGAAGGGTGCTGCCTTTCGAGACGGGCTCTTGACCTGACTGTTTCTGCCCTGGAAGTTCCATCCCGCGACGGAGCCTGGCCACCCTGCCTCATTTGAGCATTCTGGGAGCAGCAGCAGCAGCAGAGGCAACAATCAGCTCAGATGGGAACACGGAACTAAGGGAGCCTCCAGCCGTGAGCTCAGAACAAGCGCACTCCCAAGGAGGTCCCTCATGGCATCGTTACAGAATTTGGCAATGTGGGAAACGTTGGTTACTTGGTTAATGGGCAGTGAGCATCCGGGAAATGAATGTTTATAGCGTAAAAGCAGCCGGCTTAATCCCTGGGCCGAAATAGCTGGAACGGACAGGCGTTACGAACGCGTGAAATGAGCGCATTGCAGGGAGTAGCGTCCGCTGCCGCTTGTCAAACTCCGCAGTTCTGTCGAGAGGATTAAACGGCGCGTCCCTCGAGGCAGCGCAGCAGGTCAGAGGCGGAGGCGGAGGCTTCTCACCTGCACAAAGAAGTAGACGAATCCCAGCGGAGGAATGACCACGGCGGCGACCGGCGTGGCCAAGAGGATGATGATGCAGGCGCCGATGACGTTGAACATGGAGCCCATGAACATCTTGATGATCTGGGGCAGCATCGAGTCGATGGTGTCGATTTCTTTGGAGAACCGGTTGACCAAGTTCCCGCTGGGCGTCCGCTCAAAAAACCGGATCGGGCAGCGAAGGACGTTGTGGAGCAAGTCAACGTGGAGACGGCGGGAAGCGAATATTCCTCCCATCGAAACCGCCATCGAGTAGCCAAATACGGCGACACCTGTCAAGGGGGTGGGGAGGGACACGGACAGCCCAACGTGACAAGCGCCCTTCTCCCCAGCTTCAACAGAGTCCGGGCGTGCGTCCGTCCAGGCCGGCAGCCGCTCTGCAGGGCCTCAGGGAGGAATCTTTCCTGGCCCCCTTCTTGGAGCACTCTGCATGTGGAACCCGGGAACTTCCGCCCGCACAGCAGGGGCTCGGCCATGCAGCTGCAGCCCCTCCCCTCGGAAGGGAAGCCTAAGCACATTGAGCCCCAACAGAGGCACAAGGAATTTCCCGGGGAGCTGCAGGCACGAACGCTCCCCAACCCCTTGATGGCCCTTGATGCCGGGGAATTTCCATTTCCTCCTGCGCGGTTCTGACATTTGACATCCGCCCTACATTTCTTTGCTTAGAGGGCCGGAGCAAAGGCTGGGATGTCCTGGGAGTTGGCAGGCTGGGCTTTTGCGCCAGGGCCCATGAGAAGGAGCCGCGGGCCTTGCCCCAAAGCCCTTCTGCCGGACGGACGCTGGGATCCTCGGCTCGACAGGGCAACTGTTTCCTACAGAGCTGCCATTCCCTCCCCAGGGCTGCGGCCAGGAGCCCCGACCCAGCTTCCTCCACGGCCGAGCGTTTGGAGCCCTGACCTAGGCTGAACCCTTCCCAGCCCTGGGGAGCCAAGTCCTGGGCTGCGCTTGCAAACGTGGGCACAATGCCAACAGGGGATTGAGTATCGCCGTGTCCTGGTCTATGGGGCGCTGCCGCCAAGGCCCCGGGCGCTCCCTGCCTGCCCAGCCTATCCCAAGGCTGCTGACGTCCGGGAGCAGGCACCCCATGGGTCAGCATTCCAGCAACCCCCCTCCCCCAGCACACCCAGGGAAGGAGGTTGACATCAGCAGGGCCACTGTGCCAGGCAGCGTGCCCCCCACCCACCCCAAGAGCAGACGCTGGGCTGCAAAGGCAGAGGGAAGCAGAGGACCGGGACAGGGTGCCAGGGCCCCAGCTTTTCTCCCTCCCCAACAGGATCGTAAGCTTCTGACTTTCAGCATGTCAAAATGTTCTAAATGCCGAAGCCTACAGCCGTGGCCATCAGTACATTTGCCACAGCGACACCAGAAAAGGAAACAAATTCACAACACTGCCGCTGAAATATTGCTTCAGGCAAGAGAACATCTGCAAGCAGGGATGGAGGAGAGGCCCCAAATGAAGCCACCCGTCGCCGAGGAATCAGGCAGCCGGGCGAGAGGAGCAGCGAGCGAGCGAGCTTCCTCACCCACCTTGAGACATGCCCAGCGCGCCGTACACGCTCAGCCGGAGATCCGTGTGCTGCTGCGTCCCGTTGATGACGGGGTCGTCAGTCCACAAGCTGAGCCAGTAGTTGGAGGCCAGGGAGGCCACGTGGTTGCAGATGAAGAGGAAGATGCTCAGGAAGGTGATGAAGAGTCCAATGGCTTTCATGTATTCCCAGTAGACGCTCGCCTTCACCTGAAGAGGAGGCGCCACACAGGAGGGGCTGGTTGAGGGCGAGCTGCCTGAACGTGGCTCCTCTCCTCCGGGCCTCAGCATTTCCACACACCCTCAAGCTCAGCCCCCACAGAGTCCGTTCCACAGCGGACTGTGGGGAGGGGATCCCCAAGCACCCCTCCGCCCCCTCCATCCAACACTCTGCGGCCAAAATGACCCACCGCTCTTGCTGCGCCCTGCTTCGATCCCTCCACGGCACCAAGTTTCTCCTCCTCCCGGCCTTTAGAGAGCTCTGCGGCCTTCCTGTCCTCCTCCTCCTCCTCCTCTCTCTTCTTAAATCCAGGGGTGTCCCTCATGCGGCCTTTGTCCGGCCAATTCCGCCACCCTCCGGAGGCTCCCCCGCTCTCCGCCTGCCTGGCCTTGCTGCCCCCTGCAGCTGGAACTACCTCCAGGACACCTTCGTGCGACTGGCTCCCTCTACTCTGGCTTTCTCCAACCTGGTGCCCTACAGATACGTTGGGACTACAACTCCCAGAATCTAGGGATTTTGGGAGTCGTAGTCCAACGCATCCGAAGGGCACCAGGTTGAAGCAGGCTGCTCTGTTTTCTTCAAGTCCCTCCACAAAACTCAAGTTTTGGAACAACCCTGTAGTCTGAATACCCTTATTGTAACTAAACTGAAGGAAGCATAATTGGGATAACCTATAATGATTCTTCTCCGGTTTCCTCCTGCCTCTATTTCCTTCCCCTTATTTTTAGATTGTAAGCTCCTTGGGGCAGGGACCTGTCAAACCTGTTCTTTGTATATATAAATAATATACAGCTAGTGGGCGGAGGATCCCCCTTCAATACGGGCGTTAGAACAGGAGTAGGCCAGGGTCTTTGCCCTCCCATCTTTGAACCACACGTGGAAATGTAATTAGAACAGAGCGGTGGGTCTTCCACGTCAAATCAGACTGGGGATGCAGGGAAAATGGGGAGTTCAGCTGGTCTTTTCATTACAAGAGAAACTGTGGGCAAATATTTAAAGCAAGGGGCAGGTTTTAAAAAATAGCTAGGTCATCAAGGGCCAGATAAAACTGGAATCCATACTCTCAGCAGCAACCCAGCAGCCTCCTTGACCAAAACGCAGAGCACCTTTTAACAGAGACAGGACGAAGGAGGCCGAGCAGGGCGGGGGACTCCGGCGTTGTGGTTCAAAAGGGGTCAGGCTGCAGCGTGGCTCAACACGGAGCGGTGCTGGAGCGACAACTGCAACGCCATTCAGAGGCAAGGTTTTTGGCTGCCAGGGAAAAGCATTCCTCAGGAGCGGCCTGGTCCGCAGATCTCCTGACGGGGAAAGGCAAACACATACATGCCCTTGGCACGGGGGATTAAGGCCCCAGGCTTGACAGTGGAAACTTGGCCTGGGGCCAGCTGTCACAATCCCAGCCCTTCGAGGCGGCTTCAGGAGCGGAGGCTAGAAAACAGCGGTCGGCGTCTTTTAAAGGAACAAAATGGGAGCTCCGCGTTTCTGTAGCTGGACGGCCTTCTTAACGGCCTTCTTAACGGCCTCTCGCTGTTGTGCTGTACAACCGATTAACTGGCTAGATCCACTAATTTAAGATACTTGTTCCACTAAAAGAGCGCCCCCCAATTCATCGGGCATCATGATGTTTAAAATGAAGTTATTCTTAAGACAAGTTCTTATAAAAACTGGATCAGCAAAACTACAACAGCTTAAAACCAGGCGCCAAAGACGTCTATTCAAGTGGGCCTTTATCCGGCATGTTGCTAAACTGGGTTCTGTTGGGTTGGGCACGGTCTGCATTTCTTCTATTATTGTTGTGTTTTTAATCTATTCTTTTTATTTATTGTTTTAACTAAGTTTCTTTTAACCTTGGCTTTAGGGGCTGCTGTGTGCCATTTCTGGGTGGAAAGTTGGGGCCTAAAATAAACAGACAGACAGATGGAGGGAATAGCCTGGTTTGGTATAAGCTTCCTATGTTCCTGGAAACCCAACAGATTTTCACCCCACTAGGAGAAGAGCGGCGTCATCTCTCACCTTCCCAGTCCTGGCAGTATCAGCTTCTGTTAATTTCCAACTACTCTTTTCTGCTGGCGTCTTCTGTAGCTCAGCTGTGCTGTTCTGCTGCATGGACTTCCCAGTTTCGCCGCTGTACGTGGAGGAGTTGCTGAGTTGCCTGTGTTAGGAAGTATGCAATTGCTTAAGCATTAAGACACACCAGTTACTTTTCATTCAAAGACACAATCTGCTGCCCTAACGCTAAAATCTATTCCTCCTTTCTGTTGGAATTCTGCTTCAAGCCCTTCGCGTTTCCTCTCCTCCTCCACCGATTTCTGCAGTGCCAGGACGGGCAGCACAGCCCACAACGTGTGAGGAGCAATGTCCCACGTGTGGGTTTTTCTCCCACATCTAACTGCTGCTTGCTTGTTTTCCTTGGAAAACTCATCCCATGATTCTGGAAAAAAAAGTAGGATCTTTTTTTGCAGGCAGTCCCTAAATCTAAGGGACCAGTCAGTCCGCAAAGAGAACTGTGTTTCACGAGGCTGGTTCGCACAGGGCACGTTCAATGCGATTATTTGCAGGTGGATGCGTGAGCCACTACTGGAAAGCCTCATACTGAAGGTGTTGCCAAAAATCTGCTGCTGACTGATCTGTGACACCCATCACATGTGTGCAAGTTGTCGCTTGATGTGGTCGTCACTGGGTAAGGCACATGCAAATGTGAGTCAGCCTAAAGCGTGTAACAGGAAAGGTGTCTCTATTTACTTCACAGAACAAAGGAGATCATAGAATCATAGAATAGTAGAGTTGGAAGGGGCCCATAAGGCCATTGAGTCCAACCCCCTGTTCAACGCAGGAATCCACCTTAAAGCATCCCTGACAGGTGGTTGTCCAGCTGCCTCTTGAAGGCCTCGAGTGTGGGAGAGCCCACCACCTCCCTAGGTAACTGGTTCCATTGTCGTACTGCTCTAACAGTCAGGAAGTTTTTCCTGATGTCCAGCCTGAATCTGGCTTCCTGTAACTTGAGCCCGTTATTCCGTGTCCTGCACTCTGGGAGGATCGAGAAGAGATCCTGGCCCTCCTCTGTGTGACAACCTTTTAAGTATTTGAAGAGTGCTCTCATGTCTCCCCTCAATCTTCTCTTCTCCAGGCTAAACATGCCCAGTTCTTTCAGTCTCTCTTCATAGGGCTTTGTTTCCAGACCCCTGATCATCCTGGTTGCCCTCATCATTATTATTATCATCATCATCATCATCATCTCCTTCCTGCCATTTTACTGGGCATCCAGAGACAGAAACATGCTTGCACCAATGTTAAGGCTTGAAAAAAATCACAGTCGAGAACGGGCACCTTTTCACCTCTGCCTGGTCGCCTCCAGATGTGTTGAACTGCAACTCGCCACGCTGTCTGGGAATTGTGGACGTTGCACACATCTGGACCCTGGCAGGCTGGGGAAACCCTGGCCTACGTGCTTCCCTCATCTTCCCTGTTGCAAGTTTTCCCTTTATAATCCAAGTTTCCTATAGGAATCATCTACTAAAAGCAACTTTCTCAGGATGAAGTTCCCTCTGGGCTCTGCGAAATGCACAACCGCTCACTTCTTAAGGGGAAAACAGCAGTTCTCCTTGTGGGGCAGGAACAGCAGGCTTTGCACTGCGGAACAGCAACAGAACATTATCCGTCCCCCGCCTGCCAAGTAACACAGCAAAGGGGGAGGATTAAAGGAGGATTAAGGCGAGGAAATGAAGCAAGAAAGCTTTGACTCGCTGGGCTGAGCGTGTTTCACTTTAGGTCAAGGATGCTCAACTCTCCCTTGTGGCGATTTTATCTCACCTTTGGTAACTAGGATGATCAGGGGTCTGGAAACAAAGCCCTATGAAGAGAGACTGAAAGAACTGGGCATGTTTAGCCTGGAGAAGAGAAGATGGAGGGGAGACATAATAGCACTCTTCAAAGACTTAAAAGGTTGTCACACAGAGGAGGGCCAGGATCTCTTCTCGATCCTCCCAGAGTGCAGGACACGGAACAATGGACTCAAGTTAAAGGAAGCCAGATTCCAGCTGGACATCAGGAAACTTCCTGACTGTTAGAGCAGTACGACAATGGAACCAGTGACCTAGGGAGGTTGTGTCCTCTCCCACACTAGAGGCCTTCAAGAGGCAGCTGGACAACCATCTGTCAGGGATGCTTTAGGGTGGATTCCTGCATTGAGCAGGGGGTTGCACTCGATGGCCTTGTAGGCCCCTTCCAACTCTGCTATTCTAAGATTTTATGATTCTATGACTATACCAATGTTTTACTCGTATCTTGATGAAAAGTTTTCCCCAGTTCCACCAGTAAGGAAATGACAAATTGTTTTGAAGTTATAAGACAGAAAGCGAGCGATATCCCATTCCCGGACATTGCACCTCTCTTGGTACATGGTGCCCCAGTTATTAATATTATTAGTATTATTATTTATTTACAATATTTATATACCGCTCCCCATTGAAAATTTCGGAGCGGTGTACAAGATAAAATGAAAATAAAAACAGAATAAAACACTTAAAACAGATTTAAAAAGAAGCAAATACAGTGACTCCTGGCTGGACATTAAAGAAAGGCTTCCTGGAATAAAGATGTTTTCAGGAGGCGCCGAAAGGAGTACAAAGTTGCTGCCTGCCTGACCTCCAGAGGCAGGGCGTTCCACAGTTGCACCTGGGAGACTGCGTTTCATTGCGGTGAACCCCTTTTGGGCTGCCAATCTTAGCAAGGAGACTAAATGCTTGTGAGTTGTGTGTGTGTGTGTGTGTGTGTGTGTGTGTGTGCACCCAGTCCTGGACCTTGTTTCCCTATCTGAAGAACAGAGTGGCTCCTGCCAATGCAGGTGTTGGCCATCCCTGATTTAGATCACCAGAAAGCGCTCCATAGGGCAGGCTGCTTCCTCTCACAGCCACCAGCAAAGTCAATGAAAAAGAACTGCCCAAAGACCCCAAACCCGGCCTACCTCTTCACTTGTATCCCTGAGGCTTCGTTTACAAGGACTCCGTTTTCTAGGCGTTTCCCTTCCTTTACAGCTGGGCTGTTTGCATCTACGGAAGTGGACGAACACACAGAACGAGCGTCAGCTTAGAACGCGGCGACAGCCAATTTAAACGCCAAGTGCCAAAACTGTATTCCAGAATGAGACCTGCGCTCCTAATTAGCCCTTTGGCATCTGAACTAAAGACGTGCCGTCGGTTTTAGCCTTAAAAGTGTCCTTCCACTATCTGGTCGAGTAAGAGACGCGTAGAACAGAGAACTGTCGCTCCTTGTTCTACCCAAAGTCCGGATTATCAACAGCTGTTAAAAATGGAAGCGCTGCTTTTGTGCTGGTTATTAGAGACCAGGGGGTCATCCAGGGCCCTGGGCAAGACGCCCTTGCAGAAGGATCTCCTCTTGTTCACAGAATAATCAGGGTACACAAAGATGTCTGAACATCACTGTTTGACTCCGAGAGAGAAAAACGAACACGAGACACGCTGCACTAAAAAGAAGCCACGTAAGGAATCTGTAACACATTCTATAGTTCATTCTGTTACCTGGACAGGCTGCTAACAGAGGCCAATCCGGAACTTGTGGAATTCAGTGCAAAGGGACTGCTTACAAGCTCCACAAGGCTCTCCCAAGGGAAGCTCCCCTCCTGGTGCCCACACGGCTCTCTGTTCGGCTTTCCTCTTCCCCCAGGCTTTTAAAATCTTTTCAAGGCGTTTAGGACGCTTTCAGACAGAAAAAAGTCCTACAACTTTCAGCATTCCCCAACCAGCTACGCTGGGTTCTAGGACAGGTTTAGCCTCCCCCAAACTGGTGTCCTCCAGGTCTGTTGGATAGCAACCACCATCATCGTTGGATGATGGGAGTTGTAGTCCAGCACACCTGTTGGAGGAGGCTGCTGCAGAGAGAGTAGATGAAGAATAAATATTTTGTCTGCGCCTCAGTGTGTCAGGGTCAACTCAGCTTCAGTACAGACAAAGCATGTATTTCTGCATAATCCCTGACAGCCATCTGTCAGGGATGCTTTAAGGTGGATTCCTGCATTGAGCAGGGGGGTGGACCTGATGGCCTTATGGGCCCCTTCCGACTCTGCTATTCTATGATTCTATGACTTTTTTCTGTCTAAAAGCGCATAGAATTGCACCCTTAAGATATTTTAAAATACCTTCATATCAGTGTTTTATTATCTCAGTCACAGCAATGTGTTTTTATCTCAAATAGATTATACTGTATTTTATGCTGTGTTGGCACATTTATTAGTTTCATATTGATGATTTTATTATATTATTATCATCATCATCATCCTAGAGAAATGAATTTTGTGAGGTGGTCAATAAATATAACTAAATAAATACACTTAAATACATACTTTAGGGTGGATTCCTACATTGAGCAGGGGTTGGACTCGATGGCCTTGTGAGCCCCTTCCAACTCTGCTGTTCTATGACTCTATGATTAAAGGGGCATTGGACACACCCCTGGCGAAGAAGAAGAAGAAGGCTCAACAGGTGTTGGCCAAGATAGATGAAGCCTCCATATTCAGAGGAAGTCTACCACTGAGTGCCAATGGCTAGGGGGGAACTGTGGGAGAGGGCCGTTGCCTTCATGCCCTGGAGGCATCTAGCTGCTCAATGAGAAGCAGGGATCTGGGGTAAAAGCCGGCCAGCCAGGCGCTTAGGACTACTCACAAGGGGCTCAGTTTGCATGGAAACCAGCCCAGCGACCACTCTATGAAGAACAGCCAAGGCTCCTTGAAACACAAGAGCAGGCTGTCCTTGACACAGAGGCCGAAGAGTTCGAGCCATTTTCCATTTAAGATTTCATGGTTGGCTTTTTACTCCTCCAGAGAAGAGCCATGCGCAGTGCACTAAAAGAGTACAAGGCAGACCACCCGGCCTTTCAAGGGTTTGAATTCGACAGCAGGAAATGTACCGACGGGACTCTGGAACGCGCCGCTGACTTTGCCTTCACGCCTGCAGAGCGCAGCAGGCAAAAAGAAACTTCCAAATACGCTCCGAGCCAAAGGAGGGAATAGGAGGAGGAAGGCCTCGCCCTGCCTGGAGTGAGCCAGCTGCCTGCTTCGGATCTGAAGCAGCGCCCCCGCCCCCGCCCCTCTCCAACTGACCCCGCAGCTTTTAAAAAAATCATTTTAAAACATTGGGGGGGGGGGGAAACCAACAGCTCCCCAAGACTCAATTTCAGGGGAGAAACGAAGAGCACTCAGGTAAAGGAAACGGAACTGAAGCAAGCTGCGCCCGCCCCGTCAGGGGCTGCAGGGAAGTGCTCCTGGGCATTCCCATTCTTTTCAAGAGGGTTGTGCAGGAGAACTTCCCACCCCATCGTGCTCTGGGCTCACGTGAGCTCTCCCCGGAAAGTCACGGCTTCCAGATTCTCTGCAAGCATTTGTTAGATATGAGAGCAAGTGTCTCGCCTGTGTGTGAGTTGTCGACTAAGGTGCCTCACAATGCAGCAGGAAGCTCTCCTGCACAAGCTCCACAGAAACGAAGGCAAGCTGACCTTGGTTCTTAAGAAGAACAGCAACACCAAGCTCATAACAGAAGCAGGATACCGGGAGGAAATAGAACCCAGGTGTTTGGTAAAGAAATGAAGGCTTGAAGTGGTGACAATGGTTTAACAAGCACACCCGTCCCGTGACTCTCCGGCTACTCTGCCCGAACAATCCCCACCAAGCTGAGCATCAGGACAACGGTCACCACAAATCCCACGTCAGCCAGTAACACAAAAGCGGAGTGGGAATAAGACCGTGCGATACGACGATCAGCAGGGATTATTTGCAGGGGAGTTACGAAACCAGCCCCCTTTCCAAACAGGTTGAGGGACGCCGTGCAGGCGGCTAAATGGGTGTGAAAGAGAGCCCGAGCCGACGGGAGACAACTTGAACGAGAAAAGGAAGGGCAGACGCGGGGGCGCAAGGGCAGAGCAAAGGGCGCACCGACTTGTCACTCGCAACTGGAGAAGTCAGAGATGGAGCAATCGGGAAAGCCTCTGGTGTCTCCAAGGTTCAAATAACAATAACAACAATAATATAATATTTATTTCTTACCTGCCTCTCCCTTTGGATCGAGGCGGGGAACAACATTAGTACAGGAATCAATACATCCTAAAAATTCTTGATTTTACATTTATCTGGATAGGCCTGCCAGAAAAGGCTAGTCTTTAAAGCTGCCTTAAAATCACACAGAGTGTTAATTTTACGAATCTCCTCCGGCAGGCCGTTCCACGATCTGGGGGTGACAGAAGAAAAGGTCCTCTGGGAAACTGATGTCAGCCTAGTTTTAGCTGACTGAAGTAAGTTCTCCCCAGAGGACCTGAGTGTGCGGGGCGGACTGTATGGGAGAAGGCGATCCCGCAGGTAACCTGGACCCAAACCATGCAGGGCTTTAAAGGTAATGACCAACCCTTTGTACTTTGCCCGGAAACTAATTGGCAGCCAGTGAAGAGATTTTAAAACTGGTGTAATGTGGTCACCCCTAGATGTACCGGTGACCAACCTGGCTGCCGTATTTTGAACTAGTGGATTCACCTTCCTCATTCAGTCCACCAATGTAAAGGCAGACTGTGGCTAAGAGGTTAAGCCTGATGCTAGTGTTCATATTGCAGCCGCCGCCACCACCACCAGCTGCCCGCTCCAGGAAGCCAGCCGTACTGGGAGCGTCCTCCCACGGGCAAGCAGGCAAGGGAGCTTCAGCCACGTACCTTCACCGTCCACGTTCTGCTCTGCGCTGGCGTACGTGCGCAGGAACTCGGCAAAGGCTCCGTCTTGCTCTAGCAGCTCTTGGTAAGATCCCATCTCTGATATTTTGCCTTCCGTCATAACGATAATTGTATCCATCAAGGGCAGATAACTGACACCGTGGGTTACCAGAACCCGAGTCTGGACGCAGAGAGGGAGGGGGGGGAATGAGAGAAGCAGGGAGGGCTCTTAAAACGTGCCTGTTTGGTGAGCATGCCACAAGAATGCAGTTTCGAACGCCTCCTTTGCAGGATCTGGTATACTCCAAGGGGAGGATTTAGCTCTTCCTGTGAGTGAATGCGGTTCCAGCTCCTGGAGGCAGAGTAGATCAAGGTGACCGAGAGCTAGCAGGGCAGAGTGCAGGGATGAGTGGCCAAACTGCCACCCACTGGACCTTCTGTGAGCCAAACGGCACCCATGGGCATGGCCACGCCCACTGCTGCCACCTCTCCAGTCATTTCGACTTCCTCTGTGAGCGAACGTGGCCGGGGCTGAGGCCGGAGGCAGCAGCGGGGAGGCCTCCAGGCCTGGATGGAGAACCAGCACAGGCCAGGGGCCAGAAGCAACCTTGCCAGGCTGCAGGGCTCAGAGCATCTAACGATCACTAGGCAGAGCGAGGCTCAGGGCTCAGTTCAGCCACGAGGCTCCCAAGGCCAGCTGCCATCCCTCAGCCTGACCTACCTCACAGGCTTGGCGGAAGGCTAAATTCATGGGACATTCCATGACGCTGAATGGCGGGAGATTTAGGACTGGTACAAGGATGTCTTTAAAAGGGGACTGGGCAAATCCATTCGGGAGAAGGCTATCAACGGTCCGGATGGCTCTGTCCTACGTCCAGTATCGGAGGCAGCGTGTCTATGTACACCACTTGCTGGGGAACATGGGCGTGAGGGTGCTCTTGCACCCGTGTCCTGCTTGTGGGCTTCCCATGGGCACGTGGTTGGCCACTATGTGAGGAGAATGCCGAATTAGATTGTATAATCTTATAGATTTGGTGTGTGTGTGTGTGTGTGTATTGGTGCAGAGCCACACACGTCACCCTAACGTTGCAAGATGAAACTATTTCCCAAGTGCTTTATTGGGAAGCCCCCTCCCTTTAACACAGAATGAAGCCCCCACCCCGCCACGCCTGCGTACTTTGCCTTTCAGGATTCCTTTTGGTCCAATGACTTTGTCAAAAATGTGCTTCCCAACGTGCGCATCAACCGCAGACAAGGGGTCGTCTAGCAAGTAAACATCCGCGTCGGAGTAGACGGCTCGAGCCAGGCTGACCCTCTGCTTCTGGCCGCCAGACAGGTTCACGCCCTGAGGAAGAGAAAACGCAGCGACACTCTGCGGGCGGCGTCCGGCTGGAAAGGGCTCTTGCTTCGCGGAAGCGAAGCGAGGCGCTTGGCTTTCGTTTTCTTTTGCCCAAGCAGCGGTTTCTCGGGGAGGTAGAGAAAAGAAGTAAGGGCTGCGATCGGGCACCTATGCAGCCGCGCCCCTGAATCCAGAGACGGTTCCATGATCTTCAGCGCTGCAAGCAAACCGCTGTGGGGGGCCGGCGCACCGTCTGGAGACCACGGCCACTTGTGGGCACATTTAGCTTGTACACAAACAGAGGCAGGTGAGTCTACTCTTGCTGTCCTACGTGCAAGACCTCACCCATTCGGAATCAGAGCAGCGGATCGAGCTCACCACCAGAGAAGCAAGCGCGGGGAAACTCAAGATTACAAAATCCAGGACTATCCCGGTACCTAAATACCTTTTCTCCAATTTCGGTTTGGTCTCCCGAAGGGAAAATCTCCAAGTCCGGCAGAAGGGCACAGGCCTCCACCACACGCTGATACTGGCGCTCCTGCACGTTCCTTCCAAACACAATGTTCTCCTTCAGAGTTGCGTTCTGGATCCACGCTTGCTGGGGGACGTAGGCAACGGAGCCCTGGGAAGACAAGGGAGTCGGGGCCCCGTCTGAGAGTTTGGTCAACTTGAGCAACACGGACGTAAGAATGAAGGTCACGTAACACCCCCACCCCCACCCCCACATTGCGCTCCACACCCCTCCCCCCTGCTCATCCTCCTAACTGCTTGCTTTCCCCACCCCCACCCACTGAAGCCCCTTGCAGACAAAGCCACGGCACGAGGATAGAACAGGCATCAATGAGATCCCCCCCAGCCCCCACTTCATGTGACGCCACTGAGCAGCGCAAGCAAACTCATATGCTACAAGGGAAGCCAGAAACGTCCGGAGTCCCTCGCCAGTCAGGAGAAAATTCCTTCCTAATCCCAGGCAGGGTGACCCTGAGCAAGCAGTAACACTCAGCCTTCAGCTGTCCCAAAGATATGTGTGGTTGAACTTTAAAAAGGGGAAATCTTTTTCCTAGCTCTGGTAGATCATCAAATGACCAGGCACCGGCCCTTCATGGGCTCCCTGGGGAGGAGGGCAGGTTCCCTTTCTGCAGCTAGAGAAGAGCAGCGGAGCCCGTCACCTGCGTCGGTCTCGTACCTTGAGGGAGACGTGTCCTTCCTGCTTCTCCATTTCTCCCAGAAGCGCTGACAACAGGGAGGATTTGCCGCAACCGACCTGGCCGACAACGGCGACCAAGCGGCGTTCTGGTATTGCGAAACTGACGCTGGAAGGAACATAAAGACAGAAGCACACACTCTTGGCTCTGCCAGGCTGGGGTGCAAGAACAGGTGAACAACCCAGAAGGCAGGAAGGAGGCGATTGATTCGCATCGACCAAAGAGCATCATCATAAATTCTTTCAAAACGGGAGGCGGCCCCTGGGGGTGGGGGGAGAGGGGGTGTCCGTATCGTCATTACATGGGGTGGGGAGGGATGGGATGGGGAAGGCGGGTCTCTCTGGGTGACGGGCAGTAGGTCAGCAAGGGCTTATGGCCCAGTTTTACAACTGTAGCAATGAAAAGGCTCCCCTTCCAAATCAGACCGCTGAAGCGAAGAAACCGGGGTTGGAGTGGTGCAGGCCGGGAACAAAAGTGGATTTTTGTGAGAAAAGACCGAAGAGTCTGGTACTGAAAACAACGTTCCTGGCAGAACATATGCTCAGAGGCACCCTGCTCTGAGGTTCGATGTCGCCCACTTCACAAGTTTTGCGCCTGGCTCAGGCTGATGGGTCTTGGAGTTCTAGCGAACACCACGGCCAGCTCACCCACTTCAGCATTAGAAGTCAGCAGGACTGACTCACTCAGCAGTAGCGCTATGCAGTAGCATCCCAAATACCAAGCCTAGGCTTGTCTACTCCCAAGTAAAAAGGAGAGGCCTCTGCAAGGCAAAGCTCAGAAGGAAGCCGGCCTGAATCCCACGGCCTCGCCTACTCTGCCTTACAGGGAAAGGTTCCGAGATCAGGGTGGGAAAAAGGCACTTACTTATTCACGGACGGCTGATCACTTCTTGACCAGCTGAAGGTGGCGTTCTTCACGATAACGCTGTTGCCATCAGCTAGAAAGTCATGAAAGAAAGACTGTCTTCAGGCAGGCTGAGCACATGCACAAAAATTAGCTTACACACCTACAAGGACAACTTCCCATTCTGGAGCTTGACTGGGGGTGACAAAAGTGGTTCACAGGCAGAAATTGACAGGAGGGCAAAGTCTTAAGCGCCCTTCTCCTTCCTGCACGTCCCCTCATCCCCCACATCTTCCTTACAAAGAAAACACAGGGCTGAGCACCACAGGTTTGCTTCGTAACACAGTGATCTGTCTGAGATTCTCCACTTATGGCAAAATAAGTCATTATACACCTCTTGATACAAGCCTGATTTAACAGAAATGCAGCTCTCTTGTCTGCAATCAACAGAAGGCACCAGGAAAAAGGTCCTGCACGCATCAAATACTTGAAAGGTTGTCACACAGAGGAGGGCCAGGATCTCTTCTTGATCCTCCCAGAGTGCAGGACACGGAATAATGGGCTCAAGTTACAGGAAGCCAGATTCCGGCTGGACATCGGGAAAACCTTCCTGACTATTAGAGTAGTATGACAATGGAACCAGTTATCTAGGGAGGTGGTGGTCTCTCCCACACTAGAGGCCTTCAAGAGGCAGCTGGACAGCCATCTGCCAGGGATGCTTTAAGGTGGATTCCTGCATTGAGCAGGGGGTTGGACTCCATGGCCTTGTAGGCTCCTTCCAACTCTGCGATTCTATGATTCATTTGGTTAGGCCATTCCGACCCTTGAGAGAAACCACCTTGAAATCTGAGCAGGGCTGGACTCAACATCTTGAAAGTGTGGCGGCAGCAACAGCAAGGAGCTGCAAAATGACTTGTGTCCCCCCTCCCCCCCGGTAAACGTTGAACTTACAGTCTTTGATGGAGCCTCTGACGATACTGTCTGGATCTAACTCTTCATGCGACAGGAAGACCCGGAGACGCTTCAGAGACACGCTTGCCTAGGCGACAAAACCAGAAGGGCTGCTATGGCGCACACCACACACTATTTGCAGTTAGTTTTTCAGAGGTCCAACGATATTTTACCCTCCCCAAAGTGCGGCCATGCAGAGCGTAGCTAATTGATGGAACGTGCTGCCACAGGACGTGGCGTTGGGCGCTGGCTTAGGTGGCTTAAAAAGGGGGTGAGAAAGATTCGCGGAGGAGACGGCTCTCTGTGGCTGATCAACAACCAGAACGACGGTCTCCCTGCTTAGAGGCAGAGTGATGCCAGACACGAGTTGCGCCAGGGCAACTGGGTGCCGGGCGATGTGCAGCTCAGGTTCGATCTAGCAGTGCTCCTACGCATGTTTAGCCTGGAGAAGAGAAGATTGAGGGGAGGCATGATAGCACTCTTCAAATACTTAAAAGGTTGTCACACAGAGGAGGGCCAGGATCTTTTCTCGATCCTCCCAGAGTGCAGGACACGGAATAACGGGCTCAAGTTACAGGAAGCCAGATTCCAGCTGGACATCAGGAAAAACTTCCCGACTGTTAGAGCAGTGCGACAATGGAACCAATGACCTAGGGAGGTTGTGCGCTCTCCCACACTAGGGCCTTCAAGAGGCAGCTGGACAAGCATCTGTCGGGGATGCTTTAGGGTGGATTCCTGCATTGAGCAGGGGGTTGGACTCCACGGCCTTGTAGGCCCCTTCCAACTCTGCTATTCTATGATTCTATGATAAGTCGCCTTGCACTGAATCCATCCATCACACAGTCTCATCTGCTCTGACTGGCAGCAGCATCACCTGCTGCCCAGGGGTATTTTTCGACGAAGGAAATGGGGACCGTCTGCATGCACATGCTCCATCACTGACCTCTTGTGTGCCTTCCCCTACGGCAGGGAGGGGGAACCTCCAGCCCGCAGGCCTAATTCAATCCATGGAGCTTCCCCGGGGGAGGGAGCTCAGGGGAGAATTCCCTGCCGAGTGCTCAGGCGAGGGAGGCGCAGGGGAATCCAGGGACTCGGCAAAGCTGGGAGGATCCTGCTGGTCCAGCTGCCGCCTTGGTCGGGGCTGCTTGGCTGTGTGTGAGGCAGTGGGTGGAGCTCAAACCCCCCCCCCAAACTCTTCCCCGCCCCGGACTCAGGAAACCTGCGAGGGATTCCCTATGAAGAGACTCTTACTTGCACCATGCTGCTGATGACCATGGGGAGAATGTTCAGGGGGAACCGGAGGATATTGAACAATGCCAGAGAAACAAACGCCTTCTGAGCATCCAGGACGTTCTTCTCCGAAATCGTCACGTACACAGCAAACGTTGACAATGCAACCTTGAAACAGGACAGGTCACAGGCAGAGTTAGGGCTGCATCTTTGCCTTGCGCCTGGGGGATGGGGGGAGTGATTATGACTGCGAACCGCCCAGAGAGCTTCAGCTATTGGGCGGTATAAAAATGTAATAAATAAATAAATAAATAAATAAATAAATAAATAAATAAATGACTAACCCCTTTCACTGCAGTAAAAAAACAAATGGGAAAAGAGGGATCTGTGGATTTGCTGTGCCAACAAATCAATACTGCACAGGTCCCTTTAGGGGGGAAACAGTTTAGCCCCATGGAAGAGCATATCCATGGGCCCCATTTCCTCCATGGGTCTGACCCCTCTCATTCATTTCTCCTCCCTCCCCTTGCCCTTAAAGGCAGGAGGAGGTTGGGACATGCAACCCCCCACAGCAGAGACGCCGTACACTGACACGCGCGTACACTGACAGTGTAGATAGGGGCATTCAAACACACACACAGTAATACCCCCCCTTGATGAATCCTGTCCCCCCCCCCAGCCCCCCGGGCGTAGACCTGGTGCCCTGGGAAAGGAGCTGCCGTTGGCTCCCACCTCAGGAACTCTTTCCAGCAACAAAGCTCTGAAGACGAACACCTTGCTGCAACTCTGATTATTTTGCTGTTCTCGAGGACGCGGATGGAAGATTTTACAGGCTTCCTGTTCATGGCAATGACTGGGTCACTCATTGTCCTCAGGACTGAGCAAATATTAGTCTTGTGTCGAGGACGTGCAGAAGGATGTTGTGTACGATGTGCAGAAAGCTGAGCTGTGGCTGGAGCCACGGCAGAGCTGCACAACCGGTTTTCAGCGCCAAAGCTTTCAGGGCAGCTGCCTGAGTCCAGGTCAGGCTGTTCCTTTGGCCATCTAACCCAGCGCTGTCTACTGTGGCTTACAGCGGCAACCCACGGTCTCAGGCAGAGACCTGATCTGCATGGAACGGTGCCAAACACTGGGTTAAAAGCCACCCACAATTTGCCAGGGTTGTGGGCCGCTGCCATTTTGAACACGCAACCTATCAGAGGTTGCCCTATGACGTGCGAACCTGGACCCTATGGATTAATCTTAGGTTAAACAACCCACACTGAACCTACAATTAGAAGTTAGGATCTCCTGGTGATTTGTGGCAGATTGGCAAGGATTTTCTACTCCCAGGCCCTTTTCTTTTCTTTTCTTTTCTTTTCTTTTCTTTTCACAAAAGTAAAAACCAAGGGCCTTTTCCCTCCTCCCTCCTAAAGTAGTCTGCTTAAATCAAGAAGGCTTGGGGGGTGGGGGAACAGGAGTAGATCTGGGTGGGAAAGGATTTGTGTGCAAGCTCTAATGCCGGGATTCAGCCCTAATTCCTGGGCTGAGAATTGTGCTCGCAGGCGCCTTGTTCCACAATTGTAGATCCGCCTTCCTGAGCCACTATTTTGCACCTGGCTTCTGCTGGTGGAGCTCGGGATTTCTAGTGAGAAACAAAGCAAGGCCCCGCAACCTACCATTTTCCCTCCCCTGGTTGACGTTAACCTACATTTAAGGAAGTGGGGGATGCAGCTCCTTGACAGAAAACAAGCAAAATGCTAAAGAAAAAAGGGAGGAGATCACAGGAGGAGCACCCTTCCTCAACCTGGCCCCCTCCGGATGTGTGGACTACAACTCCACACTCTTCAAATACTTGAAAGGTTGTCCCACAGAGGAGGGCCAGGATCTCTTCTTGATCCTCCCAGAGTGCAGGACACGGAATAACGGGCTCAAGTTAAAGGAAGCCAGATTCCAGCTGGACATCAGGAAAAAGGTTGTCGGGGATGCTTTAGGGTGGATTCCTGCAATGAGCAGGGGGTTGGACTCAATGGCCTTGTAGGTCCCTTCCAACTCAACTACTCTATGATTCCCATCACCCCCAGTCAGCAAATGGCAGCTAGATCATAGGACCTGGAGCTAAAGCTCTGGCAACTTGCCCGGGTTCTTTAGGATCCTGAGCCTTCACCAATCATTGCCTACTAATCATGAGGACTAGAAGAATATTATTTTTTTTAAAAAAAATAAGAAGACAGAGATGCTTTGAACACAACTTTGAGCAAGGAAAGAAAGATTTACGCAGCTCCTTTACACTGCGGGGTAGGTCTGGATTCTGCCCATTTTACACATGGGGGAAGTGAGGCAGTCTCCCCAAGACCATATTAGGAGTGGGACAGATCCCAACTAGTCACTATTTTATGGATGGTGTGTGTGTTTGTGTGTGCTTTTAATATATAAAAGGGCAGCCGGGCGCCCTCCTTCAGACGAGACAGCGCCCTGCGGATGTCTCCCTCTCACGGTTTCTTCTCCTGCTCTTCATCATACCTTCATTGAGAAGTAAACACAAGCAGAAGCTGAAGGGAAAGAATCCTGTGTGCAAAGAGCAACCCAACGCCTTCAAGTGGAGCGGCACATATTTTATCCTAATATGTAGCTGTGGCGTATTTGCCTTCCCCAGACATCAGGAGCAAGCAGTCCCCTTTTGCCTAAGCTGGGCTGCATGCCATGTCCTTGTAATCGCTGGAGGAGACCCTCTCTGAAATGATGGGTTTTGTAAAAAAAAAAAAAAAACCAGGTGGGGAAAAGTAAAAGAATAGCAAGCATTAGGAAATAACTCAGGGGTGAAAGGTCCATCTCGTCCAGCGCTCTGTTCACACAGTGGCTTACCAGCCATTGGCCAGGGACCAACAAGCAGGACATGGTGCAACAGCACCCTCCCGCCCATGTTCCTCAGCATCTGGTGCACACAGGCTTCTGCTGTATTAATCTTATTTTCTTTTATTTGTATTTTTTAGTCTTTTTTATTGTTAGCACCTGCGCTAGGTTTTGTTTAAATTCAACACTGGCATACAACCTTACAAAAAAAAAATGAAATAGAAGTTAGCTGACCGGAATCTCCCAGCTTGGACGTTGATGTTACGATAAAAGCCACAATGACTGGTGCGTTTCCTCTTTCAAACCAGAGTGGGGCCAGGTGTGTGGCAATGAGCTGAATTCTATGGGTAGGGAATCCCTTATGAAAACCGTGCATGACCAGTGGAGAGAGTCGAGGGTCCCACCCATCAGGACTGCAGAAGGTTTTTAAACGCTCGCGGTACTCACCAAGAACGGGGCACACACCCACGTGAACGTTCCCACCGCAGCGAGGTAAGCAGACTTTTTGAGAACCTTCAGTTCTTGCTGTCTGATCCCAAGGACTTTTTCTTTGAAGGCTAATTCCCAGGCGTAAAGTTTTAGCACTTTGATCCCATTGAGAATTTCATTCATCAGCTTAATCCTGTTGTCTTTACTATTCATGTGAGCAACCTGAAATGACCCAATTGCAGCAAAAGCAAGTCAGGGCAACTCTTGAAGTCAGGCTGTAGCATAAACTTGCTACCGGAATTAACATTCTTTGGAGCCGTGGGCTATAAAACGGGAGGGTTTAGCCATGCGTCACAAAGCTGAAACTGTATTTACAACGTAACAACTGTCTCTATGGCTGTATTTTATTTGATGCATTTTTTATTATAATTCTGATTGTTTTAACTTGTTCTTGTTTTTGTCATGCAAGTTGCCCAGAGAACACCTCCTATAAATAATTAAAGAGTACAAATAATTTTTAAAAAATAGAAAATGAACAAACATAGAAGAAGCAAAGAAATACTTGCAGATTAAAACATTAGACTAGCTGGAGTCCTTCACAAGCCAGGAAGGTTAACGAAAAAGAAAATATGATGTTTCAGTATCATGTTATTCTATCAAAATATCTACTTATATAGTTTACTCAGCCTTGCCAGAAAAGTCAGTAGCCTTCAGAAGCTCTCTTTATGTTGAGTTGTTTGGGGCCTCAATGAAAGCACAAAGATCTGATTTGCACATACCCTATTTCTTCGATTCTAAGACACACTTCCCCCCCCCCCATATACATCTCTAAAAATGGGGTGCGTCTTAGAATCGAGGGTGTGTCTTAGGTTTTTCTTTTTCTGTTGGTGGTACTGAAATTAGTGTGCGTCTTACAATCGATGGCGTCTTACAATCGAAGAAATACGGTAAGATCAATTAATGGGTTGTTTAATCTGTGAATTGGCAGAGTGAGTGAGAGTACAGTCTCCTACACATTCACGGCTTCTGTTTTGCATTTCATACACAACCCAGGAATACACATTCTTCTCCCACCGAATGAAGCGCATTTGGGCACACTTTTCCAAACACAGACTTGGACAGTGTTTTACAGCCTGTGTATATTTGAAAAATGTACATTGGAAAAAAATGCATACATTTTTCAACCATAGGCATTTCCCCCCATGTACTTTTTTTCAAATATTTTTCAGATATAACACTCTTCTGCTTGGTGTGAGAGACATCTAAGCACATATAACCTTTGCGTGCAGAATTTGTCATTCTTAAGCAGGGACAAACTCTCCTACCTGATAGGTTTTTGTTTTCATTGCTATCACAGCATTCACTGGAACCAGGAGCAACATGACTGCCACACCCGCTAACACGGAGGGACCTAAATTCTAGGGGGAACAAGTTTAGAGCACGGCGTTAGCAGAAGCACAGCTGGCGATTCGCAAACCCACCACCCAGACAGTCTCCCAGGAGCGCAGCAGAAGCCCCTTGAACTGTGGGGAGCAACTACCAGAGGCAGAAGCCCGTCCCTGCCTCCAAAAGCAAAACGGGGAAGGCTCATGGCTCAGCGGCCTGCAGGATGTGCGCAGGACCCCTGATTCAGTGGCTGGCACGTCCAGCTGAAAGGGTCACGTTGCAGGGGTGAAAAGACCTTTCACGGCCTGAGATCCCAATCAGCCACTGCAGGTCAGAGCGGGTGATTCTGGGCTAGACAGACCAATGGTTTGATTCGGTCTAAGGTGTCTTCCTATGTTTCAGATCCAGTCCTTAGCTGAGGGTTACCGCATAGGAGAAACCTGCCCTTATTTCATACCCCACCCAAAAATCCTTGAATTGCAGAAGTCTGGCGAGGGAAATAAACACCACTATTTAGCTACAAGTAAATAGTCAAAATGGCACACCCACGTGCTGCTCTTACCAGCCACAGCAGATACAATGCCAGGATAACTTGGAGAGGTGCAGACCAGACCATGTTGATGTAGGTCGCTAAGTCCATGAACCTCTGGGCGTCCACCGACATCAGATTGACGATCTCCCCAACGGTGGACGTCTTCCTTGCTGAGTTAGTGATGACCAAGGCCTTGAAAGCAGGAGACAAACACTAGAAGGAGCCCAGGGGCACCTTCAAGGCGAAGGCCAAGACATTCCCTGGGGCATAATAGCTTTTATCGGCAAGATCCTATTTCATCTGGTGCATGAAGCGAACAGTGATGGCAACGAATAAACTCACGTGCAATCTAAAGTTAAACCAAGCCTAGACTTAAAAGAGCTGGTTCACGTGCAATCCCAAACCAACATGACAAGGAAGAACCTCAGCATATCTCAGGCTCAGGGATGCCCTTCAGTGTGGCAGCAAGGAAGTGTCCGGGTACTTTGATTAACTGCACCTTGCCGTGTTGTTTGAACCTGACAAACTGTGGTTCATCTTAACTACGGTTTGTTGAAATAAGCCAAGATCAACCACAGTTAGGGTTTAGACGTAATGCCAAACTGCAGTTCGCTCAAAATGGAGGCAGAAGTACCCAGTCTGCACCTTGTGGTGATATTGGAGGAGGAGAGGAAAGGGGGAGGCCAAAGTCCATTGCGGACTGTCCCCCTATTGCTAAATCATGATTTGGTTCTATGTGCAAAGTGAGCCACAGGCGCCTTGCCCCTCCTAAGTTTTACTTTACTTCTTAAGGTTTTTAAATTATATATTATTTCTTAATCGGGAGGCTGGCATGCTGCAAAGCAAAGGGTTACCCCCATCCCCATCTTTATTTGGGTTCAAAAGAGTGGTTTTGTGCTTGGGGGCTAAGAGTCCACCTCTGCCCTGGACTTTGGCTCTGGGGCAAGTGACTTTTTTAGTCTCCGCTGCAGATCCCTGTTTGGCGATAGAGCTGAGGACAATCGCAGCAACGCTGCCCTCACGAAGGCGGGGTTGAGGGTGAAAGCCTCTCGCAAAGAGCGCCTTCGTTTTGCAGGGACTTTACTGCACGGCCCCGCCTGGGGCACCAGCTCCGCCGGCAGAGTTACGGTACAGATTTCGGATTGCTTACCTTTCGATAGACGGCACCAATCACAGCGGTTTTAAGCCTCATTCCCGTCACGAAACAAATATGGAAGTACTGGTGGAGGACCAGCGTCTGAAAACCGGCCGAGACAAAGAGCAGCGCTGTGTACAGGTAGCCTTGCCAATTTGGGGCTTTTTCGTCGTTGACAAAGTTAATGAGCAACCTGGAAGGAAAAAAGTCAAGCGATATCAGAGACCGTTCCAGAAGGAAGGGAGGCAACAAAGGGAAGTCTGTGGGCTTGACTCAAATCCCCGCTCAGCCATTTACTTTGGGAAACTCACTTTCAGCCTCTGGTTCCAAAGTGACCCACCTAAGACCCACCCAACTGCCTATATAAAGCCCTATATAGCTCAGGTCCAGGTTATCTGAAAGGCCGTCTTCTCCCTTATGAGCTTGCCCGTGCTTTGAGATCTTCTGGAGAAGCCCTTCTTTCAGTCCCACCATCTTCACAGGCGCGCTTGGTGGGAACATGGGAGAGGGCCTTCTCGGTGGCTGCTCCGGTGCTCTGGAACGTTCTTCCCTGGCTCCCTCCTTGATGGGCTTTCGGAAGCAGGCTAAAACTTGTTTGTTCCAGCAGGCCTTTGGAGAGTAATTTGGTCCTCCATCTATGTTAATGACTTATAATTTTGTTGTGTATTTTAAAGGGTTTTTTTTGGGGGGGGGTTACATTTCTTTTCCTAGGTTTTACAATGTATGTTTAAGACCGCCTTGAGGCCCAGTATTGGGCAAAAGGCGGGATACAAACAAATAAATAAATAAATAAATAATCCAACTCCACATCCAGTGGGGCCTCTTTGAACTGACCATCATGGTGCTTTTGTGGCTGCAGCGCTGGGGGCAGGGGGCGAGCAGGAGGCCCCAGAACTAGGCATTGCTAGGGCCAGTGAACGGTCTGGGAACGGCCACTGCTGGACCTGATCCATATGTGAGTGGAACGTCCCTGAGATACCCAAGGCAGCCACTCCCAGCTTTCTAAGAGAAAGAGCCGAATTCAAAGGTGCTGAGAGCTTCCCGTTGAGCTCAGCAGAGCTGGGCCAGGTGCCGGAAACTATCCCACCACCTGCCCCATATTCCACAGTGATGGGAGGAAGAGAGCGCTCCACTTACTCCAAGATTTTAGGCCCTGCAAACATCATCAGATCATGAAAGGCCTTGAACAGGAAGCTCATGAGGAAGTACGGCCCGAAAGTCTTGTATAACACCTTGAAGAGGGACGGTTCTTTCTCCCTTTGGGAAGGCTGGATAATCAGAGCTTCTGCCTCTTCCGTCACGTCTCCGTTTGAGCTGCTCGATTTCGCTGGCTTCTTGGGAGAGTACATCATTGGCATTGGCAGCCTATCGGGGCAGAAGCGTCAACGTTAACGGTCACTCGGAGCCTTTGTTTTCGCTCAGCATATATTGATATTGGATTCCTGCATTGGATTCCTGCATTGAGCAGGGGGTTGGACTCGATGGCCTTGTAGGCCCTTCCAACTCTGCTATTCTATGATTCTATGATTCCCCACCCCCAGAGGCTAGTGGGGGCTTGGGGAGGCTACCAGAGAGAGGAATCGTCACAGTTCTCTCCAATCGTTCACTGGCAATAACAGCGAGGGTTTCCTTTTACTGTGCGTGCTGTGCCCAAGTGTTCCGACAGCCGAGCCCCTGGAAGACAATCTACGATCTGCTCTTAGCCACACTAGGACCTGGTTTGCACCTGGTTCGCACAACCCATCAGTTTAAGAATGGATGGGTTGCCTTGCATGAGCAGGGTTCATTGTCGGGTCAACTGCTGGGTTGTTTAGCCCATAAACAACCCGGTGGTCTGGGTTCACACATCATGCTCCACAACCTATGAAGAAGTCAAGGGTTGTGGGATAAAAGAGGAAGCGGCAGGCACTCCTGCACAACACCAGCTGATGGGTTGTCATTATGTGTGAATAGGGTCATAATGTCACAATTTGGCCACAAGTGTTATCTGCGCAAATATATTTATTATTTATTTTATTATTTATTTATTGTATTTCTATACCGCCCAATAGCCAAAGCTCTTTGGGCACTTTACAAAATTAAGGCAATTCAAAACAAAACAAGTATAAAACCATAATATAAAATACAATATAAAATTGTATTTCATCTTTCAACCAAGATGAAAACAGCAGCAATGCAAAAATACAAATTTAAAACCCAAGTTAAAATTTATTTATAGACTGTTAAAATGCTGGGAGAATAAAAAGGCCTTCACCTGGCATCTAAAAGCATATAATGTAGGTGCCGAGAGAACCTCTTTACAATTATACGGCACCTTTCTTCCTCTTACAAGGAACCCAAGGCAGCTTACATGGTCCTCCTCCTCTCCATTTTATCCACACAACAACCCTGTGAGGTAGGTCAGACTGAGAGTCTGTGACTGGCCCAAAGTCACCCAGTGAGCTTCATGGCTGAGTGGGGACTGAAAACTTGGCCTCCCAGGTCCCAGCCCAATACTCTCCATTACACCACACTGGATCCCACTTCTTCTGAAAAATAATCCCCAAACAGCTAAGTAATAGTAAAGGATTACTACGAATTAAAGAAAATGGAAGTTATAATGAGTTATACCAGCCTTCCTCAACCTGGGGCGCTCCAGATGTGTTGGACTACAACTCCCAGAATGCTTCAGCCAGCACTGCTGGCTGGGGCATTCTGGGAGGTGCAGTCCAACACATCTGGAGAGCCCCAGGTTGAGGAAGGCTGAGTTATACTAATACAGAGCCATTTGGTCACTTTATCAAACGGACCTTTGTCGTCATCGGAGATAATACTGACACTGAGGCAGCAATGCCATAAATAAGAGGAAGGTATCGGCTTGCCATACCATCAAAACAAAACCGAGCCCCCCTTCAGCGACTGTAAACTAGTGAGGATTGGTAACACGGCGCTGATCGTGTTACGTTCGCAAGGGCGTTACCTCTTTGCCTTCGCATACTCCTTGGCCCAATTCCTGGCCAAACCTGGCACCACTTCTTCCGACATGTCCTCCTTGTTCAACGACCACAAATCTTTTGCTTCCAACGGGTGACGATATCCCTGAACCATCAACCTGCATTAGGAACAGAAGACATTCAGCTGGAGTAATAAGGCAGTTTAGCGCCTCGTGGGTGCACAAGGCTGCTGTCAAGACCCCACCTGGAACGGTTTCCACCTCAGGAAAATGCACCAGTTGTATAAACAATGCATAAAACTCCAAAGTATTATACCAGTTAACCCAAAACTACATTAACAGTAACAATTACTCCCTTAATGATTTGGACAGCAATTAGCATCCCTATTTAACAGTATTGTCATTCCTCTTGACAGGGAAAGACACTTAGAACCATAAGACTTCAAACCGGCCAGCCCCCTGCTGATGCAGGAAATTCACTCCTACTGCATCGCTAATAGAGATCTTTAAGCGACTGACTTCCCACGAAGGAGGGGCCCGCCCCCTTGTCAAGGCAGCCTGTTTCACTGCCAAACAGGAATTCTTCCTATGTTTTTCTTGTAATTGAACTCACTGGTCTTACTCACTAAAGCAACAGAAAACAAATTTGCTCCACTGGTTACGTGACACCCCTTCAAATATTTGATGCTGGCTAAACTGGGCCTGTTTAGCCTGGAGAAGAGAAGATTGAGGGGAGACATGAGAGCACTCTTCAAATACTTAAAAGGTTGTCACACAGAGGAGGGCCAGGATCTCTTCTCGATCCTCCCAGAGTGCAGGACACGGAATAACGGGCTCAAGTTAAAGGAAGCCAGATTCCAGCTGGACATCAGGAAAAACTTCCTGACTGTTAGAGCAGTGCGACGGTGGAATCAGCTACCTAGGGAGGTTGTGGGCTCTCCCACACTAGAGGCATTCAAGAGGCAGCTGGACAACCATCTGTCAGGGATGCTTTAGGGTGGATTCCTGCATTGAGCAGGGGGTTGGACTCCATGGCCTTGTAGGCCCCTTCCAACTCTGCTATTCTAGGATTCTATGATTCTATGATTCTTTATCATCTCTTCTGAACCCTAAGCTAACTCCTGCCACCTTTCCTCATCGGACGTGGTCTGCAGGACCCTCACCGTCTTTGTCCCGCTCTTCAGAACATGTTACTGAGCCCTTCCCATATTAGCCTACCCTCTCTCACGGGTCATCTGGAAAGGGGCTGCTCAGTATCCCCTCTATCCAGGAAGCAAGATCTATTTGCCCTCAAGAGGAGAGCCTTTTTGGTAGTGGTTCCTATTTTATTAAAAAAAATAGCCATCTCTGCTATCTGCCTTCAACTGTGTGGTTAAAGTGTTATTTACTTATCAAGGGTTTAAACTGATAATATGTAGCTATTGCTGTTTTACAGTACTGTGTTGCTTTCAAAGTCTTTTCCATTTATGTGCATTGTTTTCAGTGTGTATTTTTTTATAATGTAATGGCTGTTTTTGGCTTGCAGGTTGCCTTAGGCAATGTTCACTGGCAAAGGCAGCATGCAAAAATATAAGTAAATAAACGTAACAGTAACATAGCAAAATAGTGGAACTGAAAAATGTATTCATTTAGCCACAAAGTACATAACATTACTCATAAATTGATTTTTTAAATAATAATAATAATAATAATAATAATAATAATAATAATAAGACATATGCCTTAGATCAGCCTTCCTCAACCTGAGGCGCTCCAGATGTGTTGGACTACAACTCCCAGAATGCCCCAGCCAGCTCTGCTGGCTGGGGCATTCTGGGAGATGCAGTCCAACACATCTGGAGCGCCCCAGGTTGAGGAAGGCTGCCTTAGATAATCATGATTCTTTTTAGAAAGAAAAAGAAATATCAGCTAGCCTGTGGCCTATGAGAATTTTAACACTTCTGTCATCCCCTTCAATTATGCTGCAAGACATTTGTTCATTTGTAGATTTTGCTTGAAATTCTTGGACCTACGCAACATTTTTGTTTGTTTGTTTTAACTTCTTCTAAACTACCCCCCCCCCATATATTAATTTCTTCTACATATGTGCCTTTGCCAAAGACAACAGAACCTTGAGTGAACCTTGCAAAAAGCAAGGCTTGGAGGAATAGTTTGCAGGGAGTCTCTTCTCTAAAGTGATTTGTTCTCTTACCCAGTGATCCACCAGAACGTGATCTTGGACAGAAAAGACGCACTGGCCTCCGGACACGGGTTCTAAGGGGGAGAAAGATTCATCCAGTTACAAATGAAATATCACACCCTGATATGAACCTAACCAGACACTTTGATCAGCGTCTTTTGAGGCCGTCCTCTGGGTGCCTCCTCCGAGGGAGGCTCAGAAGGTGGCAACGAGGGAAAGGGCCTTTTCAGTGGTGGCCCCCCCATTGCGGAATCCTTTCCCCGCTGACGTCGACTTGGTGCCAACTCTCCTCACAGGCATTTGACGGTGCATGATTGGGCTTTTAATGTGAGTTGTTTTATTCAGGTACCAATATAGTATTGTAATGCGGTTTTAGCTGTGTTTTCTTTAAAGAAAATCTATATTAAAGGTTTTATATTACATTATGTTTTCATTATGCTGTTTTCGGAATTGTAATTTTTGTGAACAGTGGAGAGTGCATTGGCTATTCGGCAGAATAGAAGTGAAATAAAAGAAACAGAAGCTCAACAGAAAAGGTAGTTCTTGTTTTTATCCCACTGAAGCTTGCAATTTTCGACTTGGGACTTTCTACATGCAAAGCAAGAGCCTTCTCCAAATTTCTCCGGCCATAAAAGTTAGCAAAATAGTTTGATCAACTGGAACCAGTGCTGCTGGGCTCCAAAATAGTCCTTGCACACACACACACACACACACACACACAAATATCAGCATTTTCATCACGGCTAGAAAGAGCATTGGGATCAGTTACTGTTTTTTTTAAAAAATGGATACCGTTGTTTTTATACTGTTTTTATGTTTTTGATGGTTTAAACTTTTTGTATACTTTTTAACGCTCACGGTTTTTAACTGTTGTAAACCTCCCAGAGAGCTTCGGCTATGGGGCGGTATATAAATGTAATAAATAAATAAATTAAAATGAGAATTCTGAAAAGGTGACTTTGGGAGTGCAAGCTGTTTGGAGCCCTCATTTTAACTTCCAGCAGCGGTCAGAGAGCAGTCATGGGAGTGGTGGTCAGTTCAGCTTCCCTTTCTCAGACTTCAAAACCCAAGCCAGAAACCATTCACTGCCTGCACCCCTCCCAGTACATAAAATGCCAGGCCAGCAGAGAAGGGTTACAACAAGGGCAGATGTTGTGCATGTGTGTGTGGGGTGTGTGTGTGTGTGTGTGAGAGAGAGAGAGAGAGAGAGAGAGAGAGAGCAAGAGGCAGAATTCAACCCCTTCTTTCCATTCCAGCTCAGCCCCAAACGGCAGAACTGAAACGCAGTGGCCAACGTCAACAGAGGGCCAATTGCCAAGGAGAAAAGCGTGCCCGTCCGTGTAGCAACCCCGCAATGTCTGTTAACTCCAGATAAGGGCTGGAAGGTTACACACTTCGCTCTTGCAAATCTGTTTATTTATGTGTTTGAGAGAGGGAGGAAAGGAGTTTCCCCTCCAGATGCCACAAGTGCCGCGATCCAGGGAAGGGGAGCAGAAGCACCAGCCCACCCTTCCTGACCAGCCAAGGGAATGCCAGCCCTTCTGCTCTGCCCAAGGTAGCCCACGGGCGCGTGCCATGCGTGGACTCGGGAGATGCATGAATATTTCATGCATATTCATTCCCCCGCCCCATTTTTCTCAGTTCTTTTTATGGGAATGGGGGCTTTATGTCTTGACACTGGAGGACTAGCGGAGACATAAAGAATTTTCTTTGTTACTCATGTTGCTGGTTTCTTCAGTTGTTGTTTTTTTAAAATTGATTTTTTTGCCTGCTCCTCATAAACGGGCAGAACCAAAGAGGTTCCTTACAGTTCAGTTGTTCCTAACAGTTCAGGAGCTTGTAGCTCCATTTGTTACCGAAAAAAAGGTAAAAAAAGTAAATTGAATTTGTAATAATTGTTTGAATACGCTACTTTTAATATACCAAATGTAATAATTTTATGCCAAACCAACTTGGACGTAATTTCATTTTATGTTCCTAAAGTAACAAAGTGACTTTCAATCTGTAAAAAGTGCTAATATTGCATTATTTCAAATTTTCTGAAAATTTCCGGGGGGGGGGGAGGGGAGTTTCCTGAAAAAAATGGAAAAAGAATGTTTTTTTTCCATGGCTTCAAAATTTCCAGAAATTTTACATCTCTAGGCTGGTTATCATTCATATCAACTACTGCCTTCTCTAATTTTGTGCCAAGCTGAAGAGACATCAGAGTCTCTTCCAGCCTTCCTCAACCTGGGGTGCTCCAGATGTGTTGGACTACAACTCCCAGAATGCCCCAGCCAGGCTGGGGCATTCTGGGAGATGCAGTCCAACACATCTGGAGTGCCCCAGGTTGAGGAAGGCTGCTTTACACACACACACACACACACACACACACACACACACACACACCCTCTGACAAAGAACACCTGTAGGAATTTGCATCGGTCCTGGAGAGGACAACAGCTCTTCCTCCCCACAAACCAGAGCGAGTGGAGACTCACTCCTCCTTCCCGGTAAGGCAGCCCACTTCTCCGCACCCGGAGAACCAGAAGCTGTGTTTGTTTCCTGCTAAACAGTTCAGGTAGTGCCCTGGCATGTGAGACTTCCACAGAACTTGGGAGGACCCCATGAATCATCAGCCCCCGGGAGCGGGCGGTGCTCCCATTTGGTTCGCCACGGCAGGATTCACAGGGCCACAAACAGAACGCCAACGCAGGTGTGCTCATCACGGTCTCCACCCTCTGATTAAGCAAAACAGCAGCGGCTAAAGAACACCAGACACCAAACACCAGGCAGTGAAAGTGCTCCGCTGAGCCTGTTTCGGCCCATCACTCATTTTACTTCTCGATTTAAATAAAAACAACCACCCACAACAAGCCACGAAATCCTGTCTCGATTGTATTTCTGAAATAACACCACGAGTCCAGTGCAAGGATTCCAGGAGACGTTCTCTTCTCACACCTTAACTCCTCCTCTGGCATCGCTAAAAACCACCATCAGGTCACAAAACTGGTACAGCCTTTTATCTGCTCGGCCACCTCTCCGTTAACGAGAACATGAATTCCGCGAGCCACCAAACAGTTCCAGCAGTATCACATTCCTTCATTGCTCAACTTTTCCATTAAAACACACCCTAAAAATTCTTCCTGTAGTAACACAAAACAGATCTGCATGGGAAAGCCCTCGGAAAATACCCGAGCACAACAGCAATTATCGAAGCAACTAATGTGGTTAAAAAGCAGCAATTCCCAAGATCGGACCCGGGGTTCGAAAAGACGGGCTGGTGTGCAAAAGGAAGAGGGAGGCTGGGTTTTCCAACTGTCAGTGCTACCAGCAGGCTGGTAACAGCCTACTTGCAAAGGAGCTGAAGAGCAGAGCCTTATCTATGCCGACGATTCAAGAAGAAAGAGAAAAGCCAGAGACAAACATTTGCGTTGGCAGAAGTTCCTGGCAGCAGGGGACTGATCACAATTAAGGGCTTCAATTGCTGTTTCCTACCATTAACATTCCCACTGGAAAGACAGGTCGGCCTTCAGCCCCCTACACACAAATGGGGAAGTTCGTTTTTTCTTGTACTATCGTGCCGATTGTGATTGCATTGATTATATTGATTGACTCTGTGTTTTGTGCTATATTAATTATGGATTTCTGTGTATGTAGGTGTAAGTTGCTTCAAGGCTGCGTTTTGTGGTGGGAAGCAGCACATACATTTATTTATTGATTTATTGCACTTATATACCGCCCCCATAGCCGGGGCTCTCTGGGTGGTTTACAGAAATTCTAAAATTAAGATTAAAACGAGTATACAAAATTTAAAATTCTAAAACACAGAACATACACACATAAAGCATTAAAAACCGTTAAAAAACTAAACATGTGTGTGATTAAGATGTGCTACCATATGCCTGGGCAAAGAGGAAAGTCTTAACCTGGCGCCTGAAAGATAGCAGCGTTGGTGCCAGGCGAGCCTCGTCAGGGAGATCATTCCATAGTCTGGGGGCCACCACCGAAAAGGCCCTGTCCCTCGTTGCCACACTCCGAGCCTCTCTCAGAGTAGACACCTGGAGGAGGACCTTAGATGTTGAACGTAGTGACCGGGTATATTCACGTCGGGAGAGGCGTTCCGTCAGGTATTGTGGTCCCAAGCCGGGTAAGGCTTTATAGGTCAAAACCAGCACCTTGAATTGGGCTCGGAAACATACAGGCAGCCAGTGCAAGCGGACCAGAGCAGGTGTTATATGGTTGAACCTCCTGGTTCCCGAAATCAATCTGGCCGCTGCATTTTGCATGAGCTGCAGCTTCCGAACCGTCTTCAAAGGCAGCCCTATGTAGAGTGCGTTGCAGTAATCTAACTTGGAGGTTACCAGAGCATGGACAACTGAAGCCAGGTTATCCCTGTCCAGATAGGGGCGTAGCTGGGCCACCAACCGGAGTTTGTAGAAGGCACTCCGTGCCACCGAGGTCACCTGAGCCTCAAGGGACAAGGATGGGTCTAAAAGAACCCCCAAGCTACGAACCTGCTCCTTCAGGGTGAGTGCAAAAAAAGGTACAACTAGCGTCATGGCCTGGCTGAGCAAATGCACAAACCACCTGATGCCACATTTGTCGACGTGGTGCATCAGCCTCTAAAAATAACAACACTCTACCATGAGCTAAATTACAACTGTCAAAACAAAGTAATGGTGTTAATCCTATGAAGCTGATTGAGGACTCACAGCATTTTTAAAGACAGAAGGGATTCTGTCTAAATTAGAAGTATATCTGAAGTCAATAAAAAAACAAGTGATATCAACCAACAGAGAGAAGTTGCAAGACACCAGAAACAACCCTTGAATTCAGAAGTCTCTTCTCAGAGCTTCCTCCTGCCCTGCTGATTTGTAAACGCCCGTTTTGATTCATAAACACACAAAAGTTTCCAGATTGCAATATTTATAGCAACAGAAAAATAGGAACGAAACGACCTTTAAAAAAACAAAACCACAAGCAGCATTCCAATAATCTTATTGCTTTCTGGAAACTTTAAGAAGAATGTCAAAAAATACTTTTTTTTAACAATGTGCTTACATAGGGTCAAACAAAATTATTAGGAGCAATTTACATAAGCAAACACCACATATCCCCACGTGTCACTCACAGATGTTCCATGGCAAAATCATGGATTACTACTTACTGGGACGTGAACGGTTTCCGAAAATAAGGGTGGACGTTCAGGAAAACAGGACAGTATCAGCTGTATTAGCACCAAAGTGAAGTAGATGTAGAAGGTAACATAGCGAAATACATCAACTGTAGCACCCTAGAAAAAGAGTTGGACACAGTCATTAGTGGGCTGGCAGAAACTTCTAAAATTTGGCATGGTTTGGAGAACGCCAATAAGAGAGATGATTTTCTCCTAACTCATCATACGAGAGTTTGGGCTCATCCAATGGCATCGATCGGCAAGAGGGAAGGGACAGGTAAACAAGGAAGGACTTCTTCATACAGCCCAAAGTTAAATTAGGGAACTGGAACTCACTTCCACAAGATGTGGCGGCCACCACTATTTTAGGTGGTTTTGTGGTGGTGGAAGAGGAGATGGCCGCCTCCAAGTTCGGAGGCCGTCCGCCAATAAAGCCCAGTTGCTGGGGAGCAAGAGTGGGGCAGGGCTGTGGCCTTCACATCCTGCTGCTGGGCTTCCCATTTGCACATGGACTCTGGATTCGACAGGCAATTTGTCTGATCCAGCAGGGCTGCTCAGACATTCTTATTATGATATATTTCATTTTAGCGGCCAACAGCTACAAGTCAGAAACTGAACTGTAGTGATTAGAGTGCCAGACTAGCAGTGAGGAGACCAGGATTCAAACCCGCACTCAATGGTGACGTTTGCCGGGTGACCTTGGGCCACTGGGCCAGGCACTCTCTCTCAGCCTAACCTAACTCACAGGGTTGCTGTAAGGATAAAATTGGGGCCAGGAGCCACGTGCACCACCTCGAGCTCCTTGAAGGAGAGGTGGGATATAATTGTAATAAATACGTTGAATAAATGAATGCTGGCCCTTGGAGACTAACAGCCAGTTTATGAGCAGACTGAAGTGTGGCGCCTGAGAATCACAAGCAGCTAATGAGAATTAAATAATAACTGGAAAGAGGAGAGCAAGTCAGCCATCCCCACCACACCTTGGACATAACTCCAGCCTATAGCAATTATGGGTGCCACAAATTTTCTTGAAACTGTCCAGCCTCAATCTGCTCTATTCAATCCCCTGAACAAACAATTTCCCTGTAGGCAGACATAGAAAGACAACATCAAACCATGCTAGCAAGGCGACAGAGAGAGAGCGACAGAGACAGAGAGACTGAATATAAGGTTGCTTTTTCTTTAAGGTGTTCCTGTAATCTCAAACCAGTTATCCCATAAATCCTCCAGGCTTCTACCCACCAATCCTCATCCCGCAAGTGGTATAACGTGCACAGAGTGACTCCTGAGAGTTTTCGATTCCTGATGAAACGGATCGCACAGATCAGGGAAATGGTGCATAGAGACAAAAGCTGCCCAGTTTAAGCTTGGATATCAAAGGTGGAATGAATGATACTGGAGTGGGAGGAAGGAGGGAAAGTGCAGTAGATGGCAGCATTAGACCGTGTGTGTGCACACACGCAAGCACAGACACACTAACTGCCACGTATAAAAGGCAATGCTGGAAATTATAATTTTCAAGGAGGAGAACTAAGTGTTCCATGAGCTTTTTCAACAACAAGCAACCACCTACTTCGTTCTGGGGGTTATCTCTGGATTGCACGTTGGCAAGATCATCAAGGCCTTTATTAGAGTTCCAAAGAAAACAACAGAGGCATGGGCTTAGTGGCTTTTAAGCTTCAGAATGGGAGAGCATTTAACGCGTCATTAACTCACTTGCTGTCCTGTGTTCCAACAGGGTCACAAGGTCAGCCATTAACCAAGCAAACCTTCTATATCATTCCCAGAGTTATCTGTGCTCAGTCGAGAAGAGTTGGCTTACCGTACGGGAGGCGTGCATTATTTTTGATCTAAAAGTTATGATAGCACAGAGGAGTGCAATAATCCAGAAAAGAAGCATGACTCCGGAAGACTGAACTCCTTTGATCCGCTCGTACTGTATCAAAAACGTGGCTAGCAGCTGCGGAGAGAGAAATCAAAAGGCAGAACAGTTACTATTCAAGGATGTCCATAGAGCCGTGACGATAGGTGAAACAGGTCTTCTCCAGGTATGAACCTGATCGGGAGCTGTGTTCCTGGCAACGTAGCTGCTAACACTGCACTGGAACAGCAACAAGGCTTATAATGAGGTACAAGTATAATTGTTTTCCAAGTGCACATTTCAGTCATGGAATACATTTAACAGCTTTCAAGCCGTTTCTGTCATTCTCGTTTGCGGATGAATTTCTACTGTTAAAGCTGCCCGAAATGGCAGAAGAATCCACTTACCATTGTTATGCCCAGAATCGTAGGGCTAACTAAAAACACAGGAGCTCGGAGAACGTTGTGATTTCTTTCCCAGAAAGAGTAGAAGAGGTCTGCCCAGCAGACCATCCACAATAAGAGGCCTAAGGCCTGAAATACAAAAGGGACACGAAAAATATCAATCGGCAAGGAAGTTACATTTTATTTTACCTTTTTATTTTCTCAGTATTTTAACACCTAATTTAACTTAAATTTAAACTTTGCTGTTTTAATCTCATATTTTAACCTGTATTAATTTTTGCTGTGTGGTTTTATTCTGGTTGTGCTTTTTATATTGTATTTTGTATGTGTGTTTTAAATTTGTTGGTTGTTTTTATGTTCTTCACGGTTTCAATTTTTGAGAACCGCCCAGAGAGCTTCGGCTATTGGGCGGTATAAAATGTAATAAATAAATAAATAAATAAATTTGGGGAAGCAGGTTTCCAGGCAGCGGGGAGCAGGTCCCTAGGAGGGTGCTGTATGGACTGACAACAACTGTTTTTCACCTGCCGTATCCCAGAGCGCAGCTGGAGTGGCCCTCCACCTCCTCCACCTCCTCCTCCTCCCAAGACCGTCTCTCTCTCTCACACACACTGCCTGGTCATACGCAATGCATAATCACCTTTCTTTCAGCCAGCATCTTGCTATGCCAGCCTTCTACAACTTGGCACCCTCCAGATGTGGACTACAAATCCCATCATCACCAGCAAGCATGCCAGTGCTGCCAAGGGAACAATGGGGTGGTCATCTGGTTGGGGGTGGCAATTCCAGACCCATTTCAATGGCAGACCTTTCCCCCACTACCAAACCATCTTTGTCGATGACGTTAAGAGGGCAGGCATTTAACAGGATTTACATTTTCTTCTGATCTGGCCTTCAGTTGTCATTTGATTCTTCCTTTGGTCTTCTCTTTCAATTCCATCTCTGCTGCTGTTTTAACTCATTTTTGCTGATTTTTAAAAACTATTTCTGGTTGTGCTTGGGGTTTCTTTTAATCTCCTTGTTTTTAGCAACGTTGTGAGCGGCCTCAGAAATTGTGATCGAGAGGTGGGGGGGGGAATGTGTATTTTAATAAACAGAGGTCAATAAATAAGCCTGTGCGCAGACACTCAGCCCTGGCTGCTGGCGTGGCGTTGCTTTCCCCTCTGCAGTTACGGCCTTTGTGCCGTCTACAGGCAATGCAAAGTTGCTCCACAGTGAAAGGGAAACAGAAAAGGTTGACTTGAGGGTGTGAGAGGAATGGTGAAGCCTCCATGGCCGCTTGGAGGGGAGTTCTACACCCACCCACACACCCACCCACCCCCTTACATGCTGTGCTCAGGGCCGGTGTCAAGGGTAGGCAGAGTTAGGCCCCTGCCAGGGGCTCACCCACCCCCCGGACTTACTCCTCCTCCTCCTCTCCCTCATTGCAACTTGCTCGTTCACCTGCCTTTTGCTTTGGTGGGGAAGAGGCAGAGCAGCAGCGGCTCCTGGCTGCCTCTTTGCCTGTCAAGCAAGCAAGCGGAAGCAGTGAGGAGAACGAGGAGGTAGAGGAGCAAAAGCAGCTGGTGGCAATGCAGGGGAGAAGGGAGCGGCCCACTGAGCCTGCCCTGCCCAATGACCTCCGAAAACCGGGAGCCGCCACTGACCCAGGGGGCGGCAGCAGTTCCTCGTCCCTCCTCCCCTACTTCACGTAGCCAAGCCCAAGAAATGGTGCAGGTGGGCCCACCGGGACCAGCCACGAGGACGTTCGGTGGCGCTTGTGTGCCCTCAAAGAGCTCTCGCTTCGTGGAGGGATCTCATTCACCCCCCAAACCCCTCTACTGGATGAAGCGGGATTGTTATTCCTGCATCCGACGGCTGAAGCTGAAACCCAACAGCAGCTGCTCCCCTGCGTCACTTACGGTTTTGGCTTTGTTGAGATGCGACATTTGGATGTAACCCTTGTCATGGCGGCGGAGGTAAACGAAGTAGATTGGGAAGCAAGCCCAGAGGTAAATGCAAGGGATCCAGACGAGGACGGTGTTCTGAAAGCACTTGGTGAAATCCGGATGCTCCGTGTGCCATGTGACATTCAAGTCCTGAAAAGATGGGGCAGATCAAGAAGGGAAATGGTTATAGCACACAACCCTGTGAGATCCAGAACTGTGCACGTATATTACACTCAAATGTTGTAATATACGTGGGGTCTTATTAACCGTTAGTCATATATAATGTATCATTTACGAACTGTGTATTGTTTTAAAATTTTAAATCATAAATTTTAAGTAATGTCTGTTTGTTTTTAATGATTATGTGATTTTTTGAAATGGTCAGAAGACTTATTCAATAAAGGTATTCATTCATTCATTCATTCATTCAAGAAGGAAAATGGTCATAGCACACAACCCTGTGAGATCCAGAACTGTGCCTAACGGGGGATTCATCGTGAGAGGATGGATTCGGTTTGGAAGAGGGCCCAGCTCTGAGGCACTAACTTGCAAGCCAGACCCCAAATGTCCATCATCTGTAGCTTAAAAGAAAATCAGCCACCAAGGGTCACAAAGTTTTCCTGCTGATAGTCTGGAAGTTGATTCATATTTGACACCAGGGAGATGGCAAATGCAAGAGCCACATATTGGCTCAATCCCCTTAACTCCCACAAGAGTGGCCACGTCATCCGCATCGTTGCACGGACGTGCACGACTGGTGCCACAGCCTCGAAGCGGACACCCTCCTGGAAGAAGCGATCCCATATCCGGGAAGGTGTGCGGGCGCTGCTCTGCAGACCATCAAATCTGAATGTTCACAGACTGGCCTTAACTGATGCGATAAATTCACAGCTGACTCGGTTCAGCCGGCAGATAACATACAGCTGTTTCCTGCTTTAAAGGTTTCCACCGTGAGCTGCTCCCTGCCAAAGTAGAAAATTACTGCTGATAAACTCTTAGTGTGGATTCTTTCAGGATTCCTGCCAACTCTGCAACCCGGCATTTACTCCAACGGAGACGGCAAAGCACCTCGGGGCAATGCCAGCGAGCGGCGCACGCGGCCCGCCCGGCACCCGCTGGGTTTTGGCGCTGGTGCTGACGCGGCGTCCAATTACTTCACAGCAATGGCAGAAATGCCCTAACGAGATTAGCTTAGCTCTCCCGGTAGCCTCTCCAAAACCCTAGGAGAGAGATTAATTGCTATTTTTAATTACGGCCACAGCGTGGCAAAAGGAAAGCTATTTTAAATGACAAAACAAAAGATTAAAAAGCTACCCCCAATTTAGGAGCAAGATGACTGAAATGGAAGGAGAGTCGATGAGAACAGGGAGAGAGAGAAACTACCTTCTTTGTAACCTGACTAAGCACGTGGAAGGTTTAAAAAATAATACGGAGAATTTAACAGAGGAACTCTCTCTCTCTCTCTCTCTCACACACACACACACTTTTCTCACAGAACCACCACCTGCGGTTCCATAAGCCAGGCTAAAAAGATATATGAAACCTTCCCAAATGAAAATGCCCGGGTGCTGTGCATAATGCATGTCTGCACTGCAGGGGGGCTGGTCTCTTCTCCCATTCATGGAATTTGGGGTCCCGAGAGGCAGGGCACCCAGAAAAATGTCCATTGCCAGAACTGGGCATGTTTAGCCTGGAGAAGAGAAGATTGAGGGGAGACATGAGAGCACTCTTCAAATACTTAAAAGGTTGTCACACAGAGGAGGGCCAGGATCTCTTCTCGATCCTCCCAGAGTGCAGGACACGGAATAACGGGCTCAAGTTAAAGGAAGCCAGATTCCGGCTGGACATCAGGAAAAACTTCCTGACTGTTAGAGCAGTACAACAATGGAATCAGTTACCTAGGGAGGTGGTGGGCTCTCCCACACTAGAGGCCTTCAAAAAGCAGCTGGACAACATCTGTCAGGGATGCTTTAGGGAGGATTCCTGCATTGAGCAGGGGGTTGGACTTGATGGCCTTGTAGGCCCCTTCCAACTCTGCTATTCTATGATTCTATGATTCTATGAATTCTTTATTGTCACAACACTTACAGTATACGTATGATCAAAGCTGGAAACAAAGCTCTATGAAGAGAGACTGAAAGAACTGGGCATGTTTAGCCTAGAGAGGAGAAGATTGAGGGGAGACATGAAAGCACTCTTCAAATACTTAAAAGGTTGTCACACAGAGGAGGGCCAAGATCTCTTCTCGATCCTCCCAGAGTGCAGGACACGGAATCATGGGCTCAAGCGACAGGAAGGGAGATTCCTGCCGGACATCAGGAAAAACTTCCTGACTGTTAGAGCAGTACAACAATGGAATGAGTTACCTAGGGAGGTGGTGGGCTCTCCCACACTAGAGGCCTTCAAGAGGCAGCTGGACAACCCTCTGTCAGGGATGCTTTAGGGTGGATTCCTGCATTGGGCAGGGGGTTGGACTTGATGGCCTTGTAGGCCCCTTCCCACTCTGCTATTCTATGATTCTATGAAGGTAGAGCATCGATGCCCTGCACAATTACTTGTCTTTCACCCGCAGCTGCTGTTCAACCACCTCCCATTACTACAGCCCACCTATTGAATGTGGGGCTTCCAGATGAGGCTTTGAATGAGCAGTGCCTCATTCACAATGCCTCACAACGGGTCCTTGTAAAATGCTCTTTAATTCTCCTATGTTTTCTCACTGCTTCTACTGTCTTCTTTTTTTTTCTTACTGCGGACATATCCCCGCCCCCCCCCCCCCCCCAATGTCTTCCACAGTGAAGACTGTTTGGCTCTTGCAATTCTACACCTACAACATTCCATGCAGGATTTAGTATCTGACACACAACGTAAACAACAGAGAGTATCAATGCTTTTATTTTTTTAAGGCCTCTTATTTCACTGAATATCTATTTCTCATCTACTGTCGTAATTCCTTCCCCACCCCCACCCCCAACAAAAATCCCAACCTCAGATCCGGAATAAAACAAGAAAAACGTTTATGTGCACCGCATGAGTTTACATACAATTTATCAACTGAGTTTAAGCACAGATCTTCGGGATATGAACAAGGCAGAGATTCTTAAGGCTCAGAAAACGCAGGTCCAATGAAGAGTGTTTCTTTGCACAACCAGGATTTCAAGCCTCAGTGCAAAACATTAAGAGAAGGAAGTTGTTTGCATGACCTGAACCTGCAGTCACCGACTGGCAACGCGACAAAAAGTTACAAGGGGCCACACCAGGACCGCTCGCTTTTCTTTCTTTTTCGGGGGTGACCCTGGATGAACCCAGTGCAGCCTTGCTTCACCTTCCCTGCGGCTGAATATAGCAAGGCATTTGGACCCCAACCTCTGCCAGAAGTTTGCTGGCCAAAGGAACTGCAGCCCGGAGGATCAGCTGCCTTTTCAATCTGGGAAGTCCATGCGGCGACGACGTGCTTTTCTTTAAAATTAACACAAAGGAGAGACAGAGGGCCTGTCATTTCCTGCCTACCTCTGCTCTTCAGAGGTATAAAGATATTGTGGTTTCCACACCACCTGATGGCATTATCACCTTTGGTTTCTGTGTCTTTCAGGGCGTTCCCCCCCCCCCCAAATCAAACCCACAATAACCTCTTCACTCATAACATTAAGGGGTGAGTCGGAGGTTGAGTTGAGCTGAGAAAGGATGTTTTTACCATGGACTTGCCCTGCCTAGTTTTTTCCAGCTCTTCTTTCTACAACGAAATCCATTCAGGGAGGAAAATACAGAATAGCAGCACAACACCTCTTGCTTGTTAGCGCCAGGAGCTGCCCATCTGGAAGGGCCCAAAGTCAGAAATGCTTCTCCCTGCTTGACAAGACGTCTAATAAATAGCCCTTGTTCAAAACACAACACAAGTCTGGTGGCACCTGAAAACCCAACGGATTTAATATGGCGAAGTTTTCCAATGACGAGAGCTCTACTCCAAGAAAAGACCTGCCACAGTAAATGTGCTTTGGAGGTGCCACCAGATTCCTGGTTGCTTCTGCTCCAACCCTTGTGGAAGTTGCAATCCTGCTATCATTTATCTCTAAATATGTGCACGCTCACAGTTGCAGGCTGGCCTGCAATTTTCTGTCAAATGGGCAGGAGTTATCACTACAGGGCTGCAAAGAACACTGAGGAGGTAAATAAGCCCACTTGCACACAAAATGCAAGTGCTGACACATTCATCAGTGGCTACTCTGAAGGTCTGGATCCACGCAACCCAGTGCCTCTTCTAGATCCTGGGGTCTAGAGATCACACAGACAGCAGATGAGGTGAAAATGGACTGTACCAGGTCAGACTGAAAGAGGGGGAGTCATAAGACTGATGCTCCTCCATGCAACCCCCCCGACAATGTTAGAAACAACAACCTTGCACAGAGAAAACAAGATATCAGGGATATCATGCTAATTTTCTACATTAAGGGAATTTCTGCCATGCAGGCTTGCTGTCTCAAGCGACATTGTGTAGAAACAGGGTTATCACCTTTAGGAATTTGGCCTTAATTACCTTGCGCTTATGCTGTACTTTCTGGGAGCCAATATTTTTAATCTGGCAAAGGTTACGCAACAGGTTATCTAACTTGGATGTGTGCAATTTATTTTTTGCTCTTTCTTAACATTGTTCAGTTTTAAAATGCCACAACATGCTTCGAGCCCTTGGGAGCAACCGAACACCGCCTGCTAAATAAGCTCTTCCCAAGCCTGTTGGTATCTATCAGAAGCAAACACAGAAAACAGTAAGTGGGTGATGTGTGAAAGGTCAGCCAGAGAATAATTCATAGCTGAACTGAACTTTAAGGACACCCAGGACCAAGTTCCAAACCTTGTGCATCCCAACTAAGTCACACCCATCTGCCCTCCACCCCCTCCCACAAATATTTGCCATGTCATAGAAAATATCTGCCCCCCCCCCAAACCCTATAAATAATTACAGTCAAGAGCCACCTGTGGCAATTCAATCACTTCTTTGGAAAACCAAACAAACTTTGAGTTACTTTATTTTCATTCTGGCTAGTTATAGTCAGAGCTGTGTTGCAGTGGAGTTTAAATTTTGGTGCAAAACTTAAGTGTCCTGAGACTATCTACAGTTAAACTGAGGGGGGCAGGGCGGATAAAAAATAATAATACAAAGCAAGCAAATTGCTGCAAAGAGACGTGAGCAGCATCTGGCAAAACATCCTAACCAAAAAGGAAAACTTACTAAAGCAGCCAGTTCCAAGTTGACAAGCTCTGGTGGTTTTGTGGCCATTAATAAGACTGTGCAAACCCATACAAATTTTCCACTCTGAGATTGCTCTTGGAAAAGAATCCTACGGTCCTCTAGAGCAGCCTTCCTCAACCTGGGGTGCTCCAGATGCGTTGGACTACAACTCCCAGAATGCCCCAGCCAGCTCTGCTGGCTGGGGCATTCTGGGAGATGCAGTCCAACACATCTGGAGCGCCCCAGGTTGAGGAAGGCTGCTCTAGACAGTGTCCCAAGAGCCATAGGATTGTCTGAGGGAAACCCCTCTGAGGCTCAGCAGGACTACGGAGAAAACGGAGCCTCTGACAATGGACTGAGCTCCCTCCCCTCCAGGACTGAGCTCTTAGATAACAACAAATAGTTCTAGAATTTTCATCATTTGAAGACAAATAATACCTTACATGATGTGCCAGGCATCGATAGGTTATCATGAGAGAGCCTGGATCTGAGTACTTTACAACCCCAGTGGCTGTATAAACAAATATTGCCTGATCCGACCCAGGCAGGCCTATTTCTAAAAGGTGATCGTGGGCGGCATAACTCACTTATCTCAGAATCCGAGCAATGGCAATGCTATCTATCTTTTACATAAACTTCTGCAATCATATTATAAAAAGAAATGTGAAAGTAGCCTGCATAGTTCAGAAGGATGATAAGGGAATACACTTAACGGGAGATTGTGAAAACGTATTTCCCAGGAGAGAGTCTCAAGGCAGGTGATGCAGCCGCCCTACTGGAGCCAAGCAGGTGCGGGGCTGATTCAGTACCTGGACAGGAGCCCACCTGGCCACCCTCTTTAGGGTACTTCAATTCTACAGAAGAAAAGTTGGGAATGAATGAAATGTAATAAAACGAACACTAAATTTCTACAAGAGCCAAGCCTATAAACAAGGGAAGCATTGGCAGGAAATTCATGGAAGTGCTAGTAATAATTTTGAACTCTGGTATCAGTCAAAACGTAGTTGCATTTGTACAGGTAAGTAGAAAGACCTTCTGGGAATATGCCTGCTCTTCCAAGCAGGCTGGAAATTCCACAAGACCTCTTGATTTATGGCATCTGGGGACACTGTACTCCTTTCGTCGCCAGCTGAAGACCTTTTTATTCACTCAGTATTTTAACACCTAATTTTAACTTAAATTTAAATTTTACTGTTTTAACTCTGTATTTTAATCTTATATCAATTTCTGCTGCGTGGTTTTATCCTGGTTGTGCTTTTTATACTGTATTTTGCATTTGTGCTTTTAACCTGTTGGTTGTTTTATTATGGTTTTAATTTTTGTGAACCGCCCAGAGAGCTTCGGCTATTGGGCGGTATAAAAATGTAATAAATAAATAAATAAAATAAAATGCTTGAGGAAGGAAAAAGGAAAATACCTGGAGAACAGATCATTCATCCAATTTGCCACACTCCTACGAAAGATCAAGTTTTTTAAAAAAATAAGCAGCTGATGAAGCAATAGTTATAATGACAACCTCAAAAGGCACAGAAAAGCAAGAAATGGGTATTATACTGAAAGTGTGGGCAAAAAGCTTTACCCCAAACGTACTTACATCAGAGTTATCTCTACTGTGTACAGTGCCACACGTTAAAAACACCGGCCTTTTCAAACAAGGGCTTTTAGCACGCATAACCCCACCCCACCCCATGCTCATTTACCACTGTGAACTGCATTCACAGCAAGACAGCGTGGTCAGCAACCCAAAAGTGTGCAGGAAATGTCTAGATCAGCTTTGGCAGCTGTGCTATTGATCAGCTAGGGTCAGAAGCCACAGGGTCCGGTGGTGAACAATGGGGTGCATCATGGAGAAGACCCCGCCCCCCAACATACCCACACAGCATTTCAAGCCCAAAGGAAAACTGTAGTCCTCAAACGGATTGCTCGAGAGCCGGCCGCAGAAACACAGAGTAAACAGAATCTCTTTTGTATTCTCTTAGAAAACAAATTGCCGCATTAAATATGTCACCTTCTAGCCTATGGTCTTTTTTAGACCCTTTCAGGGATACCAGATGTCAAACAGAACAGGAGAGCTCCTTCTTCTTCAACAGCTGTATGGAAGGGAGAATTTTGTGGCGTTCAGCTTCTCATGGCAGGAAAAAATGTCTCTTTTCTAAGCACCTGTATAAAGCAGAACAATCTTGTCCCCTATGTAGTTTACCCACGCGTCTCCTGTTCCATAAGAAAACTCACAAATAAGCTTTCTGCAATGTGTTCAAAACCTTAATTGCTGCTCTCACAGCATCCTTGAGTCGTGGGGAAGTAGCAGAGCATAGAGGCGGGTGGGCACAGGCCTTAAGTCCAGCTCCCTTATCTGAGGAAGAAACAATGACTAAACCATGCAAACAAGAAAAGATAAATCACATAGAAAGCTTGACAGAAAGAAAGACAGGAAGTTTTATCATGGAAAAAACTGTGTGAATCAGAAGTGCAAATATTTGAACCTTCAGAGGTTTGGCATTATGTAAACAAGCGTGGTTGTGCCCAAAGTTTGTTGTTGGATTAACGGTAGGGTGTTCAATCCATACACAACACAGAATTTCTAAGTTCACGTGTCATGAAACAACCCAGAAACAGAGGCGGACGGAACGCAGTGCACTTGTTGCTTTGCTCGTCCAAGGCAATTCTGCGCTAAACAACCCAGGAATTGCAGCATGATGTGCAAACTGGTCTAGTGTGACTCTTTCATAGCTCCCATTTGTTTCAGTGGGGCTTGTGTGCAAGAGACCTTTCTGTTTTCACCAAGGAAACGCAGGCTGTTACAATGACGTACCCAGCTCTGTTCCTAAAAGCAAACGGGGCACAGCTATTAATTGTTCAGCCATTATTAGAACGACTGCAAGTTGACTGGCAAAACAGCAGAATCCCTAACAGGAACTGCCTTTTTAATGAAGGCCACCAGCACACAACTCAAATCAAGCAAGAGTCAAGGCTTTTGGCCTCTAGACATTGGAATAAAGTCAAGAACAGCAGTGAGAAGGAGAGTGTGTGTATGGCTGCAAGAGAATATGAATGACACGGTGACTTTTTAAAAAATTAGACACACTAGATAGTGCATATAGCACTAATGGACATTTTTGCTAAACACTAGAGCAGCCTTCCTCAACCTGGGGCGCTCCAGATGTGTTGGACTACAACTCCCAGAATGCCCCAGCCCTGGCTGGGGCATTCTGCGAGATGCAGTCCAACACATCTGGAGCGCCCCAGGTTGAGGAAGGCTGCACTAGAGGAAAGGAAGCGGGGCAATACCAGAATCTTCACTGAAATATTGGAGGCTCTCCGTTTCTCTGCCCACAGCCAGCACAAAATTAAATGCTGGAGGCACCTGAAACGATGTACTTTTAGAACTTGGAAGATTACCCATCTTCAGACAAACCCACCTTCCCTGCTTCTGCAAAAGCAACTGTTCTGAGCATGTCTTCTAAACTGGGCAGAGGCAAGCTGAGAAAAGCTCCTCCAGAGATGCAACGGGCAGCCTCTGCTGAGAGCAAATCCTTCTGCTGAGCTTCTGGGTGACGTTGCACAGAACATAAACCATAATTTAGAGTTATATGCATGGGCAGGAGGGACATGCCTGCACAAAGTACCGGACCTACACACTTCCTCCTCCTCTCTCCTTCTCCTGTGTGGCCGGGAGGAGGAATAAACCAGAATTTAGTTTCACTTCAGCAGATTCCTAATTTGCCATTAAGCATGAACCAGAAATCGCAGTTTAAAATAACTCTAGTTAATTTCTAAACAAACCAACTTCAAACAGTATGTTGCTTTTGTGGTTTGTCTACCAATTGACTAAGAGTTTATATTAAACAATTCCTGGCTTGCAGGGAACAAGGCAGGGATTTGAAGCCTGGGTTATTTCTCCACACGGTCAGAGAAGCGGGGAGCCTGCCTGGACACGTAACTTAAATTATGGCCTTCCTTTGTGTGTAAACAGAAGCCTTTGAGTCAGCAGTGATCAAATGATCCAAGCGCACCTGGTGCAGGCAGGGTGCAGAATTACCCATCCCAAGTGGCGGCCGACGGAAAGGATGCTACAGAAATAAATCACGCAGAAACACAGTGGGCAGCCTCCCCTGCCCATGGGTGCGTTCAGCCCACAGCCTTAATTATCTCTTACAGCCCACAAATGTGCACTAAGCCTCATAAGATAGGATGGCAAAACTAGTGTCACACAATGTCCATATGACTAGCTTAAGTCCTCCTGTATTCTCTATTACAGGGCAAGGCAGAAGGTAGGCCTCCAGATGGTTTGGACTTCAACTCCCAGAAGAACCTGCTTGGCTGATGGTCTTGAACGCTGGGAGTTGAGGTCCAAAACATCTAGAAATCTACTTTCTGCCCACCCCTGCTCTATTGCTCTAGCCTCAATGGCTTGGGACCAGGCTATCTGAAGGAACGCCTCCTCCCATATGTACCTGCCCGGATCTTAAGGTCATCCTCGGGGGTCCTTCTCCGCGAGCGCCTGCCAAAGGAAGTGAGGCAGGTGGCTACCAGGAGGAGGGCCTTCTCTGCTGTGGCACCCCAGTTGTGGAATGAGCTCCCTAAGGAGGTTCGCTTGGCACCTACATTATATGCCTTTAGACACCAGGTGAAGACCTTTTTATTCTCCCAGCATTTTAACAGCCTACAAATAAATTTTAACTTGGTGTTTTAAATTTGTAATTTTGCATTGCTACTGTTTTCATCTGGTTGAGCTTTTATATTGTATTTTATATTATGGTTTTATACTGTTGTTTTATGCTTTGAATGGTTTTAATTTTTGTGAACCGCCCAGAGAGCTCGGGCTATTGGGCGGTATAGAAATGCAATAAATAAATACAATTGCATACAACAGAACTCTACACTGAGATTGGGAATCCCACAAGACCCATAAAAATCACACCACTACAGAAGTGCAAAGAGCAATTTACCAGTGGAGTTGAGGCACCAAAGCATCAAGGCAGCTGCCTTATACCTGGTCAGACTAAATGTCTGTCCAGCCTGGTACTGAATACTCTGACTGGCAGAGGCTCTGCAGAATTTGGGGCAGAGAGATGCCTTTTCCTATCATCTGATCCTTGTTTCAAACTGGAGATGCCAGGGAGCGAATCTGGGACTTTCTGCATGCAAAGCACACACTCCATCACTGAGCTCTGATCCTACTCCAAGATGACCTGGTGGCATTGTAGTGCCCCCTTCTATTTATTTATTTATTTATTACATTTTTATACCGCCCGATAGCCAAAGCTCTCTGGGCAGTTCACTTCCGCATCCTAGTCATGAAAAGCCATGCTATAGCAATCACTAAGGTACATACAAAGCCATATATAATTCCACACACACCTATTTTGTTAACTGCAAAAATCTGGAATCTGCTATGATGTACATTTCCCTCCAGCAGTACTAACACACAGTACTAATCTGGCAAACCACATGCCCGGAACCTCCCTTCAGGCTAGCCTCTGCCAATACTTCTACTTGTGCAAGAATTGTTTTCCATCAATAAGGTCAAGTTACCAAAAGACATGCAAGTTCCGGCCTCTACAAGCCTGCCATTAAATCATAAACCTTAGGCAAAAAAGCAAGCTATAACTTTGCAAGGCAGGCAGGTGGGAGTTCAAAGCTGTTGACTGTTTACCCAGACAATAAGGTGCGGGTGTCGCATGAGCTCAGGAAGGCATGCATCCCTTAATGTTTTCTCCACCACTGCCTCGATTTCAATTTTATGTTCCTCCAGACAGGGAATCCCCCCTTCTCTCTCTGGGGACTGTGATCCCCGAAGATGGGACTCCTCTCCTTCCTTGCTGCGAATGAAGATCACGGGAGCCAACGCTGTGAAAGGCCCGCTGTGACCCATTTGTGTCCCATTTTGCGGATAAAACTGCTCCCATCACTGCTGGATTGGATGTCATGAGGAGCTAACAATCTAAATACAGAGGTAAGGCAGCACATATTGTCATTACGGCTGTCAGGACAACATAAACTAACCAGCTTTGGGAGGGGGCATATTTCCGTGGTCAAGCACATGTTTTCTGTGCAAGAGTTCCCAAGTTCAGTCCCTGACAGATCCAGTTGAAAGGATCTCAAGGAGGAAGTGATGGGAAAGCTATCTTTCAAAGACTTTGGAGAGTTTCCATATATGAACCGGATATACTTTAAAACCAAAACTACAACCCTATAGAAAAAGAAAAAAGTTAATTATAACAGACTTGCATTTAAGCACTCACTTAGTAGCTGTAGGTGACAAGGCATTGCAGGCAGGTGAATGAGTGAGTGAGCTGGTGCAGGCAGTATGGAGCACTCCACCCAACCCCTGTGCCCAGAACAGAACTCAAACAGGCTCCCAGAGAGAAGCCTCCTCCTTGATAAGTATGACCAGCATATACTTAAATCTCTCTCTCTCTCTCTCTCTCTCTCTCTCTCTCTCTCTCTCTCTCTCTCTCACTCACACACACACACACACACACAGGGATAGAGCTCTCTGTCCTTTGCCAGTCCTGAACCCCCAGCAGGCTAGTAAACATGCTTGCAGGCTATTAACTTTTGTAGGCTAGAATATACAATACATGGATGACTGGAACCACATAAACTGGAACCACTCCAGTTTTCCTTGATTACTAAGTGAAGAGACATGGCAAGACAGGATTGTGCTGTGCAACTTTCATCCCACGAGTCATGACATCCCACATGCCTTTCAAGAACACTAAGGCTTGTTACTGCAGTACAGAGCAGAAAATGAAAATCATTCTTTCAAAAGTGACAGACACTCTTCGAAATACATCTGCTGCTAACATGCATTTGAGAAGTCACCTCCACTAACCCTGCAATCTTATATGTATCTATACTCCATCTCAGGTAAGTGTGCACAGGATTGCATAGGCTAAGTAGTTTTGCACATAGGAATTATAGCCAGATGTAAAGGACATTTTTTCCTACAATATAATGACAGCAACAGGAGTTAAGAGAACAGCATTTTCAGCTTCCTTGTTCTGTGCCGCTCCACTATTAAAATCCCTTAGATATGGGGCTGTTACATAAACTTGTTTGTGAGCGCAAGAGTGTGTGTGTGTGTGTGTGTTAGTGTGGGATAGGTAAGATCCAGTTACAGCTAATGTAACCTTAAGCCATCATCACATTAACAATAGGAACATCCTGGAAGGCACATATGTATAAAAGGAGTGGAATGCAAAAGTGCTGCAATTTTTTTAATTTTTTTTTTAAAAAAATTGGCAAGAGAGCAATCAGGCCTTGTGATCTATTTCCTCTCAGAGTGGCATGCTGAAGAAGACACAAACGCAAAAACTTCACTCTCCTCTGTTCCACCTGAACCATAGAATAGCTGAGTTGGAAGGGGCCTACAAGGCCATCGAGTCCAACCCCCTGCTCAATGCAGGAATCCACCCTAAAGCATCCCTGACAGATGGTTGTCCAGCAGCCTCTTGAAGGCCTCGAGGGTGGGAGAGCCCACAACCTTCCTAGTAACTGGTTCCATTGTCGTACTACTCTAACAGTGAGGAAGTTTTTCCTGCTGTCCAGCTGGAATCTGGCTTCAAGTAACTTGAGCCCGTTATTCCGTGTCCTGCACTCTGGGAGGATCGAGAAGAGATCCTGGCCCTCCTCTGTGTGACAACCGTTCAAGTATTTGAAGAGTGCTATCATGTCTCCCCTTCATCTTCTCTTCTCCAGGTTAAACATGCCCAGTTCTTTCAGTCTCTCCTCATAGGGCTTTGTTTCCAGACCCCTGATCATCCTGGTTGCCCTCCTCTGAACACGCTCCAGCTTGTCTGCGTCCTTCTTGAAGTGTGGAGCCCAGAACTGGATGCAATACTCAAGATGAGACCTGTGCCTTCCCCACTAGGGAGAAATAAAACTGCCACATCCAGTTATCCAAGAGCAACCAAGAATTAGTCACAAGAGTGACTGCCAGCTCTCCCAGAGATTAAAATCCAACAAAAATAAAAATCAGATACATGGTGAAGCCTTCTCTGTTCTTCCATGTTATCTTTGGGACTTCTACCTTCTGTCTCTAGAGGAGTAACCTGAGGTCCCTGAACAGTTTTAAGGCAAAAAGGGCGCAGGTGTGGACCCAAGCAACTCCTTACATTTTTCCATTCAAAGGGCCTAATGCAATTCTTTCAACTTATTTGGAACATGTATACACCTGGTTTTCAGACAGCAATACTCTCACAGGGTGGCTAATTATGATTATGATTATTATATTTATTTGTATCCTGCCTTTTGCCCAATGCTGGGCCTCAAGGTGGCCTTACAAAGTTTAAAACATACATTTGGGGGGGGGGGGAACAAAACCATAAATGTTTAAAATACACAACAAAACTCTAAGACCTTAACATAGATGGAGGGCCAGATTATTCCCCAAAGGCCAGCTGGGACAAAAAAGTTTTAGCCTGCTTTCGAAAGCCCATCAAGGAGGGAGCCAGGGAAGAGCGTTCCAGAGCACCGGAGCAGCCACCGAGAAGGCCCTCTCCCATGTTCCCACCAAGGCGCCTGTGAAGAAGGTGGGACTGAAAGAAGGGCCTCTCCAGAAGATCTCAAAGCACGGGCAGGCTCATAAGGGAGAACACCGTCTTTCAAATAACCTGGACCTGAGCCATATAGGGCTAACATAGGTTAAAACTCTTGTGGCTGCAATACCACGACCATATACCAGGGAGTAAGCACCATGGACCTCAGTGGGACTTCCTTCCAAGAAAACATGTGTAGGATTCCACATTATATATTTCAAACAAATTACAAACTAAGACAGAAGGAGGTGGAGAGGGGGTGGGGATGACATTAACAGCACACTCCTCCGCCGGCTGACTCAGCAGTAAACCCACCTCTCAGCTTCCACCTCTCCAGTCCGCCACGGTGCCCAACCAGACGCCCCCCTGGGAAGCCCACAAGCCCGGCCAGAGGGCCACCAGCCCCTACCCAGCAGATGCCATTTGGGGCCAGGCTGACGCTGGAGCTTCGGGCCACCATGGCTAGTAGCCACAAAGAGCAGCACGGCGCCGCCCAACCCCGCCTTGGCACGCCCTGGCAGCAGCAGCAGCAGCAGCAGCCGCCGCCGCCGCCCCAGCCTCAACCCGGAGGCAGCTGCCCAGGCATGGACCCAGCAGCGCATCCCTCCGCGGGAGGAGAGGCCGGACAAAGGCAGGCGGGCAGGCAGGCGGGCGGCGGCTTCCTCGTCTCCGCCGAGGCGTTGAATTCCGCCTCCCCCAAGGCACCGGATGGGTTGGACGGCACTGCCTCTCTGGCGGGGGATGATAGGCCTTGCAGTCCAACCTGTCCGACCAAGGGCCCGTTTGGAGAGAGCAGGCACGAATTGCGCTTTAACGCGGCGAGAGGAGGGCGCGCGCGCGCGAGCGCATGAACGAACGCCCCCCACGAAGGGGCCCCTGGAGCGCCCGGGCCTGGGGGGCGGCGGTGGCGGCGGCGGCCTCCCCTCTCCCCCCGCTCTGCCCCTTACCCAGAAGGGCTCCGAGCCGGCCGGGCCGTTGCAAAGCCGCTGGACGTCCATGGAGGGGGCCCAGCCTGGCCGGCGAAAGCTCCGAGTCGGCAGCTGCAGCGGCGGCGGCGGCTCGTGAAGAGAGGCGGAGGAGGACGAGGCGGAGGCGGAGCCGCGGGCCGAGCCGGGCCTGCGCTCATTGGGTGCCCACGACGGCTGGGCGGAGAGGCCCGAGCGTGGCAGGCCGCGGCCCGGCGCCCTCGCCGCCTCTCCGCGCCCGAGGAGGCCGCGCCGGGAAGCGCCGCGCGCGCTACTGCGCCTCCAGCGCCAGGCCTCGCCGGACACAGCGGCCCGCGGAGCCCGGCTGTTGGGCGGCATAACAACGGCAATTCATTAATTCCACACATAACTAAATTCCACACCCCCCCCCCCGGTGATTTCTTGGATGTTCGCTTTTGCACCTCATCGCTTGGGACCAAGATTGCAACTACTGCCGAAATACCCAACGGACTTACCCAGGGTTTGGGCACAGTAGAGTTTGCACCTTTAAAAATGACACCACGCTCCCAATTCAGAGCACATTAACTGGCATCGTAGAGCTGGAAGGGGCCTCTAAGGCCATCAAGTCCAACCTCCTGCTGAATGCAGGAATCCACCTTAAAGCTTAGGTAGACGGGAAATAAATTCAGGCATACCTTGCATGAATGGTTTTTTCTTGTAATGGGGAGGGTACATACTTGAAACAAACACTGGCGGATGTAAGATGAGTTCCAGCAAACCACATGTTTTTGTGGTTAATCAGCAACTTTCACATCCTTCAGCACACACTGTACATCTCTGAGGTTGTAACTTAGGTTAATTTACTTATTTATTACATTTCTATACCACCCAATATAGAAATGCAATAAAGTTGCCCTCTTTTGATTTGTCTGCTTCTTGACAGCAGCTTAACATGAATAAACGAAGCAGGTAAAGCTGTTCCTGGAAGAAACAGGAGGAAAAGCATCACCTGGTAAATTGGCACAATAAAGAAAAATGTAGCAACTCATGTGACTATAAAAAGGGTTTTTTTATTAACACTTCTTCAGGCTTTTGTTATGCTCAAAGTGACCTTTTTGCGTCCTTTGTAGTGCTGCCAGGTTCTTTCCTGGAGGTAGTGCACATGCTTTTAAGTGCACTGATGTATTAAGCAAGGTTGCAGATGCTGCCCTGTTCCTCTCCTACTTCCATGTTGTTGTTTATTCGTTCAGTCGTTTCCGACTCTTCGTGACTTCATGGACCAGCCCACGCCAGAGCTTTCTGTCGGCTGTTGCCACCCCCAGCTCCCCCAAGGTCAAGTCTGTCACCTCCAGAATATCCTCCATCCATCTTGCCCTTGGTTGGCCCCTCTTCCTTTTGCCTTCCACTTCCCCTAGCATCAGCCTCTTCTCCAGGGTATCCTGTCTTCCCATTATGTGGCCAAAGTACTTCAGTTTTGCCTTTAATACCATTCCCTCAAGTGAGCAGTCTGGCTTTATTTCCTGGAGTATGGTTTGATCTTCTTGTGGTCTCTTAATTTTGCCCCACAATGGGCAGAAGAGAAAGGTGAGGAGCAAAGTAGTGGTGGCTTCTCTTGTTGCATTAATTCATTCACTGCAAAGGACCTAAGCATCGTTTCTAGGCACAGGAAGGAGACGGGGGTAGTCAATCTGTAAAACAATAAAACATATAAATAACAAACACATGCAAAGTTTATCTACCATTGCCCTCTAGTGTACAAAATAGAAAACAGCTGCCTATGCTAACTGGCTAAAGTAAACACGTGTTTACTGACAATTAATAATTTAACTCATTAATAAACGTTCCTGTCAATTTCCCCCAAGTACTATTGAGCATGTACTAACTCAGATAAGTGTGTACTCTGGTCCTGGATGAAACCCACACATTGGCTGAGTTTGGACGACACGCTAATCAAAGGTTGTTTCCCATTCTGTTCCTATTGCTTAGCGTGTCGTCCGAACTCTGCCATTGTCTCCTGCCTGGAAGAAGAGCCGATGGTCCAGGCAGTTTTGCAATATTGATTGCTGCCTTGTGAGGCCAGAACTCCCCTGAAAAGGCAAGTTAAATTTTAAAAAATCAGACGCATTATTCCTTTGTGGCAGCCTTCCTCAACCTGGGGCGCTCCAGATGCGTTGGACTGCATCTCCCAGAATGCCCCAGCCAGTCTGGGGCATTCTGGGAGTTGTCCAACACATCTGGAGCGCCCCAGGTTGAGGAAGGCTGCTTTGTGGTGACTTGGAAGGCCATTCGCCAGGTGTATTGCAGACTGGGTCTTTCTTTGTAAGCAGGGCTGCGACTCCACCACCCCATGGCAGGCCTCTATGTCTTTAATGGTTGCAGGGCAGGCAGAAAGTCCAACAGGTGGAGATTTTTCTCCCCAGCTTAGAAATGCAAAAGATGGAGGATGCTGCACCTGTAGGATATCTGCCTTGCGCAAACTGCCTTGGCAGGCAAAGAGTGGTGGAAAGAGTGAGTCTACTCAGAAGTAAGTCCACATATATCCAAACTCGCATTTCACTGCTAAATCTGCAACCTTTTTCCCCGCCAAGAAAAATCCGGCTTAGAAGAAAGCAAGCGGTGAGGCTCCACAGAAACCTGATTGGCTGAGTGTGCAGCCAATGGAGAACCGAGAGAGCCAACGAAGGCGGGAAGATGCGGTGGTACTTTCGCCTGGGTCTCCGCCGGAGCCCAACTGCGCTTGCGCACTTCCAGCGGGCGGTTGCCACAGAGACGGGGGAAGAGAGACGGTTGCTCCGAGCAGCGAAGTTGTTTACATCCGGGAACTTCCCATTCTTCCCTTTCGGCCACTTCCGCCTTCAGTTGCTCCTTCCAAGATGGCGACCATAACAGAGTTGAAAGCAGGTAAACTTTACCTGGTAAAGGGAGCGGGGAAGGAAACCCCCTCTTTTTTGGCGGTGCGCTTCTAGGGATACTTCTCCCACTCTTGGTCAGGTCTCCTGTGCCCTTCATAGCGGTGTGACAGGCAGAAATTCAGCTGGTAAATCCGCTCTACTGTTCTGGTCAAAGCTGCACCTGTTGAGTGGCTGCATGCCCTGCAGCGCCTTGCCAATCAAGTGGGGAGCATTTCCTTTGTTCATAGAGGGGTGGAGATCTCATACTATGGAGCTACTTATTTTCATATGTTTACACTCTGCTTTTCTGGTGAAAATTGCTCCCAAACTGGTTTGCAACAACTTTAAATCCATGCAGTGTCTCAATTGGATTTCTAACAATTCCCGAAAGGGTATCCGTGTTAGTATGTTTGTTTGTTACATTGATATCCCACCCTTCCCTAAAGGGGGGGGGCAAAGTGGTGTGCATGGTCTTCCTCCTCTGCATTTTATGCTCACAACAACCCTGTGAGGTAGATTAGGCTGAAAGTCAGTGACTGTCCCAAAGACGCCCACTGAGCTTCATGGCTGAGTGATATCTTAAAAACCTAACACATTTATGCATGCATAAGCTTCTGTTGTTTATAGCCCACTTCATCAGATGCATGGAGTGTTATGGAGAGTTTGAGGTCTATATTTAGTACATTTTGGGGCGGCATGTGTGGGATTATAAACAGTGAAGTCAGAAGGAAATTCAGTGCAGAAAGTCCTGATGGTGGCAATCATATTAGCGCTTGTCTGGATGTTAGTGTTGCTGATAACACTAACATCCTGACATTAGGTTAGCCAATGAACACATGCAGTGTGATAAAAATCCGTCAATCCAGTTCAAACTTCAGGTGCAAGCATTTATCTAACTCAGCAATCTCTCATTTTAAATTTCCTGTGAAGTTCCTTTGCTTCACAATGGCCACTTTAAGTTCTGTGACAGTCTCCTGGGAGTTCTCGTAATGAAACTGTTTCCTGATTTTTTCCTCCTAGTTTTAAAAGATACGCTGGAGAAGAGGGGGACGCTAGGACAGATAAAAGCGAGGATCAGAGCTGAAGTCTTTAATGCGCTGGATGATCAAAGCGAACCACGGCCATTGTTGTCCCACGAGAATCTTCTAATCAATGAGCTGATCCGTGAATACTTGGAATTTAACAAGTACAAATACACTGCTTCCGTTCTAACAGCTGGTGAATATTTCTTTATTGCCATTGCTCTATAGCATAGTTGTATTATCTATTAGGCAATGAATATTTTTTAAAAAAACAGATAGAAATAAATCTAAAGAAGTTACCAGCCTGCAAAAACTTGATCCATGGATGTCTACCTGCAGTTATACCACAAGGGACCTGGTAAATGGCCGTTTGCATGCCATGCAGGAAGGGGTCACCAAGGGGGTAGGTATGTATACCATATGCCCCCCCCCCAAAAAAATCTTGGAAAACTGAAATGCTATTTTTTTTTCTTTTCAGAATCTGGTCAGCCTGAAGTTCCACTGGACCGGGAATTTCTTGTTAATGAACTGAATGTAGTTGAAGATCCCAGCAGCAGATCAGTGTAAGATGATAATCCTTCTGGGTTTTTAATGTCGTCTTAAGGGTTGACAACCTTGATGTGATGGGAATGTTTGAATCATTTATACACAGAGGAGTGCAAGTAATGTTTGTGCTGCTCTTCAAATACTTAAAAGGTTGTCACACAGAGGAGGGCCAGGATCTCTTCTCCATCATCCCAGAGTGCAGGACACGGAATAACGGGCTCAAGTTACAGGAAGCCAGATTCCAGCTGGACATCAGGAAAAACTTCCTGACTGTTAGAGCAGTACGACAATGGAATCAGTTACCTAGGGAGGTGGTGGGCTCTCCCACACTGGAGGCCTTCAAGAGGCAGCTGGACAGCCATCTGTCAGGGATGCTTTAGGGTGGATTCCTGCACTGAGCAGAGGGGGTTGGACTCGATGGCCTTGTAGGCCCCTTCCAACTCTGCTATTCTGTGATTCTATGCTCTCTCTGTAAGGTTTTTAAGGCAAACATCTCTCCATCTGCAGACCAGTGTTTTTTATATAAGCTGCCAATGGATTTCAGTTTTGTTCAATTTAGTATTCTGGTTTGGTTTTGTATTTCAGAGGCAGTCTAGGAAACAGATATGACACCCTTGCTATAAACCTATCCAATTATTACAATCTGCAGTAGAGGCCTGTTCATGTGTAAAAGGGCTTTCTCTTGTGTCACTCCTTGAACCCTGTTCTCCATTTAGAGTTTGATCCCTGCTCTCTTGGCCTTTTGAAAAGCAGTGAAGGTGCATCTTTTTAATTTGGCCTTCTAAATTGTTTTAGTGTTTTTAATTCTCTTTTAAAATGTTTTTATTATTTAGCTTTTATGTTGATTCTTGTGGAAGGACAGTATAAAAGTACCACAAATGCTAAATAAATAAATCATGCCCTTCCTGAGAGTTCTTTCTTGAAAGTAAGTCTCATTGGACTTGGAAGGCCTTCCCTCCGAGTAACTGTGCTTAACAATACGTCTATTCCGCCTTTTTCACAAATGTTACCAAGGCAAAGTACAACAATTCAAATGAAATAATACATAAAAACAAAAGCAATAAAATCCTATTAAAACATTGAAACAACATTAAAACCACTGTGCACAATTTAAAGGGCCAAGTTAAAGTGATGTGACTGAACTCCGTTCCAAAATAGTGAGAGAGGGAGACCAGTCTTAGGTTCAGGTCTCAGAAAAGGTTTTCCTGTTGGAAGTCTGTAAGTATAACCAGCCAGGGAGTTCCCTTGTACAGGCCCCATTGAGGTGAGCCGGAGCTGCGTATGAGCTCTTTCAGTGCCCTGTATTTCTTCATTAGCTCATCTCTCTTTGTACTCAAGAGTTTTGTGTCTTTTAACAGGCCACTTCTGTATGGTATTATAACCCAGCTGTTACATGGTAACGAGGAGAAGATTTGCCATACATTGCCCAGAGCATCGTCCTTGCAGTTTGCAAAGTGGAACCTCAGCAAGCCATCCAACCAGAGGAATCAAACAGGTGCAGTAGATGTAGACTTTTTAAAAAGAGAGAATCTTGTAAATAAACTTTACATTGAAGGGAAGGAGAAGTTGCTATTCTGAGACCCAGAACAGTGTTAGCATTGCTGAAGAACTCTTGGTATTGAGACATAATAGAACTGGGGGTCTTGAGGGTTGCTTCCTTGTACATGAGCCTGCCCCTGCCGCAAGATCTGGACCATTATTGTTCATCCAACATCAGAAGAGGCTTTATACTGAGTCAGACCATTGGGCCATCTAGACCAGCACTGTCAACACTGACTGGCAGCAGCGGCTCTCTGGGGTTTCAGGCAGGACTCTTTCCTTGCCCTACCTGAAGATGTTTGGGATCGAATGGAAAGTCTGGGCTCTCCCACTGAGCTACAGCCCCTCTCTTTGTAGGCCTGTTGCCAGGTCCCTTTTCGCCATCAGGAATGAGCAGGAGACTGGAGAGGGCCATTGCGGTGCTTCTCTAGTTTTGGAATTCCCTCCCTAGAGAAGTCTGCCTGGTCCCAGATGTGCAATCCTCTTGGCGCCAGATGAAAACTCTTTCACGTTCCCAACCCTTCTGCATCTCTGCTCAGCTTGGATTTTTATATCTTCAGGTTGCTGTTCTGTCTTGCTGCAATTCTTGTTGATTTTTAACTTGTTGATTTTAAAATTGTAATATTGGCAACAGCTCTGACAAACTGTAGGAGCCTCGTGTGGCGCAGAGTGGTAAGCGGCAGTTACTGCAGCCGAAACTCTCCTCACGGCCTGAGTTCGATCCCAGCGGAAGCTGGTTCTCAGGCAGCCGGCTCTGGTCGAACTCAGCCTTCCATCCTTCCGAGGTCGGTAAAATGAGTACCCAGCTAGCTGGGGGAAAGGTAACTGTGACTGGGGAAGGCCATGGCAAACCACCCCGCTACAAAAGTCTGCCAAGAAAACGTCAGCAAAAGCAGGCGTCCCTCTAGGAGTCAGTAATGACTCAAGTGCTTGCATGAGAGGTTCCTTTCCTTTCCTCCTGACACACTGTATTGAAGAATGGGGTGTTAAATATCCAGATAAATAAATAACTCTGATCCCAAAGGAGAACTGCGTAACTCTTAGGCCCTTCTTCCAATTCAGTGTTGGAATAGCTGATGGCAGCCCGGCGTAGGACATAGTCCTGCTAAATTCAGTGGTATTTACACCCAAGTAATATTTATATATATTTATTTATTGCATTTATATACTGCCCCATAGCTGAAGCTCTCTGGGCAGTTTACAAAAGTTAAAACCAGTAAACATTAAAAACAAATATACAAAATTTAAAAACATAAGTAGCATAAAAACAGTTGCATAGGAGAGGAGGATTAAAGTCACAGGACTGGGCTTTGTCCTGACTGGCTACAGGGCCAGGGGCACAATCACCTGGGAAGATTTTCTCCATTAAGTCTGGTTTTAAACAAGCAAGAGCTGTGTACGAGCATCTTGAAAATGAACCGTGAGTTCCAGGTAGATTAGTCGCTTTGCAGAGAAAACTAGCTGGCTACTGCTATGACATGTAAAGTTGGCTTAGCTGAATTAGATTTCAGTGAAAGACATGCTGGGTTTGAACAATCCATTATTTATTTATTTATTTATTTGTTTGCTTATTTAGAATATTTATATACCGCTCCCCATTGAAAAATTTCGGAGCGGTGTACAAGATAAAATGAAAATAAAAACAGAATAAAACAGTTAAAACAAAATTTAAAAGAAGCAAAAACAGAGATCCAAGGCTGCAACCTGCTCCATTGAAGAACTGGCATTGCTTAACTTTCTCCAGTCCACAACACTGCAGTCCATGCTCAAAGGATAAAATAATGGCTCGCACCGTCTTTATTTTAATTTTCAGGCACTGCTGTGGAGCCAGGACATACGGCTGACATGAGGCTTGAAGATACTTTTGCTTCACAGGGCATACGCAGATGAAATAAACAGATGAAATAAACAATCACATTTTTCATGCAAAGTAGCTGTTCATATCTGTTATTGCAAGAACAACTCTGTTTTGTTCCAGTAAGGTTGATAAAAATGGGTAGGAACCATTTCTAGACCTTCAGCTGAGATTCTCTTTTTCCCCCCAAGAGATGAAAAATCAAATTCAAAGGAGCTTTCAGATCTGTCTGTAAAATAGGTGACAGGCAATGTTTAGCCTGGAGCATCCCCTGCCACTGGCTAAGCAGCTACAGTGATGTTACAGAATGCTCATAAACATTCAGACTGCTTGTGGGGATGTGCACTTCTCTGAAGGAAATAAAAGTGTGATCGGTCAGGGGGAAACTCCTCAAACACAAACAATTTAAGACACACGAACAAAGGAAGCCTGTAGCAGACAAGGGCTGCCATTCTGCACAGGGTAAGGGAGGAAATGTATGCAAAGACAGATGCATGTTGCACATTTTCACTGTAGCTGATCATCCAGCTTAGCAGGCAAGGTGTTTTAAAATGGAAAAGTAGCATCTCATAGAATCATAGAATAGCAGAGTTGGAAGGGGCCTACAAGGCCATCGAGTCCAACCCCCTCTGCTCAGTGCAGGAATCCACCCTAAAGCATCCCTGACAGGTGGTTGTCCAGCTGCCTCTTGAAGGCCTCTAGTGTGGGAGAGCCCACCACCTCCCTAGGTAACTGATTCCATTGTCGTACTGCTCTAACTGTCAGGAAGTTTTTCCTGATGTCCATCCGGAATCTGGCTTCCTGTAACTTGAGCCCGTTATTCCGTGTCCTGCACTCTGGGATGATGGAGAAGAGATCCTGGCCCTCCTCTGTGTGACAACCTTTTAAGTCTTTGAAGAGTGCTATCATGTCTCCCCTCAATCTTCTCTTCTCCAGGCTAAACATGCCCAGTTCTTTCAGTCTCTCTTCATAGGGCTTTTTTTCCAGACCCCTGATCATCCTGGTTGCCCTCCTCTGAACACGCTCCAGCTTTCCCCTGCAAGCTTTGCTGAAATAAGACCTTTGGAAAGACTTCTGCCTATGCTCCTATCTCTTCCCCACCCAGGCTATGGCTGTCTAGGCTTATTATATTCAAAGAATTCACACACACACACCGAGGATCCAGATGCATCAGTACAACTTGAGGCATAGACCATCCCTCTTTCTTACTCCCTCTTTTCCTACAAAGAGGGTAAATGTCAGCATATTTTGTTACATCATTGTGCTTTTAAGTGGCCACACTGAACTTTTCAGTCAACATCTTTGCTTGCCCGGCTACAAGGTGATTGTCCTCTGATACCATTTATTGCTTTACAAAAGCATCTTTCACAAGACGCGCTCTTGTTGCCGAATGGTTGGGGGAAGCTGACCTTCGGTGTCGAGGTGGTTGGAGTTCAGCAGAGAGATAGAAACATGACTCTGCAACAAAGTTATGAAGTCTGTTTTGCAGAACAATTGAAACTTACATTCCACTGGAAACTGCTATATTGGGAAGAAATCATAGAATCATAGAATAGCAAAGTTGGAAGGGACCTACAAGGCCATGGAGTCCAACCCCCTGCTCAATACAGGAATCCACCCTAAAGCATCCCTGACAGATGCTTGTCCAGCTGCCTCTTGAAGGCCTCTAGTGTGGGAGAGCTCACAACCTCCATAGGTAAAATGAATTGAACCTTCCAGGCATGGATTGTAGGACCTGTCTCTTCCCTAAGCAGATAGGCTCAGCTAGCTGTGGGCTAATTAGGTGTGTTGTGGATAAGTCAGGATATTTATTTTATTTATTTATTTATTACGTTTTTATGCCGCCCAATAGCTGAAGCTCTCTGGGAGGTTCACAAAAATTAAAAACCATAATAAAACAACCAACAGGTTAAAAACACAAATACAAAATATAAAAAGCACAACCAGAATAAAAACCACGCAGCAAAATTGATATAAGATTAAAATACAGAGTTAGAACAGTAAAATTTAAATTTAAGTTAAAATTAAGTGTTAAAATACCGAGAGAATAAAAAGGTCTTCAGCTGGCGATGAAAAGAGTACAGTGTAGGTGCCAGGTGGACCTCTCTGGGGAGCTCATTCCACAACCGGGGTGCCACAGCAGAGAAAGCCCTCCTCCTAGTAGCCACCTGCCTCATTTCCTTTGGCGGGGGATCATGGAGAAGGGCCCCTGTAGATGATCTTAAGGTCCGGGCAGGGATATTTTATCGTGTCCAGGATTTGGGGGGCCTGACAATTCTATCTCACTGCCTCTTTAACTTCTGGGGTGCCCCATTCCCCAAGTAATGGCAATGGCTCACTTTGATGTTATTTGCCCACCTCCCCAAGAGACCCCCCACCCTCTATAGTGCTGCCCTTCAGTTCACTTCTGCATAATGTCTCCCACGTTACCCGGTTGTGAGGCCGTTTGCAATGAACAGGCGGAAGACTCTTGCCCCTTTTCCAAAATGTCGAACGTCACAGCAAACGGTATTCTTTCTTTTCTCCTGAAAATGTCTGCATTGTTTTTCATAGCAAATTCCAAAGGAGCGTGGAAAGGCAAAATGTTTGTAACACCTAAAGCCAATAAAATAAGCAATGCAAAAATGCACCACCAGCACCCTTGCAGCGGCGAGACAAGCCAAGCCGAAAGCCTCTTCAGAAAAGAAAGGTCTTCACCTGCCTTTGAAACAGTGGAAGGGGGAGAAGCCCTGGAAAGGCAGCCCTAGGAAAGGCCGTGCTCTTATTCATTGCTTTTAATCTCACCTGTATTAGAGCATCACAAAAATACAAAATCAAAAAAATATATTTTAATTTCGTCTGTGATTAACCCAAACATTTCATATGAATCAATCAAGAGAGAACAGATTTGTTTTTTTAAAACATTTGTATCCCGCCCTATATCATTAAGATCTCAGAGCGGCGTACAGATAAAAGCATACAGTATAAAACAATAAATATGCACAGTTAAAAACAAATTAAACCATGATCCAAGTTAAAAGAATATATAATTTAAAAGCAGTTAAAACTTGAACATTATCTTGGAATTTATCATTCCAGAATGCAACGAATAAGTGATTTTTCTCTTGCATGAGTATAATGTCATTTTTGCCATGGTGACAATGTCCCAAATTTGGAAAAACCACACGTAGGATGGGGTGTGTTGCTTTTTGAGGAGGCCAATCCTGCTTCTTCACTCGATGGGATTTGGAGCAGGGCCCAGTTTGAAGCCCTTAGCTGAGCCGGTGCGGTGTTGGGATTAGGCTAGGACTGTCTGTCAGCCTGGTCCACCTCACAGGGTTGCTCTGAGGATGAAAGCAGCGGGAGTCGTGTGCTGCTCTTTGCTCCTTGTAGGAAAGGTGCGATATCAGTATATAATTAATTGCTGCGAGGGGGCGAATCCAAACGAAGAGATTCCCTGCGATAGTAAAGAGTTGTTGGGGGTTCAGCTTGTCTAGATGTCCTGTTCAACCTCTCTGCCCAAAATCTCAGATCTTGGGCACTTGACTGCAACCGGGGTGAGGCGGGAGGGTCCTCCGTGCCCTTTGAGAGCCAGCCAGCCAGCCAGTCTAGGGTGTGTGGGGGAAACCTCTCTGGTACCTGGCCTGAGGGGCTGTCGCTGAGTGGTAGAGCACCTGATTTGTAGGCAGAAAGTCCCAGGTTCGATTTTGGCATCTCCAGCTAGGGCTGGAAAATCTCCTGCCACAAACCCTGGAGAGTCACTGCGAGTCAATGTCAATACTGGGCTAGATAGACTCTTAATCTGTTGTGGTTGAAGGCAGCTCCCTACGCTCCTAGACCGACTTCTGAAAGGTTTCATTTTCTGACCCTCAGCAGCAGCAACGGCTGAGCAACGGAGCTGACGCTTTTCTCTCCCCGCCGACGTGATGTGGAACTGGCACACGAGGGTGAAACCGCTTGGCCTTGGCAAATGCCCCTCTGCTGTGCTGGGCGTTCTGCTTGGATGGCACAGCTCACCTGCTCCTTACGCCGACCCGACTAAACCCAAAGCCATCCCGGTCCTGTGGACTTCAGCACACGCAGGTATGTGAGCTCAAGCAGCTTCCAGATCGCGGCCTGATGCGTTTTAATTTAGTACGTTTATATCCTGCCTTGCTATCGTGGAACTCGAGTCAGTGTGCACGTGGGTGTGTCCCAAATGGGTCTCTCATCCAGGTGTTGACCAGTAGCCGAAAAGCTTTGTCTAGCTGCCTTCCCCTATATCCACGAAAGTGACGCCTAAGATCTACCAAGGAGACCTTATTGGTCCTTCCACGACTGTCAGCATGTCACCAGGTAATGGCACATTGTGCTCCCCAACCTCTGGAAACGGTGGCACACTTCAGACGCCTCTTGCAAATGCATCTGTTCACTCGGCTTTCCCATCATGCCCCTGCTCTGTTTGACTGCTTTGGCTGAAATGTTTTAAAGGCATTTTTTAATTTATTTTTCCGGTTGGCATTTATAGCGTATGTGTTCTTATGTAACCCCTTTGGAAATCCTGGGATGTCAAGTGGCATAGAAGCAGCTTAAACCAATAAATCAGACGGCTGTCTGGCGTGTGCTGTGGCCACACCTGGACAATGAATTGTGCAAAAGGGTTCCAGCTCCGTTCCATGTCGCCCCATAAATCACCCATCACCCTCTCTTCTGCTAGGCTCCCTCAACTGCCAGCAGCCTCCTGGCGAATGTGAATGCAAAGGCCAGAGCAAGAATTTCCACTCCTTTTTAAGCCGCTGCCGCGGAAAGGTGTGGATGTTTATTAAACATCTTAATAGCTCCTTCAAGGAACACCATAGAGTGATCTTGGTTGCTGCTTTGTGTTTTTTTCTTTTTAATATTAATTGCTTCTTGTGACAGTTCAGGAAAGTTCAGACCTTTGACAGAGAAGTCGTTCTACCCAAGCTTGGCTCCCCAAATGATGTTGGACTACAATTCCCATCACTCCCAGGCAGCATCACAAAAGGTCAGGGATGATGGAGGAGGTTGTACTCCAATAACATCTGGGGGAACCCAAGTTTGGCAGAAGTTGCAACCTGGTCATCCCCTTGTCTTTGTTGTTCTGGCATCTGTGACGCATTAAATTGTTTCACAAATACGGAAAACAGCCAGCAGCTGGTAGCCCGTCGGTCCATCTTGTCCAGTATTGTCTGCTCTGGCTGGCAGCGGGTCTCAGACCGAAATGACTATCCCACCCCTGATGGTTTTAAACTGGAGATTGGCCTTTGGGCCTTTGTCATGCAAAGCACTTGGTTTCAACACACCTGGTTCAGGCCGGCTGCGACTGATGGGAATTGTAGGCCAGAATATCTGGAGGACCACAGTCACCACCGCTGGAGTAAATGTTGAGCGGGATGGAGAAGTCCGCTTCCAAGGTTCCTCTGGTTTGGGGCATCAGCCGCTAACAGAAGTATTTTATTGTTTGGGACATTTATACTCTGCCTTTTCATAAAGAATGCCCGGAACAGCTAGAAGTAAAACCCAATATGTAATAAAAAAATAAATAAGATGGCAACCAAACCATCTAGTAATCAGAAAGTAGCACATAAAAGGTAAAAAGAAAGGCAGCCACTTAAAAATAGGATTAAAGTAAAGGCAAAGATTAAAACTCAGCAGCAGAGAACAACCAACTGCCAAACACCTGCTTAAATAAAAAGGATTTTGCTTGCCATCGAGGAGAGGGCAAGCAAAATCCATCGAGGAGAGGGCAAGCAAAATCCATCGAGGAGAGGGCAAGCAAAATCAGAAGGGCCATCGAGGAGAGGGTAGATGAGCTTCTCTCAGCAGGGAGTTCCAAATGGAGGGTGCCATCCCTGCGAAGGTCCTTCCCTGAGCTTCCGCCAAGCACACGTCAGATGTTGGCAGGGCAGAGAAGGGCCCCTCCGGGAGACTTCCGCCTTCCCCGGGGCTGACTTGCTTGATGTTTGAAAAGAGCAGGACTCATCTCATTGAACTGTCTGGCATTAGCCATGGTTGGGGTGGCGTTGCAGGATGGAAGGACCCCTGGCCCAGTGGAAGAGCCCATGTAGCATCTGCAGGTAGGGCCGGGGAAGGATCCTGCACCTGGAACCCTGGAGGGCCGTGGCTGCTGGTCAGTGTCGGCACTACTGGGCTAAACGGACCAAGGATCTGACTCAGTATAAGGCAGCTCCCCTATATCAGGGTAAAATCCGTAGCTCAGTGCTACAGCCCCCGCTTTGCACGCAGAAGGCCCCGGGTTCAATCCCCGGCATCTTTGGTGAGGGCTGGGAAAGGATCCTGCACCTGGAACCCTGGAGGGCCGCAGCTGCTGGCCAGCGTAGAGGCCAGACTGCGCTAGGTGGACCAACCACGGAAGGCCGCCTCCTGTGTCCCAGCGCACCTTCCTGGAAGCCCAGCTCTGCCTTTCCCGTGGGCCTGCCCATCGGTCGTTCTCTGCCTTGACACCGGCTCCATATTTAGGTTGCTGCTGTGGGGGGTGGTCAGGGCATTTTGCATCCGGTATGTTGATGGGAATTCCTGGAGGATGCTGGCGTTCCCTTTTTGGGATGTCTGAGAAGCAGCACAGGCCTAGGCGAGGGAGATGCAGCGAGCGACCGGGACTGTGGATATGCAGGGAGGGAGGGAGGGAGGGATGCCAGGGGGGGTGGGGGCAGAGGTTGGAAGTTTTAGGGGACTTGATGAGGTCCAGATTCTTCCCCCAAGCTGACTGCAGGCACTCTGCCCTTCGCTCCCCAGCAGCTGCCTCCTGCCTCCTGCCTCCTCTCCTTCCTGCAACGTCGGAAGGACCCCTCCGTCCCTCCCTCCCTCCCTCCCTCCCTCCCTCCTTCTTCCCCCCACCAGTGCCACAAGCCATTTAACAGTTATCTTTTCCCATTTAAGGACAGAGGGAGGTATTTATATATATAAATTATTTACAGTACTTTCTCAGGAGCTGGGACTCCCAACGGCAGCCACTTCTGCAAAGTTGGTCAGGGGCAGGAGCTGGGAAAAAATGACCCCTTCGTTCCCCAGAGAGAAGCCAGGCTTAGAAGAGCCAAGGTTTCCAAATGTTACATAAACACACGGGAGACACATCGCGATCCCTCCTTCCAGGCCTTGGCTTTGCTTGGGAAGAGCTGGCCCCCCTCTCCCACCCACCCACCCACGCCCCCACGGAACAGACCCTTCTCATGGAACGCAACGTATTTTATCTTGTGCTTTGAGTCCACATCAAAAAGACGGGGATAGATAAGGCCGTTTTTATTGCAAGGGAGAAATTTGGACCGTGTGTGTGTGTGTGTGTGTGTGTGTGTGTGTGTGTGTGTGCTCTTCTCTTATCCAAAGCCTCCTCCTGATCCCACACATCCCTCTCCTTTGCTGGCATCCCAGACGCATGAGAAAGCAGGAAGGGGTTAAGAAGGGTAGTTTTGCTTCTTTGGACCAGAAAAAGCTCCATTTCTGGGAAATGTTAAAAAAAAAAGATAGAGGATGGGAGAGAGAGAGAGAGAGAGAGGAGAGAGAGAAGGCTGATTATTGCTGTGCCATCCTATAAAGTTATGGTGTAAATCACATGTGGGGTGGAGAGCAAAATGCTCTTTAGCATAGTTGTGAATGCTGGGTGTTAATCCCCAGCCTAAAATAAAGTTGGAGGTATTCCTCTCCCGTGTCTTTATTTTTTTAGCCCCCACGGTATGGTCAGGGTTTTCCAGCAGGGGGTGGCCTTTTGGGCCCCTCCCCACTGAGGCTGCTCACCTCTATATAGGGAGGCTGCTGCAGAGGCAGAGCGGACGGTCTGCCCCAGCTGCCAGCCGTACCAGTTCCGGACTCTCCACTACGTTTTCTGCCTTCCCCAGTCGGACCTCTGTAAGTACGTTTTGACAGTGGCTGAGCTGAGTTAAGAGCTGCTCCTCTATCAGTCTGAATTAATTGTGCCTCTTTGTAAAAGCAATTGGGTAGATATTTTCCCTTGAGACAAATGCACAAACCGATACTGCTTAGCTCGGAGCGTTTCGTTGTGGCAGGCGGATTCCCATTCTGCTGGGCATGTGTCTGCTTTTTTTATTATTTAAGAAAATGCAAGTTGTAATAATGGGGGAGATGGAGTCTGAACAGACTTAGTGCCACCTAACTATGCAAAGAAACAGAGGCAAGGTGGATCAGGTGTGTGTTACCTGTGTATGCACAAAGTAAAAAAATGCAAAGCTTTGCAGGATTAGCAATGTATGTTAAATGAGGCTTTAAGAAGCAGAGATTCAGCTGTAGATGTCTTTTCTTTTTAAAGAAGAATAAATGTGCTATAAAAGCAAGAGGAACAAGTCTTAGGAGCTAGTCAGCTGAGTTTTGGCATTTTTCAGTTTAGCAAATTGTTTTGAGTTACGTAAGTGAGAACAGATCGGTTGCCAGTTATGAGCACTTGCTACCTGACCACGTCTCCTAATGTTATCTGTGCTTCCTTAATGAACTGCAGATCGTGGTGCAAATATACGTAGCCGTCTACCCGTTTGATCTTGGATTGTACTGCAGTCAATAAACTTTTCTGTGACAGGAGAGTTTCGCAGTCACGTCAAAAAACTCCGTCAGAACCATCCTTTCCCTCTTAAAACGTAGCGTTCAGGGCTGATTTGGAAGGAGGTGGAATAGCTTATTGGGCCAGATTCTGGTGGTCTTTGGTTGGTGGTTTTAATTTATCTTTTCTTGGAGAGGGCAAATATCAGCAAGGGAAGTTTTACACTTTGCCCAAAGCGTTGCGAATAAAGGAGGAAGTCATCAGATGGCAGTACAGAAAGCCGCATCTTTGGGATCTCAGTGGATTATATTCACAAGCCCCGTTGTAGTGCTCAAAGTCAAGGCTGTTCCGCACATGACACAGCCGCAGACCTGCGTTTGCAGCTCAGCTTGCCTCTGAGAATGAAATGCAGCCGCTTTTCTTCTGGATGGCACCACCGGTACCCGACATGTGTTTTCCAGCTTCACGTCTTACATTTTTTAGCTCAACCTTGCCCAACCTAGTGCCCTCTGGATGTGTTGGACTGCATCTCCCATGCCTGGCTGGGGGATGCTGGAATTTGTAGTCCAACACCTCTGAAGGGCACCAGGGTGGCCAAGGCTGCTCTAGGTGTATGCCTGAGAACATAATGTCTGAAGCAGCCCTAAAAATGTCCTTACCTGTCTTTTCTTCCACGATTATCTCGCTCAGTCCTGCAATGAAGTCCCACCTGGGAGAGAAACAGCTTCTTAAAAGAAACCTCAATTGTGTGATGCCTCCAAAAACCATGCCCGCTCAGGATGTATCGCTTTCAGTACATCCAATTAAAAACAAACCAACAAATGTTTGTTTGGGATTCTGATGAGGTACAGCATTCCCCAAGCTCCTTCTTAATGGCAGGCTGCTACGTGATGACCTTCTGGATGTTCTAATTAGGGGCATCTTCGCGCTTTGGTGTTCTTGCTGTGGCCACCTTGCCTCGGACGTAAACAGCATATGTTTTTTTAATTATTGCCTTTGCAAAAGCGTTTGTTATTCCCTAAAAGGTATTTGTTTTGAACTTGTTATCGTTAGGTTTCCTTTTTCTTTTTTGGCTGGATTGGCTAGTAATGAGAAGAACATGGCCATATATGGTAGCCTACGTGGATCTATGCAAACAGATCCAGACTTCCAGGGAGTTTTACAAATGAGTTTTACTTTTTAGTTACGGGCCTCTTGTTTTGTCTTTGAAGCTCCAAATGAGGTCAAGTGAACCCATTTTGCACCCCTGCCTCTGCCTCCCTTTTGTCCAGTGAATCTGTGGGTTGCTATATATATTCTTTAGAAAGTTAAGTGAAAACAAGCCAAGGGTATAAGTGAAGTTAATAAAGAAGCATTTCAAAAGATACTGACAGCAGTTTGCAAGAATCACTTTTTAAAACAACAACAGAAGAAATAATGTGTTGCTATCCCAAGCAAGTAGAGCTGGTGTTATGTAGGAACTAAGAGTCCAGGCTGAAAACCGTAAAGTACTGAGTTCGAATTTCACACACTCCAGGAACTAGCCAGGTGGCATTGGGTGAGCCACTGTCTTCCAGCCTCAGCAATCCACCTGCAAAATAGGGATGATCGTATTGGTTTTTATTCTGAAATATTTATATCCTGCCTTTCTGGCCCTTCCCTCACCAAAGGCAGCTAACAAATATGAATGAGAAGAATAAAAAGAAGAACAAAGCTATTTGAAATGGATAAAATTAATAAAAAAGTAACTCTAATGATATAAACAGAATGGCATAATAGGCCCAGGAAATGGTGGAAAACATTTTTTGATTATCATACATGCCAAAGCCACAGCAGAACAAAGCAGACTTGAGTAGGCCTCTGAGCACCCATAGTGGGAGGTGTGGTGGTGGTGGTGGGGGCAACTGAGACCACCCGGGGCAAGGAGTTACAAAGACCCCAGCACAAGGAGTGCTCTTCTCAGCATTGCAGCCACCAACTCCACCTCAGCTGGCAGTGGGACCCAGAGTAGGGCTTCCATTAAAGGCCGTCCCGGTGGCAGAATCTTGTGAGATTCTTTAAATATCCTGTTCCCAAACCAATATCGTGGCCAAATGCCAGCCTACCCTTCTGTGCTTTTGTAAATACATCCACAGATGTTTCTAGCCTGCCCACTGGAAAATCTCATTTAGGGCACATCAGGAAAGAGAACCCCCATTTCCACCTCGTTTACAAAGTTTCCCCCACGTCCTTCCCTGCAGCTCCTTCCTCCTACATCTGATGTAGTGGACAAAAGTGTCCACAAAAGCTTATGCCACGTAAATGTGTCCATCTTTAAGGTGCCATAAGACTCTTTGTTGTTTATGATTATCCCAGCTTCACTGAACTATTTAATCAGACGTGAGTCATCGTGACGATAGTAAGAATAAATATGTTTTAGGATGCCGTAGGGTCCCTGAGCTTCTATAACAGAAGTGCCAGCATGCAGGGCACGATCCGCTTGGACGTTCTGCTGCTCAAGCTCCATTGCAATGAAGGAGAACTGGGCAAGATCCATAGGAGAGAATCCCAGCATTGAACTGTCTTGAACCTCTTTCGGTTGATTGCATAAATGCTTCCTCCTCTGCAGGCCTTAGGAAGCTGCAGTAGCTGGAGCCCACACCTCAAAGCTATCAGGGTCCTTGGAACGCAGACAGCCTCCTCCTCCTTAGGCCAGGTCGGACGTTGGTTCCACCTCACCAGCATTGCCTACTCAGGCTGGTAGCAGCTCTCCTCTACAGGGTCTCAGGTAGAGAAGGGTCATCCTTGTCATCTGCTACCTGATCCTTTGAACTGGAGAGGCGGCCACGGAGCCTGGGCCCTTCTGCGTGCCAAGCAGAGCCTGCAGCTTTTAGCCACGGCCTGTTCCACCTGGCATTTTTGTTTGGGGGCAAAGGGAGCCGCGGGGCCCGTGGCTCCCTTGCCCCCAAACAAAAATGCCAGGTGGAACAGGGCTGGCTGAGCTTGCCGAACTGTCAAAGGAAGACCAAGTGAGAGATATAGGCAATGGTCCCAGCAGCACCAGTCCTGGAGGAACACGGGCACAGACGAAGCATCTCTCCATGCTGCAGAGACGGTGGTGGGCTGAACCTGCTCCGCGTATCTGAATTTCACCCAATTTGTCATGCAAAAGGGGTAGAAAAGGGGAGCGTGACCAGCCGCACCAACAAGGCTAGACTCACTGGCTAAAAACTGTCCCTGTTTACCAGGGAGAGCCCCTAATTTCTGGTAAACCTTTTCTCGGTGGTCCCAATTTGGTCCCATGGTTTGCTTTTGGTTTTTTTTTGGTTTATTTGCTAGTATTGCCATTCTTCAGGGTTTATCTCCCTCCGTAGGGAGTGGGGGGCGGATGCTTCTTGCCTCTTGTGTGCATGCAGGTGCAGGGAGGCTAAGCTGCCGCACAGCACAGCTCCCTTTTCATCCCTGAGCTCAGTCTTGAACTGTAGAATGTCTGTCTCCCCTGCCCTAGCATTGCCTTCCCTGCTGTGGTGTCCTCCAGATATTCTGGACTTCAAGTCCCAGCATTCCAGACTATTGGCCATGCTAGTTGGAGGTGATAGGAGGCGGAGTCCAACATAGCTTGAGTTCTGCAATGCGCTGTACATAGAGCTATCATTGTACCTACTTCGGAAACTTCAAATAGTTCAAAATATGGCAGCCAGGTTGGTCACTGGTACATCTAGGAGTTGAGCATATTACCCCAACATTAAAGTCACTCCACTGGCTGCCAATTAGTTTCTGGGCAAAGTACAAAGTGTTGGTCATTACCTTTAAAGCCCTGCATGGTTTGGGTCCAGGTTACCTGCGGGATCGCCTTCTCCCACACTGTCCGCCCCACACACTCAGGTCCTCTGGGGAGAACTTACTTCCGTCAGCCAAAACTAGGCTGACATCTGTTACCCAGAGGACCTTTTCTTCTGTCTCCCCCAGATTGTGGAACGGCCTGCCGGAGGAGATTCGTAAAATTAATTCTCTCTGTGATTTTAAGACAGCTTTGAAAACTAGCCTTTTCCGGCAGGCCTACCCAGACCTAGATGAATGTGAAATCAAGTATTTGTAAGATGTGTTGATTCTTGTACTAATGTTGTTCCCCGCCTCGATCCAAAGGGAGAGGTGGGTAATAAATAAATTCATAATAATAATAATAACAATAATAGGTGGGCCACAGGTTGGGGAAGGCCATGGTGACTTAAGTTCTGCATGGAGAAGCAATCAACACCTTTGCCTTCATTCTCAACAGCGCAATCTTTTATCCCACCCCCCACCCCCCCCAGGTGCCCGTTGAGCCAAAATGGCACAGAAAGGCCAGCTCAGCGACGACGAGAAGTTCCTCTTTGTGGACAAAAATGTCATCAACAGCACGGTGGCCCAGGCGGACTGGTCGGCCAAGAAGCTGGTCTGGGTTCCATCGGAGCGGCATGGGTTCGAAGCGGCGAGCATCAAGGAAGAGAAAGGGGACGAGGTGCTGGCGGAGCTGGCCGAGAACGGGAAGAAGGTGACTTTCAGCAAGGATGACATCCAGAAGATGAACCCCCCCAAGTTCTCCAAGGTGGAGGACATGGCCGAGCTGACCTGCCTCAACGAAGCGTCTGTCCTGCACAACCTACGGGAGCGATACTTCTCGGGCCTCATCTACGTAAGTCCCCCTCGCTGGCCGCGTGTGCGCTCGATGGAAGACGTGAGTGGTGGCCACGTGCCAAAGGTGGAGGCTGTGGTCTTGCATAGGCCCTTTCAAGCCCAGGTCACTTCCATGGGATGGTCCGTTGGGCTCTGAATTTGAGTCCAGTGATCCAGCGGGATCAGGAATATTATCCACGGCTTCCCTCTCTGCCTCTAGCGGCATCTGGGAAATGGAGACTTAAAGGTTGCGCCCCCAAATTTACTTTAAGAGGCCATATGGGCGAGAAGGCCGCCCGGGCCTTGGCACATGAGCGTTCACCGTTGGAAGCGGGGCCCTTCTATTTTGAGTGCATCATGCGAAAGAAGGGGCTTTTGAAAGGGAACGTAGTTGAAATGTCAGTTTACCCTGATGCTGACCTTCAGCAGTATAGTCCGAATGCATTTCAGCTTGTAGAAGGGTCTCAGCAGGTACCGATGAAGAAGAGGCTTGGGGTGCCTCCCCTGGAAGTAACAACTTCCATCACTCCTAGCGGGGATAGCCAATGATGAAGGATCATGGGAGTTGTAGTAGGTCAGAAAATATCCGTAAGTTCACAAGTTGCCCACCTCAGTCTTAAAGACTAAAAGACTCATTGGGGCAGAAGGTTTTGTGGACTAGAGACCAACACGCTTGTAAGTAAAAATCTGGCTGTGAAGGGGGGGAAATCTACTAAAATTTAAGTATAATGAATCCCTAAGTCTTTAATGTGCCACAAGACTTGGGTTTTTTTCTTCTTCGGTAACAGACGCGACCGTGTGCCAAAATAAACATTACTTTAAATGTGTGTCTAGCAGCAACGTCTTTCTTTCATTTTTTTGTTTACTCTAGAGTATGTGCAGGGCCCACAATTTGGATTGGGACCATAGCGTGGGGTGTAGGAAGGCTTTTAAGATCCAAATTTGGTACTCTGTACCTACTCTAGAGTAAAAATGAAAAGTAGTCATAGCTGCTAATGACACATTTAAAGCCATGTCTGTTACAGAAAGAAATAAACAACAAAGTGGGTTTTCTGTCACATTAAAGAGGAAAAGGAACATAGAAACATAAGAAATGCCGTGATGCAGAAGTGCCCTGCTGGATGAGACCAAAAGTCCGTCTAGCCCAGCACTCTGTTCACACAGTGGTCAACCAGCTTTTGACCAGGGACCAACAAAGCAGGACATGGGTACAACAGCACCCTCCCGCCCATGTTCCCCAGCAACTGGTGCACACAGGCTGACTGCCTTGTACTGGAAGTAGCACAATGCCTCTTATGCAAACAGAAAGTGTATTTCTTTTAAATTCTAATAATTATTTCTATGTTTGCAACGTATACATACACAATCTCCCTTAACATAAATTAGCATATGCAGCTTTTATGCAAATTGGTGTCCTCTCTCTTTTTTGGGTGCTCCATTTCCTCTTTTGTGGTGCTGCATAGATGGTCACCTTGTACCAAATGTAAGAGGACAGGACCAAAGAGCGACTTAGTCGGGAACCCTATTGCTAACAGCCGCCAGGGAGAGGTTTTTGGAGCATTCACAAGGAAAAACTCCCCCTGTTTGTCCTCAGCATCTGGCATTGAGACTCCCCCCCCCATCGTGAATCCAGCTGTGAATCTGGGCCCAGGCTGGACTGGCGCTTCAGTTGCATCCATGAACAGGGCTCTTGGTCCAGGCCAGGCCGGCGGCCGGTGGGGGTGGGCCGAACAGCTTTTCGTCTCCAAAAGCCTCAGCGCCAAAACAAGAGGCCCAAGGAATGAGCTGCTTGCAGACCCACGGCGAGAGCGATGCAGTTCAGCACAGGGCACCGTGGCCGGTCCGGTCCTCGGCGCTGCCAACAGATATTTCTGCATTTGCTTAATGCCTTATAAAGTGTTCAGTTTGTGTGAAAACTTTGGGCTGCCTCCTAATATGGTCAAGCAAAGGAAACCCCAGGCTTCAGTTCTGTGCTCAAGGACATAGCTGATTTGAAAGGTCAGCGGAGAGGCTTTTGTGTAATTGCATACTTGGAGCTTTAATCAAAGATTAGAAAACAGAGGGGGAAGCAGAGGAATCGCGCTTTTGCAGAATCGCTCTTGGTGGATGTGGAAACCAGGTGGCCTGACCCCAAGTCCTGCACACAGGCATGGGGTAAAGACTCAGGGAAGAGGGGGGAGGAGGAGGAGGAGGAGGAGGAAGTGCAGACATGCCGCGTTGCATGTGTGAATTGCTGTACGTTTAAAAACATGCCATTATTCAAGGACAGCCTTTCCCAATCTGGGGGCCACAGGTTCACCAGCTCTGGACTAGGTGGACTTTTTGGCATAATCCAGCAGAAGAAAATAATTCTTCTATTTTTAAGGATTGCGTCTTAGTCATCTTCTTCAATCATCTGCCAGACAAAACCCTGGGAAGGGCAACAAACCATGGGTTGAATAAACCACAGGTTAGCGTTATGTGCGAACCAGGTCAGTGAAGGTTAAAGTAGCGGAGGGGAGTCCTGACAAAACAAAGCCAATGTAACACGCCGCATCCTTGGGTTTTCCTTACAGACTTACTCAGGTCTCTTTTGCGTGGTTGTAAACCCTTACAAGCAGCTGCCCATCTACTCGGAGAAAATTATCGACATGTACAAAGGCAAGAAGCGCCACGAGATGCCCCCCCACATCTACGCTATTGCCGACACGGCATACAGGAGCATGATGCAAGGTAAGGCTGGAGGCCTCGTCTTCGAAGCATTGCAGACGTCACACGGGGAACCTTAGGCATTATGGGATGCGTGGCTTAGCTCGACGGAAAAGCCGAGTCCCTGGTTTCTGTGCAGAGGGTTAGAGTTTGGCCCCTGGCATCTCCAGTTAAAAGGCCCTTAGATGCCAGGGTGGAGCACGGGTTCGATCCACGGCATCCCCTGGTAGGGCTAGGAAGGAATCCTGTCTGAAACCTGGGAGAGCCGCTGCCAGTCAGTGTAGACATTACTGGGCTCAACAGACCAAGTTTCTGACTCAGCATAAAGGCAGCTTCTGGGGTGGGACGTCTGGGATCCGGTAGGTCCCAAGGCTCAATCTCTGGCATCTGTGAAAAAGAGCTGGGGAAGATTTCTGCCTGAAACTCTGGATAGCTGCTGCCAGCCAGTGTCAGCTATACTGGGCTAAATAGACCAAGGGTCTGAGTCAGCGTAAAGTCTGGGGCTGCACCTCCCCCATCCCGCAGCACCAAAAATGAACCTAAAAATAAAATAAAACTGTGTCCAGAGCAGCTACGGAGAGTCAAAAGGGACAGAATAAGCTTGTTTGCAGCTATGGAGCACCCAAAGGGGAAAGCAAAATAAAAAAACAAGCAAGTGTTAAATGGCAGCCAGAGTGCCCAGTTTGACCTGGCCGCTCTGGGTGCCATTTTGTTTTTTTGGATTTGTTTTTCCCGCTTTGGAGGGTGGTGGTGGTGGGCGCACGCGCACGTTTCCCAGTCATGGCTTAGTGATTGGCAGTAAAGACCTTTAAGCTAAAGTGAGGCTGGTAGCTTTGGCCCTGCCCCTTCGGCCCTAAGCCCCTCCCACCCCTCAAGAGCTTCTCTGGACTTGAATTCAGCCCTCGGCTCAACTCCCCCTTGCTTGAAGAGGAGGCCTTTGCTCGAGTCCAGGCCTGGCTCCTGCGTCTTGCGGCAGAATGTGGGGGCCACTAACAGCAGCAGAGTGGGCAACAGCCGGGTCTGCTGCACGGGGTCTCAATCCACCAGGACCTTCTCCTCTTTGCTTGCACACACGCAGCTCTCGAACGTTTCGGCAGGACTTGCCCAGAAGGCCTTCTTGGTGGATTGTGGCCCTGTGTTTAAGTCATGAGATGCGGACGGTCCGTCCCGAGCGAGGGGCACCCGACGCCTCGGGCCGACCCTCGGTTCAACGTTGTGTTCAGTCCACACAGAGTTGCTTGAACATTCCTAGGAATCCTTTGGCACCATCCGCCCTGCGCGGCCAGAGTGTGACTCAAAAAGGAAAAGCTCTCCGCTCGCCCTCTGGTGCCGAGGCTCATGGGCACGCTTGGAAGCCAAGCAAATAGTTTTGGCAAATAGGGACGTGGGGGGAAACGTTCCTCTGGGACTGGGGGAGGGGGAGCGGCTTCACCATCGGCATCTGACCGTCTGCAGCACCTCCATCAGTGCTGCCATCAGCGCTCTGCCTCCTTTGTGGATCTCATTGTTCTGGACCAGTGCTCTCCAGGTGTGTTAGACTGCACGTGGCTGTACTGGCTGGGGGATACTGGGAGTTGCAGTTCATCACATCTAGAGGATGCCAAGTTAGGGGAGGCTGACGTAGACCTCTGCCCCAAAGACTTAGGGCCCGTTCCCCAAAGAGATAGGAACCCGGGACACGGCCTTCCCCTGAGTCAGGCCCCTGGTCCATCTAGCCCCATATTGTTGACACGGGCTGAAGGAATGGCTGTCCCAGGTTTCAGGCAGGATTCTTTCCTTGCTGTACCTGGAGACCGTTGGTCTGATCCAGCAGGGCTCTTATGTCTCTACATGTGTGACGAGCCGTTTGCAAGATTAGAATGACCCGTGCCCATCTGATCAAAGCTGGCTTTGAAAAACAACAACAGCACGACTCCTGCTGGAACCCCCTGTGCCCTCAGCAACTCTGGACGAATGCCCAAATAGACTGCCCCATGCCCAGGTTCCAAAGTGGACGTGTGTTTTCTGCAGGCTCTTTCATGTGTGTACATTGTGTAGAATGAACGATGTGTTTCCTCCTGTGAAATCCTACGGAGGGAGGCGTATCCATTAGACTCTCTTGGTGTTGTGGGTAACTTGGAGACGCTCAGCTGCTCCTTCCTGCTGGGAAACCACTTTGGGTCGCCTCCCTCAGTCGGGATGACGGGACTGACAGGAGCTTCGTCATGCTTCTTTGCGCTGTGCGGAGAAGATAGCTAGAGGCGAAGGCGCCTCCCTAATTTTAGGCACATGGTTTTCCTAAAGCCTTTTAGTGAGGGGCTCTGCAATGGAATGCAACAGACTTGTTTGCATATTCATATCCTCTAATTGAACTAAACCTACGTCTGTGTAATGAAACTGAGTGCAGGCTCTTCTCTGTTTTACCTTCCTTCCTCCCCTTCTGAGTGCTGGATCTTTCAAATTGTAAGCTTCTTGGAAAAGGGACCCATCTTTTCGTGTTGTTACTCAGCAGTGACTCAGGAATGAAAAAGCCTCCAGTGTAGACTCTACCCAGATCCCTCCCCTGAATTCCTTCTGCGTTTTCATTTTGCTGGATTCAATTTTTCCTGCCCACGTCTGCATCCTTTTATCGTTTGCCAGCAGGAGGGTGCCCCAAACAGGCGTATTCAGGAATAGCACATTTGTCTCTCTTAGCCGGGTCGTTTTGGTTTCCCCGTACAGCTCCCACCTTTGGAAGTCTGAATTAGGGTACTTTCTGTTCAAATCATTTCCCCTTCTCATCTCACCTGCACAAAGATTTGCAACCCAGATACGCCAACAACTGCTAGAAAAACTAGGCTATCTATAAACTGCACCAGTACAAAATGTAGGAGACACATCAGGTAGCTAAAACTATTCCGCTCTGAATCATCGCCAGCATCGCTTAACACGAAGTTACATCTTTTTGTGCAGACGTAGCAAACATAGCCTCTCCGTGTGATATATACACATTGCTTCCTCCTAGTAGCAGTTCCTGGAGGTTTGTGTATTAAATGCAGCTGCTCTGTGAGGGTCTCGTAATAATATGAAGTGCTGAAGTGGAAGAACCAGAGCAAACAGGGAGTAATTCATCGTGTTGGTTGTTATTCTGCCGTGCAGGCGTGATGGAAGCAAAATGTACCATGGTCTCAACACACCCTGTAATATGATACGGGGGACTGTAGCTTTATCTTTCGGGCAGGGCGTAACTCAGTAGCAGAGGACCTACTTTGAGTGCAGAACATTCCTGGTTTCCCCAAGTAGGGTTAGGAAAGAATCTGGCCTGAAAACGTGGACAGCCATGGCTGCCAGTCAGTGTCGACAATACTGGGCTTCACGGACCCATGACTCAGTGTAAGGGCAGCTTCGGATGTTCCCAATATTTATTTATTTATTTATTTATTTATTACGTTTCCATACCGCCCAATAGCAGGAGCTCCCTGGGCGGTTCACAAAAATTAGAAAAATTCAAAGTATAAAACAACAGTATAAAACCATAATATAAAATACAGTATAAAAGCTCAACCAGATAAAAACAGCAGCAATGCAAAATTACAAATTTAAAACACCATGTTAAAATTTATTTATAGACTGTTAAAATGCTGGGAGAATAAAAAGGTCTTCACCTGGCGTCTAAAAGCATATAACGTAGGTGCCAAGCGAACCTCCTTAGGGAGCTCATTCCACAGCCGGGGTGCCACAGCAGAGAAGGCCCTCCTCCTGGTAGCCACCTGCCTCACTTCCTTTGGCAGGGGCTCGCAGAGACGGACCCCTGAGGATGACCTTAGGGTCCGGGCAGGTACATCCGGGAGGAGGCGTTCCTTCAGCCGTTTAGGGCTTTAAATGTTAATACCAGCACTTTGAATCGGGCCCGGACCTGGACTGGCAGCCAATGAAGCTGGAAAAGGACTGGCGTGATGTGGTCTCGTCAGCCAGTCCCTGTTAGTATGAATCACATTCATGCCCCAAAGATGGAGTAGGACAGCCTTCCCCAACCTACCGCCCTCCCAGCGTCCCCAACCCACAGGTCCGATGGCACTAAAAGTTCCAGAGTTCCCACACGCCTCTTCATGCCTCCTTTATTCATGCATGTCAGGAACTCCTTCGGGTAGTCCAGGCTAATATAGCCATTGGCTCAGTGCCACAATTGTTGGCCATCTCCCTTGGGTTGAATTAGGATCATGGAATAGTAGAGTCGGAAAGTGGCCTTGAAGGCCGTCGACGGGAAGTGGATTTCAGTACAGGAATTGACTTCCAGTTGCTGACCCTTCTATAAATTAATCATCTGAATAAATAATAAATACTTGTAAGTACCAAAACCAGAGAAGCAGAAATGACAAGGGAACGACACGGATGAATGGCAGCGATCTCTTTGTACGTGCCCAAGGCAGGTCATGGGGCAGAACTCCAGCGACCGGTGAAGACTGTTTATGTGTACAGAAATTCATGTTTGCAAAAGTACTGTTGATCCGGAATGGTTCCCGTTACACATCTTCCCTGTCGAGACATCCTGCCTGCCAGAGCAGGGGTCCTGCATAGATCCCTTCCTTCAACCCTGAAATACAATCAGAGGTCTTCCCCCCCCCCTTGTTTCATTTTTGGAAAAACTTAATTAGTTTATCCCTTGGGGTTGCAAGCTAAGCCCAGTGACTGTGTGCGTTTTGTTCTAGGACAGCCTTCCTCAACCTGGGGCGCTCCAGATGTGTTGGACTACAACTCCCAGAATGCCCCAGCCAGGCTGGGGCATTCTGGGAGATGCAGTCCAACACCTCTGGAGCGCCCCAGGTTGAGGAAGGCTGTTCTAGGAGAACAGTTGTGTCAAAGAGATCTTTCTTTCTTTCTTTCTTTCTTTTGCATTGGGAACAGGAGGAAGAAGAAGGCTCTCTAAATGATAAAGGCCCAACTTGAACAAGCATAGATCAGCCTTCTCCAACTTGTCATCCTCCAGATGGGCTGGACTACAACTCCCATTAACCCCAGCCTGCATAGCCATTGGCCAGAATGAAACTCCCTTGAGGGTGGTTATCCACATGCAAAGGGGGACTTGGTAGAGCTCGTGTGCCTTTAATAATGGCTCGTTAAACGATATTGGCTTTTATGGATTGATTGATTTCGTGATGACATTTACATCCTGCCTTTTCCCTCTCCTCCGTTTTATCCCTTTGCATTAAGGCTTTTAAAGCAGTCTTCATGTAGCGTAGGACAGGGAGCAGGGAATTGGTCCGATCTTCTATTAAAAAAAAAAAGAGCAGGGATAGGGACCAGGGAGCATTGGCGCGAAGGCAGGGAGGCCCCCCTCCTTAGAGTGGCCCTGTCGCTTTGGAACGTCTTCTGCAAGAGCCGCTCCACCTGGCACCGTTCCCTCTTCTGTGGAGGTCTCCTCGATTGCCTCTGTCTACACGGGCCGTGGTACCCTCTCGTGGCTTGCGATGAGTGGTGATAAGGATGCATCCTTGCTCCATGCTCCTGTGCCCTCCTCCTCCTCCTCCTTTCCCCTCTGCTGCCGTGGGGGCTGGATGCGGCCGTTAAACGGGGGCAGCTGAGAGACATCCTTTTTCCTGCCATCCCCGCCGCTCTCTCTCAGGCTGTGTTGGCAGCACAGAAATCCTTTGGGGGAAACCAGCCTCTAATAAAATGTAAAGAAGCGAGCCGCTGATGCCCTGGCTGCAACTTTGGAAAGGCTTTCTCCTTTTATGGTCAAGCTGCCAGCTCAGAGTTGCTTCCTGGCGATAAACCATCCGATCCAAGGCTGCGATGTCGCAGAAGGAGAGCCAGTCTTTGGGGAGGGAAGCCTCAGGGAACGCGTGGGGTAGGGCGGCCTTCTAAGAAGCCGCCCCGAGGACGTGAAGGATGCTGGTCTTGTTTTCAAAGGCACAAGCCTCCCCCTCTACCCACGGGGAAAGGGCTGAGCTGGACCAACCCTCCGTGGCTCTTACTGATGGCAGCTGTCAGGCATGATGGCTTCATGGAGCATCCGTGTCCTCTGAGGGTTGCGCTGCCTCTGTGCCAGATCCTGGCGGCGTGACGCGGGGCAGCCCAGAGCCTTGTGGGCTTCGAGTGGGATCTGGCTGGGCGTGACTGGGCGAGATAGACTCTTGACCCGGTCCAGCGTGGCAGATCTTTCATTTTCATGGCTCCCCCATTCACAGCCATCTTCCAGGGTTTGCTCCAGATGGCATCTGCCCTTGTTTGCCCCCCCCCCCCCGCTTTGCAAAAGTGATGCTGTGTGGTCAGTTGTGCATCTCGGACTGGGCCTGGGGGCCACCGAGGTCCAGGGCCCTGCAGCCCATCCCCCTTCCTCCAATGGCAGAGAGTGGCAGCAGAAGCAAGCCCCATTTTATTCCTGTAGTCATGATGGTTGCTAGGGGGTCCAAAATCCCCTTCCTCATAGGAGGAAACGCATCAATAAAAGAAGACGAAAGAGGACAGCAATTAGCATAAAACTGGCATAGGCCGACGTAGGTGTCTAGATGTAAATTTAGAACTCATTATTATAGTAGTTGTTGTTTGCTTCACGGCTGGTGTAATACCCACGACCGTCTAATCCCTGCCCCCAATAAGGTAATGAAATCCAGGGTCTACCGTTACCTAGTTTCACCACTGCATGCGATTTTTGGCACCAGGATTGTGCAGTGAGTGATTTTGGAGAATATGGAGAGAAGAGTTTAAAAGTCCCGGAGGGCTCCTGGTAACGAGGCCGTGGAGGAGACGGAGACCCGGGTGCTGTCACTGGTGTCAGAAGTTTTGACGCACCCACCCACCCACCCTGTTTTATTTCCCAGGCTCTTCTTGTTTCTAGTGTTGGCTGTTGGTGTGGCTCAGCTCAAGTGGAATTCTCTCTCCGTTAAGTGCCCCTAATTAAAAATGTCAGCAGGGGTGATTAGCGGGATTAAAAGAAATGAGCGTGGCTTTGATCCGGAGCGGAGAAAAGGCCTAATGACTATCCCAGGCGGCCAACTGCGGCTATCATTACTGTGATGTTTGTTTTGGGAAAAGGCCTTTCACATTTTGCGATGGCCTCAAGGTCTGCCTGCAAGCATAACACCAGTGATCCAAGGGGCCGCAGTTTAAGAACCTCCACCCGTTTGGATTCTTGTCTGGTTCCAGTTCAGATATGGAATTGATTGCAACTTTAACCTTTTGTTCTAAATTCTACTCCTGAGCATAAAAATGAAAATGTCTGTTGCTGGCCCCAGAAAACGTGCTAAAACTAAATCAAACAGTGAGGTGGACGCAGCTACCTTTTTGTTGATGGACGAGCTGTCAAGTGCTGCAGAGGATTCTCTAGATGGCAAGAGAAGCTGTAGATCCGTCTTGCATGCGGAAGGTCCCAGGTTCGAACCCTGGCACCTTCCGTTAAAAGGATCCTGTAGCAGGTGAAGGAAGAGGACTCTTCTCAGCCTGAGGGCTGCTGCCTGTCAGTGTAGACAATACTGGCCTAGATGGACCCAAGGCCAGTGTCCAGATTTATATAAATGTAAATGTGTGTGAGAAGGGGATGGTGCATAGACCGAGCCCAGATGTCTCATAGAATCATAGAATAGCAGAGTTGGAAGGGACCTACAAGGCCATGGAGTCCAACCCCCTGCTCAAGGCAGGAATTCACCCTACAGCATCCCTGACAGAGGGTTGTCCAGCTGCCTCTTGAAGGCCTCGAGTGTGGGAGAGCCCACAACCTCCCTAGGTAACTGGTTCCATTGTCGTCCTGCTCTAACAGTCAGGAAGTTTTTCCTGATGTCCAGCTGGAATCTGGCTTCCTTTAACTTGAGCCCGTTATTCCGTGTCCTGCACTCTGGGAGGATCGAGAAGAGATCCTGGCCCTCCTCTGTGGGACAACCTTTCAAGTATTTGAAGAGTGCTCTCATGTCTCCCCTCAATCTTCTCTTCTCCAGGCTAAACAGGTCCAGTTCTTTCAGTCTCTCTTCATAGGGCTTTGTTTCCAGAGCCCTGATCATCACGGGCCGGGATGCCTCAGACTTATTTAATGCCTTTTTCTCTCTCTCTTTCTCTGCAGATCGAGAAGACCAGTCCATTCTTTGCACGTAAGTAGAGCCAATTTGACGGCCACCCCACCCCTCCCTACCTCCAACTCGCCTTTGTCTTGCGAAAGGTTCTCCCCATCACCGTGGTATTTCTCACTTGAGATGCGTGCGGTGCCTCTCCACTACCTAGGTCAGCCTCCCCTGATTTGGTGCCCTCTAGTAGACGTGTTGAGGTGCAATCCCCGTCATCCAAACCCAGCATGGCCTAGGAATAACGAGAGTGGCAACCCAACACATCTGGAGGAAATCAGGTTGGGAAGGCCAGCCTAGGTCAGAGAGCGACAGAGAACGAGGCTTCCACTGACAACACTTGTAGTTTCCGGAGGTCGACCCCTCCCCCTGCTCTCCTCTCTCTCTCTCTCTCTCTCTCTGCCCCTCCTGCTCTTTTTAAACTCTCCACTACGTGCAGCTCTGCTCTCTCACTGCCAGGTTTTGCTTTGTATTATTATTTATTTATTTATTTATTTATTTATTTATTTATTTATTTATTTGTATAGCACCATCAATGTACATGGTGCTGTACAGAGTAAAACAGTAAATAGCAAGACCCTGCCGCATAGGCTTACATTCTAATGTTTTGTTTTGTTAGGGTGTGTATTGAATGCCGCTCTTAGGAAAGGCTGAAGCAGACCCGCCGCGCCACCTCTTCCACCCACTTGGCCTCTGGGGTTCTCAGCAAACACCTGGCCCACCCCGCCTGTTTCAAAGGGCTGACACCACATCAGTGATGGAATGCACAAATCCTCTTTCCGATTGCACATTCCCAGGGCAAGAACTGACACTTTGATGGAGCTCGGTTTTATTCCTTACATTCCTGCGGTCTGTTTATTTTTCCATCCAGTTTCCTGGAGCTCTCTCTGCAAGCAGCGCCCACCCTATTTGGGTCAGGGAGAGAGGACTGCCAGGGTGCATGAGCTGAATAGGCAGTGTGCATAGCTAGCCTGGCTTGTGTGGAGCTCCGCTGGAGCTTCTGCATTTGTGCCGCAGAGTCAGGCAGGAGACGCGGGGCTCCCTTTTCCAGATTATTATTATTATTATTATTTATTTATATAGCACCATCAATGTACATGGTGCTGTACAGATAACACAGTAAATAGCAAGACCCTGCCGCATAGGCTTACAATCTAATAAAGGATTAGATTGTAAATTAGATTGTAAATAAAGGATTAGATTCCAGAGGGAATGGAAGGTACCTTGAAGGAAGTTTTTGCTGTCGTGGTGTGTGCGTTGCGTCCTGCTTTCGTCTTCACTCAGACAGGCTTTGCAGGGGTGTTGAAATTCAGGCCCACGGGCCAAATTGGGCCCTCTAGGCTTACACAGATGACCCCGCCCTCTTCCCTTGGCCCCGCCCCATTTCCATCAACCACCAATCGTTGAATGCTCTCCTAGCTTTTGTTGGCTTTCCCCGTTCTAAAAGGCTGAAATGACTCGCCTGAGGCCTTGTAACCAGAAGTGAGTGCATTTAAGCTCAAGTAGGCTGGTATTTGGGGTATTTCAGCCCCGCTAACCTCACCTTTTGCTGTCAGCTTCACCCGCCACTGGAATGAGCCCCCCCTACCCTGAGCTCCTCCAACATTGAACTCTCCCTGTGAGCTGAAAGAAGCTCAGCTCCTCTGCCTCGTGGCCTCTTCCTGCGTTTGCTCTTTCCGCCCAGCATCCGGCATTCCCTGATGGGCAGCTTCTCCCCAGGGTGTCTTGCAGAGAAGGCCCGTTCCCTTTTCCCTGCTGCCTCCGTGTCCCTTTCACTGGAGATGCTGCCAGGGTTTTGAACCCGGGACTGTCTGCAGGCAAAACAAGGACCCTGTCGCTGGGCTTTTGTCCCTCGCCACTGAGATTTCTGGTTTCGAAACCGGGGAGGGGGAAAGATGGTCTCCCATGAACTGCTCCTGCCCTCAGGGAAAGGAACTGCAGCAGGAGGCCAGCCGGCCAGAGAACAATAAGTTCAAAGGCTTTGGTGGCTTTTTTTATATATATAAAAAGCACGCTCTTGGTTTTCCAAATGCAAGGATGCAAAGCAGATTTATGTGAAAGCTTTTTACGCAAATGTCTTCAAACTGGCATGTTTAGTCTGGAGCCGTTCCCAGAACACTTAATTTTTATCAATAAAACATGGACATATTTCAGCTTTGGGGCCTCATGTAAAGCTGGCGGCTGCAGTCTCTTAGCTGTGCTAGCTTGTGCGGGATCAGGGTCATCTTTTAGCCCGGTGAATCCACCGATACGAAACTGGTGGAACCGCTGGGCAGGGCCCTTGCAACACCGGGGCTGGGCCGTGCCCTGTCGCCTCAGTTGGCCTTGCCCAGAAATCCCACGGATGCCCTCCTGGCGAATGTGGGAAACAGCCGGACCTGTCCGAAGATGCATCTCTGGACCCGTTGCCAAGAATGACTGGTCAGATGCCCACCGGAATGACACGAAAGCAGCCACCTCAGGGAATCTGCCTGCGAACACTGAGGTTTATTTATTTATTACATTTTTATACTGTCCGTCAGCCAAAGCTCTCTGGGTAGCGCACAACTAAAAGGTTCCATTTAGCTGAAGTCCAGAATTCAGAGCAAGCTACAAATGGACTAATGTTGTCCTGAGACAGTGACACAAGGACACGAGACCAAAGCCAGAGAGGTGAGTGTCCTCCTTCCGAAAGTGCTCTCGGCTGGAAGGGCTGCCCTGCCCGATTCTGGATTAAAGAGGAAGAACCGTAAGGAGGGGGAGCAGAGGCCCCGAAACATCCACAGTGACCACCTGGACAGGCAGGTACACAGGGCACCTGGCCATGGCCCTTCCCCCACTATGAAATTGTATGTCTGCGCCTCGTGTGGCACAGAGTGGTAAGCGGCAGTTACTGCAGCCGAAACTCTCCCCACAGCCTGAGTTCGATCCCAGCGGAAGCTGGTTCTCAAGCAGCCGGCTTGGGTCGACTCAGCCTTCCATCCTTCCGAGGTCGGTAAAATGAGTACCCAGCTAGCTGGGGGAAAGGTATCCGCGACTGGGGAAGGCAATGGCAAACCACCCCGCTTCAAAGTCTGCCAAGAAAACGTCAGTGAAAGCAGGTGTCCCTCTAGGAGTCAGCAATGACTCAAGTGCTTTGCACGAGAGGTTCCTTTCCTTTTCCCCTTAAATTATAATAATTGGGCCTAAATCTGCATTTATAGAAGTCAATTATTATTTTTGTGAACTGCCCTGAGAATATCAGCTATTGGGTGGTATATTAAGCTAACAAACAAAAATTAGCATTTTTGCAAATCTCTGTCCCCCTTTGTCCTCCCTTTTTTGATGCTGCTATTCCTGTTTTGATGATGAATAACTGGCCATCCTAGCCCTGGGGATCCTTATTCGAGCAAACAAAAGTGGAAGTTACCAGTGGAAACAGCTGTGGGCAAAGATTGGCAATTTGGAAAAACCTAGTCAATTTGCCTAACCTTCCTGAAAATCCACTAGTGGCTATCGTTGGATGCTGGATTCCAGAGGTTTCTTATACATTGTATGAAGGAGTACCTCTGTCCTAATCCTGAACCTATTCCATTTTTTGGTGAGCTAAAGGCGTAGCGTTATGAGAACACAAAGTTCTTCTTCCCCCTGCTCGTAATTCAATCGCCTCTATCTCTTCCGTTCGTCTTCTCTCTCAAGCCCTTGATGTTGACCAGAATCTTCACAGCCTCAGTGCCACGGCTATCTTGAATAACGAAGCATCCTAGAACAAAATGACGCCTGGCCTTTTAAGGCTTAGCACCAACCCCAAGTATCCTCCCACTGGCTTTTGTGTGTGCGTGTGTGTGTGTCACAGACCCATTTATCAATGGGCCTGCGTTCGAGAAAAGGCGCCTCCTAATTAGGAAAAGGAATTGAGCCGCAGCGAAGCCACTGGAAGAGTTCCAAGTTCAAAGGAACCTGAGACAGAGCCGTTCCTGAGTTTTCTGCATTTGCCTTCCCGCCTTCTTCTAAAAAGCAAATTTATCGGATCTCTCAGCAAGATCCCGTTTACGTCACTCCCCGGGCTTGCTTCCTTGATTGGGAATAGAAGGGGTGATTTTGGAGGTTGATTTCATGGATCATGGTCCCAAATCAGATATCCCCGACATGGCCAAATGGATGCTGCAGTCCAACGCCTCTGCAGGGCACCGGGTTGGGGACGTCTATCCAGATCAACAGTTTCACCTGCATCTTAGTTACTGTTCGATACTGTGAGGTCGCTGTGGGTGCACCTTGTGAATTGCGACACATGTACCAACTCCATCTCTGACAAGGGGAGGGCTGTCGAGCGTTTCTCTAGTGGTATGATCAGGTTTGCTTCTATGTAATGTGCGAATGGTCCTTATACAAGTGAAACGAACCATTTAGCAGTCACCTCTGCGGAATTCCCTCTCTGTGAAAACAGGCGTGGGGATTGTCCAGTGTTGAGAAGGTTGTACCCAACTATAGCTTGTCAAGCGTGATGGATTTGCCACAAAGTGCCACGGAGCACTTGGTTTGGGCCATGGACTGCCGAGCAGGGCACATTTCTCCTGTCTCCAGCCTCCATATCTCTGACCTGTCCAAAATGCACAGGGGAGGTGATGGCTTTCCGCTTGTATGCAAAAATGTCTAAGGGCAGCACCGCGGTCAACTGCCGGACGCAGACTTTTTGGGCAGGCTCAAGTGGAGCATAGCCACGGTTCTTGTGAACAGGAAGAGCAAACTGGTTCTTAGGGAGGGAGCATAACTCAACGGTAGATGGGATCTATGGGCAGATTGCTAGACGATTTGGAGAATTTTGGTACAGGGTTCTGTCTCCAAATTTATATAAAGCTTGCAGCAATGAGAAGGGCATTCCCCCAACCCTCCAAATGAAGTTGTTGGAATTCTTGCTCTGTAGTAACTATAGATTTTCACCAGTCTCTGCAGATCACCCCAGTATGTGGTGGTGTGTGCTGAGAGACAAGACAAAGAGACGTAACAAATAAAAGAGCCCCGGGACCTTTCCCTGTGTGAGCAAGGGTGGACGTTGCTGGCAGACCCTGCTCCAGGCAGAGCTCTAGCGTAGAAGTCAGCGTGGTGTAAGGGTTAGAGTGTTGGACGGGGACTGGGGAGACCCGGGCTCTAGTCCCCACTTGGCTGTGAAGCGCACGGGAAGACTTTGGGCTGGTCGGTGGCTCTCAGGTTAATCTACCTTGCAAGGGTGGTTGTGAGGATGAAAGGGAGAGGAGGTGGAGGAGGACCACGCAAGCCGCTTTGGGCTCCTTGCAAGAGGTAAAACAGGCGAGATGGACATGTAATAATAAATAAGTCAAAGCAAATCATGTTTTCAGAAAGATTGCAGTTAGGTGTGCCTAGTCAAATGTTTCTGCAGTGTTAGATGTTGGGGTCAAAATACAAAGGAGCCAGTTTTACATTGGGTAAATATATGTAGGTATATTGTAGGGTCTTTAACCTACTGGTTCTGTCAGGGCCAACTGAGGTCAGAAAGGGTTTCTTCTTTTGCTCATCTCTCTCTCTCTCTCTCTCTCTCTCTGTGTGTGTGTGTGTGTCTCTCTTTGTCTCTCTCTGTCTGTCTCTCTCTGTCTGTCTCTCTGTCTCTGTCCCCGCCCTGCCCCCAACCTTTGGACGAGACGCCTGGAAACTGGACGGCAGCTCCTGGCACTTGACTGCTGTATGCTGGGGAGGGGCGTAATCATCTTTTCCTCCTTGTACTTTTCACCGTAGAGGGGAATCGGGTGCCGGCAAAACAGAAAACACGAAGAAAGTCATTCAGTATCTGGCTGTCGTTGCCTCTTCTCATAAGGGCAAAAAAGATACCAGCATCACGGTAAGCGGCTCCGGTGCCCCTCGGTGGCGCGGCCTCTTCCCTCTCTCTCGGTTTTTTTTAATGGTATCTTAATGTTTCCTAGGGCAGCATCAGGAGGAGGGTTGCCTTGAGCTGATGGCCGTGTTTAGAGCAGGCTGCCTGCAAAACGATTCCACTGTTTGCTTCTGCCCTTTCTTGCCAAATAGCTGACATATTATTGAGAGGACACGGTTATGTCACATCTCTGTGTTTATGGAAAAAGGGCTCTTTGTTTGACATGTCTCTTTAAGCGCAAGTGTGGGGGAGAAGAGCGCATAGCTTGCCATAAGTGGCTGCCCTGCCGGGGAGTCGGGAGCGCGTTTCTCTGCAAGACACCGCAGGTCCCTGGCTTATCTTTAAACCCTAAAAGGTCGGGATGGGTCCTCTGGAATGCAATTCCTCCACCGGGAAAACAGATTCTTTCAAACAGATTGGGTGGAGCCTCTGGGCATGTACTGTGTGCCTTTCCCTCTCTGCTGAGTAAGGTTAACCGAAGGCCACACATCCAAGATGAGAAGGTGAAAAAATCCCAGGCCCGAGGGTAACCATGTCCAGGTAGACATGAATCCCAGCGCCCTTCTAGAAATCCAGCACAGGTGAATCTCCACACGCAAAGGCTCAGCAGCCTTTGCATGCAGAAAGGCCCAGGTTCAATCCTCGGCGTCTCGAGTGAAAAGCATGTCAGGCAGGCAGTGAAGATGAAGGGTAAGATGGACCAGTGGCCTGACTCTGCAAGGCAACATAATCTGTTCCTAGATGATGCCTCTCTGCCTTTTCATGTGGGGACTCACCTGTGCAGAACTTCTAAAAGGGTGTTGGGATTCACATCTACTTGGGCACTGTTATCTTCTGGCCTGGGATCTCTTCCTTTAATCTTGGGCACATGGGCTTTGTTTATCCTTACCCAGCAGAGAGGGAAAGGTGCACGCTACATGCCCAGAGGCCATCTTCTTTATCTGACACATCCCAGGGATGGGGCCTGGTACTAAAAGCAGCCTTGACTCAAATTAAGTTGGAATGTCCTCCATGGCACTTTGTCTTCAGCACCTTCCTCCCTCTGAACAGTGAGAAGAAGGGATGGTAGAGACCTAAGTGGGGAGGTACTTCCCAGTTCATGGAGGCTCTTGTTGGCCAGCAGCTGGGACAGCGTTGCTTACAGGTTAGGTCCGGGATCCAAAGAGCCCAGTGTGGGCGTGCAGCTGTGCACGCATCCACCTGCCCACGAAAAACTGCAAATATTGGGGAATTGGAGGGTGAAGCTCTCTGTCTTCTTGAGATTCATAAAAGGAAACCTTGGTCTTCATGGGCATCAGAAATGTCTGGGACTGTGTAGGGCTCCACCAAAACTGGGCATTTCTCGATGCGGTTGGGTGAATAGGTTGAAGTGTGCATATTTAGCATTTTTTAAAAAGAAACCAAAGGGAAGGGAAGGCTTGGATTATGGAGGAAAGTAACGGGACGTTGCCCAGGCCCAGGTGCGCTGTGAGATGTTAACCTACATGGACACAAGGGACCTTCCGACGGAGTTTGACAAAGCACTGGTGTTCGTGCTAAGAAAGCCCCAGTTATGGGGCAGTATTTGGGGGAGAGGGTGGGTTTAGGTAAACATGATGCAAAAGACTTCGCCTGCAGAGCTGCCTCCTCAGTGCTGAACAAGACCTGATTGCTTTTCTTTTGTGTTACTTTCCCCCCCCCAGCAGCAAAACCTTTATTTATTTAGATTTAGGTCATATGTAAACCTACCAGTGCAAATCCACAGGTTGGTCCTTTTGGCTTAATTTTCTTAGAAAAGCTGTGTTGCATTATCATATTTATTGATTTATAGACGCATATTGTGAATGTAGGTGGAAACACCTTAGAGACCTTATTTCAGGATGTGATGAAACTGATGATTGTTTTATGCCATGTTATTTGACTGCAGCAAGGTCCATCTTTTGCTTACGTGAGTAATCTGGATTGTTTGGAGTGTGTGTGCGTGTGCGCGCGGGTGTAAAGGCACGGAGTGTAGACCTGCATGCCATAGTTGCACCCCTGCCCCTGAAGAAATCACCAAGACGGTCTTTGGAACCCAGAATCCCACACCCTTGAGCAACGATAGCACCGAACCGTCACATCACAATCTCCCAGGGCCCTGATCCCAAAGACACCATCTTCTAGGGAGGAGGGTGATTCTGTGTGTTCAGTTGGTCTTGCTTCCAGACACGTGTGTGTTTAGAGTCATCGTCTCCACCGCCAAAGGAGGAGGATTCTTCTTTCAAATAGCATCGTCTGATTTTTTGAGGGCACATTGGAATATTTTCATTTCCCGACAAATTTTGGAAGGGCCAAAGAGCCGGTCTGAATGTGTGCTTTTTGAAAGAAGGTCACTCCCAAGCCGAGATACGCTTCAAACCAAACTGTTTTAGGACAGTCTTTCTCCCAAGGGATCACAGTGTGGTAGTTGATTGACCTCGTCTTCTCTGCTTGCACGCTGCTCATTTTTGACGTTGCCGACTTGTGCTACGGAGATTTCTGCACCTGCAGCCCTTCTGCATGCCTTCAGCCTGGCTTCAGTACGTTAATCATCCTGCGAAAGAATTAAGCTTGAATCTTCAGCAATTGTATTAATATGGATTGGCAGTGGGGCAGTGGGCGAAGAGGGTAGAAACTAAAGGATGCTAAGGTTGGGCGGGTGGTGAGCGTTCTCAGTGAAACATGGCAAAGACCTATAGAATCATAGAATCGTAGAGTTGGAAGGGGCCTACAAGGCCATCCAGTCCAACCCCCTGCTCAATGCAGGAATCCACACTAAAGCATCCCTGACAGATGGTTGTCCAGCTGCCTCTTGAAGGCCTCTAGCGTGGGAGAGCCCACAACCTCCCTAGGTCACTGGTTCCATTGTCATACTGCTCTAACAGTCAGGAAGTTTTTCCTGATGTCCAGCCAGAATCTGGTTTCCTGTCACTTGAGCCCATTATTCCATGTCCTGGACTCTGGGAGGATCGAGAAAAGATCCCGGCCCTCCTCTGCGTGACAACCTTTCAAGTATTTGAAGAGTGCTCTCATGTCTCCCCTCAATCTTCTCTTCTCCAGGCGAAACCTGCCCGGTTCTTTCAGTCTCTCTTCGTAGGGCTTTGTTTCCAGACCCCTGATCATCCTGGCTGCCCTCCCCTAAATAGTCTTGAGACACTTAGAAGGCTTTGGCAATCTTCGAAGCTGTGGGATAACAAAATTCCAGATCTCTGCTTTTTCTAACCATTGCTCTGAGTGAAGAGAATAATGTAAGTCTGACCGAAAGAGAGTGGGGGAGGAACCACTGTTTGTGGTGTGTACTACTCGTATGCCTCTTCCTGCCTCTGGTAAAATAGGTTTGGTAGGTTTTAGTATTGCTTCAAAAACCTGCTCAACCAGCATTGATAGTGAGTCAAAAGAAAAATCCATGCAAACGCCAGGAGAGCAGAGTCCTTTTTACGTTTACTTGAGGCTTTAAAAAAAAGTTTTGTCTCCAACCCAAGTTATGCTTTTTATCAAGAGCCAGAATGTGGTGTTTTTAATCCTGTATTATCCAGGATAACAAACAACAGTAATGCTCTAGGGAATCTTGTCATCAGCCATCTATAGCTGGAGTCCTTTCCTCAAGTGATCTGGCAGAAGTCAGAACCTCTCCCAGAGAATCTCCTTGTGGCAGGGTGTGTGTCGAGACTTCCAGAAAGGGACTAACCCGTATCCCGTTAATTTCAGTGACTAAATCCGGATCCATCCCCTTGTGCCGTCATTCTGTGCCTAGAACTGAAGGCTTTTAAGCCCGAGCCTTCAGGGTCCCATCTGGAGCACAGCTGCAGACCGCCAATGCCACCTGAGGAACGGTCTACTCATGAGCAGAGCCTTTACTGATGAGGAGGCCTCCTTTCTCAGGCAGGCACTTCTGCAAATGGCAGCCGGCCCGACTGGCGCCTCTAGGCGCTCTCTGGAGCCAGGTGGCCACTCTCCTCTGCCCCCGAGTCCACGAAGGAGCCAAATATGCCTTGAGGGGAAGGGTTGATGTTCGTCTTCTCCAAGGCTCAGGATCCCCCTGATCCACTTCAGGGCCCCTTGACGCAGGCAGCTCCTCCATGTTGTTCGGCTCAGAGGATGCCAGGTCGTCCCCTGATGATGAGTCCAACGGAGGAGGCGAGATGCATATCAATGACCTGAAAGGAAAAAGGAAGCAGCTCTTCCCCAGGGCTCCTTCGCTGGTCACCTGGAGCTGACCCTCAATCGCTACAGGTGGAGCGTCTGTTTACCCGCCAGCGGCCCAGTTTTAATCTTGGGGAAAGAGGCATCGCAGAGTCCTTGAACGAATCGGTTCAGTCGCCTCCGTCATTGCTTTAAGAAAAGGCTTCCTTGGGCGCCTCTCTGGTTGTGTTGCACGGCTTGTGTGTGTGTGGTAGTCAGCAGCAGCGTGTAACTGCATGTGTGTTTTTGCATGGACAACAATTGTGATCTTATTTTAAAAACCATGCGTTGTCATATCCAGCTTCTCAGTAGCCCTGCATTTAACATGATTAATAGACGCGGTGTAATCTGCTTCATGCTGCGTTACAAGGAAGTATCATTTCATTTTCAGCCATTTCATTTCCTAATTTCCATCGTTTCTTGCCAAATAAATGCTTCAGCTCACCAAGTCCGGGGACGGGGCAGGGCAGGGGTCTCATCAGGTGGTTGCAAAGGTATTTTTATTAGCCTTCAGCAAGCAGAAAATTTGCTACGAAGAAGTGGATAAATAAATGGTCCTGTATATTTAAGCAGATTGCAACAATTTGCTCACCTGCCCTGGGTGTATAAAAAGAAGAATCAGTGGACAAAATTAAACCAGCAACATCTTAGAACAAGAAGAAAAAAACGAGCTTTTTTTATTTCCTCCTCCACAGATCTCCATGCAGGTAAAATGCATGTAGATTGTACTGGATAAAGGAGCATGGGGCATGTTTTCCCCCCAATGCTGCAGATACAAGGATTGGGCATTCCCCATATTCCCAACTGGTGTGCACATGGCAGAGGAAAAAACATATTAATGCCCTGTAGACATGACCATATATATGTGCATTTTTCCAAACGGAGATGATTTCTCTGCAGGGGGAAAGGACCCCTCCATGGGTCTGGCTTTAAGCCCGTGTCTGCCTGTAAGTGTGTGTGGTTCTTTACGACAGGGCAATTCTGTCAATTCTCTGGGGATGATGACTTCTGAATCCATTTTAGGGTGAGCTGGAAAAGCAACTTCTCCAGGCCAATCCCATCCTTGAAGCTTTCGGGAACGCCAAAACCGTGAAGAACGATAACTCCTCCCGATTCGTAAGTTCCCGCCATGTTCTGGGCAGGGAGGAAGTCATAGAATCATAGATCACAGAATCATAGAATAGCAGAGTTGGAAGGGGCCTATAAGGCCAATCCCCTGCTCAATGCAGGAATCCACCCTAAAGCATCCCTGACAGATGGTTGTCCAGCTGCCTCTTGAAGGCCTCTAGTGTGGGAGAGCCCACAACCTCCCTAGGTAACTGATTCCATTGTCGTACTGCTCTAACAGTCAGGAAGTTTTTCCTGCTGTCCAGCTGGAATCTGGCTTCCTTTAACTTGAGCCTGTTATTCCGTGTCCTGCACTCTGGGAGGATCGAGAAGAGATCCTGGCCCTCCTCTGTGTGACAACCTCTTAAGTATTTGAAGAGCGCTATCATGTCTCCCCTCAGTCTCGGGGTTGTAACTGGGTACTCATGGAACCCAGTGAACATCCCGTCTTCTAAATCCCGTCTTTATTGGGGATGTTTTTCATTGAAGGGATTCCTGGTAGACGTATGATGGGCAACGCACCGTGACAGTTTTTATCTGTTCTGTGCCAGTGCCAACCGCCCTAGCTCCTCCAAGGAAGCCTGGAAAGATTAGGGTTTGGTGGGGGAGGGGCTGGGGAAACGCAAGACTGCTCCCAACCTGGAGCTATATTTCCCAGGGTCCCTGGGGAAGAACGAGTGACTGACCATTAAACTCGTACGTGGTGCGAATAAATACAATTTCTCTAGTGTTCTTTGCTCTGAAAGCCATCACCATCCACCCTCTAAAGTTGGGTGGGAAACCTGTGACCTTCCAGATGTGCTACAATTCCCATAATCCTTCCCCGTTGGCTATTCTGGCTGGAGCTGATGAGCCAAAACATCTGTGGAGCCACAAGTTGCCCACCCCTGCTGCAAAAGCGGCCCTGAGCTTCCCAACCTTCGGAGCGAGGGGAATGTGAAGCTATAACCCAACTGCAAGAAAAAGATGTTCAAGTCACTGTGAATTGTGACTCGCCGTAGATTCCCTTTCACATAATCCCCTCCCAATTCCATTCTGGCTGTTCAGCAAAACCCGGGAGCCCGGTAACAATGTTCTAAGAGGCAGAAAATATTTGGAAGTCCTGCCAAGCCATGTCCTTCGTCTTGTCGACAGGGTAAATTCATCCGCATCAACTTCGACGTCACCGGCTACATTGTTGGAGCGAATATAGAAACCTGTATCCTTGTCTGGCCACAGGGTGGAATTTGGATGAGCCCAAGCAAGGAAGAGAATAGAAGCATGTTATCAAAGACAAGAGAGGGGAGATGGTTGAGTTGGGTTGCTCTGTTGAGGCTGACCCCAGTGGCTTCGTTTGCATTTGTTCCCTGGTTTATATTTTCCTGTCAGAATAAAATATGTGCATTAACGTAGCGTTATGTGGCATCCACACAAACTAGAAAAGTTAAAGGGCCGTAGCTCACATGGTAGGATGCAGAAGGTCTCATGTTCAGTCCCCATGAGAGATGCCTGTCTAAACCTCTGGCATTCCCAACAGTGTCAACAATGCCAAGCTGTATGTTCCTACATTTCCTGCTAAACACGGACCAATCTCTGCTCTCATCCAGACTCTTATCTCCCGGCCCTTAGAAACGATGGCTTCTTGTCGCGTCCTTTGTGGATTGAGGAACCATTTTCCTGGAGTTCAGCTGAAGTGGTCCAGTCATTCCATTCTTTCTGAATGGCTTTGGAGAAGCCACCCATCACCCCACCCCCATCTATGCATGTTTGCTTAGCTTGCACAGAATACCCATGTCAGAGAGGTAAAGGGAAGGGATGATGGTTTGGAAGCAAGCAAAGATAGAGACTCCAGGACCAGCACCATCTGTGCCCGGAGGCGGAACAGGTACAGAGCCAGGTGGAACTTGATAGATCCTTCAAGTCACCTGACTGCAGTACCTCCTTCTGGCCATCTGCTGTGGTGGCGCTGAAGTGCAATGGAGAATAGGCCAGAAACGTCGTCCTCCACCAAGCTGCCCTGAGAGAGCAAAGCAGCCTTCTCTAACCCGGCACTTTCCAGATGCGTTGGGCTCTAGGCTCTATCATCCCCAGCCAATGGCCACACTGGCTGGGGTTGATGGGAGTTATGGCTCAACACAGGCTGGGGAAGGCTGGTGCCACGGGTCTTGGACAGAGTCCCTGATTTGAGGCTGCTGGCATCTCACAGGGTCGTCGTCCTGTCCCCTGTCCCCGTGTTAGGGTCCTGTGGAGCCCCTCAGCTTTGCCCCGGCTCATGCCTGGTGGCCCACCTTATTTCAGACGACGCGAGCCGAGTGCTGCCCTCCGCAAGCACAGCACGTCTTCTCCCAGGAGAGCGCTCTAAACATTTCCAGTAAAACTGGGTTTCGTGCAAGAGCGGTTGCCAACAGCTGTTGCCTTTTTCTTTGGGTTGTGTTTGCGCAAAAGTGCTTTGTTTAAACAGAGAGACAAACAAATGGACAAATTCCTCCTCTGCGTAAATAGAAAAGGCAAATCAGTGAAAACTTTAGACAAAAACTAATATTGTAGGGTTGGAGAGGAGACAAAACATGATCTGAGTGGAAATGGAGCATCACTTTCATCGAGGAAGGCTCGGAGCATTGGGGCAAAAGGCACCCAGAGAGGAGGAGGAGGAACCGCAGAGGGAATTACACCAACTCGCACAATTCAGAACGGTGGCCTTCCTCTGGAAGCGCTGGCCAGCTAGAGGCCAAACGTGGGGCTTCTTCGCCCGTTAGGCTGGTTCACTATTCTTAACTATGATTTAGCACAGCCCCTCTAGCTGGGAATGTTGGGAGTTGCAGTCCAACACCTCTGCTGGGCACCAAGTTGGAGAAAGCCAGTTTCACACCACGTGTGTGTGTGTGGACAGGAAGAAGCCCAAGCAAAGCCTGAGGCTTGTACGCGTCACCTCCCCTCTTCTCCTCCTGCACGGTTGGAATGAGGACTTGGGTAGCGTTTAGTGTGACTCTCAAAGAATCCTGGCTGTTGTTATGTATGAACCAGAGACCGTGGTTTAAAACATACTCTGGTTAGTTTACTTTTTTTGTATGAAGCTGCCTTGTTTAATCATAAGGACATAACCGTTCATATACGATTAAAGCAGTTAAACAATATCAAACCCAGAAAAGAGGCAGTGTAATGGCAGGTAATTACAATATCCGCATCGGCATTAAGAACCACCCAAGATGTGTTTGCTTGCTTGCTTAACATCAGCCGACAGATTTGCTGGAAAAGTCCCGTGCCATTCGACAAGCCCGCGAAGAGAGGACCTTCCATATATTTTACTATTTGCTAGCTGGTGCTAATGAACAAATGAAGAGTAAGTTGCTTGTTGTTCTGTCTTCTGCCTTCAACAGCTGGGAAGAGGGAGGAGGAGGAGACGGGGGAGCGCACCGGGGTCTTGGGACGGCTTTGGGGAGTCATCGCCTTTGTTTCTTCCGGATCAGAACGGGGGAGGGTCCATAAGCAGGGCCAGCCCTGCGAGGATGGCAAAGAGGGATGAGAGCAAAGCATATTTTTCATTGTGTGTGTGTGTAGGGGGGGGACTGTTATGCCAACCTGGGCAGTCAGGAATGGCGTGAGGATGATAGCGCAAAAACCTTCGGAAGTAAGATGTGGACCAACCCGCAATGTGCTAAAATGAGCAAGAGAGCAAAACTCTGAGCCAGAAACTCAGGCTCGGGGTAGGGGGTGGGTCTAGACCAGCCTTCCTCAACCTGGGGCGCTCCAGATGTGTTGGACTGCATCTCCCAGAATGCCCCAGCCTGGCTGGGGCATTCTGGGAGTTGTAGTCCAACACATCTGGAGCGCCCCAGGTTGAGGAAGACTGGTCTAGACGAGTGGAACTTCCACAGTGAGGTGCAGTCTGTCGCTGAGCACCAGTCGGCCGAGGAGGGCTCTTGCCGCTGGGGTGTGCTTGAGGGCTTCCTGTAGGGCACTTTGGCTGCGATCCCGCATGGAACATTTGTTCTATTTTGCCTGGCCGTGACGTCGCTACTGTTCACCCTCTAGATGACCTGCTTCTTGAAGGTTTCAACAACTACACTTTCCTGTCCAATGGCTACGTGCCCATTCCCACTCAGCAAGACGATGAGATGTTCCAGGAGACCCTGGAAGCGATGGGTATTATGGGTTTCAACGAAGAAGAGCAAGTTGGTAAGGAAAGCCAGGAGGCAGGAAGGACCCTGGGTAGCCGGAGTGAAACTGTTCGCCACCCTTGGGGTTTTATCCAGTGTTAAGTCCCATTTCATTTCAATGTGTCTACTCTGAGCAAGACTTCTTTTCCCCCCCTTTTTTTACTTTCTGTTCGCTGGGGCCAAAAATCACCCCGATGGCTAAAGTTGATAGATTTATTAGGATATTTTGTTCCTGCTGTCACAGGCTCTTTGGGGTTTTCAGAAAGAAAATTCTTTGCAGCCTTTAAACATGCTTCTTTGGATATATTTTTGTTGGAAAACATTTACCCCAACATGCCATATTGTTGGAAAACTGTATACCAATACATTATATTGGCCGGAACAAAAAATATTCCCCAAACCCCAAGGATTCAGTTGGGGTTTTGGAGGGCGACACCATTTGTGTGTGTACAGGAATAAAACTGTAAACGCTAAGTGGCTAAAATTGGAAGGCAATGCTGACTATCTGTGCTGTGGGTCTGCTTCTGGGTAAATTCTGCAATAAACTGGGCACCCAGAGTAAAATAAATAAATGACAACCCCATTGTCGGATGTTAACAAGGTTTCTGAACGCTTCATAATCAGCAAGACCAATGAAGGATGTAAGAAACACAACATTTTCTAGGTTCTAGATTCCAAACGATGGATAAATATGTCAATGCAGAACAGGAGCTTAAAACCTGGGTTCTGAATGTTGAAATGCAGCTAGGAAAAGATAAACGTTTTAAGTCTTCCCTTTGCAAATGCAGAGGCCGGGTGGTTGAACCAGGGCCAGTTATTACCAGATGGATGACTCTGTAAAGCTGGGGTTTAGATGCCTTCTTGCAATGATGTCCAAGCCGTGAGCTACAGAAAGAGCAGGGCCTTGGGAGCACGGGTGCGTCAGTGCAGGATCGCAGCTGTTGCAGAATAATGGAGGGAGAAAACCAACTATCTATTAAATAGTCTTGAAAATGTACCGTTTGGAGTTGGGAGAGCCCAATTATGTAGATGCTTCTAGACCAGGATTTTATGGTGCCACAGCCCTGCCTCATTTACAGGATTTTATCATAGAATCATAGAATCATAGAATAGCAGAGTTGGAAGGGTCCTACAAGGCCATCTAGTCCAACCCCCTGCTCAATGCAGGAATCCACCCTAAAGCATCCCTGACAGGTGGTTGTCCAGCTGAGGGTCTGGACATCCTTGTCTTCCACTTGTGACCCTCCTGCATTCTTCCACCATTCCGTCCGCCTTGTCTTTACCAACAAAAATCCGTTCAGGAAATAAAAAATGGAATTGGTGCACAGCGCTTTCTAAATTGTAATGCTAAAAAGCCCCCAAATAACCCCCGAAGGAGGCATAGACTTAGGCCGGGCGGCACGTGAATGCAAGTAGTCAATATCCATGTCTCTTGGGGCGTCTCTCTTTTGTATCATTGCAGCCATGCTGAAAGTTGTTTCCTCAGTTCTCCAGCTGGGGAATATTGTCTTCAAGAAAGAGCGGAACACCGACCAGGCGTCCATGCCAGACAACACAGGTAGGCCAAGCAACTATGGAGGATTCCAAGGGCTTCCTCTCCTTCTGGTGACTTTTTCCTGTAAGAACTGGGCGTGGAGAAGTTACCAGGAGTCAGGCGCACGTGGCTAGTCTTGGACACACATGGAGAAACTCGTCTGACTTCCCAGTGAAGGAAATCTTTGGGCAGTGGCTCACGCCTGGGGAAAGATGCTGTCCTAAATGACATTTCAATGCTCTTTATTCCAGCTGCACAAAAAGTGTGTCACCTTGCGGGTATTAACGTGACAGACTTCACACGGGCGATCCTAACCCCGAGGATCAAGGTTGGGCGAGACGTCGTTCAGAAAGCTCAGACCAAAGAACAGGTAACAGCCGGCCCATTCCTCTTTCCCCAGGTCCGTTTCCAATCCTCTCATTTCGCAGTTCTTCCAGGATTGGAAGCAGACTAGCCTGACCCCGAACAAGGAAGTCTGGTTTTGATTTCCTTTTTTAAAATTACGGTGTTTCTCGACAGGCTGATTTTGCTATAGAGGCCTTAGCCAAAGCAACGTATGAACGCCTCTTCCTTTGGATCCTGAGCCGCGTGAATAAGGCCCTTGACAAGACCAAGAGGCAAGGAGCATCTTTCCTGGGAATCCTTGACATCGCTGGCTTCGAGATTTTTGAGGTATGTCCCCCCTTTGTTTAACTCAGGGCTGCCTCCAGGGGAGTTTTTATTATTATTATCATGCAACCGCCCTTCTTCATTCACGGAATGCTACAGGGAGTCCAGACGCCCCCATCTTCCACTTGTAAGCCTCCTGGGTTTCCCCGCCCTTGCCGTCTTCTTTCTTGCCGTGGAAAAACTGTTCAGGAGAAAAGGAAAGAACAGACCCGCCGGACTTCTTGATCGCTTGCGCTATCTGGAAGCATAACTGGAGCAGCTGAACTTCAGTCTGGTTCATTTCTTTTGCACTCGTTAGGGAAAGGAATAATCTCCATACCGTTCACAATTTAAAAACTCTTATTAAATCCCCTCTTGGCTACCCTCATTCCCTAAGCTTCACCCTAAAATTATTGACCACGTGCCTTTCGTTTTAAAGCCATTAACCATTAACGTCCTGCTTTTCCTTTCCTTTTTTTCTAGGACAACTCTTTTGAGCAGCTCTGCATCAATTACACCAATGAGAAGCTCCAGCAGCTTTTCAACCACACTATGTTCATTCTGGAGCAAGAGGAGTACCAGCGGGAAGGCATCGAGTGGAACTTCATTGATTTCGGACTGGATCTGCAGCCCTGCATCGAGCTGATTGAAAGACCCGTAAGGCCGCATTTTAGGGGGAGCGTCATTCTGGGAGACCCTAACCTAACCTAACCTCCCGCTGCGCACCCTCAGAATTTCAGATGGGCTGACCGTGCCACTCACCAGGTTTCCTTCACAGAATCATAAAATAGCAGAGTTGGAAGGGGCCTACAAGGCCATCGAGTCCAACCCCCTGCTCAATGCAGGAATCTTCCCTAAAGCATCCCTGACAGATGGTTGTCCAGCTGCCTCTTGAAGGCCTCCAGTGTGGGAGAGCCCACAACCTCCCTAGGGAACTGATTCCATTGTCGTACTGCTCTAACAGTCAGGAAGTTTTTCCTGATGTCCAGCCGGAATCTGGTTTCCTTTAACTTGAGCCCGTTATTCCGTGTCCTGCACTCTGGGAGGATCGAGAAGAGATCCTGGCCCTCCTCTGTGTGACAACCCTTTAAGTATTTGAAGAGTGCTATCCTGTCTCCCCTCAATCTTCTCTTCTCCAGGCTAAACAGGCCCAGTTCTTTCAATCTCTCTTCACAGGGCTTTGTTTCCAGACCTGATCATCCTGGTTGCCCTCCTCTGGACAGGATGATCCAGCTTCAGGGGCAGCTGGCGGCCAGTGGGGCTGGAGGGACGGAGGACGGGGCAGACGCACAATATTCTACTGAGATTGCCAGAGGAGTACAGAGCCAGACCACGAGGGGCGCTTTTGGAGCAGGGTAGCCAGTGCACCTGGTTGCGGGGTGGGGTGGGGGGGATCTCCCTAGCACCCGTGGGCAGGGGACGGGCAGGGGGGTCACTGCCCCCATTTGCCCCAACTATAGGCTGCCTCTGGTTTTATTTTCAAACTCTTCACAGTAATGTGATGATTGATTGATTTACAGCGTTTATATACTGTTCCATATTTAAACAAATTTTGCAGCAATAAAAGATGAAATCGTAAAATAGATCAATACAAAGAATAAAACATCATTCGAACTTTATTCTTTTTTTAAAAAAAAATGCAGTGCCAATAAAAACAAACCCGTGGCTGGTTGATCAAGGAAGGTTTCCTGGAATACAGCTGTTTTTAGGAGGCACCAAAAACGGCACAATGTTCGCTCCTGCCTGACCACCAGGAGCAGAAAGTTCAGTGCTAAATGCTAAATGCTTAACTAACCAGTAGAAATCTTACTCTTCTGTGTTCTACAATGAAACATGAGCTAGCCATTTGTCGTAGCTCCCTGTTAGCAGAGTGGGTGTGTGTGTTTGCGTGTGTTTTGTATGTGGACGGTCCCAGGTTCAAGCCCTGGCACATCCTGTTTATAGGACCTGAGGTGAGGGGGGGAATTCTCCTTGATGGAAACTCTGTGAAGCCACTTAGGAATGTCGGAAGCTGCCTTATACTGAGTCAGACCTGCCTTGGTCCATCCAACCCAGTATTGTCGACTGACCGGCAGCAGCTTTCTAGGACTTCAGGCAGGAATTTTTCCAGCCCTACCTGGAGATGCCGGGAATTGAACCCGGGGCTTTTGCATGCCAAGCAGGGCCTCTTCGGCCACTGAGCTTCAGCCCCTATATTCTGGTATGAGTAGTGGTCCGGGATCTCCAGAGTGTGGCCCTGGGCTCCCTGCCCCTCCTGACTTTATTTCTTAAGGTTTTCTTTAGTTGTGCTTTTTTAAGATTGGGAGGTTCGCACGCTGCAAGGCAAAGGGCTTCCCTGCGACACCGTCTTCATTTGGGTTGTGTTTTGCACCTTGTACTAGGTTGTTGGGCGGTTTGGTTTTTTTTGAGTCCCAGCGGTTTGCCTTCTGGGAAGTGGGCGGGTTGGGAAGAGCCTTCCGCCGGGACCCCTGACGACCCGTTGCCGTTCCCCTCTGCAGAACAACCCTCCCGGCGTCCTGGCCTTGTTGGACGAGGAGTGCTGGTTCCCCAAAGCTACGGACACCTCCTTTGTGGAGAAACTGTGTTCGGAACAAGGCAACCACTCCAAGTTCCAGAAGCAAAAGCAGCTCAAGGACAAGACGGAGTTCTCCATCATCCATTACGCAGGGAAGGTACGGAGCAGAACGAGGCTGCCACGGCGGCTGGCCTTTTCCCTCCCTGGGTATGTGTCCTGGGCCTGCCCGTTCCCTCTGGCGTTCACACGTGCCGGCAAGCTGGCACAAGACACTCACATCTGTGAGGCTTCTTTTTATTGAGGAAATCTCACGGGAGACCGGCTTAATGGTTACACACTCTCCAGAAACATACTTAAAGCTGAATGATGGTCAGAATGCTTTAGGCCTGAGAGATAAAACTTAGCAAAGCTTTCTCAGCTTTGCACCAGCATTTAAAGCCTGTTCAAAGCCACTTGGCAGACAGCTCCTCTGACCTGTAAGCCATGCCCTTGTGCCAGCAGGGCGGGACAGCACCGCCTGCTAAGGTGACGCTTCCGTGGCCTCCACCTTTCCGAAACACTCCCAAGTTCCCAGAGAACCAGCAGCTTCAAAGCCACAACAGAGAGTAGAATCATAGAATAGTAGAGTTGGAAGGGGCCCACAAGGCCATCGAGTCCAAACCCCTGTTCAGTGCAGGAATCCACCCTAAAGCATCCCTGACAGATGGTTGTCCAGCTGCCTCTTGAAGGCCTCTAGGATGGGAGAAGAGCCCACAACCTCCCTAGGTCATGGGTTCCATTATCATACTGTTGTAACAGTCAGGAAGTTTTTCCTGATGTCCAGCTGGAATCTGGCTTCGTTTAACTTGAGCCCGTTATTCCGTGTCCTGCACTCTGGGAGGATCGAGAAGAGATCCTGTCCCTCCTCTGTGTGACAACCTTTTAAGTATTTGAAGAGTGCTCTCATGTCTCCCCTCCATCTCCTCTTCTCCAGGCTAAACATGCCCAGTTCTTTCAGCCTCTCTTCGTAGGGCTTTGTTTCCAGACCCCTGATCATCCTGGTTGCCCTCCTCTGAACACGCTCCAGCTTGTCTGCGTCCTTCTTGAATTGTGGAAGCAAAACTCTAGATGAGGCCTAACCAGAGAGAAAGAAGCTTGCAGAGACATTTGACATTCTATAACTATTCTTAATCAATCTACTTACATTCTACCAGGCCTCTGGCCTTGTACCCATAACTGACAAAATGGCCCTGTGCAGGCCAGAGTGGTAGAGGCCAGGAGGACCCCTTCCCATGCCATTCCGCTGAGCCTAGAGACCGGCCCCCTGCCGTTGCCTCGCGTTGACACAGTCACGGGCCCCGTCTGAGTTGTCAAGTGGAAACGCGTAGTAGTGATAAAAAAACGCGGTGTTTTTTGTTTTTCCTTGAAGGTCAACTACAACGCAACCGCTTGGCTGACCAAGAACATGGATCCCCTCAACGATAACGTGACGTCCTTACTGAATCAGTCCTCCGAGAAGTTTGTGGCGGATCTCTGGAAAGACGGTAGGGACGTGATGTGTGCATGCCTCTAGCCACCCCTATACCGCCCGTACCTGAGTTCATCCTCTGGCAAACTGCATCCACCTTTCCTGGATATAAGGAGCATTTCCCAAATGACATAGAACAGCCTTTGCAAACCAGGTGGCCTCCAGAGGTGTTGGACTACAACTCCCATCATTGGCTGCACTGGCTGAGAATGATGGGAGGTTTTGTCCACACATCTGAAGGGCACCTGGTTGGGGAGGACTGAGAATGAAATGTCAAACAATTTCAGCTCACCAGACATTGAGTCCCCTGCTCCCCATGGCCACCCGGGGTACAGCCTCGTTTGTCTTGGAGCGTTTCTACACGAGGCTGTTAACCCGCTCCATCTAGTTTTGGTTTCGTCGCAGAATCGAGATCTGAGCGCTACGTGAGGTGCGTTTTCTTTCCTGCTTTTCTGCCACATAACCTCTAGGTGGCAGTGTGGTAGAGCAGAATACTGCAAATTCACAAGAGGAAATCATGCTTTCTTTCGCATTCACAATTAAAAGCCACATTTCCCCTGCTCTAAAAAAACCTCGCTGAAAGTGCTGGTTAGACACAGAAGCAAAACTGCAGGGTCGCCCTGTCCTCTAAAGAACCCGTAAACAACCGTGAGTAGGGAATGAATGAGCGCCGAATAAATGCCTCGGGGGAAACAGTTCCGAGAGACCCTAAAAGCCAAACCTATTCCTGGCACGTTTCAGCGGTGCCAGAGAAGCCAGAAGGAGCTCCTTAGCGTCCCGTGTGAAATAACCCCCCTGGCTGCTCGCTGACGGCCTTCATTGTATTGCAGTGGACCGCATTGTGGGGCTGGACCAGGTGGCCAAGATGTCCGACAGCGCCCTCCCGAGCGCTTCCAAGACCAAGAAGGGCATGTTCCGGACGGTCGGGCAGCTGTACAAGGAGCAGCTGACGAAGCTCATGACCACCCTGAGGAACACGAGCCCCAACTTCGTCCGCTGCATCATCCCAAACCACGAGAAACGGGTCAGTTCCACCGTGCAGCCGCAGCACAGTCGTTCCTCGCGATCAAACATTCTTACGCTGTCCTTCGTTTTCATTTATCGATTTATTACATTTCCGTACCGCCCAATAGCCGAAGCTCTCTGGGTGGCTCAGTAACCCCCCCAGGGCTTCCAGCCTTCCCCAACCATGCGCCCTCCAGATGTGCGGGACCTCATTTCCCATCGCTCTCCGCCAACAAGGCATGCTGGCTGGGGATGGCTGGCGTTGCAGCCCGTCACATCCGGAAGATGCCAGGTGGGGGAAGGCTGATTTATGGAATTCGGGGTGTGTGTGTGTGTTTTTACCCTGCTTTTCCATTCCAGAACCAAATTCCAAAGTTGCCATGATGCAAATGCCTCCGGCCTCCCTGCTAAGAAATGTAACGTTCTCCCTGTTTTATAGTCCGGGAAACTAGACGCCCACTTGGTGCTGGAGCAACTGAGGTGTAACGGCGTGTTGGAGGGGATCCGCATTTGTCGCCAGGGCTTCCCGAACAGAATCGTCTTCCAGGAATTCCGGCAGCGGTAAGAGAAATAAAGCGGTGCGCGTGTGCGTGTGACACTCGGGAAGCAAAGTGATTTGGCAGCGAGGCCCGCATGCACGGTGGCACACGCTGCAGACGCCTGGACTGCTGCAGCATCACAAACCCGGCTTAGAGGAATAAGCCTGGTCAGGCAGGGAAGCGGTGGGGCCCAATCCACGGGGGAAATTCTCCCTTGAAATGAACGGGGAAAAGGGCAAGAGCACCGTGGCGTTGGGTTGGCCCCTTGACTAGGAGAACAAAGAACTTGGGGCTGTTCTTGGAGGAATGCTGAAGGCATAAAATGTCTCCAGAGCATTGGCACCACAACTGATAAGGCCCTGTTGCTTACGATCACATGTTGATTTCTGTCAGGGCTCAACCTTTGGATCGGAAAGTGTCCCTCTACACACTTGTCTGTTTTGAAAATATTTGTACATTCATCTGTTTTGAAGTTTTGCATCCTGCCATTTTTCCGTGCAGGGAACTCTAAAGCAGTGAGCTGTGTGCAGATATGAATAACCAAGGCAGTATGAAACTACGTGATCTAAAATACTGTATGATAGCAGACATAATGTGCTATCAGTTTGGCTTCCTCAAAAGGCCTCCTTAAAAAACCAGGTCTTCAGCAGGTGCTGGAGGCATATAGTGATGGGGCCATGGGGACCTCTGTGGCGCTACGACCAAAAAGGCCCTGTTCCTTATGCTCACCTCCTGAACCTCATTTGATGAGGTGACCCAAAGCAGGACTTCAGAGGTGGAAAAGAGTGCACAGGACAGCCCATATGGGAATTGATGATCCTTGGGACTCCGGTTTCTCGCCATTTAGGGCTATTGAAGTAAGATCCAGCTTCTTGAATTTGGCCTATAAACAAATAGGTAACCAGTATAAATTGGGTAGGGCGGGAGTTATATGTTCTGTCCAGCCCCACCTATACAATAGTCTGGCAGCAACAGTTTGGACCAGTTGAAGTTTCCAGGCCCTTTCCAAGGACAGGCCCACATTGAGTGTGCTCACAGTCATCTAGTTTTTGAGGTTACTGAATAATGCTGAACCCACATGGGATGATGTTGCAGGATTTTCAATACTGTTTTCATCGTACTTTCTCCACAGCTATGAAATTCTTGCTGCAAACGCCATTCCAAAAGGATTTATGGATGGGAAACAGGCGTGTATCCTCATGGTGAGCCCAGTCCATCTGTCACACTTTTTTAATGTGCCTCCTTTCACTTTGTTTATGTAACTTGGTTTTCTGTTCTTTCTCCCCAGTATCACAGGACTCTCCTTTCACTTTCCTTTTCCTCTTCTCTTTCCCTTCTTTTCTTGTTTCATTTCCTTTGCCTTTTATTTTCTCTTCAGTGTTATCCTTTGGGTATTCTTCTCTGGACCAATGGGTTGGTTTTTTTTATTATTATTTATTTATCTTTTCGGCACACTGCATGTTCTGAATTCATTTGTACCTGGGTATTTTAATGCGCATGAATAAATACACGTTTTTAAAACATAAATGCGCATTGAGATGTTCTGTGGCTGTTGTAGGATTACCAACTTTCTTTCTGCCTGGGCTTCTGTGCCTGGAATAATTACATGACAAGCAGAAGTTCAGGAAGGGATGCTGTTCCTGGTCGGCAGCTGCAGCGGAGGGCAAAATTCGACCTGCTGGATTTCTGCCCATCAGGCAGGTGTTAAAGCAGCCTTCCTCAACCTGGGGCGCTCCAGATGTGTTGGACTGCATCTCCCAGAATGCCCCAGCCTGGCTGGGGCATTCTGGGAGTTGTAGTCCAACACATCTGGAGCGCCCCAGGTTGAGGAAGGCTGTGTTAAAGGCACAGGTGCTCTGCCTGATGGCTAAACTTATTATGTTGTTGAAACGGTGGACTACAGATTGGCGTCTTTTCATCCCAACAGATCAAAGCCCTGGAACTTGATCCCAACCTGTACCGGATTGGCCAAAGCAAGATCTTCTTCAGAACCGGCGTCTTGGCTCACTTGGAGGAGGAGAGAGACCTGAAAATCACAGATGTCATCATCACTTTCCAGGCTCAGAGTCGAGGCTACCTGGCACGAAAGTAAGGCTGTTCCCCAAGAAGCCGACGTGGCCCCGGCCTGCAACGGGGTGGGAAACACAGGGTTAGCCCAAAATGCCAGGTACTTTCCCTAGGAGACAGCCACAGAGTCCCAAGCCAGGTACAACACACCTTTATTTCTGATCACAGTCGGCCGAGTGCGTGACTCTCTCTAGCTAAGCGCTGGGAAGAGAGTAACTCGTGGGTTATTTTGCAGCTTCTTATATAGTAAAATGACTTACATTGTGACATACATTATAGTTTCATGTCAGCGCATTCCTACAAAGACAGGATATAGAATTTTGTTCGAGCTGCTCAGTTATTAACTCATGGTGGGGGCTGTTCATAATTTCAGCAACTAAAACAGAGCAAACAATGATTTTCCAAGCGTCTGTTTGTCAATCAGCTATAGCAGCCTTCCTCAACCTGGGGCGCTCCAGAGGTGTTGGACTACAACTCCCAGAATGCCCCATCCAGGGGGCATTCTGGGAGATGCAGTCCAACACCTCTGGAGCGCCCCAGGTTGAGGAAGGCTGAGCTATAGAGATAAGGTATCAACTATAGAAGGACAATGGTTCATGCGAGCAAAGGTCAATATACATCTTGGAGCATCTTGTGATTAGAATACACATCAGCTGAATTCCTCATCCCTTAGTAAGCATGTTTCTCTCAAATGCAGAAGAGAGGGGTACATATGGAAACAGCAAAATATAGCTGAACATTGGCTCATTAACAAAGATGGGGTCCCCTTAGCTAACAACAGGAGTCAGACTCCCTCAGACGTGCAGTTCCTGTGGGCGCTGTGTGCTTGCAGGGCCATCCAGAGCCCAGTGTGCCCCCAGCAAAGACCACACATGCCTTGTGTCACGCAAAAGAACAGCGGGGTTGTTGTTTTTGAACAGCTCCTGCAAGAAAGGGGAGAGTTTGCAAAGCCAACGAATTTCTCCTGCTTCAGCTCTGGTTCAGGGGCAAGCTACTCGTTTGCAGGACCCCCAATGGGGGCGCTTTTGCAAAGCAAAGTCTTGCATGGCAGTGCCTAGGCTTAACGTGGCCTTCCCCAGTCTGGTGCCCTCCAAATAAGTTGGACTGCAACTCCCATAACTCCCAGCCAGCACAGCCAGTTATGGGAATTATCGGACTTGCAGTCCAACTTATCAAAAAACACCAGGTGGAGGAAGGCCCGCTTACTCACGGCAATTGTCCCGACCGAGGCCACCCTCCCTCTACCCAGCATCCTTTTGGAGAGGCACAATCGATACCCGCCATGGACCCGGCTGCCAGACAGTTCGCTGTCGCTGGGCCAAATTGTCGTTGTCGGTTTGGACTGTGGTTTTGTCTTTTGAGAACTGGTTTTTGTGTGACTTGCCATTTTGGGGGTTTCTGAAAGAAAAAAAAGATGGAAAGGTGGGGACTGGAAGTGTTAATAACTAAGTAGCTTGTGTGTGTGTGTGTGTGTGTGTGTGTGTGTGTGTGTGTGTGTGGCATTTATTATTATTATATTTATTTGTATCCCGCCTTTTGCCCAATACTGGGCCTCAAGGCGGCCTTACAAAATTTAAAACATACATTGTAAAACCGAGGAAAAGAAATGTACAAAAAAAAACCCCACCAATATTAAAACATAAGCGTTTAAAATACACGACAAAATTATAAGTTATTAACATAGATGGAGGGCCAGATTATTCTTCAAAGTCCTGCTGGAACAAAAAAGTTTTAGCCTGCCTCCGAAAGCCCATCAAAGATGGAGCCAGTCTAGCTTTCCCGGGAAGAGAGTTCCAGAGCACCGGAGCAGCCACCAAGAAGGCCCTAGATGGGCAAAGGCTTAGGCAGGCTCCCCAGGGGTGTCTCAGGTCAAATGCTCCCTCCCTTGAAGCTACTACTACTCTTTTTTTAGGAAAAAAACCCCATTCTACGGGAGGTACCTGGGAGGCGGGGCCCTGTATTTTTGAAGGTTGGGCCAGGGTGCCTCGTCGTGACGCGAACGAAATGGCCACCTTGTGCTTTGATTTTGTCCAGGGCTTTTGCCAAGAGGCAGCAACAACTCACCGCCATGAAGGTCATCCAGAGAAACTGTGCTGCTTACCTGAAGCTGCGGAACTGGCAGTGGTGGAGACTCTTCACCAAGGTGAGTGCGTTCCTTGGCTAGGAAGCCGGCCTGGGTTTTCAGATTTTTAGGGGAGGCCCTCCTGTCCAGACCGATGCCTTCAGGGCCATGGTTGGGGGCGACGCAGGAGAGGGCCTTCTCGGTGGCCGCTCCCAGGGTGGGGAGCTCCCTGATGAGGGAGTCTTCGTTGGCTCCCTCTCTGCTCTCCTTCCAGCAACAGGCAAAGGCAGGTCTTTAACATGTAAGTGGGTCTGACCTGTTGGATGCTGGTTTTTTTCATTCTGTTATTGCTGTGTTTTTAATTTATTTGTTTTATGGTTGTTTTAGCCAAGTTTTCATTTTAATTTTTTTAAATTCCTGTTGTTAGCTGCCTTGAATGCCATTTCCTTGGTGGGAAGGCAGAGTACCAATAAACCAAACGAAATGGATGGTGGGCTGCTGTGCCCGGAGCCGTGGCATGCTTCAGCCCTTTCGGGGGGGGAGGGACCACAGCTCAGTGGCAGAGCAGAAGGTCCCGTGTGGAGTCTGTGGGTGCTCCGGTCAAAAGGATCTTGGGGAGGAGGGCGGGGAAAGAGGACTAGAATGACATAAAACATAAAACAGAGGATGCTGGCATATACTGAGTCAGACCACACGTCCATCAGGCCCAATATTGTCGACACTGACCGGCAGCCACAGCTCCCCAGGGTTTCAGGCAGGAGTTTTTCCTAGTTCTACCTAGAGATGCTGTCGGGGGTCGAATCTGGGACCTTCTACATCAGCCTTCCTCAACCTGGGGCGCTCCAGATGTGTTGGACTGCATCTCCCAGAATGCGGCATTCTGGGAGTTGTAGTCCAACATATCTGGAGCGCCCCAGGTTGAGGAAGGCTGTTCTACATGCACAGCACAGGGGCTCTTCTGCCACTGAGCTACGGACCCTTTGCCAGATGGACAAAGAGCCTGACCTGAATTCAGGCAGCTCCCTGTCCTGCTCCCATGGACTGTACGGTTGCCCGTTGATTTAAGTCTAGACATCCAAGTCCTGACTTTGGGAGCTGGAATCAATTACTTTTTTTTTTTAATGGTTGGTGTGTGCTAAAAAGTTTGAGGAATGACCCCAAATTCTTGGCTTTCAGGTGAAGCCGCTGCTACAGGTCACCCGGCAAGAGGAAGAAATGCAGGCGAAAGATGAAGAGCTCAAGTCGATCAAGGAACGGCAAATCAAGGCAGAGAGCGAACTGAAGGAGCTGGAACAGAAGCACAGCCAGGTGAGGGCCAACGTCGGGAGAGCGCCTGGGGCTGGGGGGGCTTCTTTGCCCCGTAGTGCTGGCTCAGGACACGATGGCCCCCCTCTCTCAAAATACTAGAGCCCAGCGGGTTCATTATCCCATGAATCCGATGGGTGGGCGATTCAGGACAGATAAAAGGAAGGGCTTCTTCACACAGCAGAGAGTTAAACTATGGAACTCACTACCACAAGATGTAGTGATGGCCACCCATTTGGATGGCTTTGAAAGGGGGTTGGATAAATTCCTAGAGGAGGCAAAGTCTATCTATGGCTACTAGCCCTGATGGCTGTGTGCTATCTCCAGTATTTGAGGAGATAAGCCTGCATGCACCAGTTGCTGGGGAACATGGGTGGGAGGGTGCTGTTGCACCATGTCCTGCTTGTTGATCCCTGATCAACGGCTGGTTGGCCGCTGTGTGAACAGAGTGCTGGACTAGATGGACCCTTGGTCTGATCCAGCATCAGGGCTCTTCTTAGGTTCTTATGTTCTTCCGTTGATCGGAATCCACTTTGTGCCTGCCGTGTAACCAGGACAGGGGATTAAAAACAAAACAGAACCCTACAACCTGAAGGTTAACTTGCATCCGCATGCATTTCCTTGGTTCCCATAATGTCTTCTGCCTCGATACACCTGGGGAGGGACAGTGAGCTCTGCCAATCAGTGCAGCTCCCTCCCACCCCTCCCCCAACTTCAAAAAGTCTCGTTCAGCCATCGCTCTTGGCTCCTGGAAGTTTGGCAGGGATTGTCCTTGCACTTTGTTCCAGCCATGAGGGCCAGGAACTTGCTTTTTTTAAAAAATGAACACCGCTGTCCCCTAGAGGCAGGATGCAGTAGCCGGCGTCTTGGCCTCGAGTCGGAGTCAGAGATGCACGTAGTCCTGTGTGTATAGTAACCCCAACGTGGTAGCTGGCCAAACATCTGATGTCCCAGCGCAAGGGTGCAGAGCCTCTTCCAGTCCCTGCACCAAATGCAGTTTTGGGCCGGCATTCCCGTGGTGGGCTTGCTGAAGGCGAAAGGGGCAAGGGCGGCGTTCCCCCCAAATACCAGCATATTTTAGCTTAAAATTCCTGCTGCCAATAACGCTGCCGTAGGAGAAGCATTTCAACCTTTTAGGAAAACTGCCCCAAAGCCCAGAAATCGCCAAAGGATTGGTGGTCAGGGAAAGGGGTGGGGCTTTCTGGAGATCCCCAGAGAGCCAGAATTGGCCCCCAGGCGAAGGGCCTGCACCCCTGATCCAGCCGTGCCGGATGCCCAAGGTCGTCCCAGGCAAAAGCGCTGCCCGAGAGTTCACCTTGCGCTTCGCCCTCGGGCCTCTTGCTTTTGCCCAGCTGTCCGAAGAGAAGAACCTGCTCCAGGAGCAGCTCCAGGCCGAGACGGAGCTGTACGCGGAGGCGGAGGAGATGCGGATCCGCTTGGCCGCCAAGAAGCAAGAGCTGGAGGAAATCCTGCACGAAATGGAGGCCCGGATCGAGGAGGAGGAGGACCGCGGGGCGCAGCTGCAGGCGGAGAAGAAGAAGATGCAGCAACAGATGCTGGTACCCGAGCTTCTGCGTTCCGCTGAGGCCTGGGGAGGGAAAAGCCCCGTGACGCTCTGGGAGGGGGCGATAAAGCAGGGAGGCCTGGAGCCTTGGGTAGCTCTGGAATGAAGGCTTCCCCCTGGCTCCCTCCCAGCTTCAGAGGAGGAAAGGGTGAGGACGGGGAGGGGGGAGACTAAAACAAGGGTAGAATCTGCGCGGTCTGGACCCCCCAAGGACCTCAGCCCTGGGCAGGGGATGAAGGAGGGGCTCCCCCCCGCTCCCACCGGCCCATAGAGCGGAGAGGTGAATTTGCGCAGCACAAAACGCTTGTAGAGCCCTTGGTGGGGTTCAGGCAGACCTCAAGGGCTGGCGAAAGGCTGTGCTGGAAGCAGAGGCGAGGGGACCTTTGGGTGGTCTTTGTAGCTTCTGCGGTGATAATTGTCTCCAAAGTTCACGTTCCCCCCCCTTTTTTTTTTGTGCTTCTCCCCCTCCCCCAAAAAGGAACTTGAGGACCAGCTAGAAGAAGAAGAAGCCGCAAGGCAAAAGCTGCAGCTGGAGAAAGTAACTGCAGAGGCCAAGATCAAGAAGATGGAAGACGACATCCTCATGATGGACGATCAGAACAACAAGCTCACCAAGGTCTGTGCGGAGCGGCCCCCTTTCTTTGGCCCCCCTACTGGCTTCCGTGGTTGAGGCCAGGTGACGAGGCAGGAAAAGCCTCGCCTGGAAGCACGGCCATGGTCCAACAGGAGCAGCGGCAGCAATCCCCCTCCCTCCCTCCCTCCCTCCACATGCACAAGCAGGCAGACATTTAGGCGGTTAGAATCCCTGCTCTGTAACGCGGATCCTCTGGCCAACGCCGCGTGTGGCTCACAGGGCGCAGCTGGTCGTTGGCTCCGCTCCCTGAGCCGCCATTTTGCCCAGGGCTCCAGTTGGCGGGCCTTGAGGTTTTGGCAGCAGGCAAAAGAATTCCTGCCGGTGTAACATCAGCCAACGCTTTAGGCGAAGCGCTTCGCCCATTGCAATGCGTTTATTGCCGGATCTGCAGCATCCCTGTGAAGCTGGTTCGGTTGAGGGGGATTTGCCTGAGGCCGACCTGTGAGAGGACTAGGACCGTTGAAGCCAGGACCGTTTGCAGCTGGGCATCCACGGCTCCGTGGAGAGAGAAGGCCTTTATGCCGCTGATGCTCCTCTTGGTGGCAGTGCGGTGTGGGCAGATGGCTGGCACCGCTGAGTTTTGGGTATGATCAGGTGAACTAAGTGTCATCCAGATGTCAGGCTCATGAGACGAGTCACTCCTCTTTCTTTCTGCTCTTCTCTGCAGGAAAGAAAACTCCTCGACGAGAGAATCAGCGATTTGACGACAAACCTCGCGGAAGAGGAGGAGAAAGCCAAGAACCTCACGAAACTGAAAAACAAGCACGAGTCGATGATTTCGGAACTGGAAGTGCGCCTGAAGAAGGAAGAGAAATGCCGGCAAGAACTGGAGAAAATGAAGCGGAAGCTGGAGGGCGACTCAAGCGACCTCCACGAGCAGATCGCCGACCTCCAGGCCCAGATCGAGGAGCTGAAGATGCAGCTGGCCAAGAAGGAGGAAGAGCTCCAGGCCGCCCTGGCCAGGTGGGCTGCTCTTGAGACCGGCTCGGCTCAGGCCGCGGGTGCTTGAGGCTGCGCAGGTGACAAAACGGGGCTTCAGGAGGCTGGAGGGGGCGACGGAGAACGGCCGTGGCCTGCAAGGCACGTGTTCGTGTTTCATAGAATAGCAGAGTGGGAAGGGGCCTACAAGGCCATCGAGTCCCACCCCCTGCTCAGTGCAGGAATCCACCCTAAAGCATCCCTGACAGGTGGTTGTCCAGCTGCCTCTTGAAGGCCTCTAGTGTGGGAGAGCCCACAACCTCCCTAGGTAACTGGTTCCATTGTCGTACTGCTCTAACAGTCAGGAAGTTTTTCCTGCTGTCCAGCCGGAATCTGGCTTCCTGTAACTTGAGCCCATTATTCTGTGTCCTGCACTCTGGGAGGATCGAGAAGAGATCCTGGCCCTCCTCTGTGTGACAACCTTTTAAGTCTTTGAAGAGTGCTATCATGTCTCCCCTCAATCTTCTCCTCTCTAGGCTAAACATGCCCAGTTCTTTTAGTCTCTCTTCATAGAGCTTTGTTTCCAGACCCCTGATCATCGTGGTTGCCCTCCTCTGGACACACTCCAGCTTGTCTGCGTCATTATTATTATTATTATTATTATTATTATTATTATTATTATTATTTATTTATTTATTTATATAGCACCATCAATGTACATGGTGCTGTACAGAGTAAAACAGTAAATAACAAGAATTGTGGAGCCCAGAACTGGACGCAATACTCTAGATGAGGCCTAACCAGAGCCGAATAGAGAGGAACCAGTACCTCATGCGATTTGGAAGCTATACTTCTATTAATGCATCCCAAAATAGCATTTGCCTTTCTTGCAGGCGTATCGCACTGTTGGCTCATATTCAGCTTGCGATCTACAACAATTCCAAGATCCTTCTCGTTTGTAGTATTGCTGAGCCAAGTATCCCCCATCTTGTAACTGTGCGTTTGGTTTCTATTTCCTAGATGTAGAACTTGGCATTTATCCCTATTAAATTACATTCTGATGAGGTCTTCGCTCAAGCCAGTTTGCAGGTCTCAGTTGCACTCCAGGCAGTATGTGAGGAAAGCCAAAACGAGCCATTTTCGGCCCACCCCCACCTCTCAGTGACCCCTCATTACTGCAATAGCTCAGAAGACGTGGTTTGTAGGTAGACATTTCCAGGTTTGATCCCGGCTATTTCCAGTGTCCAGTGAGAGAGGAGCAGAGTGCTGGAGCAGAGTGAAATTGACTGAACCAAAATGGAATGTGCAATCTGGTCTAGCCCATTTTCCCCACTCCACTGACCTGTATTGGAGTAGGAGTGGAAATGGACACAATTGGAAATGTACCATGAAAAGGCTTCTCTCCCGCTTCTGTTACCAAGTTTTTGTCCCCTCCTGTTCCCCTGCAACAGTTAATCCAATATGCCTTTTGACAAATGTATATACTGTTAAGTTAGTCTTTATTTATTTTTAATTTAGTTTTTAATTCCTCACCAGGCTTGAGGATGAAATAGGCCAGAAAAACAATGCCCTGAAGAAAATCCGTGAGTTGGAAGCTCACATCTCCGACCTCCAAGAGGACCTGGATTCTGAACGGGCCGCCAGGAACAAAGCCGAAAAGCAGAAGCGGGACCTGGGTGAGGAGCTGGAGGCGCTGAAGACAGAACTAGAAGATACCCTGGACAGCACGGCCACCCAGCAAGAGCTCAGGTGGGGCGACAGAGTCCCTCCTATGCATGGGCCCACGGTCCGTGCTGGTTTGCGAGTGGTGAAGGGGAGACGCGCAGGCCAGAATCGTCTGCGCTGTGGAGGGAGGAATGGGGAGACACCATAGGGAGCGTTCTTCAACGGTCTCCATGAAGTCACCCCTTCTAATCATTTGTCTCTAGAGATGGCCACACGAGCAATGCTCGGAATCGCTAGGACTCTCCAAATATCGTCTTGTCACTCGCTTTGGGTCTGATTCCCATTTGCATTTGTGGTCGCTTCTCGCTCTGCAGGAACAGGAAACTTGCGCAAACCAAGCTGAAATCGAATGGGAGATTTGCGCAAATCTCCCCAAATTTGCGCAAATTTCCTCCATACACTAAACCAGGGCTGATTCATTCTACAGAGGATGTGTGTGCAAATTAGGAAATTTTCACAAATTGAACTGGGAATCAGGAACGAGATGAACCCAAACACACATTCAACAGTTTGTGAACATTTTTGGCTCGTTTTCGGAGCCTCAAATAGGTCATGCTTGCATGTTTTGCAAGCAAAACGAAATTCTCACACACCCATATTTGTATTTTTCCCTTCTGTCTGAAGATGACCCCTAATACGGTGCCCCAAAGCATCATTTCTCTGGTTCCAGCACAAAGCCTTCCTGCCCCATGATCCCTCATTGCCTGTTCTGAAAACCTGAACCATGTGGCTGGCTTGGGGATGTTGGGAGTTGTAGTTCAACACATCGATCCAGATTCCAGGTTGAGGAAGACTGGCATAGAGCTTTCACAGACTACAGTCCAAAGCTTATGTCATAATAAATGTGTTAGCCTTTATAGTACTGGAAGACTCTTCGTTGTCTTTAATACAGGAAGTTTTAAAAACACGGCCCCAGAGTAAGGGGCAAGTGGGTAAGAAAACCGCAATTATATTTATATATTTTATGACCAATGGCAATGAAAGCTCCCCTGACTGAAGAGAGTCATTCTCTGCCCAAGGAGTGTGGGACAGACTGTCCCCAAAGGAAATCCATTGAAAATACGGAACACATCCACAGCAATTCATAAATTCAGCTTCAGAGATTACAGTTCCTGTTTAGTCATTTCGACTGAAGCCTCCCACAGCCTCTGCTGTTGTAACTGTGGCATGAGCACTTACATAAATGGCTTTGTCTTCATTACTGGTGTACTCGGATGTTAGAAAACAAGATTAAATACGATTGCCCCCGTTTCATTCCCGCTTGTGTTGGTGTCTCAGAGCCAAGAGGGAACAGGAAGTGACCGTCTTGAAGAGAGCTCTGGACGAGGAGACCCGGACCCATGAAGCTCAGGTCCAAGAGATGAGGCAGAAGCACACGCAGGCCGTGGAGGAGCTGACGGAGCAGCTGGAGCAGTTTAAGCGGGTAATTGGGAAGCGAGCGGCCAGATGTGCCGGGCTGCCATCCCGGCTTTGCTTAGGGGACCTTTCGGAGGCAGGGCTTTGACTCCCTTTGTGCTTCTAGGCCAAAGCCAACTTGGACAAGACCAAGCAGACGCTGGAGAAAGACAATGCTGACCTGAGCAGCGAGGTCCGGTCCCTCAACCAGGCCAAGCAGGAGGTGGAGAACAAGAAGAAGAAGCTTGAAGTGCAGCTGCAGGAGCTGCAGTCTCGGTTCACCGACGGGGAGCGCGTCCGGACGGAGCTCAACGAAAAAGTCCACAAGTTGCAGGTGACGAAGGAGAGGCCGTTGCTCCCCACTCTGGTCCCTCGGCTTTCTCCGCTCCCCTGACGTCAAACTAGCAACTGCAAAGACATGCGCTGGTTGGGGAAGCCTGCTCCAAGTGGCTGAAGGTGTTACTGCAGGCTTTGACCACATGGACGCATTGCAATTAATTAAAATTAATGCGTTGTGAAAACCCAATAACCCCCATAATAGGCATGCCAAGTCCAGGTGCCCAGGGGTCAAGGTCCACGGTGCAGACAGAGAGACACACCCCCTCTCGGAGCCTTGTCGATCTATCGACTTGCGTCATCGCTGGAGGTCTCGGTTCTATCTTTATGGAGCGTCAGTAATGAAATCTTGGAAATGCAGCGAGCTGCAGTCCGGTCCGACGCAAATGCTGTCGTGTGTTCCAGGTGGAGGTGGAGAACGTCACGGGGCTGCTAAGCGAAGCCGAAACCAAGAGCATCAAGCTCACGAAAGACGTCGCCACGCTGGGCTCTCAGCTGCAGGACACGCAGGTAGGCGCTCCCGTGAGCCGCCCCACGGACCCTGAAAGGGGCCACTGGGGAGAACCCCCCGCGTGGCTAGTTGTCTTTTTTCCCCTCATGATTTTTTAAATTTTTTTTGAAATAAGGTTAACAAATAAAGGCAACAAAAAGAAGAAGAATGTTCATAATAATTAATCACACTCACTTAAAGCAACAAAGGACTTCACTAATCATAAATCTTAGTCTGTAATGGATATTTCTATGGAACATTTCCAATTAAATGCCCTAAGTAGGAGCTTAGGCCCCAACCGCCATTTTGTAGGTTTTCATTTCTGCCTTCCTGCCGCCCGGCGGTTCAGGAGCTGCTCCAGGAAGAAACGCGGCAGAAACTCAACTTGTCCACGAAGCTTCGCCAGATGGAGGACGAGAAGAACAGCCTGCAGGAGCAGCTGGAGGAAGAGGCGGAGGCGAAGCAGAACCTGGAGAGGCACATTTCGACGCTGAACGTGCAGGTTTGGACCCTGGCCCACGATGATCGGGGTGGCGGCGGGGGTGGGACTCGTCCTTTCCCCAGGGCTGGGGAGCGTCTTTCACCCCCGGAAGGCTGAATGCAAGTTTGGAGAAGCTGCCAGGGGCCCGCATTCCAACGGTGGGCAGGGCCAAAATACAAAATCTACCACCCTATTGTAGCGTACGGCCCTTCCCGCCAGGAGCAAAGCCACGGGGGAGGGCGTTCCTCCCCCTGCCTTTCACGTTTCATCTTCTGTGCCCCCTGTGAGGTAGAAAGGTGGTTGTTTTTCATTCCCATTTGCAGGTGGGAGGCTGAGAGATGGTGACCCAATGAGGGCTGTCCAGTGAGGCCCCGGGGAAGTTGGGTCTTTGGGGCCCACACCCAGTCATTTACTGGATGGCAAAATCAGCCATGGGAGTGGGAAGGGAACCCGGATCTTCCCTGCCTCCCAGCATCCTCTGTGATGTCGCAATAAATCTGGAGGCGCTCCTCTCTGACGTAATGGCTGCTTCTGTGGTGGCCTTCCAACGTTCACAAGGCAACGGAGGCCATGTTGGCTTTGTTTGAAGAAGCCCAAGAGGAGGGCGTTCAAAGAAGGATGGATCTGAGATGCACGCATCTCTACCTTCTCACGGGAACAAAGCTCGTTCCCCTGTTTGGGCCTGGGGGGCTTGTATCTGTTGGGTGGACTCTGGGCGTCCCGGCGGTTTACACTTCTCCGAATCCATCCTGCAGCTCTCCGACTCCAAGAGGAAGCTTCAGGAGTACATCGGCACCGTCGAAAGCATGGAGGAAGGCAGGAAGAGGCTCCAGAAGGAAGTCGAGGGCCTCACGCAGCAGTTTGAGGAGAAAGCCGCTTCCTACGACAAACTGGAAAAGACCAAGAACCGGCTCCAGCAGGAGCTGGACGATCTCGTGGTGGACCTGGACAACCAGCGCCAGCTGGTCTCCAACCTGGAGAAGAAGCAGAAGAAGTTTGACCAGGCAAGACTGTCGCTCCCTGCACGCTCCCCCTTCCTCAAGCCCCTGCAGTCCCATGCGCACTTTCCTGAGAGTAGGCCCCATTCGAAGGCAAGAGCGGGGCGGACTTCTGAGTCAGCAGGCATCATCGGACTGCGTAGCGATTTGGTGCCGAATATGAACGTATTCAGTGACCAACCCTGAATCCCCCTGGAGCTTTAAAAAGCCTTCCCAGGCTGAAGCTTTCCAAATGCAAGGGGCCACGACAGGAAATGCCCTCCTGTGCATCACAGGTTGAGAGGATTCAAAACTGAGCCTCCAAAAGATAAGGAGGGTCACCTCCAGATTTTGGATGCAAAATTTGTCCCATCATTAAACGTAAGCCAAGTTCCAAACTTTAGCAGTTTGAACATCCATCCAACTCAGTGAAGCATCTGCCTAATTCCCCTTTGAAATACATGGGACTTCCAAGTGCTTAAATGTTGGAGCGTGTCCGTTGTGGTTGGGAAGGGTGAGTGTGTTGAACCTATATGTGCTAAGGCTTCAGTGTTCAATCAATGAATTGGTTTTATTATTCTATTACAAAACCCTTTTGTTGGGCAAAAAAGATGCCCCTGATAAATCAGGCAGCAGATTTAGATAGAGAGATAGATAGATAGATAGATAGATCAAGTACTTAAAAAAGATACTGCAGAAGACCAGGGGCACCGTCTTACTGGAGTTCTCCCCCTTTTTCTCTCACTCAGAAGGAAATGCCTCTTCCAAGTGAGATCTGCTCTGAAACATCTAAAAATAAAGGAAATCTGCTGTTTGCTTGAGAACATTTTTTTTAGGACCATCGGAAGCTGCCTTGCATCAGGGCAGACCAGTAGGGCTCCCTGGGATCAGCAGGGTCTTTCCAGGTTCTCAGGGAAAGAGAGACCCTTAACAGCCCCCCCCCCCCCGGTCCCTGGTCCTTTTTCACTGCCAACTATCCTGGGGATGGCCCCTGGCCCCTCCTTGTGTGCAAACCCTATTCGATGGATTGACGAACAAATTGATACGATTAATTGTTCAGGCTACACCCTTTTACGTGCCCATCAAAATGCAGACTTTCCGCCAAAATCGGTAGCAAGTGGCAAGACTAAAGCAACATCTGCCCACGGCTGTCTTTTAAAGTGAGAGCCGCTGGGCAGAGGCTTGAAGTGGGCCTCATCCTCATCATCGCAACCACACTTAGCATACTGTGTACAGTTCTGGTCACCACTCTTAAAAATATATATTGTAGAGTTGGAAAAAGTGCAGAAAAGGGCAACTAATATGATCAAGGTGCTGGAGCAGTTCAACTGTGGAACTCACTTCCACAAGATGTGGTGATGGCCACCAATTTGGATGGCTTTAAAAAGGGGTTGGATATATTCCTGGAGGAGAAGGCTATCAAGGGCTACTAGTGATCTCTGGTATCGGAGGCAGTAAGTCTGTGTGCCCCAGTTGCTGGGGAACATGGGCGGGAGGGTGCTGCTGCGCACATGTCCTGCTGCTTGGCCACTGTGGGAACCGAAGGCTGGAGTGGATGGACCCTTGGTCTGTTCCAGCCTCAGGGCTCTTCTTACGTCCTCCTTCTTCTTCTTCTTCTTCTTCTTCTTCTTCTTCTTCTTCTTCTTCTTCTTCTTCTTCTTCTTCTTCTTCTTCTTCTTCTTCTTCTCCCTTTGCAGATGCTAGCAGAGGAGAAGAACATCTCTTCCAAATATGCCGACGAAAGAGACCGGGCGGAGGCTGAAGCCCGGGAGAAGGAGACGAAGGCGCTTTCGCTGGCCCGGGCCCTGGAGGAGGCCCTGGAAGCCAAGGAGGAGCTGGAGAGAACCAACAAATTGCTGAAAGCGGAGATGGAAGACCTCGTGAGCTCCAAGGATGATGTCGGCAAGAACGTAAGTTTCTCTCAATCTCTCCTCGTCCTTCTGAAACGACGTTATTCTCACGGAAACTGCGGTTAAGTCAACACCCCCTCCCCGCGCACAAATACAACTGGCAGTTGATTATCCCCCCCCCCCCAACGCTTTCTAGGTGGTTTTTCGTTTTTTTAAAAATGGAATTTTCTTTCCAAGTTGAAATCAAGTAAACATATTTCCAAGTTTTGCTTGTCATATTTATCCCCTCTTTTCTGCCAAGAAGTCCCCCCCCCCAAGTGGCCTGCAATTAAAATGCACAGCGTGGTGCAGTTCTACTGGGGGGGGGCTGTACGGCGGACCCCACTCGAGGCCTTGGCAGTCCGTGACGTAGAAGGTGCTGCAGACGGGCTCTGAGATGGACTCACGGTGAATTCCTGCTTCCAGCGTTTTGTATTCTTATTCTCTCTCCTCACTTTTTTCCTGCCTCTTTTGCCTCTTTGTTTTTTGGGGAAAAGGTTCATGACTTGGAGAAGTCCAAACGGGCTCTGGAGCAGCAGGTGGAAGAGATGAAGACGCAGCTGGAAGAACTGGAGGACGAGCTGCAAGCGACGGAAGACGCCAAGCTGAGGCTGGAGGTGAACATGCAGGCCCTGAAAGGCCAGTTCGAGAGAGACCTGCAAGCCAGGGACGAGCAAAACGAAGAGAAGAGGCGGCAGCTGCAGAAGCAGGTACGGGGTGCTGGGCGGGTGGCGGTGGTGGTGGTGGTTTCGTGACGTTGCTGAGGCAGGCTGCGCGTGACAGCCACGTTTGCAGGAGGAGGAGGAGGAGGAGGAGGAGGAGGAGGAGGACGGCCTTTCCTCTCAAGGCTTTTGCTTAGCCAAGCTCAAAAACCCGCCTTCTCAATCGCTCTTGAAGGCTCAAGCACAACGGAGCCTCGGGGCGCTTTTGATGGCTGGTGGCTGCTAGCTACCCAACAAGGGGAAATGGGGAGGGTTCCGCCCGGCGTGGCGGGCCTCTTTCCGTGCCTCCGTGAATCTCCCGCCACGGCTTCCCTTCCTGCATGTTAGCTCCATGAGATGGAAGTGGAACTGGAAGATGAGCGCAAGCAGCGAGGCCTGGCGTCTGCCGCCAAGAAGAAATTGGAGGTGGACCTCAAGGACCTGGAAGGCCAAGTGGACTCGGCCAACAAAGGCCGGGAGGAAGCCATCAAGCAACTGCGGAAGCTACAGGTTGGCAGGACCCGTTTGCCTTTTCCGGGGGCGGGGGCGGGGGGGCAGCAGCGTTCATCATTTCTGTGGCGCTCTTTGCTCTACAATGACATTGGGATTCAGAGGGTTGTTTTAGCGCTGGAGCAACCTTTTGAATCATTGCTAGCCTTCTCCTCCCCACCCCCAGGAACTTGTCCACAGAGAAGTCCTTCCTTTTATCTGTCCTACGAAAAAGGGGCAGGCATCAGAAACCCCCTCCCCCCCTCCGAGCTGGGTCAGACTGGAGGTTCATCCAGATCCCATTTCCCGCAGCGGCCAACCAGGTGCCTCTGAGAAGCCCACTAGGGTGGCTGGAAGGCAATCGCTTCTCCCCTGCTGTTTGTCTCCAAATATTTGGAGGTAGACTTCCTTAGACCATGGAGGTTCCATTAAGCGTTTTGCTTAAGAACATCCAAAGAGCCTGTCTGGACCAGACTGAAGGCCCGTCTAGTCTTGCATCCTGCTTCATAGAATCATAGAATAGCAGAGTTGGAAGGGGCCTACAAGGCCATCGAGTCCAACCCCCACTCAATGCAGGAATCCACCCTAAAGCATCCCTGACAGATGCTTGTCCAGCTGCCTCTTGAAGGCCTCTAGTGTGGGAGAGCCCACCACCTCCCTAGGTAACTGGTTCCATTGTCGTACTGCTCTAACAGTCAGGAAGTTTTTCCTGATGGACAGGAGCTTCCTCTCCTGTCCATCAACTTCTCTAATCCCCTTTGAAAGCCATGTAAAGGAATGCCCCCTGCCCCGCCATGTACCATGACTTCCTTTCATCCGCCATGAATCCATTGGAACCTTTTACTGAGCAAGACTCTCGGTCCATCTAGCCCAGTATTGTCAGCACTGACTGGCAGCCACGGCTCTCCAGGGTTTCAGGCCGGATTTCCCCCCAGCTCTGGAGGTGCTGGGATCAAACCCGGGACCTTCCGCTTGCAAAGACAGGGCTCTGCGGCTGAGCTACAGCCCTTCCCCTCCACTACCCATCAGTTCATTAGGCGACCTGAGGCCTCGTATGCCGAGGAGAGGAGAGAAGGGCTTCTCTGTATCCCTGCACCCGCCCATCTGGACTTCTATCATGCCCCCGGGCCTCTTTTTTTCCTGAGGCTCAGACTCCCTTCCTCAAAGCCGCCCATTGGGGAGGTTGTTAGTAAGTCAGATGTTTTATTAGCAACCTCTGGATCCAAAGGCTGATGAGATCCGGGCTCAGCCCTCTGCCCTTCTCTCCATCTGCACACGCAGGCTCAGATGAAGGACTTCCAGCGCGAACTGGATGATGCCCGTGCCGCCCGGGAAGAAGTCTTCGCCACGGCCCGAGAAAACGAGAAGAAAGCCAAGAACCTAGAGGCTGAGCTGATGCAGCTTCAGGAGGTGAGTCAGGCAGGAGGGTCCCCAAAGGGCATCTGGGCCCCACAAGAACATGGGCAGAGGCTGGGGCCCCCCGGGACCACCCCCCACCTACCTGCCCCAAATGGGATCCTCCACGCATCGGCTCCTCCCATTCTCCATTCCCACCCCACCTGTGTCGTGCCGGGGGACCATCTCGCTGTGGGGCTGGGGAACCTCTGGACTTCAGTTCCCATCAGCCCCAGCCCAGATGGCATGTGGTCAGGGATGATAGGAGCTGCAGTCCAACAGGGCATCGTGGGCAGCTCCCGTTGAGTTCTTACTGAAACCCAGAGCGGATTCACTGCTCCACTGACACTCCTGTTATAAACCCTGCTATGAACAGAGGTCTCCAAGGCCGGTCGGGCTCGTTCATGACCCTCAGGTGGCGACTGCCACGTGTGGATGGGTGGCAGTTAAGACCCACGGCCAGAACTTCCCTAGCGTCCCGAGACATGAAACGTTCACTTGTTGAGAGATTGAGTGAGGAGCGAAAGAAAAAGCGTGTGACCAGCCCAGACTCTGGCAGCGGCCGGCCGCCGCCTTCCAGGGCCGCCGCCTCTGCTCCGTTGCCTGAGAGGCCCTCTTGGTTTTTTCGACAGGATTTGGCGGCTGCGGAACGGGCTCGGAAGCAAGCCGAACAGGAGAAGGAGGACCTGGCTGAAGAGCTGGCAAGTTCTGCTTCCGGCAGGTGAGGGTTTCGTCGGCTGGGATTTGCGGCTCACTGGGGCCCCCGGCCCAGTTCTGCTATTCCTCTTTTAAACCAGTGATGCAACAGGTGCTTTACTCCAGGGGTGGGCAAACGTTCGGTGTGCGGGATCTGTGTCGTTTTCCCCTGAGCTCAGCCAGCTGGGGATGGGCGCAAAACAGTGACTCACGAAGGCGGGCATGGCGATGCAGAGCGAGGGTGCCTCTGGGCACGTGCGCAGCCCCAGGGTTTGTTTCCGTACCACAGCCGAACCTTGCACGCGCATAGCTCTGCTTTCTTGATTTCAGCAGCCTAGTTTAGGAGGGCGGGGTGTCTGGCTGGAGAGGGTCGCCCACTTTTGAGAAAAGGGCCTTCGAAATAAATGAGCACAGGTGGCGGTGGCAGCGATGGTCAGAATTTCTCCATCGCTTCTCCTCTGTGCAAACCCCAAAGTGGTTTCCAAAAGAAAACGATAAATACCACCAGCCAACGCGTGCGGCCATACTAGAGGCCAGTGGCTGGGGGACAGGCAAAACAAAACCCGTTCCAAGACGCGTTCCAAGGCCCTGCCATGCTGCGGGGATGACCTTCCCAACCCTCTGGCTTTAGGACGAGCCTTCAGGACGAAAAGCGGCGCTTGGAGGCGAGGATCTCCCAAATGGAGGAGGAGCTGGAAGAGGAGCAGGGCAACATGGAGGCCATGAGCGACCGCTTCCGGAAGGCCGTGCAGCAGGTACAGCCACGCCGTCCTTGGGGGGCAAAAAAACAAACCCGCCTCCTGTCAGCAATGGCTCATCAGAATTTTAAAAAACCTCTCAACTCTATGTGGACTGAGCGGGGGGCATAATCCCCCTCCTCCTCCCCCTCCTCCTCCTCCTCCCACTCCTCCTCCTCCCACGGCCGCCTCCTCCTCCCCCTCCTCCTCCTCCTCCCCCCACCGCCCACTCGTCTGCACTATCAACCCCCTGCTCTGTTTTAGTTTTTCCTTATCTTCCTTTCTTTTCAAATTCTCCCTCCTCCTCCTCCCCACCTTTCCTCTTTCGTTTTCTTTATTTTTCCTTTTTAAAAAAACACAAACGTAATGGGCAAATGAGCAGATGTGAAAGTGATCGGTGTAAATGGTCTAATAGGCGCGATGCAGAACTTGACCCCCGTCAGTGACTTGGAGGGCAGGATAGGAGGAGGCAGGGGTGGGAGTGGCGTGCTGCTCCTTGACATCCTTCCGGCATCATCAGCTTTATATTTGGGAAGGAGGGTAAAAAAAAGGAGAGAGAGGGGTGTGTGTGCTTTTTATGTTTTCTCATTTCCTTCTGACCAAAACGCAGCATTTGGCACTCTTAGCGGTGTCAAATGCTGTCTTGCAGCATGTCAAACTCACCAGGAACTGACCTTAGAGACTTTGGAATACTCTTCTGGAGATCATAACTTGATTATAGATTTTATAGCATGGTTGCCTTATTTCTCTCTCCCCCCCCCCCAGCCATTTTATTCCACTTTCCACTTTTTATTTGATTTTCTCTCCTTTCATGCACCCTGTGTGTATTTCACGTGGTGTGTGTTTTTATTTGTCATGCTGCTCATGGACCATTACACTAAGGGATTGTTTGGTCGATATCTATATAGCAGAACGCCTTTCCCTGAACAGGGGTTGAAGGCTGTTTCCCATTTCTTATTGATTTCAGTCGGAGCAGCTGAACAACGAGCTGGCGTCAGAGCGGGCCACGGCCCAGAAGAACGAGAGCGCCCGGCAGCAGCTGGAGAGGCAGAACAAGGAGCTGAAGTCGAAACTGCAGGAGATGGAAGGGGCCATCAAGTCGAAGCTCAAGGCCACCGTCACATCCCTGGAAGCCAAAATCGCACAGCTGGAGGAACAGCTGGAACAGGAATCCAGGTACTCCTGGCCGCTCCCGTGGTGGGGGAGGAGGGGGGAGGAGGGGGAGAATAGCGGAGGGCCTACATCATCATCATTATTATTATTATTATTTATTTATATAGCACCATCAATGTACATGGTGCTGTACAGAGTAAAACAGTAAATAGCAAGGCCCTGCCGCATAGGCTTACATTCTAATAAAATCATAATAAAACAATAAGGAGGGGAAGAGAAAGCAAACAGGCACTGGGTAGGGTAAAACTAGCAGTATAAAGTCAGAACAAAATCAAGTTTTAAAAGCTTTAGGAAAAAGAAAAGTTTTTAGCTGAGCTTTAAAAGCTGCGATTGAACTTGTAGTTCTCAAATGTTCTGGAAGAGCGTTCCAGGCGTAAGGGGCAGCAGAAGAAAATGGACGGAGCCGAGCAAGGGAAGTAGATAGCCTTTTTTTTTACTTTCTAAAATTCAGAATTCAAGCCAAACGGAACAAAAGAGCTATTGGAATGTCAGAATAATGGGGTGGAACTTAGCGGATTTTGCTCATCCCAAACTGAAAGACCTACAGGGCACCTTTTAGGAGTGGCTGGCTGTTCTCCTTTCCACGTTTTGGATCTTCCTGGTCTCCACTTCGCGTTCGCTCTGGCCGGCTTCATCTGGACGAGCACCTTTTAAACCTTTGTACCCAATTTTGCAGAGAAAAGCAAACGGCGGCAAAAGCCCTGCGCCAGAAGGACAAGAAGCTCAAAGAAGTCCTGCTGCAGGTTGAGGACGAGAGGAAGCAAGCGGAGCAGTACAAAGACCAGGTCCGTGGCCGGAGGCGTGGGAGGGCGGCGTGGGGCTTCGTCTGGGCCAGGGGGCGCGCGAGGGCAGCCGGAGCACACGGAGGCTCGGCCAGCCTCGAGGCCGTGGGCAAGCAGGCAGTGGGCCCGTTTAAGTGCTGTTGCGTTAACTTCACGTCAGCACATAAACTGAGAGTAACGATGACTCTTCTAGAAAAATAACCCAGCTGTCATCAGGGTTTCCCCACAATGAACCAGAGCTCAGTGATACTGTGGGAAATTCTGTCAACGGTTCCCTGTTCTTCCCTCCCCCTTCCCAGAATTACTTCCTTGCAGGGAAATGGGGATTGTGCCCCCATTTTTACTCTGGCTGAGAGCCCAGGACCAGGGAGTGACCGCCACCGCCACAACTCTGGCGACAGGAAAAGGCCACAGTTATCCTGTTGGTCCCATCAGTCACTGGCATCACATCAAAAAACTAGTCAGAAAACTTTCAGAAACTGGGCCTACCAACATATATCCACACGCCAACATCCGGAACATGCTTAGAACATGCTCAATTGTCAGGAAATTCCTGAATCATTAAAGACAGCATGACCTGGCAAAACCCGTCATGTACGACTAGAAAACCTGGCACGAGCGAGAAAAGAGGCAATAATGATTTGATTTGTCTACTGTTCAGTTGGCAGATGCCAGTTGGACGGTATACAAAACCACACGCAGCAAAATAACCCAAAATCAATATACAGCGGTGGTCTGTTTTGCTCAGCATCTCCTACACTGGCCGGCAGCCGCTCTCCAGAGGTGGCGCTTTCCCAGCCGTGTCCGGAGAGGCCAGGAACTGAACCCGGGACCTTCCACATCCCAAGCAGGGGCTCTGCCACTGAGTCACGGCCCCTCCCTTGAAATTCTAAACGGCCCTCCAGGGGGGGGGGTGTCCGCTTTTCTTCTAGTGCCTCCTGCAAGTTCTTGTGCTTAGGACAGCCGTCGGCAACCTCTGGGCACGTGGCTAGGATGAGCGCCTGCATTTCCAAACGCCCCGCTACCCCCCTGCCTGCTAGACGATCCACGTAGGCGGAGCTGGCAAGGGTGACGCTGGGCCCTTCTGCTCAGCGATGGAGCCAGGCTTCCTGCCCGAGTGGAGAGCTGTCCCTAGGACGGGGAGCCAGGCTGCAGGAGGAACACTGGCCAGGGCAGCCTAGGTCTTCCTGGAACTTGGCCAGCCATCCCTGCCGGAGTCTTGGGGGATTTGTTTTGTGACACTTCTATCCCAGCCTTCCTTCAAGGTGCTTGGGGCGGCCCACGGTTCCATCCTTGTGACAACCCTGTAAGGGCGGGGAGAGTGGCAGCGATTGGCCCAGGGTCACCCAGACAGCTCGGTGTTTGGGCAGGGGGCTGAACTCCTACCCCCTGGGTCCCAGGCAGATGTTCAAGTCTAATCCCCCACACACACCTTGCCGGGGCTAAAAGCAGGGCTTGGGGGAGCAGGCGGCCAGGCGGAGGGGTCGGCGGCCCCTTGCTCCCCTCCTCAGCTGCTGCCGCCGTCGTCGCCGCCTTTTTCCTCCAGGCCGACAAGGGCAGCTCCCGGGTGAAGCAGCTGAAAAGGCAGCTGGAGGAGGCGGAAGAGGAGTCCCAGCGCATGAACGCCAGCCGCCGGAAGCTGCAGCGGGAGCTGGACGAGGCCACCGAGAGCAGCGAGGCCATGAGCCGGGAGGTGGCCGCCCTCAAGAGCAAGCTCAGGTGGGTGCCTTTCGCCAGCAGCCTCCGCCGGCCTCCCACGACGCCGTAGAGCCAGCTTCCCCAACCGGGGGCCCTCCAGGTGTGCTGGACTACAACTCCCATAATCCCTCAACTGGGAGTTGTAGGCCAAACCATCTGAAGAGCCCCAGGTGTAGAGTCTGAGGAGAGGAGGACACAGACAGATGGAAGGGCACCTTCTCACCACAGCATCGAGTGATATTTTAACACCAATTAGAGGCGTGGGACGGAAGCGAAGAGGCGGCGTGTTTGGCAGGAGTTCACAAGAGTTCAATTATGGAACTACCTGCCACAAGGTGTGGTGATGGCCACCCATTTGGATGGCTTTAAAAGGGAGCTGGATAAGGCTATCCATGGCTACTAGCCCTGATGGTTGTGTGCTATCTCCAGTATCCGAGGCAGTAAGCCTGTGTCCCCCAGTTGCTGGGGAACATGGGTGGGAGGGTGCTGTTGCACCGTGTCCTGCTTTGCTGCTCCCTGTTCGACAGCTGCCTGGCGCCTGTGTGCACAGAGTGCTGGACTAGATGGACCCTGGGTCTGATCCAGCCTCTTCGGATGTTCTTATCCCTCGTTGACACCCAGGACTCCTCCCTGGACATGCCTGCACTTCGTGCTTCACCTGTGAAACCCACCGTCTGGCAACGCCTTTATGAATGTCACAAAAGAGTGCACAAGCTTTGGAGTTCTCCAGGAGTCTTCACCAGGCTGGAGGCTGAGCAAAGCAGGGGGTCAGGGAGGGGAAAAACTAGCAAGGATGATGTTGGAGGTCACAAGCTCTGCATGTGGTCCCAATCTCCAAACAGTGCCGACTCGAACTGGATTAGGCTCAATTAGGTGCAATGCCGGTTTCAGGACAGCACCCAGACAGTCGAGACAGACAGGCTGATCGCCCCCCCCCCCCCCCCCCGTTTTTGGGGATACATCCTTCATCCAGCAGTCACCAGATCTTAGCAAGGAATTGCCATCATCAGTACAAAAGACACGGTGGGGAGTTTCGAACATCTCTTGAAGTCAGCCATAAAACTCGCTGATGTGTTCTTAAAATGACGGTTTTTATTTATTAAAACATTTGTATCTCGCCTTATCTCACTGGGATCTCGGGGTGGCGTGCAGATAGCTACAAGCATTTGTTTTCTCTTAAAGTGAAAGCGGAGGGTCCCAGCTTCATTTCCAATGTTGACGCTGAGGAAGGGTTGGGTGGATGGGAGGGATGGAGCAAAAGCGCCACAGGCAGCTGCAGCTGAGCACCGCCACGGCTCTATGCTCCACAGTGCTGCAACCATGGCGCTCAACCCAGGACCCGTGCCAGGGCTGCCCTTTCGCCCGAACACCGGTACAGTGGGGGCTTGCCAGCTTTCGTGCAGCCCCCACCCCCTTTGAAAAGGCTCTCCGGAGGAGGCTCAATTACTGGCAGTAAAAGCTTGAACCTCAAATGGGCAGGGCATTTTGGCCCCGCCCACTGCTGGGATGGAACTTGGCCCTTAGGCTGAAAGAGGTTCAACCCCACCCCCACCCCAGCTTCTGGGATTCCAAATTCTAACAGATGTGCCGTAATCCAAACATGCTTGACTTGGGTTAGGAAACGAGATTCTGTTATTCCATCCCTGCCAGAAGCTGGAATAAGGCCCAGACTGTGTTGTGCAAGTTTAAAAAGTGGATGGGGACGACGTGTGGGTCCCGGGAGAGTAGGGAAAGGGTTGGAGCTCTGCGGCATCTCCAGGTTGGGCAGAGGAGACCCCCACCCCAGCTTAGCCTTCCTCAGCCTGGTGCCCTCCTGTTGTGGTTGGACTACAACTCCCATGATCCCCAGGCTGGCTGAGCTAGGCAGACCAAGGATCTGACTCTGCACACAGCGAGGTTCTGTCCTGCTGCCGGTCTTGAAGTCAGAATGCAGCGGAGACAGAGAGGGGGGCGTTTGGTTGCCACCTCGAAGGGGAACGCCGTGAATTTTTAAAGGCCGATTTTACTTCTGGGAAGTGAGCCCGTGGGGAGTATCGCCTTCGGCTAACTGGTCGGGATGCTTCTCTCTTTCAGAGGGAACCCAGAGCCTCCGCAGTGACTGAGCAGGTACCACGCCTTCCACGCTGCAGTCTGCTTGTGTCCCTGGTTCCCTTTTTGTCCCAAATAAATCCATGTGAGATTTCTGCAAACTGTGAAGGCTTGGATATCTAGATGTCAGCGTCTTGTCCCAAAAGAGACAAATATTACAGATTTTGCTTTATAACATCCCTCCCTCCCTCCCTCCCTTCCTTCCTTCCTTCCTTCCTTCCTTCCTTCCTTCCTTCCTTCCTCATAATCTTGCTCTTAAAAGTTACATTTCTCCATTTCACGAAATGCTGGAGTTTCTGGCACATTTGCTTCCTCCTTCCCCTCAGTTAGAGCATCATATTTAAACTAACTACCTTTGCAAACCACAAAGCGATATGCTGCGTAGGACCAGAAAGGCACAATTACGGGTACAACTAATAATATGAATGTATCATGATGCATATGAGCGTTCCGCAATTGGGCTGCCTTTGGGGAGGAACTGGCTTGCTTGACAGCTCTGATGCACAGCGCCAGAACTGGGAGCGAGCTGTGGGTGGATTTGGCACCAAACGCAATCCCACCATTTTGCCTTAAGGCCTAAAAAACGCAATTAAAAAGGGAGAGGGGTTTTTAGGTTGCTGAACGCTGCCCTCTCCAGCGCTTCTCCCTCCAGACAGTCACCGCAGTGAAGCGCCCAGCGAGGGTTCTCCAGCCGCTCGGCTGGAACTTGCTTGGACCCATCCAGCTCCTTCCTCCTCCTTCACCCACAGCCTGCAAAAACCACTTTCCCAAGCGACGGATCCGCTCACGTTCTGTAATATTTGTAGATTCTCTTTTGCCGGAACCGCCCCCGCCCTGCTCTGGCTTTGCTGCTGCTGCTGCTGTTGCTCCAGATACTTTTAAAGATCGCCTCCTCTCCTAGCACCTGCGTTTTACCCACCACCTCAGCCAGCCTCTCCTCTTTCTGACCAGGACTGGGGTGACCCCAACTGTTTCATTCCATTTAAGTCTACTCTTTGCCCGCCCTCCACCCCCCCCCCCAGGGGGTACCATAAAACTAGAGAAAGACAAGCAAAAAGATATTATAGAGCTGGAAAAAGGGGCAACTCAAATTATCAAGCGGCTGGAGCATCTCTCCTAGGAGGGAAGGTGGCAACAGCTGGGATTGTTTAGTTTGGAAAAAAGGAGGCTAAGGGGAGACATGATAGAGGTGCACAAAATGATGCCTGGTGTGGAGAATGTGAAGAGGCAGGCATTTCCCCCCCTCTCTCAAAATACTAGCGGAATGCAGATGGGTGAAAGAAACGTCCTCCTTCACACCATGCATAGTTAACTTATGGAACTCACTACCACAAGATCCGGCCCCGAGCTTAGATGACTTTGAAAGGGAGATGAGAGATGTCAAGAGCCCCAATGGCTAAACAGAACCCCCCCTCGGTAGAGGCGGTATCGGTCACGGGAGGGCCCCCGCTGCCTTCAGCCCCTCCTTGTGGGATTCCCAGAAGTACAAGGCTCGCTGCTATGAGAAGCAGGACGCTGGGCCTTACAGCCCCATCCTTTGGTTCTTAGCAACCACTCATCTAGAGGCAAACAGGCAACCCAAGAGTTGCCATTTGAGTGCTGGATCTCAGTTGGCCCACCGAGAGATGGTTTTGGATCCTTTGCGAGGAAAGGGGCCGGGCGCCCCGTCCCCCCGGGAAGAAGACAGGCCAAAGGGGTGTAGCTGGCTTGTGAACTAGAGACCCTCAACTCTTCTCCGCCCTAAAGCTTTGACCTTCCCCCACCTTCAAAGGGAACCTCGCGAAGGAGCTGCGGCTGGAACCTGATGCCTCTTTTCCCTCTTTACCGCAGGCGTGGGAACGAGCCAGCCGCCTTCGCCCCCTCGCGCCGATCCGGTGGCGGCGGGCGGCGTGTCATCGAAAATGCTGCCGAAGGCTCCGAGGAGGAAGCAGACGGCCGCGACGGCGATTTCAACGGAACAAAAGCCAGTGAATAATAAAACGCCACGCTTGCTGATTTTAAAGCACTGAAACCCAAAAATAAAAGAATGACGATAATAATAAGGGAGGGGGGGTGATTGTAGCACTGTATGCTGCTTTATTTATCCTAGAGCCACAGACCCCCACCTCATGACAATGAACCGAGCACAGCCGCCTTTTACTCCGGTGTACACACCAACACTCTTCGCTGTTGCGGAACGGCTTTTCCCCCCAGGAGTTCTTTCAGAGCAGCTCTGCTTCACGGAGGGGAAAAGGCAACGCTCTTGGTGTGACCAGAGCCAAACGCCTGGGGGCCCCGGGCGTGCCAGCCGCAAGACGGCGCCCACCCAGCCGGGGGCTCCTTCCCTGATGCTGCCGCTGCCCCTTCATTCCCCCTTCCTACTCAGTCCCCCCCCCCTTTTTCTTCCTGGGTCCTGCACCCCCAGCGCCACACAGTTCACAAGACCAAAGTGCCTTTCTTAGCCATGTCTTTTTGGGGGAGGGATGGGGGGAGGGAATGAAGAAAGAACACACCAGCTGTTATTGTTTCAGAGGAACTTTGTGCTTAACACACACGAATAAAGGTCTATAAAATCAATGGGGCTGTTGTGGAGTCTTGTTGGGGCGACGTGTGCAGGGCCACCCTGGACACGCTCCGTGGCCCAGCTGTCAGCGGGAGCTCAAGCGCTTGTCTGTCCTCACAGAGGACTAGGGGCTTGCTCCCTGCTGGGACGTCCTAACAGGAAAGCTCTGTTTGCACCCGGTTCCACGAGAGCCTGCCCCCCACGACGGACTCCCTGACTTCGCTTCTGATGGGGCAGGCGTGCTGATTTAGCACTAAGCTGTACAAAGTGAGGAACAATTCTGCTCCCTCCTCCCACCCCAGAAAAGGGTTTCCTGAACATTTGGGAGGCTTCAGGTGGTGGGTGAATTTCATGACTATAGTAGGGCAGCCTTCTAGGACTACAATGCCCAGCGTGCCTCAACCAGAAACGTCAGGAAGACAGCAGGCTGGGCGAGGCTGTTCCAGGGCTCTGGCTACAAAGACAGGGGTCAATGGTAGTCCTGGCACCACGTCCCCCCCCACCCCCCCATAGGCACAAAATGCCACTTTATCCATAGGAGTACTGCAGCCTCCATTGGGGGTGACACCATTTCCAGATCTAAAATTCTGCCGTCAACAACCCTGTATACTTTACTCTCGAACCCACACCAAGACTACTGAAGAAGTGTAGGCTGGAAAAAAATTAGTTGTCTGTTTATTGCATTGGGGCTAGGTTGAGTTAGGGTTCCTTTAGTAGATTCGACATCAGCTACTTTTGACCTTCCCAAAACTTAAACTGCACACCAGTTGGTGCTTCTACGATGTAAAGAAACACCAAGTCACAATCCCGGAGGAATCCGGCCCATGTAGGCCCAGTTGAAACAAAGACGCCGTTGAGCAAAAGACTTCCATTCCATCTCAACTGAGCCCGTGAACAGACGCTCCTGACATCTAGAAAGATTTTAAGACAAAGGTCCTCCATTTATGCAATGCAAACTGCTGCTTCTTACAAACACAGCTGAGAACGGCCTTTAGAGACCCAAATGTTAAAACCTCTTAACATTATTAAATTTAAAACCAAAGCCAAGAAATCTGCTGCATCCTTGCATCAGATTAAGAACGTCTGTCTCTGCGGTCAAAAAATAACAATGCAGGCCTTCCTCGTTTTTAAAACTTCTGGCTGGCTTCACAGAAGTTTGCTTTAGGGTTTAAAAGTCCATTCTCGAAGCACCAGCAGAAAAGCGAAACCAGGTGCGCTCGGATTGCAGGAAGCTCTTAACCAAAGGAGCCGAAGAGCGGGGCACGGCTATCGGCGGCAGAGATTAAAATCCTCCAGAAGGAAATCCTCGAAGGTGCCGGCAGGTAAACCCAAGTTCATGCCACAGGAGGGCCAGCTGTTTCCATCCACAGAAGGCGACGTTCTTCGCTCGTCAGCAATCCTGAAGCAGCCGCTCGCTCCACCAACTCGATTTTGTGACTAGATCCGTGGCTCAAGAGCTCTGGCTTCTGCCCCAAGGATGGCTCTCAGACACCGACACCCACCAGGAAGTCTTCAGCTAGTTTTGTAAGCTAGAGCAGTCCCAGGGGCAGATTTAAGGAGGTCAGTTTATCCTCGTCCCCTACCGAGTCCTGGGCCTTGTCGTTGCTGGCTGCACATCTGGGCCTCCTGTTGCGGTTTCGCTGTACCTCAGCACCACCAACGACAACAGCTGGGTGGGATGCAAGGCCGCTCCATCTCTCTGGGCACAGCCCCCTCCCCACGATTCTCTCCTCCCTCCTCCCCTCCCTCCCTCCCTCCCTCGGCCACAGGTGAGTGGGCCAGGACTGGGCGTTGGTGTCCCGTTAGAAACTGACAGAGGAGCAGGCCTCTGTACGACGGAGAACGCCTTGGCCTCGCCGTCCCTCAGAGGAGCATCTGGACGACCCCTTGGGGAGGAAGGCCTCCCGGTCCGGCGAGGTGTGATGGTCGCGGCGGCCCCAGATCCAGTCGCTTGGCCATCCTGTAGGAACAGCAGGGCGGGGGAGGCATTACTGTATGAACGCAGAAGCAGGTCAGGCTTGGGAAGGCAACCCAGTGTGCTCCAGAGGCGTTGGACGGCAACTCCCCTAAACCCAACCAGCACAGCCGACGGTCATGGCTTGTAGCCCAAAACAGCTGGACGGGCAACAATTCCCTAACCTCTGGATGGAGAGTTAAGAGAACAGGAAGCAGCAAATGTATTTTGTGGTTTAACTGTTGTGAACCGCCTGGAGACCTTTGGCGACTGGACGGTATAGGAATATGATTAATTTATTTTAAAAAATGAATTCAAAGGATAGGTAGAAATGTTAGTGGTCACCAACAGCGTTCTAGCCCTCATTGTTTTGATGGAGGCGGCTGATCAAGCAGGAATGGATTTTAGTTGCACTTCCAGTGAGAAGGTTTGGGGTGTCCGCTTTGCCCAGCTCTGCCCCTTAATTCCTGCTGCCCCCCAGTGCCCCCACTTAGATGGGGCTCCTGACCTGGGATTTCAAGATGGAGCCACCACAGGCCTGCGGTTTGGGGGGCCTCTCCCCTGTGCCCTTTTCTCTCCTTAGCTACGCTTCAGGAAGGCACCAGAACCCTTCTTTGTGAGAGGTTTAAGCCCCTTTGTCTTATGGAGAAAATGGAAGGTTGAACGCGAGACTCCAGGGTGGAAAGAACGCAGCGCCTGGACAGGGAGAATGAAAGGGACGGGTAGCGTGCTGAAGACAGGCGAGAGGGAGAGCGCTCCTTCACATAATGCAAAAGCCACTTATGGAACTCATTGCTACAAGAGGTGGGGATGGTTTGGAAAATCTCACTGTTTCAAACCACTACCTTACATCTTAACTTAGCCTTCCCCAACCTGGTGTCCTCCATCCTGTGTAGGACTACAATTCCCAGCAGGGCTGATGGGGGCAAAATCTTGCAGGAGGGCCTAGCTGGCCAGCACCCTGAACAGCAGGACACCTGCTAGGAAGTTTTGCTACAGGTCTCATGTGAAGGTAATATTAGCAACAGGAACTCCACACCACAACGGTGGCTGGGCAAAGCATGCTGTCCGCATTTGTTGCATCAGATTAAAAATTTCTGTCTCTGTGTTAAAAATAAGAATAAGTGGAAGGCAAGGACTCACCCTTGGGGAGCGTAGGGGCTTCTCAGCTGCCGCTCAAAGGCTTCTACGCCCAGGCAGACTGGTGTGGTTCGGTACGGAGCCTGGCTATACACAAAGTTTCGACAGGAGGCCAGCTTGGATTCCAGCGCCTAGGAGCAAAAGCAACGTTTCTGTCAATATAGAACACCGGGCGAGGAGGGTCAGCGATCCCGGTCCTTAAATCCCCCCTGCGGGGGGTTCTGAAATGGACCTCAGGGCCGGCGTTTCTACCGGTCTGACGGGCTAGACGGCTCCCAGACGTGTCGCCCAGGGATTCTTGGCTAGTCTGTGTAAACTGCCCAGAGAGCTTCAGCTATGGGGCGGTATACAAATGTAAATAATAATAATAATAGTCGTCTGCTTCCGCAGCCATCACCCGGGAGATTCTTGCTTGTGTGCATGGAATGCAGAAGCAGAAATTTGTTTAGGAAAAAAACAGTCCTGCCTGGGTGTGTGTGTGTCCCCTCCCCTCCCCTCCCCTCCCCTCCCCTCCCCTCCCCTCCCCTCCTGCAAACAGCACCTCAACACTCCGCACTGGAAAAGCTGCAGATGCAAATCTTTTGACCCAATCCGGCAGGGGGCTTTCCTGCACCAAAATGAACAGAGGGAGCTGCACAAGAACTTCCCCCGGACCGGGCCCTTGTGTCTCCTCATTCTCCATCATTCTCAATATCTCAGGAAACTGAAGGCAAGGCCCCAAATTCAGTTCCCCCATGGTCCTGTTTTCGAGACGGAACTGGCCGAGAACGAAGAGGGATAAACGAGCCACTGGAAGCGAAGGCCGCTCCCCGCCGTTGCTTAGAGAGCAAAGCCCAGCCCAAGATCATAGAACAGTAGAGTTGGAAGGGACCTTTAAGGCCATTGAGTCCATCCCCCTGCTCCAAGTGATATCTCCAGGAGCGGTCAGCACCTGGGAACTCCCACGCCAAGCCAGACCCCTGAGGAATGCCTCCTGCCCCCGCCTTGAAGGCTGCCTCATTGCGCATCTAGCCCAGTATTGCCTGCCCTGGCTGGCAGCAGCTCTCCGGTAGAGAAGAGTTATTTCGCATCACTCGCACCCTGATCCCGTTACCTGGAGCTGGTGAACTTCCTGCATCAAATGCAGGGGCTCAAGCCCTGAGCGACAGCCCTCAAGAACTAAACACCCGCAGCAGCGCCAGTTGCCAGCCCTCACTTAAAGCTTTCTCCCAAAAAGGAAGGTCTTCCTCATAGGATGACACGCGAACCCAATAGCTGAAACTCTCTGGACCGTTCAGAAGGCAAAACTTTAAACCAGAAAATATAGTAACATAGTCAAATATATTATGAAAACCCTCAGATTAAAAACAGAATTAAAACCAAAGTAAAGCCAGCATCAATGCAAAGATCTAGGGGAAAATGCGATTATTTCTTAAAAAACAAAACAACTTGGAAGACAAAAAACCAAAGCCTAGAAAAATTAGAAGGGCTTCGCCGGGCACTGAAAAGACCGGTGTGTTTTCACCTCCCTCGTTCTGCCCAGCGCAGGTGACTCACCCCAACTTTGCGGAGCAGGTCCCCCACGATGTTGAGTGCCGATATCCGCGCTGCTGGTGTCAGGGGCGTTGCGCTGTAGCCGTCCTCAAAGCCTTGAGAAAAAGGTATTTCTATTTACATGGTGCAAATCCCGAGTGAGTTGCTATGTATGTTCCCCAAGCAGAGAAACAGGTGCAGAATGCAGCTTCCTATGAATATTAGTTTCCTCCCCAAATATTATTTTTTGCATTGTTATTAAGGAGCAAATCCTCAAGGCTGTAGGGGGCAGTTTCAAAAGGTCTCAGAAGCGGTTCTCTTCTTGCCAACTCTTACACCTCTGCAGCTTCCTTTTAAGGAGAGGTTAACGGTTTGCAAAAGTCCCAGGGCAATAATAGACAAAGTCATATTTCATTTTGGCTTCTTTTCCATCCTACAGTCATTTACATCCTGGCTGAATTCCCAGTTCATTGCATTTATTTAAGCCACATTAAAGTACACTAAAGCACATTGCATGGCTACTACTTTACCTGCTTTGCTCCACACAACTTGGCTATGAAAAAGTACCCCAAATAAAAGAACTGAAAAGGACCCCAAGGTGGAGGGAGGAATTAAAATGCTCCTCTCACCTCTCCGGAATGTTCCTGGGGTGCTCATTCCAACACCAGGCCCCCGACGGGCCGAGGGAGTGGAAGGCCCAGATAGCGTCGCTTGCACAGCTGTATCCATCCGCTCCGATTCCAGCGCCGCTTCTGCCGAGGCCCTGGGCTTCTCCTGCTTCTGCTGCACAGCAAGCTCTTGACGCAGATCTAGAAGGAGGAAGGGAGCACGCAAGGCGGTGATACCCTGGGGGGTGGGGATGGGGGGGAGGGAGTGGAAATGTCTCAAACAAACAAACAAACAAGGCCTTAGCTAACCTCTGGCTTCATCTTTCAGTCGCTGCACCGACTCCAAGAGATTCTCCTTCTCGTCCAGCTCGCTCTCTAGGAACGCATTTCTTTCAATGGCCTGGTTCATCCGCTGCTCAAAATCTTCTAAAGACATTATCGTGGCTCTGGGAAGAGGACAAGGTCAGAATTAGCTTGCTGGCAACCAAAAAATGTGACAGGGTTGGATTAGGAAGACCTGGGTTCAAATCCCCATCCAGATGTGGAGGTAGAACAGTAGCACACGAGTGTTGTGAATGGTAAAGAGTCAGTGTGAGAGTCAGTGTGGTGTAGGGGCTAGAGTGCCAGACTGGGAGTCGGGAGATCCGGGTTCTAGTCCCCACTCGGCCATGGAAACCCACGGGGTGACTTTGGGCCAGGCACAGGCTGTCAGGCCAACCCACCTCACAGGGTTGTTGTCGTGAGGATAAAATGGAGAGGAAGAGGAGGATTATGTATGCCGCCTTGGGTTCCTTGGAGGAAAAAGGCGGGATATAAATGCAATAATAAATAAACAAAAATAAAAGGGGTGTATTATTCCTCCTCCTCCTCCTCCTCCCTTTTCTCGCTCGTGGTGGTTTTTCTAGACAGACATGACGGGCTTAGAATCATAGAATAGCAGAGTTGGAAGGGGCCTACAAGGCCATCGAGTCCAACCCCCTGCTCAATGCAGGAATCCACCCTAAAGCATCCCTGACAGGTGGCTGTCCAGCTGCCTCTTGAAGGCCTCTAGTGTGGGAGAGCCCACAACCTCCCTAGGGAACTGGTTCCATTGTCGTACTGCTCTAACAGTCAGGAAGATTTTCCTGATGTCCAGCCGGAATCTGGCTTCCTTTAACTTGAGCCCATTATTCCGTGTCCTGCACTCTGGGAGGATGGAGAAGAGATCCTGGCCCTTCTCTGTGTGACAAGTCATGCTGTCTTTTACTGATTCGCTAATTTCCTGACTGTTGAACATATTTTAAATATGACTGCTTTCTGGATGTCGGTGTGGATATTAGCCCTACAGCCAAAGTCCTCAGGGGCAACATGCATAATAATATATGTGGGGAAAACAATGATAAAACACATTAAAAGAATTGTAAAACTTTTTAAAGTAGCAACAATATTTTTAAATAATTTTAAATTAAAAGGCAAATATCCTAGCAGCTAAAACACAGGAAAATGATTTTAAAACGCAGCATTAAACATTTCATTGAAAATAAAAAGCAGCAGCAGTTAAAAGTTCTTTTTAAAGGGCTGGGAGAATAGAAAGGTGTTTGCTTGACACTGAGAAGTCAAGAAAGTGGGTGCCAGGCGGATCTCAAATGGGAGGGCTTCCACAATTTGGGGGCCGCCACAGAAAAGCCTTGCTCAAGAGCAGCCAAACAGAGATCTTTGGCTATTTTGGGGTACAGCCATGTAATGAATGAAATGAAGAGGTGGTCCTCTAGATACCGTGGCCCCAAGCTGTGAGTAACCCCAAGGTAGCCCTCCTTGAGCCAAACAGGGTCACCCAGGCTGGATTGCTGCAACCTGGACTAAAGGAGAAGCTGCCATATGTGTCCGGAGCCCAACTCCTACAAGGGTCAAAGGGGGAGGGGCAGCCCTTTCCAGACGCAGCGGGTACCTCTTTGCCCTTTCCAGGTCGTCGTTGGATTGCTCCAGCTCCCGGATGTACTTCTGCAGCTGGTCCTTGATGGCTCTCGTCTGGCCCAGCTCTTCCTCCAGGGTGGAGATCTGCTGGTAGCCCTCGGAGTGCTGGGCCGTGATCTTCTCCTACGCAAAACAAAGCCAGAGCCAAAGAATCAGCCACGCAGGTCCTCCGCTGACTGAGCCAGACGTTTCTACACATGCAACCGGCAGGAAATTGGTGGTGGTGGGGGATTGGGCAGATGGAAACTGACGTCACGGCGCAACAGCTCGCTCCACCTCTAGGTCAGGCGAAGACCCTGGGGCTACTGAGAAGGGCTGTAGGCAGCACAGAGCCATCTGGAAGAGCAGCCAGGGATAGTCTCCTCCGACTCCTCCAGGAATTTGCCCATGAATTTGCTTTGAATCCTGGTGGCCCTTAAGCACCGGGCTTTATGCGTCGTGGCCGGGCTGGCACTGCACTGCACTGCCCAGCAGCCGGTTCCCACACAAAGTCAGGAAAGGCTCCGGGGGTGGGGGGAGAGCCCCCTCCTGTCCTTCCCAAATCCGCCCCTCCTGGCACCCCTCAATCCCCTCCAAAGACAACGAGGCAGGTCCCATTGTGTTGGGGACACACGTTCCAAAGCCCAGAGCGAGGGCCGGCTGCCTTTCCATGCGGAGGTCACGGACTCCGCAGCCGGACGGGGGACACGGCGTGCACTGGGTGGTCCTGGCAGCCTCTGGTGTGCCAGAATCTGGGCCACCGGCACGTCGTCGGAGCCCGTCCACCCCCTTCCAAAGCCGGCCCCTGGCCTGGCCTGGGCTTCCCGTACCCCCCATTGTAACCGAAAAGCAGCTGAGCAGAGCATCAATAGCGCCTCTGTCTCGCTGCTCCCGGGCTGTCGCTGCGTCCCATCCCCCGGCTTGCTTGAATGAACAAATGAAAGAGCTGCTTGTCCAGTGACGCCTCTGTCAAGTTCTACCCAGCAGCGGGGTGGAGAACCATATACCCGTGCTTCTAAGCATAAGCATTGCTTCCGGCCCAAGTATTTCCACCCAATTCCAGAGTCTTGTCCAGCGGGGCAGAAAGGAAACAGCCCCCTCCCCCTCCCAAGTATGGGGCGTCTCCAGCAGCCTGCTGCTTCCGAAGCTGGAAGCTCCCTGCAGCTCCTCTCAGTCACCTTAACGGACTCGACCTCCACCCGCAGCCGGTTGTTCTCGGACAGGAGGTCTCTGTTCCGGGACTCCAGCTGCTGCAGCTGCATCTCCAGCTCGGCTTCGTATTCCCGGCTCCCTTCCTGGAACTCCCGCAGTTCCTCCTGGGCACTCTCGGCGCTGAAGGGCAAAGACCGGCATCGTTTAACTCGCAACCTTAGACAGGCTCAGGAGGACTTAAGAACAAGGGCTGGAGGGCGCTCCCTGCAACGGGAAATCTATAATTCTGCGGTCTGGATTCTGCACCAAGAAAGAGCTGGATTCTGCAACCTGAAGATATTATGCAAGTGCAGGAAGGGCCTGAGGCCTTCTCTGGCAGAGGCACAGTGGTTTAGCCAACCATGGCGCGGGGAAAGGAGCTTCACCTCTGACCACTGCAAATCCTGCTTGGTCCCTTGGCATGGGCCCAAACCATGTTCAAGCACCTATCCACAGACACACAAGCAAGAAACTTGCTCCATAGTGGGTGGAGCAGAATTCCGGTCTCTCTCTCTCTCTCTCTGTGTCTCTCTGTGTGTCTCTCTCTGTGTGTCTCTTGGGTGTCCATGTGCTCCTGGCACACAGATAATACAAGCTCTGTTGTATTACTGCAGTCATCAGCCATAAAGATAATAGAGCATAAAAGCCCAAGTTAAAACAGACAAGACGTATCTAAACTTGCAGCTGAAGCCGCAGCCCTTCTCTCTGGCCTCTCCATGCAAGGGAAGGGGCCGTGGCTCAGTGGCAGAGCCCTTGCGTGGCACCCCGGCGTCAACAGGGAGCACAGGAAAACCTCCCACCTGAAACCCTAGAGAGGTGCGGCTACCAGTCTGTGTTGACAATACTGGGCTAGACGGACCCAGAGTCTGACTCCACAGAAGTCCGCTTCCTAGGCGCCTAGGGGCTACCACCTCAACTCCAGTAGCAATTTATCCCGAGAAGCAACACACTGTGCCGTGCCGGCTGAAATCTCCTTGGCTCTCAAAGAAACCACCAGGCCGAAGCCCGCACCTGCACGCAGCGGGCACGGACGGAGAGCCGATTGATTGGTTGCGTTTTTATACCACCCAATAGCCAAAGCTCCCTGGGAGGTTCACAAAAATACGAGCCAGGGTTTTGCTGTCCTCCATCTGCCTCACGCCCAGTGGTTGCATGAAGCCACCCGACTTTAACGAAGGGAGGATCAGCAGAAGCCAGCGAACAGCCAAGGCGGCCACAGTCATGCCAGCCTGGCACAATTTGTCACTCACAAGAGCTGGACGCAACCCTGGAGGTGATCTGTCAGGAACCCCCACCCCGCACCCCTCTCCCAATTTCCCCAGTCCTAGACCGGTGATGTACACGGGAGGTTTATCCAGACGCTTCTGGGTCATCCAATGGCTAGGCGCCATCACCAAGGGAAAGCAGCTCAGCCCTCGCCCTTGGCCACCCCCCCCCCCCATGCTCCTTTCTCCTGGGACGCTGCCGCGCGTTGGCAGCCCGGCCTCGCAAAGCGCTACTCAGCTCCCAGAGGCGGCTCACGGGGGGGGGGGGGGGCAAACTCCTGCCTGAATCCCAGGAAGAAATCCACGTGCATTTACCATTGTTTATATTTTGCTGCCAGCTCCTTCCAGTAATTCCGCTCTTCTTCCACGGAGCCAGACGGTTTTCTCTCCGCGTCGTCACTCATTGTTGAAGTGCTCTAGCAACGCACTAGCATCCTTTCCTGGGGTGGGAGGAGAGAATACGGATGAGAAACGCTTCCCTTGCGCCCTTTAGTAGCCTGTGTGTTGAACCTTCTTGCAAATTGTTGCCCGGGCTCAATTCAAGGAATTGCTCTCAGCCGTTACAGCTTAGGGCCTGGCTGCGTCCGGGACCTCCCGTCTCGCGAAGAATTGGGCTGTTAAGACCTGCAGGCGAGGCTTTTCTGAGGACGTCGTCACTTGCAGAGTCCGGCCTGTGAGGGCTTGCTCCTGCATCACTCCCAAAGTGCAACATGCGCACTCTCTCTCTCTCTCTCTCTCTGAAGTTACAATGGGTCTCCACACATCTCTTAACTCAGCCTTTTAAAAGTGGTTTTAGCAATGTCATTCTTTTCAATGGTGGATTACTACTTTTCATGTTCTATTTCATTGCATTTATTACATTTCTACACTGTCCAAAACTCTCTGGGAGGCTGACAAAAGATTAAAAGCCGTAAAAATACAATATTGTACAATAAATATTGTACTAAAAACAAATAATTTCTGAGCCAGATACTAAACAAACCTCTGGATACATGGAATCACAGCTGGTGCTCTGCCTTGAACCAGGTCTGATGCTTTTATCCCTATAAACTTTGCGTGTGTGTGTGTGATGAACTTAAAATTTACATTTAAACTGGACTTTTCTTGACATGGCTATTTTTTTTAATCTGCTGTTGGCAAGACTTCCCCCTCCCCCCGCCCTCTTAAAAATTGCACTGTAAACTAAATTTACAGTTCCTCTTTCCGTTTTGCTCAGCCCTATCTGTGTTTCAAGCTGCTGAATTAAAAAGGAAGACGTTCAGGGAGGCAAAACAACTCAGAAGACAGCTGGGCAGCAAGTGATGCCAGACACTGAAAGTGCGCCGAAGGGTTCTGGAGAGGCCGGGAACAAGGAGAGGCCGAGCGTGACGTGACGCCAGCGCTGAGGAACGCAAGCCAGGCCTGCGTGCTGCAGGCAAAACAAGCGTCTCCAAAACGTGGCAAAGGGAGGTGGGGTAAAACTCATCGCTTCGCCGTCCGTCCGTTGTGAATGTCAGCTTGAGGAGCCAGGAGGCACGCGGAGACCTCACTCTGGCTACCTCCAAAAGGAAGTGGGGCCCTTCCCAAAGCCAATTACAAATTCCCTTAGCAATTTCATTAACGACGGCTCGGATCCCTCCTAAGCCTCTGGTGCGGAAAGAAGGAAGGGACATACGAGATCCTTGTGATATGGGTCGGGATACAAATGCCTTAATAAATAAGTTAATAATAAATATGGAGCTGGCACATCCTGGGTGTCCCCGGCCCAGTTACTGTCTCTCAGCCTAACCTGTTGTGAAGATGAAACAGGGAAGGGGAAAAGCTTTTGTGTCTGAATCTTGTGGCACCTTAAGGACTAACACATTTGTTATGGCATAGAATAAATTCAATTAGAATGAATTAGCAAAGAATAAATTCGATTCTATCTCCTCCAGCTTGAATAGGGATAAAGGTGGGTTTTTTTTATGTCATCCCATGTGCTAATTACTTTAGTCAATGTCAGAATGTTTGCATTATCAGCAACAACTGTAGTGTGAATGGCCACTGTTAATAAAACGATTGCTACAGCCTGTACTTGCTGTATTTCCTTTCCTTCTGACCTCACTGTTTACAACCCTCCCCTCCATCCACCCCCCCTCCCAATACCTGTAACCCAGGATGACATTTCATGTAGTTGCTGAAGTTGGGCTGTCACACATCTTGAAGACTAGACATATGGGAATAGTATATTGCACCCGGGAATTTACTCCACTGGAAGTATATACATGTCCAGTTTGTTGGTAGTGTGGTGCAGTGGTTAGTCTAGGGATGGGAAGACCCAGGCTCAAATTTGGAAACGATGCTCTTCGCATGAAGCTCAGCCTAATCTACCTCACAGGGCTGTTGTGAGGATAAAACGTGGTGAGGACCATTTGGAAGAAAGGCAGGATATTAAATAAATAAATATTGCAAACTGATACGCCTGGCCTTTCGATTATTAGCCTGGAAAGTGATTTCCACAGGATTTCTAGTAATCTGCACTTAAGAACAAAGGTCATTCCCAGCCCCCACCCCGACAAAATACCCTTAATAAACCCCACAAAAGACCCATATATTCCCAAGGACTCCACCAAGGACTTCCCCTGGAGCCTGATCTGTCATCAAGGCAAAAAGCGATCACAGACCAAGAGCCCTTGGCGGCCCCAACGGCCACCACGCGTGAGGCTGGTTTCCTTCCTCTAAGTAGAACAGCTGATGACAGACGTTAGGAGAACCAGTGAGTCATAGAGGAACCGGAAGTTTTGGTGGGTGGCGACCAGGGCTGGGAGGATGCAGGAGGGAGACAGAGAGAGAGAGAAGAGTCCCACTTGCTTCTCCACTCCAGCAACAAAGTCCAATTTCTCTGCTCTCTAAAACAATCAGTATTGTTTCATGTTTAGCACGAGGCATAATGTCAACGTTCCCCAACCTGTGGCCCTCAAGACGGGTGGGAGTACAGCACCTGCCCTGGCTGAGAGTGATGGGTATTGTAGTGTAACCCATTTTGAGGGCAGTTAAGTTGGGGAAGGTTGCATTACTGGTGTCACTGTGTACTTGATTGTTTCATATGCAGAAACACTTTTGTGGGATGCGGACGCTTGCGAAACAAACCAACAGTCTCCGGTGAGCCATTCCGGCTCCACAGCAGCCCGCTGTTCAAAAGACGAGGATTCTGGGTTTTCTCCCCCGCACACAAGCCCCCCCCCCGTTTGACGGCCTCTGTGCCTCCTAGGAGAAAGCGCAGCGCGGGCCACGAAAGCGGTCCTGGCAGGGCGCCATGAACCCGCATGCCAGACTCCAGAGTGATACAGAACTTTCCCCCAGACACAATCAAGGGGGCGCGGCGGTGCCCACACTTCATTCAGACCCAGGTGAAAGCCGCCTCCCTAAAGTTAAGGACAGGAAGAGAGACCCAAACTCCACAGCTACATCTGGGAGAGAAGCCTGGTTGGAAAGAGCCTCAAATAGGGGCAGCAGCAGCAGCAGCATTACGATTTCTTATCAATAAGGGAGTTCTTGAAGGTTTAAAACAGAGTAAGGAAAATTCCCCAGAGTCAACTATTCAGCTCCTCTCAGCCCATGGAGAAGTTGCACCAAAAACGCCCCCGCCTTTCTCTCGAGCAGCCCCACCCCATCCCCGCGGGCAAAGGTGGCCTTCCGGGACCCCCCTCTCTCTTCTCCCCCCCCCCCCCCGTGGCCAGCAGCAGAAGGCGATGATGATGATGATGATGATGATGATGGAGATGGAGGTCTCCTCCTCCTCCTCCCCCCCCCCGTCCCAAGGGGGATGCCCACCCCCCAAAGCCCTGGGAAGCCCCGCCCAAGCACAAGGTCCGGCCAGAGCGGCCCAGGCAGGTGAGCCGGCCAGAGAAGGCAGCTGTGCCCCCAGCCCAACGCCCTCCAGCCCCATGAGCTGTGCTGGCTGAGGTTGATGGGAGTTGTAGTCCAAACACCTCCGGAAGGGGGCCCACGTCAGAGTCAAGCTGAGCCCCGGGGAGGCTACGGAGTTGGGGGGTTGCACAGAAAGTGGACCGGGGGGAGGAGCCCGGCCGGCCATGGGATCCAGCCCCCCTCCTCCTCAAGGGTGCGGGGCGCCCCCCCATCCCTGCCCCCGGGGGATGCCCGGCCCCACCGAGGCGCTCACCGTGGCCCGGGGGCGTCTGGCCGCTGCTCCGTCCGCCGAGGCTGCCGCGAAGTCGCCGTCCCCCGTCCGAAACATTACAACCAGGCTCTGCGCGGCCTGCCATTGGCTGGCGGTCACGCGGCTCCGCCGAGCTCCTCCAATCGGCGCCCGTGGAACGCGCCTCTTGGAACGTTGAAACTTTTGTATCTTTCCTCGCTCTTCTGGTTTTTTTTTCAATGAGTTGTTTGCAGACCCGGGAAAGGGGGGGGGGGGCGAAGAAGGGGCCGCAGGCAGGCAGGCAGGCAGGCTTGGGGGGCCCAGCAGAGGAGCGGCCCGTTGGGGGCAGGCGGGGGCAGGGGGGCAGCAGCAGCAGCAGCAGCAGCACAAATGCCCCTCCCCTCCCTTCCTCCCCGGGCGGGGCAGCACGAAACGGAAACGACACGTGCAAGGATCCCCTCCCCCCTCTCTCCCTCCCCCCTTAATCTGCAACCACAAGAGACCCTTGTTTGCAGTCACTTTTACTATTTATATCCTGCTTTAGAGATGTTCGGGTCAAATCTACACCACGTGTTGTTGGTTTTGGGTTTTTTGTTTAGAAAAGTCAGAACAAATATTTACAAAAAGAGAAAGAGAAACTTCACAGACATGGCCCCAAAGACGGCAAAGGGTCTGGTGGCACTTTAAAAGGCAACATATTTAGGGCACAATCCTAGACAGAACAAAGGCCTACAGCTGCCACCATTTCCCAGCTGGCCTTCTGGCAAAAAGGACAGTGATAGTTATCTTAACGGTTGACATTCACAAGATGCCGTTGAGTGTTTGCAACGGTAAGCAGATAATCCGATGGCGAGGTGTGTTTCTGTTTGTTTTCCCCATGACATTGCCTAGTTCAAGAAGTTGGTTGAAGTGATTTCCAACAGATTTCTGAATACGGCCATTCCTGATGTCACATTTGTATCAATAAGGCGTCCCTGGAGAAACCCCAAGCAGGACACAAGCAGCACCGTCAAACCCATGTTCCCCAGCAACTGCTGTACATAGGCCTACTGCCTCTGATTATTGGAGTTAGCACATAGCCAACAGGACTATTCATTTTATTTATTTATTTTTATACCGCCCAATAGCCGAAGCTCTCTGGGCGGTTCACAGAAATTAAAACCATTAAGAACATAATAAAACATCCAACAATCTAAAAACCCAAATACAAAATACAATATAAAAAGCACAACCAGGATAAAACCACACAGCAGAAATTGATATAGGATTAAAATACAGAATTAAAACAGCAAAGTTTAAATTTATGTGTTAAAATACTGAGAGAATAAAAAGGTCTTCAGCTGGCGACGAAAGGAGTACAGTGTAGGCGCCAGGCGGACCTCTCTGGGGAGCTCATTCCACAGCCGGGGTGCCACAGTGGAGAAAGCCCTCCTCCTAGTAGCCACCTGCCTCACTTCCTTTGGCAGGGGCTCATGGAGAAGGGCCCCTGTGGATGATCTTAAGGTCTGGACAGGCACATATGGGAGGAGGCGTTCCTTCAAATAACCTGGCCCCAAACCGTTTAGGGCTTTAAATGTCAATACCAGCACTTTAAATCGGACCTGGACTGGCAGCCAATGAAGCTGGAAAAGGACTGGTGTAATGTGGTCCATGTTGGCTAAGGGCTTATGGGAGCTTAATATTTATTTTATGATTTGTTATATTTATATCCCACCTTTTTCTCCAAGGCAGCTACACGAGCTTCCTCCTCCTCTCCCTGTGAAGGAAGCTAGCCTGAGATTCAATGTCTCCCAGTGAGCATCATGGCCAAGAGGGACTCGAACCCAGCTCTTTCCAGTCCCGGTCCAACACTCTAGCCACTGCACCACACTGGCTCTCAAAGTTGTTCACTGAAGCACCTGAAGTTGCCAGCCGCTGCCGTACACGAAGGAAAAAATACACACAAATCTAGCATCATAACTGCTGTTCTGTTCTCCCACTTCTCTGAGCAGTGATGCGTTCCAAGAGCGCACCGCCTATCCAGGTTCGGTTTCCTGTGGGAGGACGTCACCGGAGGCCTGTTATGATATTTGCATCTATTGACACATATCCAGGTTGAGCATGGAAGGAGGCACAGTTGAAAAACCCCAACAGATGGCCAAAGCCCTCTGCTCCCACGTCTGATCTCCAGGGAGAAGGGCAGCACCTCAAAGACACTGCCGGAGTCCAGACCCAGCCCTCCATGTCTCTTCTCTGTATCTGACCTGACCTTCCCAAGATGTCCCCAGCTATTTCCTAGCCATTGTGTGTCATTTCCCCTAGAAGGAGGGTATTGGCCTCAATCTTGCAGCAAAACCAACGTTCAGAAGCCAGGAGGGGAACATTTCAGTCTCCCAGGATTGGAAAGTCACAATTTCCCCAACAAATAGTGACTTCAAGGGGGAACCTTCAGGGGCGAACGGCTGAACTGAGAATTTACCAGCAAGTTTAGGACTCAATCTACACCCAGGTTTTCTCTCCCACTGCAGGTGTTAAATTAGCAATGTGTACCATTGTCAATTGCTGATGCTGTGCACTCTTCAAATACTTAAAAGGTTGTCACACAGAGGAGGGCCAGGATCTCTTCTCGATCCTCCCAGAGTGCAGGACACAGAATAATGGGCTCAAGCGACAGGAAGCCAGATTCCGGCTGCACATCAGGAAAAACTTCCCGACTGTTAGAGCAGTATGACAATGGAACCAGTGACCTAGGGAGGCTGTGGGCTCTCCCACACTAGAGGCCTTCAAGAGGCAGCTGGACAAGCATCTGTCAGGGATGCTTTAGGGTGGATTCCTGCATTGAGCAGGGGGTTGGACTCGATGGCCTTGTAGGCCCCTTCCAACTCTACTATTTTATAATTCTATGATTCTATGTTCTTACATTGCATACATTTGACTTTTGCATAGATTGTGCTAATTGGCCCTGTTGTTTACAGTTTAAGGAGGAAAGAAAGAAAGATTACATAGATATTGCCAAATGAGGACAATCCTTCACACAGCTGATGGAGCTTCCTGCCGTTGACGAAAGAGTGTGCCACATAGCTAGCCTGTTGAGTTCAGCTGAGGTGTCCCATTGTCAGTGCTGAAGAAAGATGTTCAGCTTTTGTACAAGGGACGGGAGGAGGCTCCATCTTGTTCTTTGCCTCAGGCAGCAAAATGTCTTGGGACGGCCCTGGTTCCGATCCTCCCAACATGAATTTCACTGGATAAGCCCTGGTTCTATTACTCTGAGAGAGGGAGAAGAAATTCTCCCCATCTCCACCCGGCTCTTCACTTTCTTTAAACCAGTCATTATTTCAGTCTTATCGTTTAAGACTGCAGGTGTGCAAACGAGGAGCGTGTGACTAGGCGTGGCCGACATCTGGGCACAAATTGCCAGCTTGCAGCCTGAGCCACCTGGGTCTAATTAGGGGGGGGCGGGGCGGAGGGAGGCTGTCATGTGTGGCAGGCCTTATTATCCGTCACGTGGCTTCTGCTTCATACCAGGCAGCCAGTTTTACCAGATGCCTCGGTGACGGGCACGCTGCTCCTTTGGAAGTTGTGGGGAAGCGTACACTCATTCCCATGCGCTGAATGAGCCCGGCCACCTGGCTCCTGCCTAGCTGATGGTACTTAACCCCATACCTGACAGCCAATTAAAGAATGTTTAGTTGATGCGTCGTCTTCCTTCGATCCAATTTAATTTAAATGGCCATATTGCCCAGCCATCCTGTGTTCCAGTATCAGAAGCAGTATGCCTATGTATACCAGTTGCTGGGGAACATGGACCCGAGGGTGCTGCTATTGCGCTCATGTCCTGCTTGTGGGCTTCCTGTGATCGTGTGAAGAAGCCCAATATCTCCCGGGGGAGGGAGTTCCCTCTCCCTAGTACCTGCCTGACAGCTCATGGCTATTCCTTGTGGGCCAGAAAGTAGGTGAGAAACCAACTGTGCGTATAAGCCAGGAGAGGCCTTATATTTAGGGTGACTGTTTATGAATTGCCTAAAAAGAGGAAACTCATTCCCAGAAAACAAAGGAGGACCCTGATTTGCCTTGCAGTTTTAAAAGTTCATACATTACACTTTTAAAAAGTCTCCTTTTAAAAATCACTCCACTTTGGTGCAAAAGTGTTTGTATACATTAAGAAGGTGGACTAATTTCCCCCCTTAGATGAGCGATTAAACTTTCAAATGCATCTTCTTTTTCCTCAGGGAATGCTACAGCTGGCCACAGCAGTGGCAGGCATAAACTGAAGAGTTTCAGGGGGAAATGGGGCGATTTTAGAGGCCTGTGTTTGTGATTCTTCTGTTCTGCTCCTTTGGCCCTCCTGCTGCTGTGCAATTCATCGTATCGCAGGGAGGTGGCACGCAAGGCCAACTTTAGCCTGGATCCTCTTGCAAAATTGCAATGTAATCCCAGACATGTTCACTCAGCCCCACTGCCTGCAGGGGATTAGACTTACTCCCTAGTAAACATGTTTTGGATAGCAGCAGCCTTAACCGTCAATTAGCATTCAAGAAAGCTATCAAGACTGATCTCTTCCGGCAGGCCTATCCAGGGGGATTTTAGGATGTTTTAGGATGTTTTAACAATGTCTGTTATGTTTTAATTCCATTTTATGTATTTTATATTTACTGTTGTTCCCTGCCTTGATCAAAATGGAGAGGCAGGTAAGAAATATTTTATTATTATTATTATTATTATTATTATTATTATTATTATTATTATTATTATTAATTTTGTAAGGCACACTGTTAGAATTAAAACCCTGTAACACATTTCACCAGTGAGACTCTTGACAGAATGACCCTCTCCATGTGAACTCAGAAGTAAAACCCATTCAGTTCACTGAACCATACTCCCAGGTAGTAATAATAATAATAATAATGATAATAATGTTATTTCTTACCCGCCTCTCCGTCTGGATCGAGGCAGGGAACAGCAACAGGTATAAAATACCTAAAACTGAATTAAAAACATAGTTTACATTATTAAAACATCCTAAAATGTAAGTAGATGCAGGACTGTAGGCTTAACAGTGGAGAACGTTGCACAAGCCTCCAGGCAGCTGTGCCTGAATTTAACCCCAGATCTTCTGCCTGGGCCTCTCACTGCAGCTGTCAGGACTAGAAGAACAGGAAACGGATTTAGAAGCAACACAGGTAAAATGTGGCGCATGAAACCGCCATGCTGAGTGCGCAGCAGGGCTCCGTTGCCTCATCCCTTTACCCTTTTGTTCTTTTCTCGTTGTGTTCTGGATTAATCCCGAGCTGTTCTTTGTGCATATGTGATCCATCTGGATCGGCACAAGAATACTCCTGAGGAGACATAACTGTGGGTCGGGCTGCCCATACGTAGCCAGGAGCCTGAAGCATGAAAGAAGTTGGACATGGATCTAAGGTCCATTTATTTATATTTGTTACAGCTGTATTCTGCCTTTTCTCCAAAGAATCTAAGGCAGCTTACGTGATCATCCACCTTTCCATTTTATCCTACCCTGTCAGGTAGGTGAGGCTGAGAGTCAGTGTCTGGCCCAAAGCCCCCCAGTGAGTTTCATGGCTGACTGGGGACTTGAACCCGAGTCTCCCGAGTCCCAGTCCAGCACTCTAACCACTATGCCGCACTGTCTCTGTGGCCAATTGGATGTCTCCTGGAATCCCATCAGCAGGGCGTAAAGGTGACCCAGAAATGGTTTATTTATTTAGAGCAGGGAGAGGGAACTTGCGGCCCTCCATATAGAATCATAGAATCCTGGAATAGCAGAGTTGGAAGGGGCCTATAAGGCCATCAAGTCCAACCCCCTGCTCAATGCAGGAATCCACCCTAAAGCATCCCCAACAGATGCTTGTCCAGCTGCCTCTTGAAGGCCTCTAGTGTGGGAGAGCCCACAACCTCCCTAGGTCACTGATTCCATTGTCGCACTACTCTAACAGTCAGGAAGTTTTCCCTGATGTCCAGCTGGAATCTGGCTTCCTTTAACTTGAGCCCGTTATTCCGTGTCCTGCACTCTGGGAGGATCGAGAAGAGATCCTGGCCCTCCTCTGTGTGACAACCTTTCAAGTATTTGAAGAGTACTACAACTGTCACCTTCACAACCTAGGCTACACTGTGGGCCTGATGGGGATTGTAGGCCAAAACATCTGGAGAGCCACAAGTTGCCCACCTAATTTAAAGTATTGTTATCCAGCTCCCAGAGTGGCTTTTATGTGACCGGTGCAACCAGACAGCCCTTGCCCACAGGCTTATAATCTAAAAAAGGCACAACACACAAGGAAAAGCAATGGGGAGGGAAGAGGAAAAAAATCTGGGGCTCTTGAAGCAGGAGTAGTTGCCAGGGTCAGGGGGACGGGACCCCCCTGCATGCAAAGAGCCACCCTAAGTGGACGGGTGTCTTGAGAAGGCCTCACCTATTGGGTACAGGCTGTGAGAACGGGGGAGGTGCTTGGCTGCACCGAGCGCAGGATGATCACGATAGAGCAACTCCAGGTTTCCCTTCTCACCGTCTGTGCCAGGTTTTCCGGGCTGTCTAGCGAGCGCGGTGTTGGTTGTTGGGACTGCTCCAATTTCCGCCTTCATTGGCTGTTGTAATTAAGATTAAATAGTCATTTAACCTCTGGAGGAGACACGCTGTACTTCCAGTATATTACAGGCAACTTTAATGAGTTCACATTTCTGCCTGAAATATAATTACATTAAAACACTTAAAAATGGATTTATTAGCATAGAGCCCCTTCCTGCCCCCACCCACCCAATCTCCCTCCCCCTCCCCCCGTTTTATGAGACACTTCAAACTATTTTTCAAAGGGTGAGAAATACAGAACTGGGCTCTTCCCCCAGAAAGTCATGGCCTGTGTGTGTCTCTGGGCGCGCGCATCTGTCTGCCCCCCCCCCCTGCAAGTTCTGCTTTGTTTTGCAAAGTTTGTGTGCAAACGTTACCGCTGGGTAACTGAAGGGATGAACCAGTTGCGGATCAGCACGGCTCTCCCAAATCCAAGCAGGTCTGTGGTTTGGCTTCAGCTGGTGACGAAAGGTCACGGGTGAAGGGCGCTGCAGATGCACAAACCACATCACCTTTCCGTGTTCCCCGCCCGCCCCAGCCTGGTCGCCTCCAGATGTTTTAGACTATAGTTCCCATCCTTCCTGACCACTCGCCCTGCTAGCTAGGGCTGATGGTTGTTGGAGCCAAAACACCTGGAGGGCCCCACGCTGGGGAAGGCGGCGTGCGGCTGCTAAAGGCGCAACGAAATGCGATAAGAGCAAGATGCCAAATCCGTTGGTGGTGTAGTGATAAAAGGGAGGTGCCTCTGATCTTGTGCAGAGCGCCTTTCCCAGACCACAGGCTAGACTTGAATGCCTGGCAGATGTTTTGGACTGCAGCTCCGGGCATTGCTAGCATTCGCTGGCCGTGCTGGCTGGGACTGGTGACAGCTCAAGTCCAGACCTTCTGGACAGCGCTAGGTTGGGGCAGGCTAGGCTAGAGTTAGGGTAGATTCTGGCCAGCCAACAGCACCGCTCCTAAGCTGCTCTACAAGGGTTTCATTCAGCAGAGGGCAGGTGGGAGCAGACTCATCAACTTTGGGGGATTTTTATTTTTCGATTTGTGTGCTTCTTTGGAAGCCGAGTAACACCTGTGTGTCTGTTATGGGAACTTTGCAAACCATTGCAGATATCCAAAAGACAAAAAAACGCTCCAGCACTTCCTCCGAAGACTAGACCCATCAATGAGCAAATCCATTCAAACTGTCTGCTGGTCTGGTTCCTTCACGGCAGCGGGCGGGGGCAGGGAGGGGTGGGGGTGCCTGCCTTATCACCGACAGACAGAGCACATCTCTTACACGAGAGTGGCGAAGGGGACGGGGGAGGCGAGGAAGGAGATCTGCGCTGATCTCCAGAAAGGCTTGTTTTGCAGAAGTCGGCATGGCCTTACAGGTTGCAGCTGACTCAACCCAGAAACGCTTGTGGTCATCATTTGGCCTGGGCAAGTTGAATTCTGCGGCTTGCACCTCTCAAAACACCAGAGCCATTCCGCAGTGCAGTTGCCTGGCCGTAAGAAGTGCTGCCCCTGTGTGCTTCTGCCTGGGTGGTCATGCCATCCTTTGTCTTACGGTTGTCCTTTTAAAATGACACAGTTCTCCCCCTGGGAGCAATTCTCCTTTCCGTCAGTTTTAAGACAGTTTTGGCACCTGGCTCCCGAAAGGCACGGTAAGCAATCACTGGGGCAGTGAGCTCAACCCCACACCCACCCTCCCTGTTTTGGGGGTCTTCACTGGGGCTTCGCATTGCAGAGGGGACCCTGTCCTAATTAGGCGGGGGTGGGCTTTATAAGGCAGATAACCCCAAACTGGTTGAGCTCCATCCTGTGCCCGGTGGAATGCAACTCTATATTTTTCTTAAGATCACTGCTGCTATGTAATATACAAAGTGCTTTACAACCCACTTCAGTTGACTTCACAACCTTCCTGTCATGCAGTTATTAAGACTCTTTTATTTTATAAAGTGTTTTAAAAACAACAAGTGGACAAACGCCTCCGTTTACTTCCCAGAGGCATCTGGTTGATCCAGCAGGGCTCTTGTTACGTTCTTACTGCTGACATGTGCGGATGTTGAAGTCCGCCAGAAGAAAAGCCCCCGCCCCTCTCCAGAACCACATCCAAGACCCTAACCCCCACCCCCAGGAGTTGTTACGGTTTTGTTTTATTTAGTGAACTGTCCAGAGAGATTTGGCTGTATTGGGAGGTACAGAAATGTGATCAACCAATCAGAGCTCAGACAGGGTGGGTGTTAGGCAGAGAGTGGGATGGAGGCACCAACGGGATCCCTCTTTCCTCCCCGGGACCCAAACCCAGGCATAAAACATGCAAGGAAGGTGGGGTGCAGGACTGGGTGAAGGAGATGGGGTTTTGAAAAATGAAAGAGACGCTGCCCACATATGCGCCTAAGAGGCTGGCTGATTCACACCAGAGGCCCACTTAGTCAAGCAGTCCATCCCCACAGTGGCCTGTGAGAAGGCCATCAAGAGGGTGTGAAGGCAACAGCTTCCTCCTACTGATGTTTCCCTGCAACTGGCATTCAAGGGCCTCCAAAAGTGGAGGTAGCATATAGCCATCGGGACTACAGATCCCATCGTTTAACTAGGCATGACTCTGGGATGAAGTCCCTCCTTTGATCTGTCCTGAATCTCTCACCAATCAGCTTCATGGGATTGAAAGGGAGGGGCAAGAACTTCTCTCGGTCCACTGATGGTGCTTCCAGAGCTGACAAGCACGGTATATTGACACTAGAGCTGTGCTCCGCTTCGCTTCGGAGCGTAGAAGCACTAGCGAGGCGGCCTGATTCGCCTCGGGTCAGGGGGCTGCGGATCGAGGCAAAGTGGATCGAGACCAAGCGGATCCTTTGCCTCGATCTGGAGCTCTGAAAAAAGGTAAGTGGGGGCTTACCAGGTGCTGCCGCAGTCCCTGTGGTGACAGCGGCAGAGCCAGGTAAGGGGGCAGAGGGGAGGGGGGCTTACCTGAGTCTGTCGTGTTCTGGCAGCGGCTTCACCTGAGTCTGAGGACTCAAACCGGAAGACCAGGCTGAAACCATGGCCTGCCCTTCCGCTTTGAGCCTCAGCCTCAGGTGAAGCCGCTGCCGGAACGCGATGGAAGCAGGTAAGGGGGAGGAGGGAGGGGGGCCTTACCTGGTGCCACCGCCGCCACTGCAGGCCATGCTGCGACAGCAGCGGAGCCAGGTAAGGGGGCAGGGGGGAAGGGTCTTACCTGAGTCCGTTGCGTTCCGGCTGCAGCTTCACCTGAGCCTGAGGACTCAATCCGGAAGACCAGGCCGCCGCCATTGCGGAGCTCCGATTCGGATCCGGAGCTCTGCAGCGGAGCGGAGCGGACCATAGGTGGATCGATGCGGGGCAGAGTGGACCTGATCCGGAATTTGCGGATCAGGTGTGGATTGGATTGGGGGGGGGGTCCGTGCACAGCCCTAATTTACACAGCTCCCCCTCCACACACACATGAAACAGCCACAGGTGTACATGGTGACCCATGGGAGAACCACAGTTGCCCCTTGCTACGTGGATTTGCATGAAGTTTCAGCATCCTTTCCCAAAGCCTGCTCAAGTGACCTCATGGTCTTAAGCAGAATACAAACAACGTGTCCCCCATGAGTTGTTTACGCTAGAAGCTGGGAGTTCAGTGGAATTCAGGGACTTAAAAGACAACCTGCGAGTCAAGCTCATGTTTTACAGTTTCATGCATGTGTGGTTCAGTTTCCCTGAAATCAGCCTTTTCAGAAAAAGGCAAAACCACAGTTTCAATCTTTCTAGGGGATCAGAAACCAGCTTCAGGAAACAGAACCGGCTTTGATGGTAAGAAGAGTCCCTGAAAGAAGAGATATTTCTTATTAAGATGAATTTGTTGTATGAAAGGAGACATTGTACTTTCAGGGGGTTGTCACTGAAAAATCTCGAATTGTCAAAACCTGTCCCAAATATTCACCCTGCTGAATGCGTCCACCTTTCTGTAGTCAGCAGCAGACATTTAACAGGTGCAGTTTTCCCCAACAGGGAAATGCAAACGTCTATTGCTCATGACCTGCTGAAAGTCTGCCTGTTGTGAAGTTTTTAAACCTAAAAGGGTGAGACCTGAGCAGGCACGTTTGGAGGGGGGTCATAAATATCCAATGTTGCTTTAAAAACAAACCTTGCTTGAAAGTTTAAAATTCAAAGCTATGCATGATTGGCTGTGTTCACACGCCCTTTAAGCCAGAAATCCTGACTTAATTAATCATGACGCAAATGAGCAATGTGCAGATATAATAATAATAATAATAATAATAATAATAATAATAATAATAAATTTATTTATTTCTTACCCGCCTCTCCCTTTGGATTGAGGTGGGGAACAACATTAGTACAGGAATCAACACATCTTTAAAATTCTTGATTTTACATAAATCTGGGTAGGCCTGCCAGAAAAGGCTAGTCTTCAAAGCTGCCTTAAAATCACAGAGGCAGTTAATATTACGAATCTCCTCCGGCAGTCCGTTCCATAATCCAGGGGTGACAGAAGAAAAGGTCCTCTGGGAAACTGATGTCAGCCTAGTTTTGGCTGGCTGAAGTAGATTCTTCCCAGAGGACCTGAGTGTGTGGGGCGGATTGTCCGGGAGAAGGCGATACCGCAGGTAACCTGGACCCAAACCATTTAGGGCTTTAAAGGTAATGACCAACACTTTGTACTTTGCCCAGAAGCTAATTGGCAGCCAGTGGAGTGGTTTTAATGTTGGGGTAATATGCTCACCCCTAGATGTATCGGTGGCCAACCTGGCTGCCATATTTTGAACTAGTTGAAGTTTCCGAACTAGGTACAATGGTAGCCCTATGTAGAGCGCATTGCAGAAGTCAAGCCTTGAGGTTACCAGCGCGTGCAAAACCGTCTTTCGGTCTTCTGACTCTAAGAAGGGTCGTAGCTGCTTAGATGTACACTGCTCTTTTTTCATCTCTCTTTGTGCAAGGGGGTAAACAAACCAGAAAGGTTATGTCCCAACCTGGGATTGTGGTCAAGTGTGCCCAAACAAGCCAGGATTCATAAGCCAACAACAACCCTGCTTTATTGCTGGTTTATGAATCCTGGTTTGTTTGGGAGCACTTAATCACAACCCTGAATTCAGACAGCACATGAAGTGACCCTTTCCTGGTTTATTTACCTGCTTCTATGAAGGGAGAAGCAAACGGACTACATGCACCACTATGAATGTCCAGATTTTGTTCCGTCTGCTCCACCTTTGTTTCACAGACTGTCTGGTGTCTATCATTTCATCATCTGATCATTCATGAAGTCATTTTTAAAAACCAGAATTTCATTCTACTTGTGCTAATTCACATCAGCACTAGTGCACACTTGTGAAATGAATTACTGCAAATCCCACCCCCAAAAGTGAAACTTCTAGTCCACAAGTCCACAGAATCTGTGTGACTCAGAAAAAGATGGTTCACTGCAGAAAGTGCAGGTTAGATTTCTCTAGCATCCCTTAGGCATGCACCCTCTTCCCAGGGTTTTTTGTTAAGCCAGTTTAAAGTGATGAGCCAACGCAGCTGGTGTTTGGATGTCAAATCCTGCCGATTTCAACAGACCCGCAGCCGCAGCCTTCTTCCAGGAAGAAAGACGCGAACACAGAAGCCGCCCTCCTTTCATTCTCAAATCTGTTATCTCATTTTGGACCTCTGGGTGCTTTTCATAAGCAGTTTCCACAAAACTGGCTTCTATGGAATCCAGGATGGTGAGAAATATCTGGAACTGGCCGGGATTAGCTGATAAAGGGCTTTTGCATGCCCTGTGTGTCCTGTTCTTTCGTGGTTGGGGAGGGCCAGGGAGTGGCCGCTGCAGAGCAGAGAAGGAGCAGTTCTTTGTCAGTTGCACCCATTGAGACAGAGTTCTCCAGAAGCACCCATTTGCATTGGGACAATGCCTGCCCTCGGCTCTGGGTGGGGGAGAAGGAGGTTTTCTGGAACTGTGATGAAAAGGACCCCTGGAGGGTTTGGATTGCAACTCCTTGCTTCCTTTGGGCTCCCGTTCACACACCCCATCTACCTAGAAACAGTCTTCAGGTTAGCGGGTTCCCTCTGCAAAGACGCACATGCGGACTTGCGCTGATCCATGGCTGCGCATGAGAAACCATGGATCAAGAAAAGGGATAGGAAAGGTTGCATTAGTAGGACCACATCCCCTTGTAGGCCCCTCCTCCGCTCTTTTCTGGAGGCCTGGCTTCACAATCTCTCTGGGTCTGCTCGCTATCTGAACAGGCACTGGGTTGCCAGAGAGACTGGACAGCAGCACTCCGGCTTGAAGGGCAACAGGGCTGCTTGGGGCAGGGATTGTTTATGATTTGGATTAATAAACCAGCTTGCTACTGGATATCTTCCTGCAACTGCAGCTGCTCCGGGAATCCCTGCTCAGGGTAACCGAGACAGAAACTACTCCCAGGAGGGGATGTTTTATAGCCACTCACTGCTGGATGTCATTGGCAGAAGCCCAAAATCTCTTGTGCCGCACAGGGCGTTCAGACCAAAGTTTGCACATTCAAGGTTGCAGGCTTTCAGAACAGACCAGGTTCTTCGTTAGACAAGGGGTTGGGGGGTTGGGGGGCGAGTAACAAGAAAGATTCAGGAAACTGCACTTCACCTTTTTAGAGCGTTGAAAGCGACTCTCATTCATCTTTACCAACCTGTTGTTGCTCAGTCATCCTCCCCATATCAGGAGTGGGGCGTCTGACAGACTGCACGTATATCAAGTCACATAGAAGGTTTGGGTAGTTTTAGCATGGCATTTTTTTAATATGTAGAAGAGAAGGGCGCTGGCCAGAATATTTAACCTCAGGACACCTGGGGAGGGCCATAACCTAGCAGGGATGGCAGGAAGGAGGCGCTGCAGCTGGAGAGGTGTGAAACCCGGCCTCTGGGGCTGTGCCAGAGGGAGGGGGGGAGCACGAAGGGAGGGGAGAGTGCTGAGGGTAGAAAGTCTGGAGGACTCCCCCCCCCCCCAGTCTGGTCTGGTCTTTCCATCTCTGGACGGAGGCGTCTGTGGCTGGCTCAGGCAACAAGGCCCTCCTTTGAGTAAGTAGATAGTCTAGCTAGGTTTTATGGTTTTCAGGTCACTGGGTTTCCCACGTTATGCATGCTTGCATGGTTGTTGTTTTACTTTTCATTCTCCCCAGAACTCCTACCCTTTACTTGTAAATAAATCCCTTCTCCCTCCAGTGTTCTTGTCGCTGGGGCAGGGCTAAACCCAGGGCTACTGTGCCAGGATTCTGGCACCCTTTCCCAGAGGTTTCTGGTCCTACGAGGCCTCTGGGGGTGGCAGCGGAGACGGGGGTGTAAGCTGGTCATAGAATCATAGAATCATAGAATAGAAGAGTTGGAAGGGGCCTACAAGGCCATCGAGTCCAACCCCCTGCTCAATGCAGGAATCCACCCTAAAGCATCCCCGACAGATGCTTGTCCAGCTGCCTCTTGAAGGCCTCTAGTGTGGGAGAGCCCACAACCTCCCTAGGTCACTGGTTCCATTGTCGCACTGCTCTAACAGTCAGGAAGTTTTTCCTGATGTCCAGTTGGAATCTGGCTTCCTGTCACTTGAGCCCGTTATTCCGTGTCCTGCGCTCTGGAAGGATCGAGGGACAGAGAGAGAGAGAGAGAGAGATTGCTGATTAATTGTACTTGGAGAGGAATTGCTGATTTGAGACTCTCAGTACAGTACTTTGCACATTAAAGGAGAAAGATCAATTTTTAAAACAACATGCAGGCTTGTGTAAATGCACACCTTTGAACACAAACGCAGGTTTGGGAAACTGCAAACGTTTCACACGAATTCATTCCTGCGCACCTTCGGGGTTGCGAACGGGACGTATTCACGTGATTTGCGCACGAGAATGATATTCTCGGACATCCCAACTGTGCCTTTTCCATCTGGCCCTGCTCACTCCTTGACCACAGCGCCAAGAGAGTCTTCAAAATGGAATTTGGCCCTCGGGCCGAATGAGGTTAAACACTCCTGGTTCAAAGCAGGAGCTGAACAGGCTTCCAAATAATCGATAAAAAACAGCCGTGTCCGCTGCTCACAGGCTTGCAGTCTAAATGATGCAATGTAAAAGGAAAAGTCAAGAAGAAATGCCACCGTTTGTCTTCATATTCTATTTTTGCTCTCCCCCCCCCCCTCTTCAGCTGGGTGCCATCTAGATTTCCTGCCTCACATGCCGAAGTCACTTGCGCCATGTCTGCCTGCTGGGTCACCTTTGAAATGGCTGTTGTTGTCCTTCAAGTGCTCAGGCGGAAAGCAAAAGCGAAAAAGCGCAGCAGAGAGGTTGAACTCATCAAAGGGGCATGTGTTTTCTGAGAATTGTGAAGGTACAGAGAAGAAAAGCAGACCTGTGGGTTCTACTGCACGGTGTGCAGATCTGGGAAGGGCCCGGTGGCACGCACGGGGCCAGGGGCTGAGCGGACAAAGGGGCTTTGGGCCTCGCTCAAGATTGCTGCTCTCCAGCTTTGAGACACAGAAGGGTCTTGTGCTGCTGCCTGAAATCTTTTTAACAGGAGAGAATTCAAGGATTAGAAGAACAAGCTCTGGATGTGTCTGACTGCAACTCCTATCATCCCTATTGCTGGTTGAACAATGATGGGATGATCCCAATCCCAACCCATTCGGAGGACAAGGCAGATGAGAGCTTTGGAGCCAAAAGGTTGTACACCCTGATCGAGCCAGAGAGGGTGCAGTCTGGCCAGGTGAGATGCTGCCCAGGGTCCCGCAGCCCCTCCTCGCTTTAGAGGGGGCAGTGTGCCCTTGGGTGGGCCCTGGCATGTGCCTCCCTAGCAGCAGGGCCATCCTCGAGAGCAGCAACGGCAGTGGCGGCACCCCACGCCTCACAGGGCAGCTGCGTGCAGCCTCCCTTTTATTTTCCCACAATGCCCCATGGAGCATCACCCCAGGCATTGTGGGAAATTAAAAGGGAGCCTAGATCCAGCTGCCTGATGCTGCTTTGCAACACTGGGCTGGGACATCTGTTTCCGGGGTCTCCAACATGCCGCTCGTGGGCACCGTTCCGGCCCCCCAATTTGGATGTTATTTCTTAAGCTTCCTTTTATGTTTAAACCGGGAGGCTGGCATGTTGCGAAGCCAGAGGGCCGGCACCCGGCGCCACCTCCATGTGGCTCCCACAGGGCCTTGTCTTCTGGAGCTCAGAGTCCACTTCTGCCTTGGACTCAGGCTCTGGTCCCAATCCTTTCCTTCGCCTCCCCACTTTGCCTCCCGGGAAGGTGTGTTTTGCAAGGTTCGGCTTCCCCACCACGGCAGCCATTTTACAAATGGGGTAGCCCCACCCCTATTTTGTGAGAGCAGCCCTGGAAGACCCCCAAGATTCCAAATAGGCCCGTCCACCCAAAGAAGTTGGGGGCCCCTGACTGTAAGCTGTGTCATGCAGAGGCAGCCTCTTTGTCCAAATAGCTCCCCTGTGTCTCCAGGGGGCTTCCCCATTCCCTGATACCTGGACCCCTCCCTCTTTTCCCATGTCCTTCCTCCTTCTTTTCCGCCATGGGGCTGGAAACAGCTCAGGGGCCACCTGGAAGTGGACAGAGGCCCCTCCCTCCCCACGATCCATCTCCCATTGGAAGATTCCCTTGGCTTTATGAAAAGACAAAGTCCCCAAAGGCAGGGCACACATCCCACGGCCTCGTCTCCTTCGGCTGGGAGCTGGACAGGAGAGTTTTGATACAATCACAGAATCGCAGAGTTGGAAGGGGCCCACAAGGCCATCGAGTCCAACCCCCTGCTCAATGCAGGAATCCACCCTAACGCATCCCTGACAGGTGGTAGACAATGCCTGGACTGTACCACGGAGCTACAAGGCCCTTGCCCAGATCCGCCCGATATCAGATAATCCACCAAGTAATCCGATACTGTCAATCTTCTTCAGGGATGATTATTGGGACCACAAGTGTTGCAAAAGGCTCTTAAAGGAAGGGAGAGGGGTCGAAAACCCATTGGGGACTAAACATGGGCGGTGCCTGAGAGCATGTCAGGAGGTCAAATGCCACGTGGCTACGGTTGACTTTTATTTATTAAGTGAAGATGGTTTCGTGGGCATGTTCCCTGCAGCAGCAGCAGCAGCAGATGGCTACCCGGTCTCCAGTATTTTATCTTGCCAAATAGCCAGAGAAATGCTCGCTTATCCACCCACTTGTTATCTACTGGCCTCTTCTTCCTACATAGTCTGTTTCCGGAGTCTGATGTATTTCAGACCTGATCGATCCAATAGCGTCCTTCATTCTGAACCCGGTGACAGGTAGGAGCCGGTCCCTCAATGACAGCTCTGCACTCATTCTGTTTGTCTCTCATTTTCTCTTTCTTCCAAGAAAAAACACAGCTTGCGCTGGGAAAGACGCACCATTTCTGATAATCTGAAACACACTTCCTCCTGTCTAAGACCTTGGAGCAGAAACGCACGCCTTTCGGTCTCAATTTCTCTCATACCACATTGTCTGCACACTGGGTATCATTTCTGCATTTGGACTGGGCACTGCCCCTCCTGATAATAACTGGCGCTGTGGTTGGTGAGAGTCTGCCTTACTTCTGCGCATTCCACAACTGTTAGGCTGTGTATGAACAAAGACCCTCTAATGTGGTCAGGCTTGAACCTTCGGCGTGAAGTCTGAATGTGCTTCCCGATAGGTTCAGGGGGCGTCTCCATGGTTCTCTACCTCATGTGGCATCATTGCAGAGTTGCACAAGCACTGAGGCACCTCTGAAGCAATCTTGGCTGCTCTGTGTTTTATCAGCGCAACGCACCTCTTGTACCCAACTTCTATTTGCTTGCATGACGGTTGAGCTGCTCAAACATGGCATGAAGATCACCCCAATTTTGCACTCAGAGAATCCGATTTCTGTGGCCTGTATCAGTCAGAGAAAATAAAGCGAACAATGACGACTGCAACGAAATGTTGCAGTGCATCCTCACCTCCTAACAGCCCTTTTCTTTTCCAACAGGCACCCAATGTTCTGTAGTTGCTGAGGAGGCTCTCACCTGATTGGGCTGTTTCTTTCTTTGGCGGGTGGGGGCACCCCTTTTTAAAAGATGTTGTTGGGTTTCCCCCAAGCACGTGTTTCAAGAGGGAGGTATCTTGTTAGGGCTCCATTTCCGCCGGCACTCACCACCTGAGGGTTACAGGTTTGCATTAATGCTCATTTCCCATAATTTAATGCTCTTGCTAAACCTGTGACCATCAAAGCACTCTGTGGGAAAGGGGGGGGGCATTCAGACTGGGCCATCTGTCCACTAGAAATCCTGCTGATAACCCCTTCCCCTGGCTCCTCATTTCTTGCAGCTTTGACCCCTTTCTAGCTTATCTTTGAATTCTTAAGGACTAGGAACTTAGTTTTGGAAAGCATTTGGGATGTTAAAAATCCTCAGCCAAACGCCATTTTCTGCATTTGCATGGAGCGACAGCAGCAGACGCCCTGCTCTCGCAATCAGGCTAGGCTGTAAGGCACATCTGCAAGTTTTGCTTTGCAATAAGGTTAGTAAGAACACCACCAAACTCTCCCCATCCCTCACCACGTCAAGCATAGCTGCCTTCACCAGCAGGGGGATGAGGCAGACTGCTGTGAGGACTGGAAAAGTGTACCAAGAAATTGCACTGCTGGTCATAAACTGATCCCTCGTCTCTCTTTCTTTTCTCTCGATCCGGCTGATTTCTTGGATCTCTGAGTTCGGATGTTCCTCAGGTCCCCAGTCGTTGCTCAAGAATGGAAAGTGATACTTAGGTGGAATGAATAGATCCTCCCTTTTTCACTGAACCGAAAGCATCACCGTCCTCTCTGAAATTCAGGGATTAGCACTATTTTTCTGGATCGGACCAAATGTTCCACCAATAATTAAAATTTCTTAGAGCAGCCTTCCTCAACCTGGGGCGCTCCAGATGTGTTGGACTGCATCTCCCAGAATGCCCCAGGGAGATGCAGTCCAACACATCTGGAGCGCCCCAGGTTGAGGAAGGCTGTCTTAGAGGGTGGCGAACGTGACCCTCCTCTCCATCTCATCCTCAGGACAACCCTGTGAGGTAGGTTAAGCAGAGTGAGTCAATGAGGCACAGTCACTCAGAGAATTTCATGGCCGAGTGGGGACTTGAACCCAGATCCCCCCAGTCCAACGCATGAACCACTTACACCACACTGGTTCTCAGCATCCATGGTCCTGCTTTCAGGATGTGGCTTGTTCATGTTATTTTTTAGACTGGCTCTCTAGGCCCCACTCAGCCACGAAACTCTGGGCCAGCCATCGACTCTCAGCCTAGCCAACCTCGCAGGGTTGTTGTGAGGATAAAATGGAGAAGAGGAGGAGGACCATGGGCTCCTTGGAGAAAAAAAGATGGGATATAAATGTAATAAATAAATTTCTAAGGAAATGCCTTATTATTTGTCTCAAGCATCTGTTGCTCAGATGGTTCTGAACATGGAATAGATGGGAGTGCCCCTGAGCAGGTGCAAAGCGCAATTCCCTCCACCCCTGAAAACTAGCCTCCACCATCATGAGGGGAAGACCGCCCAGATTCAGGGGTGACGTTTCCAGGAGAACTGGGCTCCTTTCTTTCTGCCCCGACACCTGTCGAAGAATAACTGGGCCTCCCTCCAGCGACAGACACCTTCGGTTGGGTTTGGGTGGGGTCCCAACTCTGCCTGGGCACACACCATCCTCTGACCTGGAAAACCTCCCCTTATCCTCCCTGGGAACGCGTTGTTGTTCCGAGAAATGCACTCTGCTCGTGCTCAGATGCCCCCTGAATCTGTCCTTTCTTCCTTTCAGCAGTCCCAGAGTTGAGCCTCAGCTCCGAGAAAGGTCGCTCTGCTCCAGAAAAACATGCGTGACGCTCCTGAGTGGGTTTGCTCAGAACTCAGTCCTGGGTAGGAACTGACTTCCTAGCAATGCTTGAATTGCTAGGAAGCCGCTGGGGACCGAGGCTTCAAGGAATAGGCGAGTCTCACCCGCAGACACAGTTAGCCGAATCCCGGCCCTCCCCACGTCGCTTTCTAAAAACATGGGGGAGGGCAGGTCCACGAAAGGAAAGGGGCACATCCCCCCCCCCAAAAAAAATCCATGCTCTGCTTCCTAGAGTAACCCTGTGGCACAAACGGTGGCGCGAGAGAGGCGCAACCGAGCTGCACTCTGCACGCGCTCAGGAGAAGCCTGGCTTGTCCCACGCTGCCTCCCCCGAGGGGGCAAGAGAGAGGCGCGCGCGGGGGGTGGGGGTGGGGGCACGGCAGGCAGGCAGGCAGGCAGGCAGGCAGGCAGCCCTCCCTCCCCCCAGCCCCTCCCCCGCTCGGCAGCGGCGCCTTTGATGTGGCGGAGCGGAGAAGGAAAGCGAAAGCCCAGGCAGCAGGCCACGTGTTTTAGGAGAATCGCGGGGCGGGGCTGGCTGGGCAGGCAAAACGGGCGAGCTGCGCTTAAAAGCCACCAGAGGCGGCGATGAGCCGAGACGGGCGGCCGCAGCAGCAGCAACAGCCCCCGCCGCCCCGCGCAGCGCCCCTCGACGTGGCTTCGCGGCGGAGGATGCGGCTGCGGAGCTCCGCGCCACGCACGCAGGCAGGAGGGCGCTGGGAAGCGGCGGCGGCAGCGGCAGCGGCAGCCTCCGCCAGGTCCGCCGGAGGACCCCGGTTGCGGGAGAGCAGCTAAGGCGGCCCCAAGGTAAGGGCGCGCCTCCTCCTCCGGACCGAAGTCGCGACCGAGCAGCTCCCTCCGCCGGGATTCTGGCCGGGGGTGGCAGCTCGCCAAAGCGGGGCTGTTTCAGGTTAGCTGAGCTGTACAAAGCAGTGCAGGATTGTAGCCTTCAAGCCCGATGCGCTGCTGCTGCTGCTGCTGCTGCTAATAATAATAATAATAATAATTAAACAGAGTGACCTTCTGGTCAGAAACGGAGAAGTGTTCTATCTGGCCCCCCTCTTCCACGGGCACACTTCTGGAGCCCAGCTGGGATTCAATGCCACCACCCTAAAATGCCTTTTCCTTGGAAAAAGGGCTTCTTTTCCCCTTTTCTTTTTTTAAACTGAAGCTCATTTAACTGGAGGGCTGCAGCGTTGGAAAAACGAGAGAAGGAGGCCAAAAGGATCCGTCTGGAATATCTTTCTTTCTGGGAGAGGGAGGTTTTTTTTCCTTTTTCCCCCCTTTTCCTTTTTTTGGATTGCCTTTCCACTGCCCTATAATCTTCCATTTCACTCGGTTTGTGGTTTTGTGTTTGGCTGGATTATATATATATATATATATATATATATATATATATATATATATTAAAAGGAAAACGCTCCATTTTTTATATTTATATTTATATCTGTAGTAGTCCAAAAACGTCTCTCCCATTCCCATTTATTGATGAGTAGGTTATTTGGTGAAAAACAATGTTCCCAATTAAGGCCAGTTATAGATTATAACACAACTCTTAAGTAGGGCAAGACAGCAAGCTTTTGAGTAGCACTGGACGCTGCTTCTTCAAGATCAAAAAGAACACTCTAAAACAGGAGACTTTCCTGGTGGGCTTCATGCCCCATGGGCCATAGCTCTCTGCCTGCCCCTTGGTTGCCTTTCATGGCACCTGAGATTTTTGTCCCCTAAGGTGACACCTTTGTGTCGCCTTGCATGAGGGCTCTTTCTGTCCAGGATCAGGCCAGAGCTTTGACTGGAGTGTCGCAACACCGTAGGTGCCAAGCAATGCCATTGATAGAGTGATGCCAGCTGTACTTCCCTAGATCCACATTGTCCGGAGATAGAGAGGACCCATTCTTTCTGCCATCCATCCCATTGGAGCTAAAGGCCATGTCTCCAACAGCTGTTTGCTTAGCTAGGAAGATCTCCGTGTGTGTTTGTGTGTGTGTCTGTCTCTTTCATCTCATTTTCGGATCTGAATCACTTCCCACGCATGTATTTCCATAACATTTCATAACTCCTACAAATCTTATTCATCGTTACCCGGCAGTTAGATTTGCTGACAACAGGTCTTGTTGGCATGTAGAGTTCTCACATCCTGGCATTTAGGCAAAATTTGCCTTCTCTGTTTGTCTTTGTCTCCTCTTTGGCTGGAAATAATAAGATTCCGTGTCACAGTGAATCAAAATCCAGAGTCTGACAGTCCACCTGGCTGCGGAGCTCCAGACAGCCCAGTCCCTGGGAGGGCTGGTTTCTGAGAAGGCAGCATGGATTCTCAATGATCCGCCAGCACCGATCTATAAACTGACGACTTGGGGGATAAATCCTCAAATCTATGCTTGCCGGTAAGGTCAAGGCAGGCAACGGAGACGTATCGAACTAAGCTGTCAGGCCAGCAGTAGACACCAGGCTAGGAGTTCATCCTTGGCTCAGCACCACTGAGTTTCAAGCAGCTTCACTGGGGGAAATATTTGCTGCCGCCCCCCCATCCCACCTCCCCCAGTGCTGAAAGATATGTCAATAATAGGAAGCAATTTAAACTGGACCACTTAAAGTACAAGCATTATTATTTTTTTAAAGAGAGAGAGAGAGAGAGAGACTGAGAGCACTAGAACAATGTTTTACGGGTTCACGGAGGTTGATTTGTGTGTGCGTGGTGGGATTATAGTCTTAAACTCCCACGAGGTGGGGGCTGTGGAGGAGGAAAGGGGGCATTTCTCCAAGAGGGAGAGCTCAGTTTACTCAGGCACTTGGCCTGCCTGCAAGGCACACGCTTTTCGCTCTGCACAAAGAGACCCATTCATCTCGGCCAGCTGCGTCTGCTTTGGGGCATTTGATCCCAACTCGCAGCACTCTCGGTGCTTTGGAGTGTGGGCTCTCACGCTTCGAAACAAGGGAAGCGCTCAGCTTTCCCAGGAGAACAAAGCGAGATGGGACAGAACCCGTCAGCACAAGCCCGAATGCCATAGGTGGGAAGCGCTGCTAGCAAAACTCATTCCGTCCTGCCGCCCTGGGCTTAATCATTCAGAAAGTTCAATATTTTTGATTCCAAAAAACTTCCTTCCTTCTCCTAAACACTCAAACTCAAACCAAAAAAGGCGGTGGTGGCGGTGGCGGTGGCAGCGTGGAACATGTCATCGTTCTGTGGCGGGGGAGGGCGGGCTGAAGGAACTTACTCAGAAGTTACGGCCTTTCACCTTTTGGGGGAAGGTGGGTTGCGGGCCTGTTCTTGGACAGAGAGCGGCCTTGGAAAGAAGTTCTAGCTCGGTATAAGTAACGCCGCTTTCAAGTTGAATCAACTGATGGGAAAGGCAGGCTTCTGAATCAGCGATTCCCATCAGCGGGTCTCTGATGCATTCTGTGGCTAAGAGAAAAAGAAAACCGCTTGCAAGCATGTGTCAATGCTACTAAATCTGTGGCGGGCTGTTTTCCCTCTCTACACAAGAGACAACGTGGGTTCAGCCTTGCAGAGGGTTCGGTTTGCCGAGCGGAGGCCAGCCAATTAGTGCCTCTGTGTTTGAGCTTTGTTTTCGAGGGGACGTAACAGAGTGGTACAGTCCCTGCTTTGCATGTAGAAGGTCTCAGGTTTGATCCCCGGGAGCATCTCCAGGTAGGACAGGAAAAGCTCCTGCCAGAAACCCTGGAGAGCTGGGGCTGCCAGTCAGTGTTGACAACACTGGACTAGGTGGACCCAGGGTCTGACTCTCAGTCTAAGGCTGCTTCTGCTGTTCCTATAGGTTCCAGCTTCTGGCTCACTCTTGGAGGATTTTAATGTGATTTGTGGTTGTGTTTTTTTGGATTGCAGGAGCACCTCAGTGAAGCTAGCAACCCTTCCTTGGCCCCCAAAGCTATGGGAGACCACACCGGCGGGTCCAGTCTGTAGAATGGTAGCACATAGCAGTGTGACGCCTGAGAATCGAATCGCAACAGACCTGAGATGTCGGCTTGAGCCGCCCGTGCGGGACGCCCTGCAGGTCCGAGCTCCCCACGGCCTCGGGCAGCCCAACACCGTGCAAAGGCCACAGAGCACCCACTTCCGCACTTTTCGCTCGAAGGAGGACTTCGGCACCATCAACCGCACCACCGTCTTGCTGGAGGAGTGTGGTTTTTACTGGGGACCGTTGTCTGTCGACACTGCCCACGAGAAGCTCAAAGATGAGCCGCTGGGGACCTTCCTGCTCCGCGACAGCCGGCAGAAGAATTGCTTCTTCACCATTAGCGTTAAGACGGACACGGGGCCCACCAGCGTCCGAGTCATCTTCCAGGGAGGACACTTCCACTTGGATGGGAGCAAGGAGACCTTTGATTGTCTCTTCAAGCTCCTGGAACATTACGTTAGCTCTCCACGAAAGTTCCTGGTCGCCCCACTGCACAAAGAGCGTTTGCGCTCCTTGCAGGAACTCTGTCGCAAAAGCATCGTGGCGACATTTGGAAGAGAGAACTTGAGCCGTGTCCCGCTCAATCCGGTCTTAAAGGATTACCTGGAGTCATTTCCCTTTAAGTTGTGAGGGTTCTGCATTAAATCCACGTGTACGACTGGGAGAAATGAAAGGCAGGAGCGAAGCGGAAACTCCGGCCCCGGGAGGGAGTTGGGTCTCGGAAGGCTCAGCCCCCCACTCTTACAGGCCGGTTGGGGACGATCCATTCGTGCACGGAAGGCGTTGGTCAGATGGGGAGCGTTGGTGGCGAACATCGGATTGCATGGAGTATTCTTTTACGTAGCCACTGTGTTGGGTGTGCTAATAGCCGAAATACACAAAGAAATCCAGCATCTGGGTTTTTATAACTTTTTGGTCTATGAACACCTCTATTTTTGTAGCAGCTCCACTGTATTTGAACACTTGACTTCTGATGTTTACACAATTGAGGGGGGAAAAACTGTTTGCACAAATGGAGGCTTTTGGAGGCCTTATTGATAATTTTCTGCTGTGCAGAAAGTTTTTGTTATTTTGTATCTATTTTTTTAAAGGTGATAATAAACCTTATTGTAAAAGGTTTTTTTTCCTACAAACCAAAGCAGTTTCTCTGGTCTTTAATGATATGGGATTTGGATATTTATCTCTGTAAGGGACCTACCACGTGGTGAGGCCCTCCCTAACTAAGGTTGCAATCTTATGTGTGTTTAGACAGAAAAAAAGTCAGAGAAGTAAAGAAAGATAAGAAAGGGACCACGCTCACCCGAGCAACTGAAAAGCAGGCAGGGAAATGCGTTCGCAGGTAACAAACAGACAGCGCCTGCATCTTGTGGGGCCTGTTTTCACAAGGGCAGGCTGTGAGTTTGTAGGTTAAAGAAACGGCGGTTGTGCTCGCACCAATCGTCACGCGCACCCCACGAACAACAACGCCAGCACCACCACAGCAACCCGGACTTTTTAGAGGGACGTCACGATCCCTTGGCAGAGCCCCTGCAAGGCAGACGGTCCCAGACTCAGGCCCTGGCATCTCCAGTTAGCAATCCCGGGCCAGAGTGCCGGAGAGATGCTTCTCAGGTGGGTAGAAAGCCTGGCGGAAGGGCTGCAAGGCCAGGAGGCCTGTTTTGCAGGCAGAAGCGCCCAGGTGCAACCTCTGGGTCAGATGGTGGGACGGGGAAGACTCTCTCTGCCAGTTTGGCAACCGCCTGCTCTCCAGAGGCTTCGGACTACAAGACCTATAAGCCTCAGCCAGCATGACCAATGGTCAGGGATTACAGGAGTCCAAAGTATGTATAGAGAACACAATTGCCTACCCCTGGTGTAAACAGAACTAAGTGAGATGCACCATTGATCTCAAAGAAGCATGAATCATAGGATCATAGAATAGCAGAGTTGGAAGGGGCCTACAAGGCCATCGAGTCCAACCCCCTGCTCAAGGCAGGAATCCACCCTAAAGCATCCCCGACAGAGGGTTGTCCGGCTGCCTCTTGAAGGCCTCTAGTGTGGGAGAGGCCACAACCTCCCTAGGTCACTGGTTCCATTGTCGTACTGCTCTAACAGGAAGTTTTTCCTGATGATTCTCTCCCCGCCCCCCCCCCCCCCTCTCTCTTTCTGTTCAACACAGCTAACAAAAACATAAAACCCAAAAAGTCATCCCATCATTAAAATGCATCCAAAACAACAAAATAACTCACAAAGCTAAAAAGCAAATCCAGACAGGATTTGGAACTTGTCCCTCATGTTTGGAACTCCCCCTTGGGTTTTGGTGGAGACAGGCTGCAAATTTCACAAAAGACACGTTTCGGTGCATTGCCACTTGCCCGCGTGCCCTGTTATGTCATGCCTGCTAGTACAAACAGAACACAGCAGCATTATTCAACCCCCCACCCCCAAAGTCGGCTATATCCAAAGAAGTGTGGAAAGTCGGTTCCCATTCTGTATCTAGCACTAACTGGGTAGTGCTAAAAAACACACACCAAAACCCCAAACCCAGAAGTGTTCCTGGTGCTGGCTATGGTCTCCTAAAGCCAGCGAGAGGCTGAGCCCATCCCCCAAGGGAAGGCCCAATCCGTGCGCGTGCGCACGTGCCTCTGTGTCCTTGATCCTCCACCACAGTTACTTTATCATTAATTTACTCATTCTACTTCTCGGTGGCCCTATAACAGTTGCTGTCGGAGTGACCTACAAAACGAGAAAAACACATTATAATTCCTACAACGAATGACCAAATAGCAGCGTGTGGATCAAGCAATTAATTCCAAAAGCAAATGGTCAAACAGCAGCATGTGGAATACTGCAAAATAAACCTCCATCCTTTAAAAATAAGAGCAATGGACAAACCCATCTCAAGCACCGGGGAGGTTTGCCGTGGAGACACGGTGGGGGTCTGGAGCCCTGCTGGTTCTCAGCACCCGAGGGTGGGGGTGGGGAGGCCAGGCAGCCCCCAAGAGCTTCTCCTTCAGGCTGGAAGAGATTCAGCAGCAGCCCAGGCACAAGTTAACACTCCGCCCCATGGAGCACGCTCAGACCCCATATGCCATCTGGGGCCATTTTCGAAAGGAAGCCCCACATACAACGCATGGCAGCATCGTATCCATCAAGCACTGGAGTGGCTTGCTCCAATAACTTCAGTCAGCCGAAGCACACCAGTTGCTGGGGAACATGGGCAGCAGGGCGCTGTTGCACTCATGTCCTGCTTGTGGGTTCCTGGTCGACAAGCGGTCGGCCACGGTGTGAACAAAATGAGGTTCATCAGACGAGCGTTTTATTGCACACTTGTTACAGGCACTCGTGTATTTTTGCGGGTCCCTCTCATGACATCGTCTGCCTCCTGCGTGCCTCCCGGCCCTTCTAGCCTTCTTTGAGCAACAACAACAACAAAAAAACAGTCCAGTAAGTCTGACTTATTTTTAAAGATGGAAGTTGCCGCTATCCCCTGCTGTGTGCAGGAGAGCAGTGGGATCAAAACGGCCCATGGAATGGACCACGTTCACTTTGTTTACTTTCTCTTTCAAAAGAGGAAGTAATGAGGGACAAACACGTGGGCAGAGAAGCGACGGTAAACAAATGCGGTTTCTCCCTATGTGATGACGCTCAATGATGGATGGGATGGACCCTTGTCATGATCCAGACGGGCTCTTCCCATGTTCTCGTGTTCTCCACCCTCTTCTTTCTTCATCTTCCCGCCCAGCTCTGCCTCCTTTCTTGCCCAAAAGTTCCAAATTACTTGAGGGGGAAAGCAAAACAAAACACACTAAGCTCAATTATGCAAAATGGAAAACACATGCAAATATGTTCAATTAGCACCATTTAGCTAGAGTGCAGAATCTGTGGGAGGTGTTTCATTCCATGTGGCACTGCTCATCTCTGTGGAAGCCTGAAGCCTTGGCTAATAACAGAGTTCTTAAAGGATGCAGCCCTTTCAAGCCATTCTTGAGAACAAAGATGTGTTGATTTAACTTGCAGATCCTGCCTGTCTCTCTCTTTTTCCTGTTCTCCGTAATTTCTCCAGAAGCACTGGTTAGTTTCACCAGAAATCAGGTTGCTGTCTTGCCTGTAGGCAAACGTTTGCAACATGGGTTCCCCCCCTTCCACAGACACTGCTTGCAGCCTGGAATGTGTGCAGTAGCCTTCCCCAGCTGGGGGGGCGTCCAGAGGTCTTGGACTACGCTGGCTGGGAGTTGTAGTCCAACATCTCTGCAACGCCCCAGGTTGGGGAAGACTGGATTATATCGTGATGAAGGTGCCCCTGCTGGCGCTGAGGCCCTGCACCACATCGGCTTTGATAGGTAAGAACTCGCGCCTTGAATGGTGCCTTGAAGCAGCGCAGATGGAGTCAGGCGCTCTAACGGACTCGTCCCGTCCTGCCCCTGAGCAGCTCCCATTTCCAGACTATTGTTGGATGCACCTTCAGGTCATTCAGCCTGGAGAGCAGCTCAGTTCCTGCAAGGATTGCTGCTTTAAAAAAACCAAAAACATTTTATGGCCCTGCCGGATGGAAGGGCAGGTTCTGTCCCAAGAGACCCAGAGGGCCGGCCCATCGGAGGAGCCCTTCTGGGTCCATCCAAAGGATGGTCTACTCCAGCATCTGTCTCCCGCAGTGGGCTTGCATTCCAGAGGTTGGCGGGGCGGAAGCCTGCATGTTTTGTTGCCCAGTCACTAAGTTTTAGGAGAGGAATTTCAACTGTTCAGAGTGGTGGTGGGGAACTGCACAAAAGACGGGACACCGCCTAAGGGTGGTGGTCGAGGGGAAAGGGGCAGCGGTGTGGCTGTCGGACCCCAGGTGAGCTGCAATTGGCGTCGGAGGTTAAAACCAACGCTTTGAACTGGGCCTGGAATGCAGTGGCATGGTCCGGTCACATGGGCCAGGCCCCGTTAATGGTCTTGCTGCCCTGTTTTCAGTCAGCTGAAGTTTGCAGGCAGCCTTCAAAGGCGCTCCGCAAATAACACATTTGCAGTAATCCAGATGACAGGTTATCAGAGCGTGGGTATCTGTTGCTAGGCTGTCTCTGTCCAGACAGGGTCATAGTTGGTATACCTGCTTCAACTGAAAAAAGGTGCTGCATGCCACCAGGTCCACTTGCGACTCTAGTAACAGTGCTGGATTCAAGGACGTCCCCAAACTGCGAACCTGATCCTTCAGAGCAGGGGTGGCCAATTTGTGGCCCTCCAGATGTTTTGGGCCTCCTCTCAGGCTGAGCCAGCTCATCCAATGGTGATGGGTGATGCAAGGGGAAAACATCTGGAGGGCCATAAGTTGTCCACCACTTCTGGAACAGGGTGAGGACACCACTTAGCTGGGCAGATGAACCACTCATGAACAGTACCTCCATCTTATCTGACTTGAGTCTCAGTTGACTGCACCCAGTTACTGATTCAGAACATCCACTGCTTCACCTGGATTTGATGAAAAGTAGAGAGAGGGGTGGTGGCGGTTCATTTGCACGACATCTCCGTCCCCATTTCCAGTTAAACTCCCCCAGTGGTTTCATGTAGACGTTGAACAGTATGTGGAACCTCACAGCATAACTGCCAAGGAATAGGGGGGGGGGGAGAATCCCCCAGCACCACCTGGGCATCCAAGCAGGAGTGGAATCACTGAAACACAAGACCTACAACTCCCAACTCCCAATCCAGACAGCTTATTCCAAAGGATACCAACGCCGGAGGTATCAAGAGCCTTCAAGAGGTCCAGGACGACCAACAGGATTGTACTCCTGCTGTCCCTCTCTTGGCAATGGTCATCTCACAAGGCAAACAAGGCAGTTTCCATTCCAGAATCAGGCCCGAGGCCCAATTGAATGGATCCAGAGAATCAGTTTCATTCAGGAGTGTCTGGAGTTGGCCAGCGACCGCACACTCAGGCACCTTGCCCAGGAAGGAGATGCTGGCAACCGGCCTCTAGTTGTTAACATCTTCTGCATTAGGCATTCCAGGAGTGGCCTAAATACCATCTCCGTTAAAGAGGTCGTTACCAGCCCCTCCGTCAAGGAGGAATTTACGGCCTCCTGGACCCAGCTGGACAACGCCTCTCTGTTAGAGGTAATAAGCCATGAAGGATAAGGGTCAAGCACGCAGTTAGTCAACCAGACTCGACCAAGCACCTGCATCGTCAGCAACTGAAAGTCATCCAATAAAACTAGGTCATGGATGGGAGTCCATTAACTGTGGCGTCCAAGTCGTGACGGGTACAAGCGCCTCTTCTCTTCGAAGAGCCTCACAAACTGGTCACAGCATGCCACCAGGGGCTCCTACCACCACCACCTCTCTCCTTGGCCCGGATTGGAGCAGGCCACAAACCACGTGGAAGAGCTCCGCTGGACGACACTGGGAATAAGCAAGGGGTGGCGGAAAAGAGCCCTCTCCTTGCCCCCCTCACCTCCGGAGAGCAGAGGTGCAACAATGAGTCTCACCTCTGCTTGATCAAGCACAGCACGAGTCTGTCTTCCCTCTGGCTGCATGGCCTTCAGCTCCCCAAGCTTTCCTGGGTACCGTCACAGCTCACGACGGGCACTCCAATGGAGCTTTGCCGCTTCCAGCGGGTGGGTGTTCCCATTGAGCTCTCCACCATGACCCCAAGATCGCATTCCTGGTCATTTCCCACCAGCTCAGACCCCCATCGGTGGATGGGAGTGGAGGGCTACTGAGTCTGGGCCAGTCTCCATGCAGGCCTCCCCCTCCCCTCCCTCGTAGGGCCGTGGTGACGAGAGAAAGAACGCCACGTTTTCTGTCCCTGAGCTCAGAAGATGGACGGGATTTGAGAATAAAAGGAATGATTTGCTGGCTTCCTGCACTTCATCCCACAACAATGGAGACCGAAGGAACTGGCAAGCGGAACGTGCCCTTCAGGGCATTTTCCTTTCCACGTCCCCATGTGCTGCCAGCAGTTCGCTTGGCTTGCCAGCCTCGTCGCCCGCTGGCTCTGAACGCTGCACTAGCCTAACCCAATCCACAGCCCATGTGGGAACATTTCAGAGGCAAGGGGCTCACTGGGGACAGGAACCCCCCGTGGCAGTGTTCCCGAACGGGGGCGCCACTCAGGCTGGACCATGGGGCCAAGGTCCAGCCAGAGGGCCCCCCAAATGGCCCCCAGAGCAGCAGGAGGTGCAGAAGCAAACTCCGCCTTATTCCTGTAGTTATGACGGTGCTACGGGTTAAGAGAGTTTAAAAAGCAAAACTGCACTTGCGCAGAGTATATGTTTTAATGTCAAGGTTGGCAAATCACTTTCCTCCTCCTCCTCCTCCTCCTCCTCCTCCTCCTCCTTCCAAAGTGTCAAGAATATAGAATTAGATTTAAAGCACAGAATGGGGGCTGGAGGCCATGGAGGCTGGTGACCCCAATGTCAATGGGGTGCGGAATCTGCCCCTTGGATAGCTTCTTTAGAGTTCTGATTGAAACCCGTGGCGATTCCCTGCCCCTCTGATATCAGAGCCACTAGCTTCCTCTGGCTGGAGGGGTGGGATGGAAAAAGAGAGATATCCATTGTGTTCTTCACAACTGAAGTAATGCACACGGCCATCTCAAATCCCCCCTTTAAGGCCATTAACCCCAGGGTCTAAAATGACCCAGCTGTACCAGTGTGTCCCAGCCCGGTGGTTTCCAGATAAGTTGGACTCAATCATTCCTAGCTGCCACGGCATAAGTCACACCAAGAGGAACGAGATCGCAGCCAGCATTTACACCGAGTAAACATGTCATTCCTCCATCAGCAATGATTATAGCAGAGACAGAACATGCCCTCCAGATTTTGCTTGTGTAACAGTTCCTAGGAACTGGACTCTGTGCAGCTGCCAGAAGCTGAGTGGATGGGATTTCAATCCTACCTTTGATGTTTTCCTGTGCGAAAGTTTTGTGCTAGTCCAACCTTATTTGCTGTGCCAAAGCCAGAGGCTGGGCTGCGGAGCAGTGTTTGAGCTGATTAATCAATTAGATGTGTGCATTAAACAAAAACTTCTGATCCACTCCAAAGTTGCTCCTGACGAAAACAGAGGCAGCTTTTGCTTGAGAACGGTTTGCTATTTACCCAGGCAAACAGAGGCAAAGTTTAATGCAAGCAAGCAAGCAACTAAAATTCATGCAATTAGTCGACAAGGATTTCTTCAGCCGGCGGAAAGGCCCAGTTAAAAGACGCCTCTTTTGCCAACCCTCAAATAAGCCACGGTGACCAGGTTCGCATGACTTAGCAACGGGGGGTTGCAGGTTCAAAATGGCGCCCTGGGTACGCGCTGCAGCTCATCAGGGGTGAAACAAGCCACCGTGGGCCTGGTGGATGTCATGTGAACCAGGCCTGTGCTACAGACCATAGTTCAGGGAAGGCCTGTGTGAAGAGATGGTTTTTAAGGAGAGACGTCTAAATGTCAGGATATGGGGGGCCTGTCTGGTGACAGTTGGGGATGAGTGGGGTGCTGCAATCTCAAACACTCTACTGCAAGTATTCCTGAGGTGAATCTCAGTCAGGATCGCGCAGCGCCCCCAGGCGCAGTGCCCCTCTGAAGACCACAAAGATCAGGAATGGCATAAACAGGGAGGCGATCCCTAAAGTATGGACGCTTTTGAGCCGCCCATCTCTTGAAGTGGAATGGGTGGGTAGGTGGGGGGAAGGGAAATGACCCAAGGCTGGGAGCAAATCGCAGTGGACAAAGGGTGGCCTTTATTGATTTTTATTTACTGTACTTTTAAACCACCCCATAACTAAAGTTCTCTGAAAATCAGAGTGCAAACATTAATACAAAACAAGGGAAAACAATGCAGAAAAGTAGCGAAACAAAAGCAGCAACAAAAATATAATTGCAACATCATAAAGGAGTGGGGTATAAATATGATAAATAAATAAATAAATAAATAAATAAATAAATAAATAAATCCAAATTAAAACTAGCAGCAGAATAGAATCCTAAAACCCCTCAAAGTGCCTGGGAGGGAGAATAAAAAGGACTTTTCCTGGTGCCAGAAAGACCACCATGTAGGCGCCGGGTGGACCTCTCTTGCGGGCATGTTCCACAAATGGGGTCACCGAAAAGCCCCCCCCCCTTGTAGTCCCCCCCCCCGCCTTGCCTCATTTGTGGTGGAGGGCATATCTGCACAAAGGCCTACGGTGTTTTTCTCAATGTCTGGGGAGGCAAATATGTGAGGAGACATTCTTTGCAATGTGCAAACATGATTCTTCATGAGGGAGACAAATGTACGCTTCCAAAGAAAACACCCTGCATTTTCTCAGTCTTATAATTTTCCATGAAGGAGGTCGGTTGCACAAATCATGCCCGGCCAACTGTGGGTGTAATTTCCAGAAGTTCCTCCAGCCTTGGCTGTTTTAAACATTGAATGAAGATTCCATAACAGCATGCATTCCAGATGTGCATTCCAGATGAGTTGGACTTCAACTCCCATCGTTCCCAGGTAGCACAGCGGTGTCATTCCAGGCAGTTTATGAAAGCAATAAGCAACTATAAAATCTTGAAAGCCAGATGCAAACAAATAAAGACATGCCCAGCAAGTAGTAACATAAGGACATCAGAAGTGCCCTGATGCTGGATCAGACCAAGGGGCCATCTAGTCCAGCACTCTGTTCACACAGTGGCCAACCAGCCTTTGGCCTGGGATGAACAAGCAGGACAACACTGTAGAGTTGCCACGCGGATGGGCCCAGGTCCAACCCCAGCACCTCTGAAAGATCCCTCTGGAGAGTCTCGGCTGCCAGTCAGTGTTGACAACACTGGGCTAGATGTACCAAGGGTCTGACTTGGTTTAAGGCAGCTTCCCACATTCCTGAGAGGGTGGCCTGCTGTGACAAATGCATCCTTCATCTAAGGACAAAGTATGCTTTGTTTCAGTCATATGCACATTTCTGCAATTGAGCCCATTAGTTAAAACGCAGTTGATTAATGATTGCTTTCACCAGCCGACAGCTCCAACTTTAAAGTGGTGCCTATTTTCTGAACAGGTCACCTGTAGGGTGGCCAGGTGTCTTCTTTTACAGTCCTCTCTTTGAAGGTTTGCCAGAGGACTGTCCTCTGTTGGAAGGGATGTTCCCTCCAAATCTGAGTTAAAGAAAGAAAAACGAAACACCACAACAACACGTAGTTAGTACCTGAACAGGCAGGGCGCACGGGTCACCTGTTCATGGTCGTTCTCGATATGGTGAAATGTATCCTCCTCCTTTTCTAAATTTGCATCGATTTGATGCAAATCAGTGTCCTCTTTGCTGCTGGTGAATTTCCTCCTTTTTGTCAGGAGGCAATTCATAAGCGCCCACCCAAGTAATCTGCCCAGAGGCTTCCAGACAGAACAAGATATGGTTAGAAACAGTGCTGCTTTCTGAACATTAGCCACAAAGCCCGACAAGACATTTTGCCATCCCACTTGCCACCTGAGGTGGCACTCGCCCCACGGCCTGTGGCAATACCACAGAGGAGGCTGCCTCATAAGCCTGACCTTGCACATGGCTGACCACCCCCCACCCCCTGTGACACAGCCAAGCCGCCCCTCCCAAGCCCACCTGCAACACAAGAACTTCATAAGAGGCCAAGAAAGGCTCATAAATATCCTGATCTCGGTGATAAAGAGGCCACCTCCTCCCCTGGGAGTATACTTAACGGCCGTGCCCTCTTCCTCCGCGTTCAGCATATTAGCCTAATTGCAACACCGTGCACTTGCCCGCTATATAGATCAACTTTGTCCAGCCAGAAGCCGCTGCTGCCCCATCAGCTCACGCAGAGCCGCGTCAGCTAAATCTGAACTTTAAGAGCTTCGGGAGAAGATGCGACGGGCCACGGCGGGTGTCCTTCGGCCTTCCGTTAATTGGCTGGCCTTTTTACATCTCCGACGCGGCGCTGGGCGTTCACGGGAAAGGTTTTGCCATTGGCACAACGCAGTATTGCTAGAACTGCATCAAACATTTTCTCCTTCCAATTTACAGGTTGAAACTGGGAGTTTTGGAAAAGCGGGTGTTTATTTCTGCCCCAACCCAGCTGCAAGTCTTCCATCTTCTCTTCATCATGCAGTCCTGGTCGGTGTGGTGTCTTTGGCGCTACTTTGGTTGCAGTTCCATTTGGCCAAAGGCATGGACTTGAGTCGTGTTGCGAGGAAGGAAGGGGACCAGTGATCCAGCAGGGGCGGACAATGAGCTCCTATTAGGAAGCGTTTCCTGACAATGTCACATGTAAAGCAGACATAAAACAATTGTACAATCTCTATAATGGACTTTAGGCAGTTATGAAGTCTTGCGCCATCTTTATCTTCTCTGTAGGTAACATCTGGCACACTTGCTACGTACCTTCTCCCTCCCTCCCTGATAGGGCTCCACCGTCTCTAATGGTTGTGTAGGACGCAGGATTTCAACAGAGAAAACTCTTCTTGGCATGGAGACACACTGATGGAGATAGCTTCATCTGTTGAACTTCTGCTACATCTGTTAAAGGCACAGGATCTTTGCCAGAAAAGGAGGAAAGAAAGACATCATCAAACCTAGTCATGGGGAGGTGGCAAAGGGTGGGTGGATGGGTGAATCCCTCTGGGCCATGAGTTGCCCACCTGTATCCTAAATCAAACCCTAACTGTTGTTTCACATCCCTTGCAGGAACCACAATGCAAGAATGAGTTTCCTTCAGTTGTGAAGACCTGTGGTCTTAGTAATCCTGTTATGACTGAGGTCATTTACCAGAAGTGAGGCTAGAGTTCCAGTGAGCGATGAGGCCATTTTTTTTTAATCGCTAGTTAAAGAGAGAGAGAGAGATGCAGAGAGAGATGCATCCTGTAAGGCAGCACACGGCTGACCGTATCTCACCATCAATACCCATCAGCAATTATTTAATCCTCTCAAACAATTCACTCGCATCCCGTTCATTCTGGTTTTCGCCCCTCTTGTAGCAATCGAATATGTCAGTGTGGCCGTTAAAAGCATCTGCCCCCAACTGTGCATTGATGCATCCACCCCTGAGATGCCCCCCTTCCTCACGCTGCTTAGACTCAGCTGAAGTGAAGCCCTTTTCTCCCAATTGATCCAGTGCTTTTCTTTCTTCCTTTTTTTTTTTGAAGCAGCAATTTCTTGTTTCTCAGAAGTTGAAGGGAGCTGAGGGTGAGTTGTTCCCCTGCAGAATATCTGGCCTCTGCAAGGCTCAGGCGCGATGTAGTCTGGTTCTAAAGTGGTCTGTTTCTCCAAGCGGGCCAGAGGCATGTGCGTAGAAGACCGAAGAGCCAGGGCAATGGCTGCGTTCACACAACACGGCAATCCATACTCAAGGTGGTGTACGGGTTGAGTGTGGGTGGGTTGTTGTTGAGGGGTGAGTTGTTGTTAAACTCTGGGTTGTTGTTGAACCATTGTGTGTTGTGTTGTGTGAACTCAACTGCTCTAACTTACCATGGTTGTTAACCACGAACAACCCATGAAGAGAATCTATAGTTTGTTGTTGTTGGGTTGTAAACGGAGTCATTTGTGGTTAACAAACCATGGTTTGTTAGCATGGCTGAGTTCACACAACACAACAACTCATGGTTTAATGGAGAGAGAAGGTCCGGAACATTCCTGCTCGATCACACCTGCCATTGCTGCAAATGCATTAAACTTGAGACTTTTCCAGGGGATTCGCTAGCATCAGAAAACAGTGGGCAAACCGTCTCGTAAAACGGAAGGGCTTCCCTCCTCTGCTGTTCACGTGCTGCACTGACCAAAAAGCAAGCCCAGTAAAAAGGGGGGGGGGCAGCGGGAGGGGAAAAGTGTTGGTTTGATTCCTGATGTTGCAAAGATCGAACCGTCTGTTTTCTCCTGTCATAAGGCAGCAGCGTCTGCTCAAGGCCAGTGAGATCTCCAGGAAAAGAGCAGACCTGCCAGTTGGGTTCATGCAAACCCCGGAGCACAATTTTGGACTCTAGTCTACAGCTGCACCATTAGAGGTGGGGTGGGGAAATAGAAAGTTACTGGGAGGGAGGGGAAAAGAGGGTTGCCCCTCCCTGTGTGTAGACTTTCGTTTTCCTATGCGCCACAGTTCACTTCACATGCCCTGCTGTTGCTTAGTCACAGCAGCTGCTGAACATATACCGCCAAGTCCTGGGACAATTTGCATTTACATGAAACTGAAGAGTCACTCTGTTGTATTATGCAAAATGAGGAAGTCTCTTTCCGTTTAGGCATTGCAAATGGCTTGGTCATTGATGTGGAACAAAGGGGCATGGGGGGGCAAGCCCCCCCTCCCCAGGAAACACCCTTGCTCAGCCTACCCAAACCTGGTGCCTCTAGAAACTCATACTGAGTAAATTATCACCCTCTGCCCCACCCCACCCCAAATAAAAACTTGAGAGAGCTACTTGCCAGGGGCCAGACCCAGACCACTGGAACTCTTCCTGGGAAATGGGGACACCTTTAAAGCTCCTCTCAGCCTATGGCCAGAATAGCTGAAGGCAGGCTTCCTCCACACGGCCCCCTCCAAAAATGTTAGCTGAAGGCAGGCTTCCTCCACACGGCCCCCTCCCAACATTCCCGGCCAATGGGACTGATGTTGGCTGGGATTCATTGCCGTTGCCTCTCAACTCTTCTGGAGGGCAGGGGGTTGTGGAAGAGCATCATCACTGGGGGGGGGGGATCACGTTTCCTTACCGTCACTTCTCCGCCTCTGTCCCTCATTACTTTCTCTTTCTGCCCAGCAGGGAAAGAGGAAGTAAACAAAGACCACATGGCCCATTCAGGGGCCATTTTTATTGCTCCACTTTTCCTGCACATAGCCGGCGATCACGGCATATTCCTTTTTTTAAAAAAAGTT